>NC_088683.1:183529748-184154748 GCF_028017835.1 Emys orbicularis
TACAGGAGGAATTAAAGTATATGTCTCTTTTTCTATTGAGTTTGACCATTGAAGGATATGGACAGGACAAGGCACTGAGGGGTCTCTGGCTAGGTCTACACTACCCGCCTGAATCGGCGGGTAGAAATCGATCTCTCGGGGATCGAATTATCACGTCTCGTCGGGATGCGACAATCGATCCCCGAATCGACGCTCTTACTCCACCAGCGGAGGTGGGAGTAAGCGCCGTCGACTGGGAGCCGCGGAGGTCGATTTTGCCGCCGTCCTCACAGCGGGGTAAATCGGCTCCGATACGTCGAATTCAGCTACGCTATTCGCGAAGCTGAATTTGCGTATCTTAAATCGACCCCCCCCCCCCCGTAGTGAAGACCTGCCCTCAGCAAATCCGTCAGAAATCTGGAGCTTGTGGTACAAATTATTGGTGGTGATGTACATTATTCATTGCTAGACACATGACTAACAAAAAAAGCATTGTTGGTAGAATATTTTTTTAAACCAGCATGCAATTAATCCAATTATTTGGAGAATATATTTGATGAGCTATAGTTGAGAGCTTTAACATACCAGTTTAATTTCTAATATACTGCAAAAACAAAAAACTACAGTGTCTAAAATTCTCAGTCATATGAAAGAAATGTACAAGTTATTAAGCGTATTTGTCTTGATATCCTGACTCTGTTTTCTGGAGAAAATCTCATGCCCAGCTGTGCATGTCTTTTTCAGTTTTTTTTTTCCTTTTTCCAAGACAGACACCAGACTTTGATGTCTACATTCAGAATAGCACTTAATGGTGCTGAATAAGTTTCAAATTCTAATAACTATAATAATTCTAGGAATTATTCATCTTGCCTTTGCTCAAAATTTACAAATATTCAAGCAATTCTATAAAGCTATAGAATTTGGAGCATTCATGAGTATTATTTGGATTATGGTAGTACCTACAGAACTGTACAAAAATGTGATAAGGAACAGCCCTTGCTGCTAAAATCTTACATTCTAAATAGGATGACAGGTGTGAGGATATACAGATGCACAGGGAAATGGCGAAGGGACTTGGCCAAGGTCGCACAGCAGGTCAATGGTGGAGCAATGAACAGAACCCAGCTCTCCAGGGTCCTAGTCCAGGATCCCATCTGCTGAGGCACTAGAAGTGTGTTGGCATTCTGTTTGGGCACAGCAGTACCTGTCAGTGTAAGGTTGGTGGCAATTCTGTCTCAGAGAGTAAGTTCTTTGGGGGCAGGGATTGTCTTTTTGTTGTGTATTTGTACAGTGTCTTGCACAACAAAGTTTTGTGCCATGATTGGGGCCTCTCAGTTCTACCTCAGTACAAATAACAGATGAAGTAGTTCAAGACTCATCACTCACCCAGCTAAACCAGATGTCAGAATATTATGAAAGGGGTACAGGGTTCTTTCATCTAATTTAAGTAGATAAGGGTCTTAAATAAATACATTTAGGTAAAAAAAATATATATAGTAGAGGAAAACACCATCATTTCATCAAAGAGAAATCAGCTGGCTGATCTTGTATACAAGGCCTAATTCTGCTCTCACACTGGTGAAAATCACTAGTAACTGCATTAAAATTTGTTGCACTATAGCAGCATGAAAATAGCATGAGATCAGAATCATGTCATGTATCTAACTGCTCTTTTCAGAACTTACTACCTGAATAATATGGGTAGTTAAGATTTTCTTCACTTTATTATAGGGAAAAGTAAAGCATAATTACTAGAATACTGTACTTGTGAATAAGGGTAACTATGCTACAAGCGTGATTAATCTTTAGCTCAAGACTTGCAGAATAGAGTTATATAAATCTCTATTTTCGCACAGTTGAATCAGGGATGCATTGTTGAACACCTTCATACTGATGATTTGAAACTGTGTCATGCTAAGTAAACACCCACGTAGGGATATGTATTAGGAATATAATGCACAGGGTTCTGGAAATCTCTAGAAGATTTCAGTTGAACTCCTGCAGCCCTTTATGTGACAAGATCAAGAACAGGAAACCTATCACAGGATCCTAATATTTCTGTAAAAATGGAAAGAAGACCTGTGCTATCGGTCCCCTCAATGAGACTCTTAAACGAGCAGATTGACTTACTACCATATGCAAATCAGTAATACCTGCATAGATTTCCATGAAGTTACTCTAGATATTCATAGTTCTCTATCAGTTCAGCATCTGGTCCTTTGCTCAGAGCTAGACTCAGTAGAAAAACAGATCCAAAATGCAATTCAGAAGCTGGAAGCAAGGATTGGGTCACTGAGACAGAAGTGCTATGAACCAGCAAACTACTCTTATTATGTCTTTACTGGGGTGAGGGAGTGGGGGGAAGCTCTGTTCCTTGTGATATTTTTGCTGAGGATCATTGTATAGAAAATTATCCTGTAAAATCATCTGCTACAAGACAGTGTAACCCACAATAAAATGGATGTCTGTCTGTCTAGTCCACATCTAATGATGCAATCACGGTGCTATCTAGGTGTTAAGATGATTGTGTGACTTAGGGCTTGTCTACACTACCGTGCAGGGTTGATCTAAGATACGCAACTTCAGTTACATGAACAGCGTAGTTGAAGTCGGCATACTTAGATCTACTTACTGCGGTGTCTTCACTAGACACTTCACTAGTCTATACTAGATGCGATAAATCGACCCCCGCTGGATCGATCGCTGCCTGCCGATCTGGTGGGTAGTGTAGACAAGCCCTTAGAAAGTTCTGAAGAAAACTCAATTATCAAATGCTCACAGCACTCTGGGTGGGTGGCCCACAATGGACAACCTGAACAAAAAGTATTTTCCAAAGAACATGTAAAAATTATGTAGTGTGAGCAAAATATTGTAAAAGTAACTGTGAAGTCATGCACCAGGTTTGAGTTTGATCTGAAATTTACAATACCAGATTATATTATTATCCTCTGATGTTCCTATAAAAGAGAAATGTAGGCATTAGTAATACTATGCGTGCTATAAGCAGTACCATAAGAGTGAGTTAAATTGTTTTGGATCAAGAAATGAGATTGTAATGAGCTCAGTGTGATCTCATTGAGGAAAAAGAAATTTACATTCTTGATAACTATTCACAAGAAGAATAGGAACCTTGCTAATGTTCTGTTTCCCTTGAGGTGAGGGAGATTTGGTAGAGCTATATCACTCTCATTAAAAAGCCAACGTGGCTTTGCCCTATAGGATTAGTTGGTTTCACTGAAAAAATTGAAGTCATCTGACACACATTCCTTTATTCCTAATGGATGAACAAATCTAATTTAACATATACATATACAATTAAATCTCTTTATGACTCCATTGGTGTGGGAGGTTGCTAAACTGTTTTAAAAACAGATTTAGATCAGAACTGTTGAGGATATAGACTTATAATTCAAGTTACCTGCTAATAAAAAGAAATGATAACATGCTACCCAATTAATTTGGAAAAGGGAATTATTATAGGATTATCAGTCTCTTTGGGCCTGTTCTGAATAAGCTTTACTCTACCAAGTCCCTGTATTATTAGAGGGGTTCTAATGACTCCTAGATGAAGCTGTTGCAAATAAGCCACATCAGGATTTAATGGTTCAAAAAAGTCCCTAAACATTTCATTCCATTTTTACATCTCTTCCTGAGATGGTAATGATACTATATAAAGAATTTGAAAGCTGAGGATTTGAAAAGTTGAGCTGCTTTGTGCATAGTTTTATAGACCAGGCTAAAAAAACTCTTTCTGTATACAGCATCATGCAGTTTCTTGGAATGATGACTCATAAGGATACATTGGAGTTTAGCATTAATTGGGGAGGGATGGGGTGTTGGGTTTAAAATACATATGAGTAAAATCCTGTCAACCGTAAGGTAATATATTAACTGTCAATATTTGTTTCATTTAGAATTTTTGGTAATTTTCATGCGGAGGCATATTTCTATACTCCGACTTATAACCGTCCCACTGCTCATATGCAATTTCACTTGATTTGATGGCATGGTTTCAGGCATGTAGTATGAAACGTCCCCCCAATTATCATCTAAAGTTATATTTGAAAAAAAATCTCTCCAAACATTTTGACAGAAAAAATGAAAGTGCAAATTATTATTAGAGGGTTCTTGACCTTTGTTAAGGGGTTTTTAATTTCTCAGTATATCACTTTTCTGTAGTCTCACAAATAAATTTTCAGCGGTGGATACAAGTTTCTAGGGTTATTAGGCTTCCAAAAACCCAAGGGCATGATGGGAGGTATTTTGGCATGAATTTTGGAGTTCCAACTTTTTTCACTTGTTGTTTTTGGCACCTTTTCATCTGTGTCCCCAGGCTGTCCGCCTTCTCACTCTTGCCAGTGTGGAATGCAGAAGCACAAAGCTGATACCAAGGGATGCAGACACTGTCACGTCTGAGGAATTGTCAGGGCCAAATTCAACACTAATTTCCACACTTTACATTCATGCCTGGATATAACACAGAGCAGAGTTTGGCCCTCAGTGGTTTGGGATAAAGCCTACATTTGATTGATATTTGAAACTTTGTTTCTGCAGACATTCGGTAAATGGAACACTGTGCATTATCCAACTTATGTAATTGTATTACCCAAGGCTTTGAGCGGGAGTTATAATCTTTGCAATTAATGCTCATGTCTGAAGTTTAAGATACAGTAGTATTTGGGGGTGGCAAACACCTCCATTAGCTGTAGGGAAGCAGAACATGTTTTGAAAAAAAGTGTTTGACTGTTTTTAATTTTGTTTTCTTACTCCTTTCTCCTCTCCATTTTCCTCCCTCTTCTCCTTTGTATTAATAATATCACTTAATACTTCTATAGTAAGTTACATCTTCTAATATCCAACTATCCCTTCTTTCTTTACCTTTTGTCTTTAATTCTCATGGTCTTCTTTCCTTTCCTGTTTTAATTGTAAAGGCATTTTACTGTCTTTTTCTGCTTCTACTAGCTAATTCAGCGGTTACCTTGTTCATCTGCATAGTATTGTCATCTTTCCTTAGTGAGTAACTGAAGAGGTTTTCTCTAGAGCAGTGGTTCCCAAACTTGTTCCGCCACTTGTGCAGGGAAAGCCCCTGGCAGGCCAGACCGGTTTGTGTACCTGCCGCGTCCGCAGGTTCAGCCAATCGCAGCTCCCAGTGGCCGCGGTTCGCTGCTCCAGGCCAATGGGGGCTGCTGGAAGCATTGTGGGCCGAGGGACGTACTGGCCGCTGAGTCCAGCAGCTCCTATTGGCCTGGAGCAGTGAACCGCGGCCACTGGGAGCCGCGATCGGCCGAACCTGCGGACGCGGCAGGTGCACAAACCGTCCCAGCCCACCAGGGGCTTTCCCTGCACAAGCGGCAGAACAAGTTTGGGAACCACTGCTCTAGAGAGAGAGTGAGGACCCAGTACAGTGCCCTTTGAAATCTTTGGTTATCTTTCCCATTGACTTCAGTGGATGCTGGATCAGGCTCTGAATGTGGTCAAGACTACCATACTGCTAGCAGGTGTGAAACTATGGTGTTGACTTTCTGGAACATAACTGGAGTGGCGTCGGTCCAGATCATAAATGTTCCCCAAAAGAGCAGCAAAAGCAGTGGTAATTTTACACCTATATTTTCATTGGCCTTGGCTTCCTGCACTATCAGGACCTCCACTTCTGCAGATTATTTCTGTCAGAAGCAAGATTAATCTATGTAGTTTGCTGTTCATTGGGTCATGGATAACTAGGATAAAAGCAAACATTTCACATTGTTTATACAGCAGGCATATTCCTGCCAGAGCAGGAGTAATCCACTTCTGCGGTAGTGCATCGGTCCCATTGCCAGGTACGCATCCAAACATGTGGGCTTCCTGAGCTCCAGCTCTTACCCTGGAACACTCCACTATGCTATTAGTCATGGGTAAGCTTGCAGAGTAGCATCTCTATGGGATAGGAAGTGAAGCCAAAATGGAAATGGAAATTTTCTACTCTGTGTTCCCACTAGGCCTTTTTCTGTGAAGTGCATAGCTACAACAATTCATGAGAATTCAGTGTACCATAGATTTATAATTCAAATAATTTTAATGCATGAAAATTATAAAATGCTAACATTTGCCATTGTGGGGTTTTATTACCAGGTGTTTCACTTAAAATACATTAGTGCATTCTGGGGAATATGCAAAATATTCTTTTGCCTCTGTTAAGAAGAGTGACATGTGAATAGATACAGGAGCCCTGTTTAAACTCAACTTTACTTGAAAAAAAGTGTAATTCAGGAATTTTATTTATTAAATTCAATTTTCTTGGCATCAACCAGAAGATTTTTTATTATTATTATTAGGATTTGAAGCTTTATATATTTTTAAAAGAGTAGTGAAGATTTTGTGCAATAACACAGAGGCCAAATTGGTACTTAAATCCATGTCTGTCTTTCCACTGGGGCTCTGGTGTCAAGCTTCAAACAGGGCTGAATAAGAGAATCAATTAAAACAAGTTAGAACACAATAATTTAGAAACTAAGATCACATTTATTATATTTTTTTAATAAAACTTACCCTTTTGATGTCTTTCCAAACTAGACCTCAGAGGCCTCTAGTAGAAGTAGAACCATGTTCCCCTCATTAACATTCATTAAGCATCAGTTATTAAAACCTGATTTGCTATTAATACCTTGCAATATAATATACTAGTATGAATTTTTCTTCCATTTGCAAAGCTTCACTATAGCAGACAAGGCTTCCTAGAATGGGTGTAGGCTCTTAGTTTCCGTATTGGAACTTCTAAAGGAACAATAACATTTTTTTTAGGAACACTCTATAGCATTTTCTTCAAAATAAAATGACAGGGCTAGATCCTTCAGGGTGCTGAGGTCTCCTCTAATTTCAATGGGCATTGTAGGTGCTCAGCATCTTGCAAGATTGAACATATGAAGAATCTTTAAACTACAGCATTTAATTCCTATGGAACCTATGGCATTTAGTTCCTATAAGTGGTTTGTATATATAAACCATTGCATCATGATAGATTAGGGCATTCTGTAAAATCATTATAATTAACACTATAAGAAAGATGTTATTCCTTTCATGTGCTAGCCTTGACCTAAAAAAAAAAAAAAAGGAAAAAGCAACTAATGTTGTGCTCCAGTGCTCACTGAAGTCAATAGGTATTAGATCATGCTCTGAATTTGTAAATTTCCAGACATTGATCACTGTGAGTAACCAAAGATTTTTTGTAAAAATTATTTATTATTTGTATTACCATAATTGCTAGGGTTCCTGCTAATACATATGTATTCTTGAGGATGGGAAAGAAATAGCTGAGTGGTATATACTGGGACAAATCCTCTTCTCTCTTGTTAGTCTGTGCTATGCTGTTCTTCGTTTGTTAGTGCAGCCTCATGGCTACAGTCGTTATGATTGGTTTTTGTCCCTCTCATCTACTACCATGGAGGAAATGGCCAATCAGTCTTCATAATTGTTTCCAGTTGCCCTGCCCCTGCTTCCAAAACCAGCCCACCTTGTCAATGCTTTAAGGACCCAAAAGCCCTGATCCAACCCCCCTCGTTCCCCCCATGGAACTCAAGGGAAGCCCTGCTTGTGATTTCAGTAGGAGTTGAATTGAGTCTCTACAGATCTTAGCTGCATGCATAATCCCTTTGTCAGCTTTTGGGAATCGTGTCCTCTTCCCCTACATACACGCTGGTTCTTCTGTGAGTAATTTCCTCAGTGTCAGTGGAGGAGGCAGAGAGATGTGCCCACAAGAGAGGTTTTGGTAGCTTTGAATAAAGGTGTTAAAGTAGATATGCACATGTTATAGCATTTCCCATCAAAAGGACTCTGGCTGTGGTGTGGTAACCTCAAACATGTTGGAAGTAGCATGTAAATATATTACTCTGTTCATTGTGACATTTAAAATTAAGCAGGAAAAAAACCCAAACCTCATTATTACAAAAAAAAAAAAAAAAAAAAATCAGAAACATGAAGGGGGAGGGTCTATTTCCAAAAATGTTTTAAGCATAATGAGTCTATTGGAATCTTTCAAGCATGACATGCTATCCATTTAATAATCATTATGGTGACTTCTTGCATTACAGTGACTGTGGTGCTTGAGGCTCAACAATTAAAACAATGCACTTCATAGTTTTCTTGACCAATTGATTATAAATGGAGTAAATAGGTGTTAAATATTTTTGGATTCAGTAGGGAGGTTCAGAAGAAATTCCAGATAGGCTAGGTGACTGCCTTTCCATTTAACACTGTTGACAAATCAAACTGGCAGTAAAACACATTACAAAGGAAACTTCTGCTTAAATAAGTGGGTTATTACTGACTTCTATCAGATGCCCTGTAAATTAAATTACATAAGGCATCACATATCCAGGAACTCTGGTAACACTATCACAAGGGTTATATAAAAACCTAGCTAGTTTTGACTCTGAGACAGATATGGTACTGTATCTACAGTACAATGGGTACAAAAACAGAAATCAAACAAACATGTCGATCAAAAATATATATGTATGCTATATACTGTAAGAAATATGTTTTAAATATTGGACTTATTAGATCACACAGATACATACATTAACTAATGTGACAGTAGCTCCTCTGATATATTACAGTCCACAAACTTTCACCTGTGGAAAAAATATAGTGCTATCATGTATATGAAATTTATCTTTCTTTCATGTGGGAACAGCAAAGAAATCCCATTTTAAACACTTCGAACATCTAAAACATTTTTTAAAATTAATTGTTTAACTTCTGCTAATGTAGGGTTTATGTGCAGGTTGTTTTTTATTTTTATTTTTTTTGTTTGGAAGTGAAGAAGTAATAGGTACAGAAGGGCTTTTATTAAATTAAAAGTGTAAGGGTTTTTTGAAAGATGGATATACCTTGTAATGGAAACAGTCATTTAATAATAGTGAGTCAGATGCTTGAGTTAAGCTGTAGCCATTAATATTCAACTTTTTTTTTCATTAAAAATGGTTAATTAGTTGGGAAGTTAAATACAGAAAACCATTGTGAATGATATGTGTTAAGTCTTTCTTTTCTGTCCATGCCTCTTTCTTTCTCTGCAGTCCAGGTTCAGAAAGGGCAAAGGTGTCTATTTAATTGGACTTGCCATAGTGCTTTGCATTGTTTTGCTTCACAAACACCATGGGAAATGTTCTATAGTTAAAATAAACTTTTTCCCCCATTCTAAAGTTGTTGGGTGAGAATATTGATGCGTCTATCAGGGAGTTTCCTGCTGTTTCTCAGAAGATTTAACTGGGAAAGTGTACCTCCCCACACTGCTAACTATTGCATATGAAGTGGTCACAGAAGACCAGGTTATAAGGAATTGAAAACAAGATCTTACAGTGTGAAGTGCTGGGAACATTAACAAGAGGCAGTGTGTAGTGAAGTAGAGTGTCCTCATTCTGGTACAGAGGGTGTTAACTCACCCTGTTAGGTGCAGCTAACTCCTCCCCACCCCCTTCACAGGAAATGATGGGGCGGGACAGGAATTATAAAAGCAGAACCCTGCAACTCAGTTGGGGCTGGACTAGTGAAGGAGGCAGACATCCCTGCTAGGGAGCTGCAACCCGCAGCAGGGAGAAAAGGCAAGCCACCACCCCGGGAGATGGATGACACTGTAGAGGGAGTGGAAGAAAGGCGGCCCGACAGTAACACTGGGATCCAGGCCCCAGCATTGACAGAGCAGCCCCACCAAGAGCTGACAGGAAGTAGCCCAGGGAAATGAGACTTTGGTTCTGTTGTGCTGCCATAGAGCAAGGCAGCAACCCCACATTTCCCCCCTGACCCTGTGGGTCTATTGGAATCACCTGTCACTTCAAGGGCCCTGGACTGTGACCTGGTGGAGCAGGGTGGCCTGCCCCCCCCCCCACCTCCGGCACCACACTGGAGCTGGATATGCACTAACATTTAGGCCAGAGATACTGACTGCTTATTGGCTCGGCCCTCAACCCAGTGGCCCGAGCCATTAACTGTGGCTGGCTCAACCCTTGTCCTAGAAGGCTTGAACAACTATTGTTGTTTGCTCCAGCAAGGTGGACTGATCTAGAGATGTTTCAATGCCTGAGCCCCAGATGGTGTTGCTTAATCTACCCTTCCCTGGGACTGTTTAAATGCATGGCTCACTACCTGGAGGACAGAACCATAGATCGTAGCTGTTTACACAAGCTAGAGGGCCTGAGAGATGGACTGTTTAATTGCTCAGCCCCACCTAAAAAACCAGAGCCATAGACAGCTAGATTGCACAGTCTTCAGCCAGGAGGCCGGAACTATAGACTGCTTGTTTATTTGCTGAACTCTCACCCAGTAGGTTTGAACTGTCGGTTGCGTAACCGCCAACTAGGCTGCCCGACAGCTTTGTACAGTGGGCATATCAATCCCCCGCCGCCATCACAGGGCGTGCCTTGACCCTGAGCCACAAAAGGCTACACAATACTTCCAGTTCCTCCTGTGATGTATGAATATAGATATCAGAGCTGAATTAATACCTCAAACACTTTTCAGTTAATACTTGTTGGAATAAAAAAACATAATTTGAATTAGTTTTAACTGTATTCCTGCCTCTTTTAGTAAATGTTTAACAAATTTAATTATTGTCAGGAATATTTATGGGAACTGAATTTTAGGTAAAGAATGGAAAATATTTGAAAGCCTCCTTCGAATTCTTCAACATGACTATTCTGAATACAATCCTGATTCTAAGAATTATTCTCATCCAGTCTGAGAACAGTAACAGGACTGTGCATGGTCAATCAAAATGTAGCAGTGCAGCTTGATATTCAGATAGAGAATATTCATAACTTTTTGCTTGCAAACAATCTACAGCCCGAAAATTAGTTGTAGGAATTATTTTGTGAATAATTTGGTATGAAAAAGAATTTGTATCATAAGTTGCTTTTGAACAATTTATGAACAAGAAGAGGCTAATTTACCAAGTTATCTGCTAGGAAGTAATGTATGTGATAGATAGGCTTAGTGCTGAATTTTTTTTTAAAATAATTTGATGGAAAATATCAATTTATTTTATCTTACATTTTTACATTCTTACATTTTTACAGTTGTGGGGATCAGACAATAGGAGGGATCAGAAAATAATTTAATGGCAATAGACAATGAGATTCAAAAAGTAAAAGCTTTATAACCATTAAAACACAAATTGTCAACATTGCACTTTAAAATATACGAAGTAAATATCCTTAAATCAAATTCTAAGTTCTCAAGCAGCATTTTTCTTACTTTGTTTATCTGTTAACTTTGATTATTTTCACTGGAAATATTATTTCATCTGTTGTGTGAGTGGGAAAATCAACATTCACCAATACTTATTGATAAAAATCTAATCCTTCCAAGGCAAATTATAGGGCTGGTCCAGCTACAGTACATACCCCATGTCAATCATTTTACTTCAAATGAGTTAAGAATAGACCCTCACCATAAAGTAGCTCTGGATAGCTTCCTATTTTGAGAAGGTATGTCCCTGTCAGACAGCATTCACCACTGAAAATGTCTATAGCTGTGATTTAACTCCAAGGAGAGTCTAATTGCTACCTTACCACCCATATATTGCTTTTGCCAAGTGCCTCTTGGTGGTGACCCTTCCGTAGCCCCCAGATGGCATTCCAGTCCTCCTCTCTTCATCCTGCCCCAAAAATATCCAATCGTTTTCATATAAAACAAGAACATTTTTTTTAAATACCCATGGAATTACTCTTGGACAATTCCCATTGGCCAAGCATTTTTGGGGTAGAAACAACCAACCAAGAATTACATATTTGGGAGGTGGGACCACCAGTTAGGTAGGCTCCCCAAAAGGTTCATGCTCAATTCAAAATCTAGGGAGAGTTGGTCCTTTTTTGCAATGGCTCATTTAACACTACTTGCGTTTGAAAAATGTTTTTTTCCTGGCACTGTACAAAACACCTCAGACCCTTTGGTTTTCTCAGTGTACAGGATGGTAATTAAATTCTATTTTGAATCTTTTTCAATTTTGCATATACTATAAAATAGTGTAGCATTTCTGGTGGCCTCCTGGTATAATCTTGAGTGTAGCAAGAACACTTTTAATGTTCAAATGCCTCTCACTTTGTGTCTGACACTAAAAATGAGACTTGTGAGTAATCATTCTATATGTTGATAAGGTTAATTAGAGGGAGTTGGACAAAGATAATAAGGATTCTGTCATACTTGTAGCAGAGAAGAATTTCAACCTAACAAATACTCTTGACGAGGCGGCCATTACTGACCCTGCTGGCATTTTATAGCCCTAAAGAGAGAGGGTGCTGTGAAAGGTTATGGTGAATCTCCCAGACCTCCAGGATGTATGCTGTAGAGTATAGCATGAACTGGTCCAAGCATTTACTATTAGCACTTACTACTCCTTTTTGGATGTTACTGTATTAGAAAAATGCCATTTTAGTGGGGTGTGGGGGGGGAGGGGATTGCTAACAAGTAATTCTAAAATTACTTGTATTAAAATATTTCATGAAGGATTCATAAATTCTAATTTAACATTTTTCATTCCCCCAAATGGAGATCTTTCTTTCTAGAATATAATGAATTTGCAAAATAGAAACAAATTTATTCAAATTCTCTATTGGTTGCATTTTGAGGGTGTGTTGGTATATGAGGAAAGCAGGAAATGTTGCACTTGTTATCAGTGAGACAAAGTTAATTAGTGACTAGAATAATTTTAGACTCTTTCACTTCATTATTTTTTGCCACCTGTTCTTTTACCTCCAGTATAAGAATATGTAGCTTTAAGATAAGAAGAATTCTGTTTCTCACTTTACTAAATCTTAAATCACTCATAATCCTATACTGAGCACATAATTTTCTCTTTGCCATAGGTAGTCATGAATCCACAATGGTATTGAATGTTTAGGGCCATATTTTCAAAAGATTTTAGGGACAGCTTTTGCAGTGCTCAGCACCCATAATTAGAACTAGAATTTCAATAGAGCTCAGCTCCTATTTAGGTGCTTGAATAAACATTAGATTTTCAAAAGTATTCAGCAGCTCTCATTGTAATACCGGTGGCCAGATATTCAAAGGAACTCGAAACCCAATGTGTCCAGCTTTTTGAAAATCAGGCCACTTATTTCATGCCTAAATGGGAGCTGAGCTATTCTGAAAAATCTTTGCCCTGTCGTGAGTGCTGAACTCGGGGCCATTGAGTAGAATTCACTGGTGATGTGGAGGACTGTGAAAAGCCCTGTACTCTATTTATTTTTGATGAAAATTAATATGTAACATGATGTTTCCTTATTCAACAAATCTTATTTTTTTCTTTTTTATTAAGGCAAAGTTACAATAAACCATTAATATACTACATCATACACAACCTGATCTTGAATAAGTAAATATTCCAAAAACCTGTTTAAAGATGCTGGCTTGCTGGCTGGCGAGCCCTCCTCCTATGTGAATACTAAAAAGGGTGACAACATTTCTAATACCTCTCCTCTTTATGGCATTTCTCTTGGGCACATACTTGATGTGAAAGCTTTTCCATTAGAACGCCAACCCATATTTTACTATACCACAATTCCATAGGAGTCATCACATTTTTCCAATAATTTGCAATACAGAATCTAGCTGGTAACAATACAAAATAAATTTCTTTGTTGTTTTGTTTAAAATATAGATCATTTTCCGAAGCGTTAAGTAAGCAGGTCAGGGGATCTCTAGGAAGCTGGCATTTCGTAATGAGAAATATCTCTAATAACTTTGTCAAAGAAGTCTAATTCCTGGACACAGCCAGAACGTGTACAAGTATGTTCCTCTTTTCTCCACAACCCCTCCAGCAGACCTTAAGTTTCAGTTCTAGGGTCAAATTCTCCCTTCAATTACACCTTTACTATCCCATTGAGGACAATGAATGTAATTGTTTCCTTATGTGTTCTTGCTCAAGTTTATGACCTGACCGTGCTTAATTTGTAATGAAAGAGGTGCCAGGGCTCAAGCAATTTTTTTACATTCATAACTGATGCCTCAAGCCCAGGGCTGCTGGGGCTAAGCTCTGGCACAAATTAAGCACTGTGGCCTGGGATAGTATAGGGTCTGGCTGTGGCCTGTGGCCAGGGGTGACAGTAACTTAAAGGACTTACTGGTACGCCGGAGTCCTGGGCGGGGGCGTGGCCTCAACCGGAAGAGGTGTGGCCTCAACCAGAAGAGGCGGGGCATTTCAAGATTTAAAGTCCTTGGGGCTGTGGCTGGGAGCCCCAGGGCCTTTAAATCACCCCAGGGCTTCCAGCTGCAAAGGTGGCTGGGAGCCCTGGAGCTCAGGGGCAAATTAAAGGGCCCAGGGCTCTGGCCGCTGCAGAGCTCCAGGCCCTTTACATCACTGTGGGAGCCCTGCCGTTGCTACCCTGGGGCGGCAGGGCTCGGGCGCGGATTTAAAGGGCCCAGTGGTCCTGCCACTGCGGGGAGCCGTGGGCCCTTAAAATCGCCGCTGGAGCCCTGCCGCTGCCGAGGTAGCGGCAGCAGGGCTCCGGCGGTGATTTAAAGGGCCCAGGGCTCTGGCCACTGCCAGGAGTCCAGGGCCCTTTAAAGCACCGCCGGAGCTCTGGCAGCTGGACTCAGGTGGCGCTTTAAAGCACCCGGGGCTCCCCGCAGGGGCCGGCGCTCCGGGCCCTTTAAATCCCTGCCTGAGCCCTCTGTCCCCACCTTTCACCTCTGCCTGTGGCCCTATCTGTAGATTTGGGGTGGATGGGTAATTCCATTCATCACAGAGAATCCCACCAAAAGCCAATTATTCTGGCTTTGTCTATGGAACAGGTGTGGGGTGACACTGTGTCTGCAGATTGCACCTGAAGAGGCAGCCCTTCTTTAAGCCAAACTCCTATAGATTTCAGTTGGAGCTGTGTCAGAGTAAGGGGAGGGATATTAGGCCCATAGTTTGAAGAGTGATGCGGGGAGGGAGGATTGGTTGAGGGATTGGTAAAGGGTATACAATAAAGGAAGTTAATTTTCTACTCTACATTTTTATGATTTCTGTGTTAGAATATATTTATAATGTACTGTTTCACCTACATCAAATCATACGTGCACCATGACTTTGTCAAAAATGAAAATACAGAACACCCATCTGTCATGGAAAGTGCTCAGCTAGTATGGTGATGGGCAGCAGTACAAAACTCTAAGTTAGACAGACACAGGAAGTGACTGTCCCCTCCTGTGACAAAACCTTGTAAGAGGTAGAAAAACCTTTTAGAAATATGGAGTTTCTCTCCTTTACAAGGGAAGGGTTTTCAGTCACTTACTGGGTGCAAGGCCTTGAGAGACGGAACCCCATAGAGACCTAGGCTCCATGAAGAATCCAACTTGTAAATCCACAGATGCTGGGATGGTAGGCCAGGCCTGGGCAAACATTTTGGCCCGAGGGCCACATCTGGGTATGGAAATTGTATGGCAGGCCACGAATGGTCACAATGTTGGGGTTCAGGAGGGGGTAGCTAGGGGTGTGGGCTCTGGGGTGGGGCCAGAAATGAGGATTTCAGGGTGCGGAAGGGGGCTCCAGGCTGGGGCAGGCGGTTGGGTGCGGGATGGGGTGAAGGCTCCGGCTTCAGGTGCAGGCTCTGGGGTGGGGCTAGGGATGAGGGATTTGGGGTGCAGGAGGGTACTCCGTGCTGGATCGAGGGGTTCGGAGGGCTGGAAGGGGATCAGGGCTGGGGCAGGGGGTTGGGGCATGGGAGGGGGTCTGGGGTGCAGGCTCTAGGTGGAGCTTACCTCAAGCAGCTCCCGGAAGCAGCCGGCATGTCCCAACTCCAGCTCCTACACGGAGGCGCAGTCAGGTGGCTCTGCATGCTTCCCTGTCCTCAGGTGCTGCCCTGCAGCTACCATTGGCCACAGTTCCTGGCCAATGGACCTGCGAGGGCAGTGCTTGGACTGGGGCAGCGCGTGGAGCCCCCTGGCTGTCCCTAAACATAGGAGCCGGAGGGGGGACATGCCGTTGCTTCTGGGAGCCATGGCATGCACGTGCAGACCGTGTGTGGCCCCCGACCCCACTCCCTGGTGGGAGTTCGAGGGCCGGATTAAATCGGCTGGTGGGCCAGATATGGCCCACGGGCCATAGTTTGCATACCCCTGCCATAGGCAGACTTTTAAGAAAAGATTATACATTATACAAACAGCCTCATAATCACCACACCACAAACACATTTATATTTTTAGTTTTTACATGCTGTCTCTATCCATCCAGAATATAACTTGATGATTTAAATAAAATTTGGTTTGCAAGCACTGATTTATAGTGTATTTCCATAGCACTTTTTATTTATTTATTTTAAATAAAGCTCTTTTTTTTTTACTTCCTGACAAGTATTTTACATCGGTCCTTGTTAGCAGTAGCCATGAAAAAGGGGGGGGGGGAATGGTTTTTATTACATTACATGAATTTTTGTGGGGGAGAGGGAGGAGGGAATGAAGCAAGCATGGGGGAATGGATCTCTCTCTCTCTCTCTCCAAAGGCTCCAAATAACTGTATCTTGAATTGGGACTCTTTGGCAGAATGAAGGAGGGGAGTAGAAGATAAATAAACTACAAAGTCACAGAAAGAGAGGTTCCCTTGAGACTTTTGAAAGTGTTTATACCTGTAGCTAAGGATTCATGCCCGATTCAGAAAAACACTTAAGCACATGCTTAAATTCAGTTCCAAGGAGGAATTTGGACTGAGAGAGACACACTGGACTTGATTCACAAAGGGACTTCAGTGCCTAATTACTACTTTAGGCACCTATGTCCCAGAATCAGGCCCCACTGGGTTTCACAAAGCTCCCACTCAGCTGCTGGCAAATCCTGTAGGTGCCTATTCTCACTTGGCTTGTAAGTTTTTACAGTAGAAGTTCCCTAGGCGCCTATGAATGCACACTGCTGCCTCACTTTTGGTGTCTGGTTCTCGAAAAGCTCTGAGTGATGGGGAAAGATAGGCATTTGTCCACCTAACTCACCTTCTGGGTCTAATTTGGTAAGCAGTAACTTTTATGGTACCTGTCTCCCACCATTCATTGTAAAGAAAGTCTGAATGCCTAACTCAGGCTTTATGAATCGCAGTGACATACTAGGTGCCTAAGTTCCTTTGTGAATCTAGCCCACTGGGTCAGCCCTGAATACTCCTCTGAGCACAGCCCTTCCACACACACCCCTTCAATGTAGGCCTTAAGCCACAGTCTAGACCATAATCATAACTTTTTCCTGTTTCATGATAATATACCTGCACATCAATAATGGACTGAAAAAAATGGAAAGGATTTTCAGGATCCTTGTTTGCCCTCACCTGCTTATAATTCTGCTTTTGTCATTCTCTCTGCTTATCAGCACAGTTTGGAAGTGAAATGGACCCCTTGCATTATTTTCTTGATTGAATGATTCTAAACAAGCGTAAATGGTTTTATTGTTTTATATCATAAGTAAAACAACAACAACAACAAAACTAACCTTGCTTTCATGTCTGATAATGCAAGACACATTAAAGAAATCCCTTAGTTTAGTAAAATTCACAGGTTGAGAAATTACAGCTTCAGCATTAATTTTTTTATTTTTATTTTTCTACCTAAATTAGATCTTGCTGCTAGAAAATGTAGTCTGGATATTTTTATGACCAAACATTTTATATGTAATTTATGTGTTGTGCACCTGAATTTGAGAATAAGCTTCAGTGGCAGTTGTTCTGTATTTAAAAACACATTCAGACTCTGGCAATTTTGTAAATGATGGCTTATAACAAAAGTGACTGTGTGCTTTTGTGAAGCTGAAATTATTTTAATTATAAAATAGCTAAAGAGAGCTCTGCATTGGAATCACTGACAGTAATCTCTCAGAAGTTTGAGTTTTGAGTCACATAAACATACAAGGCCTGATTCTCATTTACACTAATTGCCCCTTACACAGTTCTGGTAATGCAAAGGTGCCTTAGTGGTGCTGGGTAGATGTGGTCAGATTGTTTTCCAATGAAACTTTTTTTCAACAAATAAGGGCTTTTCTAAATAAAAATAAAATGTTCATGGATTTTTTTGACAATGTTCTAGATTTTAACTGAGAAACTGGAAACCAAATATGTTCTATTTTCAGGATAAATTTACAATTTGTCCTAAAAGAAATTTTTTTAAAGCATTTCTTTCATAATTTTCTGCAAACAAATTGGCTTCTTTGACTAGCTCCCTTGCAAGGAACTAATGCTGCTATATAACTGTTGTATTTTGGGGGACAACATTTCTTTTTCTGTTGTTGTCACTTTCTGACCCCCTTTACATAATGTCTAAAAGAAACCTCCTGCTAATGAATGTGAGGCATTAATTTTTATAATTGTTTTATGATCCCTAATATGAATGACAGCTCAATTGATCCAAACGCAGGAAGTCACTTTCAGTTAATTAACACAACCCAGATTTTAAGGGCAGTTGAGTTCCGTGTGGCTATGACAGTGGATAGGGCATATTGATTCTGGCTTCTTTCTCCTTGTGATGAAGTGCTGGACTTCTCAGCAGCATTGCTAGGAACAAAGAACATAGGCCATACTAACATGATCAGGGGACTCCATCCTGGGAAGTATTGATGCTGAAAACAACTTTGAGATCATAGTGGATCCTAGTGCAACATTGTGGCCAAAAGGACTAATGTGATCCTTGGATGTATAAACAGGAAAATGTCACATAAAGGAGGGAGGTTATATTACTTCTATTTTTGGCACTTGTGTGACTGCTGCTGGAATATTGTGTCCAGTTCTGGTGTCCACAATTCATGAAGGATGTTGATAAATTGGGGAGAATTCAGAGAAGAGCCACGAGAATGATTAAAGATTTGGAAAAACATGCCTTATAGTGATAGACTCAAAGAGCTCAATCTATTTAGATTAACAAAGAGAAAGTCAAAGAGTGACTTGATCATAGTCTAAAAGTACTTAATGGGGGAACAAAAAATTGATAATGGGATCTTCAGTCTAGTAGACAAAGGTATAGCAGTCTGCAGGGTGAAGCTAGACAACTTCAGGCTGGAAATAAGACATTAAGGTAATTATCATTGAAACAACTTGTTACATGTAGTAGTGGATTCTCCATCACTGGCAATTTTTAAATCAAGATTGGATTTTTTTAAATAAATATGTGCTCTAGTTTAAAGAAGAATTCTCTCTCACATGCATACGGTAACTGCAGAGTAACATTCTGTAAGATGCAGTTGTAGCGCCTTAAACCATTTCAAGACTATGTTGGACCAGAAAAGGTAGGTTTATTTTGTTGCTTTTTTGACCTGGAGGTTGATGGTCAACGTTCATTTGCCAGTTTGATGAGGTTGGTCATGGTTTCTTACTTAACAGGATGGACTGTGTGAGGGCTGCCATCTTCCACCCCAAACAGGAATTAATTCAGCTAAGTTGTATGGCCCATGTTAGATGATCACCGTGGCCCCTTCTGGCCTTAGAATGTATGAAAATCTATGTCCTTTGCTTCTCTGTAGTTTATAAGCAGCTTGGCTAAGTGACTACTTTTAGACCATGACATGCTATTGTCTGACTGTTTAATGGAAAGCCCAACAATTGTTATAAGTCACCTCCTCCCAAACCCCCGTAGCGCTATAAGGCAGAGGATTTCAAGACTCTGATATCTGTTCTACTTTGATTTAGTTTTGGGGAGGAGATAGAGGACCAGATTTGCATTTAAAGAATAAAGTGAATGTGAATATACTGTAGTTTACTCCTATTTCAAGGACCCTTTATATTGCCAGAATGGGGTCCTGGTGTAAATAAGAATCTAATCCTGTGTCTTTCTGATTTATAGGCTCTTATACCTAATGCAGATTCATTTTTCTGTGCATGCAAAGTTGTGGCTACAGTTGCAGAGGATATTTTAAAATAGACATGACCCAATGTGTAGTAATCTCAACATCCATCATAACTTTATACATTGTGCAGTGAGGTTAACATAAGGAATGTAATCCAACTAAAGCAAAAATGTCTCTTAATTGCACTCTTTTCAGAGGTAGTGTTTCAAATTAAAATTACACTATTAGTTGCAACTTTTTGCTGTTATTTTGTGGTGAAGCTGTAATAGATGTACTTTACAGTTGGTGGAATCAGACTTTCGTACCAAAGCTACCATGCCACCGCTTTATCTCAGTCTGGAAGCATTGCTATTCCATGCAGCTTAATTTTTTAAAGTAAATCTAAACTGAGATGTATATGAACTCTTGATTTATTCCAAACTGCTGAGGTGGTTAATCCACTTATATTGGGTTTTGCAGCAAAGCTTTTGTATTCCTACTCATTTGCCTGTTCTTCTAATGTATGCTCTCAACAAATAGTTACATATGCTATTCTAGTATTCAATAACTGCTTTGCCTTTTTTAAAGTACTCTTCTTTTGAGTGTCCAACTACCTCTGCTGGTCAGCAAGTTAGGGGGTAGGTGATGGCTCTGCCTTTGTCCCTCCTTACCAACATGTTCCCAGGTGGAGCATTTCCAGTAGAGACCCAGTGGGTTAAGATAAATGGGAAAAAGGCACTCTTATTCCACAATAGGAGTGTTCACATGGAAAGCTAATGCAGAATATTTTTTCCGCAATAGCTATTCGGGCTTGCCAACATTGGGAAGTTAACCAGAAGTGTAACCAATGCAGCGATGTCTGTGTGAGACTGCAGAGAGCCTGGGATAGCTTAGAAAGGTGTGAGCTGCCTCATTCATTTCCATGTAATGTAAACTCAGATCTCTAGTGATGATCATTTAAATGTCAGCATTGTTAACTACTTTGTTCCTCATGTAAGAAAGGAGAGGGCAGGTTGCAGATCTGCACAATGTACTGTGAGTGATGTCTCATTTTAGTGCCAAAAGTGGAAGGGATTTGAGAGAGATCAGCACTTTTTTCTTCAGTCATTTGGATCAGTGCCTTCTCTTTTATTTTTCCACCTAATCAAGCCTAATAGAGTTTACGAGCATATTCTAGCCCTATTGATAGGTAGATGAGCTCAGAGAGCCTTTACAATCATATATTGGACATCTGCATAATCTACCATGAGCAGCACCTCATTTTGATAATTTACATGGATGGAATTTATTTTGTGGGCAGAGCTTGGGAGATTACAATCATCCACCACCTCTTTTCCCCCAGTTCAATCATTGTCTGCAAGAGTTAGATATCCTATTCATGCCAAGAGTATATGCAATGAATTTTAAAAGAATGTTGAAAAATAGGAGAGGATTCATAGAGAAGCTACAAAAATATTCAAAGTCTGGAAAGTAAACTTCAGACTAGAGACTTACGGAGTTTAATTTATTTTATTTATAAAAAAAAAAAAGTTTAAGGGACAACTTGATCATGGTTTATAAATATTTACAAAGGGAGACACTATCTAATAATGGGGGTCTTTAAGCTAGCAGACAGAGGCATAACAAGACCTAGTGGCTGTAAGCTGAAGCTAGTAAATATTCATACTGGAAATAAGACACAACTTTGAAAAGATACAGTAATTAACCATTGGAACAGATTACCAAGGGAAGTGATTAATTCATTATCACTTGGAGCCTCAAAGTCAAGACTTGATGTCTTTCTAAAAGATATGCTCTAGTTCTCCCACAAGTTATTGGGCTCAATCGTGTTCACTTATGTTGTAGAGAATTATAATTCCTTTCTTTGCAGGATTTACTGTTGAAATACTATGGCCTGTGTTATGCAGGGAATCAGACTAGATGATCATGGCCATATTATACAGGATGGCCCCTTTTGGTCTTAAAAATCTATGCATCTTCATAAGAACCAACTTCTCATGGGACAGAATAATTGGTAGGCATATGGAAGAGAGGGATTCACACATTGTAAAGCAGGGGTCTCAAAGTCAATTTACCTTAGGGCAAGTGCCAGTCCTCAAATCCTCCCACCGGGCCAATAATGTCACTGAAGATGGTGTTCAGAAAAGAAAACGTTTATATTGTATTGTTTATTTCAAATTTCTTAGAAATAATAAAACTGTCATACAACTGTATACAATTCTTCGCCTCCCAGAGAGTTTTTAGTGTTGGCCAGCCACCTGACAATGCTTCAGTTCTGTCAGTTTGTTGATGTTTGGCCTCAGTGACTGAGCAGTTGAAACCTTCAGGATTGCACAGAGGTGTGCATCAGATAGTTGTGTTTGGTATTTTGAATTGTATTTATTGTGGAAAAAAGTGACACCGCCTCCATGGCTGACTCTGCCTGGCAACTAATGATGCTACCTCCATGGCTGACTCTGCCCAGCAACTAGTGGTGGTATCTCTGTCCCCCTCCCCCAGCCAATGGGAGCTGCGGGGGGAGGCACCTGTAGTTGAGATTGCCAGCAGCGTGTCTGCCTGCGTCTCACCTCTGCGGGCCGCAGTGGGGAGGTTCTCGGGCCGCAGATTGCCCGCGGGCCAGGACTTTGAGACCCCTGCTGTAAAGGGTAATGTAACTTAGGGTATGTCTACACTGCATTCTGAGGTGTGATTGTGTAACGCTGACAGACCCTGGTCATTCGTGGCTGGGAGCAAACCATTGACCTCTGGAGCTTAATGCATGAGCCTCTACTGCAGGGGTCGGCAACCTATGGCACACGTGCCAAGCACGGAATGCGAGCCCATTTTGAATGGCACGCTGCCTGCCCGGTGAGAGGAGGAGGAGGAGGGGCGGAGGGGCCGGAACGCACCAAGCTGTGGGAAGAAGCGGGGGAGGGGGTAAGCTTGGCTGCTGCAGGACCAAGGTTCTGCCTCTTGCCACGGCAGGGGAAAGCGGGGGGGGGAGCCTGGCCCCCCGCCCCACTCAGCCCCCCCTGCCCACCGCTCTCCCCTGCGGGGGCAGGAGGCAGAAGCTTGGTCCTGTGGCAGCCAAGCTTCCCTCCTCCCCCTTCTTCCCACAGCTTGGTGCATTCCGGCCCCGCCTCCTCCCCCTCCCTCTCCCTGCCAGCGATGGCCCTTGTGAGGGGGAGGGGGAGCGGGAGCCGAGCCGAGCCGAGCGGCAGCGTGCTCGCTGCTCCATAGAGCAGGCAGAGAGAGGTAGGGATGGAGCCTGGGGGAAGGGGGTGGAACAGGGCATATCCCTTCCAGCCCCCTGCCATGAGTGGCTCAGGGCAGGGGACTGGGAGCACCCCCATGAGCTGAGCACCCCAGCCCTCTGCCCTGAACCCCCCCACACCCAGCCTTCTGCCCTGCACCCCCACACATCCCCAGCCCTCTGCCCTGACCCCTGAACCCCCCACACACCCAGCCTTCTGCCCTGTACCTCCACACACACCCCAGCCCTCTGCCCTGACCTCGAGTCGCCCCCAACACCCAGCCTTCTGCCCTGCACCTCCACACACACCCCAGCCCTCTGCCCTGACCTCGAGTCGCCCCCAACACCCAGCCTTCTGCCCTGCACCTCCACACACACCCCAGCCCTCTGCCCTGACCTCGAGTCGCCCCCAACACCCAGCCTTCTGCCCTGCACCTCCACACACCCCCAGCCCTCTGCCCTGACCTCGAGTCCCCCCCAACACCCAGCCTTCTGCCCTGCACCTCCACACACACCCCAGCCCTCTGCCCTGACCTCCCCCACACCCAACCTTCTGCCCTGCACCTCCACACACACCCCAGCCCTCTGCCCTGACCTTGGGTCGCCCCCAATACCCAGCCCTCTGCCCTAACCTCGAGTCCCCCCCCAACACCAAGCCTTCTGCCCTGTACCCCCACACACCCCCGGCCCTCTGCCCTTACCCCTGAACCCCCCACACATCCAGCCTTCTGCCCTGAACCCCCACACCCACCAGCCTTCTGCCCTGACCCCTGAATCCCCCCACAACCCCGGCCTTCTGCCCTGAACCCTCCACATCCCCACTGCCCTCTGCCCTGACCTCTGAAACCCCCACACACACCCAGCCTTCTGCCCTGCACCCTCTGCCCTGACCCCTGAACCCACCCCCCAGGTCTGGGGTCCTGGCTGCCGGCCCCTTGCCAGCCGGCGTCCCGGCCACAGGCCCTGCTCAGCCCGCTGCAGGCCTAGGTGAACAGAACCCCAGGCTGGAAGCGGGCTGAGCAGGCTGACGGCTTAAGATCAGCATTTTAATTTAATTTTAAATGAAGCTTCTTAAACATTTTGAAATCCTTGTTTACTTTACATACAACAATAGTTTAGTTATATAATATAGACTTAGAGAGAGACACCTTCTAAAAAACGTTAACATGTATT
The DNA here is from genome assembly GCF_028017835.1 of Emys orbicularis. Lineage (NCBI taxonomy): Eukaryota > Metazoa > Chordata > Testudines > Emydidae > Emys > Emys orbicularis. The sequence goes on from NC_088683.1 coordinate 183,553,873, forward strand.
ACTGGCATGCGAAACCTTAAATTAAAGTGAATAAATGAAGACTCGGCACACCACTTCTGAAAGGTTGCCTACCCCTGCTCTACTGCATGAGCTAAAAGATCCATCTCTCTTAGCCAGCACTGTAGCAGGATCATCAATCTCTAGCTGGTCTAGCTGCCACTAGAGGGGGACAGAGTGCCACACCAAGCAGGCATGGGTATTGCACATGAGTAGGCACATCCATGCTAACTTTAATCTAGCTAGCATTACGAACAACTTCAGTGAAGACATGGTGGCATGGACTCCAGTGCAGGCTAGGAACCTGAGTACAAAAGAAAACCATAGACCATTGCATCTTCACTGCTATTTTTAGCCACAGTACCTGGATTAAAGCTAGTGAGGGTATGTCTACCTGAGCTGCAATCACACCTTTTATTGCAGTATAGATAACCCTTAGTCCCCACTCAGAGCAGTGGGGGAAAGCAGCAAAGGACTGGTCTTCTTAAGCACAGTTCTTTCCCTGAGCTCCTCCGGGGTTGGTGCTGCTGCACACTGACTTTTTTCTGGGTTCAGTTTAATAGCTCAGTCTAGCACTCAGAAGAGCAATAATCGCCCTAAGAGCAATTCCTGTTATGCCTTATTGCAGTTATGCAACAGAGCTTATACATGTATTAACATGAGTAAAACATTATACACTGCATTACGTTGACAGATGTGTGTGTCACTGATTATACATTCATAAAGGGTATATTTTTAAAGTATTTTATACTTGAATGTAGTGGGGTTGCCATTTACTGAGTGCTACCCTTCTGGCCAGAGGTGCCTCTCCAGTGCCCTTGCACTGTTCTTCTCCCCCTCCACCCCGTCCACCCTGTCTTCAAGGCCCCTTAGGAACTCCCCACAGTCTTTCTCGGAATTACCAAAAATCACTACCTGGCTGGATTAATAGCTGAATCAAGGTCCTCAAAATAAAGTCCACTACAGCAGCACGTGTGTTCATTTTCATCTCTGGCTCTTCTGCTGCACACGGAGCAATTATTCTGTCTCAGACTGGTCTTCATGGACCTATGGCTACTGTCCTTCCCAGTGGGAGCTCAGCCTTCTGGCTCTGTCTTCCTTCACACCCTGTCAGTGGGCTTCCTCCTCTGAGAGAGAGGGCAGCATGATGGATCCATACTATCCTCCTTCAGAAAGCTTCCCCCGATTGTTTGGGAGAGAGGGGAGCTCAGACACACTCTACACTACAGGATTCCTAGTCCCACGCCCTTAAAGGGACAGTGTCCTGGTTTTCCCATGCAGCTATTCATTCCTCAGGACCGCTTCCACTCTTCCTGCTACAAGGTCATTTCCCAGGGGCTTTGTTAATTCCAAGTCTCTGGGGTCTTCTGGCCCTTTCTAGTCTTAAAGGGCTAGGATACCCCGTTTCAATGCAAGTAGTAAAATCCATGCAGTTAGTGAACACTGGACATGGGTGTGACATCATTGATAGAAAAATCAAAAATGTCCAGTTTTGGATAGAAACCTGAGATCATTTTTTTTAAATGTTAGATTGTTTGGGTTTGTTTTCTGAGGGAAGTTTACCAATCTGACAATGAAAAATCCCATTTCTAGGGGTTTCACTTTTTAGAACTGAAAGATTTTAGAGACACTGGAAACCTGTTATACTGACATACTTATGCAATTTGATTCTTCACAATAGGCTAAACAAAAGTGGTCTTAAGGTGTCCTTTTAACATTTCCAGTATTAGTAACTGTAAAATAATGCATACACAGAGAAATTTTAAGCTTAAAATCATTGAGCCATATTCTACTTTCTTACATGTGATGAGTAAGCCCAATTGAAGACTAAAGGACTCACAAAGTACTGCTCAGTGTGGATAAAGGATGGTGGAACTGAGCTGATGCCTTGATCTTTCTTCTGACACTTTAGCTCCATATTGAATAAATCTGATTATCAGTATTGACCTGGTGATTGTTAGATATTTTCAGCTTCCTGAATCACTTTAACCAGGTTTGCTGCTCTTACTCACATTGAATAATACCTTACTTTATTACTTAGTTGTATAGTATTACTCAGCTTGAATGAGGGCTGCATAATGTGGCCCTTTTAGTATTTCTTTAAATAGAAGTTCTTGAAGAAAGGCAATGCTGATATGCTTGCAACATAGAAGCATGAATAGAAATGATCCGTTCGGTCTAGCTCATTTATTCTGAAATGCAATCTATTTCCCAAGTTATAGTTTTGTCTCTTACTTGATACTGCCTATGTGCTTCAACAAGTGCCTCAAGGCATTCAGTTTTGCTTCCATGGTACTTACCAGATGGCTTTCTCAAAGTAACAATTATCAGCCTAGATTCACTAATGGCTATCCAGCAGCATGCTCATTCAGCTACCTGAAGTTTAGTGGGACCCATTAGTTCTACCATCTTGCAATGACTTCTATCTTTCATCCAGTTCTAAAATATGCTTTCTTACCATTTTCGCCTGCCACCCCCCAGTCCTTCACACTGCTTATTTTTCAGCACTGCAGTTACCAGTAAAACGGGCAGACATTTCTCCAGTGTCTTGTGTTGTCATAGGAAGAGCCAACATGAAATTTAGAACCATCCAAAAAGAAAACTTGCAGCCAGAAACATAGACAGTAACATATACATGTTTCCATACATTCACCTTAATCTTTTTAGATATAATATTGAGAGTTTTGCTCAATTAATGCTAGAGCATATATTTATAGCATAAATAGACCAGTCTAAAAGATAAAACTGCAGCACTTTTTCACAAAAGGAATAACATATCTTTTCAGACTACTAATTATTCCTTGCTTCCTCTACTAACAGCCTCAGCATCCACATTGCACCTCTTAATTCCTTTGCCAGAATCCATTGCATGTCTTCTTTTCTGGCCTCCTCTCTCTGTGCTTCTTCTGTGTATTAATAGAAAAATGCTAAGACATTCAGCTGTGGAGAAACACAGATTATATTACTTAGCTAGAGAGAGGAGTTCAGATTCTGCATAGTTAGCTAGTGGGCTGCTAGGCATTGCACATTTGTTTCATATTGAGGAGAAAACAAAACCATTTATAGCCAGGGGCGGCTCTAGCTTTTTTGCCACCCCAAGCACAGCAGGCAGGCTGCCTTTGGCGGCATGCCTGCGGGAGGTGCCCGGTCCCGCGGATTCGGTGGCATGCCTGCGGGAGGTCCGCCGGTCCCACGGCTTCAGCGTACCCGCCGCTGAATTGCCGCCGAAGCCGTGGGACCGGCGGACCTCCCGCAGGCATGCCGCCGAAGGCTGCCTGACGGCCGCCCTCACAGGGACTGGCAGGGCTCCCCCCACGGCTTGCCGCCTCAGGCACATGCTTGGAGTGCTGGTGCCTAGAGCCGCCTGTGTTTATAGCATTGATCCAAGGTCCATCTCCTACAGCTTTTTACTGAGCTAAACAACATTAACCAACTCTCCAATAATACGCTACTACTCCCAAACCCGCTTCTTTTTTAATAAAGAAGATAGATTTAGGCCTTTTCTTCTTTATCATCTCTTCAGAAGTCATTGCTATTTTTGCCCCTAATTCAGTAACTCACGTGCTTGAGTGCTTGGGGTCTTAATGATCATTTTTGTTACCAGCTGCAATTCCTGATTGTGCATAGAGCTCTCCTTAGTTCTCAAGCTCCAGGATTCTGTTTTCTTCTATTTTGTCTCTTATTGTCTCCATCTTGGACAGCCAGGGGACTGGAAAATCTGGATGGTGAAGCTGCCAGTAGTGCCCCAACAATCATGATTCCTATCTTTCCAAGTCCAGTGATATTGTCCACAATGATTGGCTACTCGTTAGTAGCTTCTGTCAATGTCAGTTCTATTCAATGTCAAGTCTGTAAATTGTCCAGTTGTCTGTTCTATATACTATCAGCATCTTCTCTGCTTGACTCTTCCATTGTTATTTTATCTCATTTCAAAGTCTTCTGTGAGAGAGAACTAGATAACTACCGCTATAGTATTATAGATTTTTACCCAGTTCCAGTAATTCTACATTTTATGAATAGCATAAAGCTTTCTCTTTACAAATTATCTCCAGTCTCCAACACAGGAATTTGAATCTACCGCATAGTCAGTCTTTTACTGGTATGTGTGTACTCTTATTTTGATTTTCTGTGTGAAGTTATTTTGGTATTTTTCCTTGATGACTTTTGCCCATCATTCCTCCTTCATCTACATAATGGTTTAAGGATTGATTTCTTATTTTCTCAGCCCAATCTGTATTGTAAATGCAATTTGGAACCAGAATGAACTGGGTCAAAAATAATTAAATAATAGTACATATTTATATAGTAACTTTTCATAATTTTAGAAACAAAGCTAATTGGTGGGTAATATTCAAGGTATTTTTTAAAATTCAAAACTGGGTAATAAGTCTGAATTCCTTATATAGAAGTTCTGGGTGCCCAAGTAATGCAGGATCATTCCCTAAGAATGTAAGTTATTTAGACAATTCTCACTCTAAAAATAAACAAACACGCCCCAATCCATTTCCCCCAGTAATGTGTCCATCCTATTGAGAACACAAAGTCCTCTTGGTAGTTTCTGTGCTACTCTAAAAATGATATGTAAAATTTTTCACATACTTAGACTAACATTCCTGCTAAATGAGGACGGCTAAGATTTCCAAAACTGGGTGTATAAAGTTATGGTTCATGACTCCATATTTAAATTAAAGCAATGGCCCAATCTTCAAAAGTGCTGAGGACCCAGCATTCCCACTGAATCCTGAGGCATGCTCAGCATATTTGGAAATCAAGACACTCAGGCCTGGTCTATATACAGTTAACTATGTTGATTAATTATACTGTTACAACTGCTAGTGTCGATGCAACTATATGGGTATTCCCCTTCAACAGAATAGTTACTCCTCTTCCCATACAGAAATAGCTAGGTTGATGCTCATACCAGTATAAGTGTTCACACAGGGTGAGGGTGGGTGTTGTTCTGCTTTAAGTATGCAGATAAAATTAAAGCAGTAGAACTTTCTAGTATAGACAAGGCGTGTTTTAAATCCTAGTCAACACAAGGTTTTATTTAGATGCCTAAATATGGATTAGGAGCCTAATTTAAGGCACTCACTTTTGAAAATCATGTCTATATATTGTTGTTTGGATTTAGGAGATGACATAATTATTTTAAAATTATATAAATAGGCAGAAGAATATATATTTCATGAAAGGTCAAGACAGCAGTGAAAAAAGTTTTTAAAATCCTTAAGTATATGCTGAAATTTAACTCTAACATCATGAACCAAGAGAAATCCAAAGTTGTTTTCTAAATTTAAACAGCAACAACTGTCAACAACAATTTAGTATTTTTATAGTGGGTTTACTAAACTTTATAACACTGATGCTCTAAGATTAAACTAAGAATGTATGTTTGGTGGGTTTATAGTGAATTTAATGTTTGATCAACATTCCAGAAGGAGGAAGAAACAAATGAATACACTATGAAACATGCTAATGATGTTCATAATGATAATTGATAATGTTCTTGGAATAGATAATCTCATAATGAAGGCATCAAAACCTATTGCAGATTTTTCCCCCCTTCTACAATGGAGGTTACTTTTTTGTATGTAATTTTAAATTATGATACAAAAAAAAGTAAATGCTCTCCTCCAAATTCTAATTAAATCAGATATCTGTTAAGTTGGATATGATGCTGCAGCTGCTTTATTACATACTTTATTTCCAATTGCTGGGTGTCAGGCTTTTTAATAATGAGTCTCCCTCTCATTGGCTGCAGCTCTTACTTCCTTAATCTTTCCATGACACTTTAGTTTGGTTCTGTCCTATATATTTGTCCCATTTCTAAGTTTGATCACTGATGAATTTTCACCTGAAAAAGTTATGAACCTAGTGTTCAGAGTGCAGAGAGAGACGAGTTTGGAGTTTAGTTGGTCAAAAAAACATCTGAAAACCATAATAGCGTCCTGCATTAAGTTACAATTACCAGGAAGTATCACTGTTTGAAGGCTTGTAGTTATAGAAATTGTCTTGTGTAGAAAACTTAGGAGCTTTCTGCGGACCTCCTATGATCTGCAGATGATAGTTTGAGAGCTACTGTCTTAAAGGATTGGTAACGACCTACAGAACCTTCCTTTAGGTCACTGGAGGAGTGTAAGGGAACACAATGGTTGACTCCATAACAGACCATTATGGAACAAGAATTATCTTTAATATATGGTAATACCAACTCAGATTATGCATCTGAGCACAATTACAATTTAGACAAAAGATTTGGCCTGGGATTATCAAAGAAGTCTAAGAGAATTAGGCACCTAACTCTCTAAGGCTCTTTTGAAAATCCCTGCCTTAGATTATTTGTAATGGTACATTTTTCAAAACTGGTTTGATTCATGCAGAAGTATTGGTATTATGCAGAATTATTACTACATAGGCACGATGACCCAATCAAGTCTGATGAAGTCAGTGGGAGTCAACCAAGTCACAGAAATGTGCTGGCAGAAGCCATTTGCTGGCTGCGATTTTTAAAGTAATTGCTTTTCCCTCAGAATGGATTTTTGCTGTCATAGTTTCTCCTGCCATGTTTGCCCATGGGAACTTCTGCCCAAGCATCCCCACCCAATATCTTTGCTATTAGAGACAAGATAACAGCAGTTCTTTAAAGCTTCAGCAATCTTCCTGTTCTGAAGTGACTTAGCCATTTAAAGAGAGTTATATAAGAGTCCACCCCTTCCAGGGTAATAAAATCCAAATAAAAGCTCCTCCTGGGCACAATTCAGTTCCTCCCACTCTCTTATAGAGCACTAACTCTCAGGGCTGTTCTCCCTGGAGTCCTTTCACCTGTCTCTGTCCTCGCCTCTGACCCAAACACCACACCAGTTCTTCTGTCCCTGTGAGCTTTTCCAAAGCTTTCAAAAGGGCCAGGTACTCCCCACCAGGTAGTGCAGCCACAGCTGAGCAACAGCTAATCATTATCAGGTGTGGATGGATCCATCTACGCCTTAAAAGGCCAGTGATTCTGTGACAGTTCCAATTTGATTATCTAGCACAGGGTCAGCAACATTTGGCACGCGGCTCGCCAGGGTAAGCACCCTGGCGGGCCGGGCCAGTTTTATTTACCTGCGAGCTGCATGCCAAACATTGCCGACCCCTGATCTAGCATCACAAAGTACCATTATGTAAACCTCTGGTTAGTTCTTCTTTGTGCTGTTTCCCCCCCCCCTTGAATATCACCTTCTGTCCCAGTGTCACATGTGAGTCAGTTTATACATGCAGTGGTATCCTTTAGAGGCAGTACATAGTGACAATTGATACCAAATGTTATTGACAGTCACAGGCCATTGTTGAAGTTAATTACTGGACAAGAACCATCAAAAATCAATTTGTGTGCAACTCACCTTTAATCCTGTGGTACTCCAAGACTCAGGAAAATAGGCTCTGTTTTTTTCTGCAGTCATTACAGTAATTATTGTGATTGTTGAAGTATTGGAGACAATTTTGCTCAAATATTTCTTTATTTTGTTCAAACCTTCTAGTCAAGGTTGCTGGGGTACTATTGATGCCATTAGCTTAGTTTCTTTTGAAACTCCCACCCAAAATATCATTATTAGCTGGGCTCAATAGAATTCAATTTTATTTTTTAAATAATTTTGTTGGATATCATCTGTTTATTTTTAAGCATTTTTTTAAATTATCAACTTACATTTTCATAATTGTGCAAAATTATAGGTTTAAAACACTTTGTTTAGTGTTTTTTTACATTTTCACACTTGTGGGAAACCATAGGGGAATCAGACAATAACACTGGTCTACAATTTTTGAGAAGTCGTCTGCTTCAGAGATAAAATGTGCTATTTATTATGTATTTTGATGTGCTGAATTCAAATATGACAATTAAAACAACTGATTGGCTACTGTTTCTAAGATATTTAAGTTTATACATTTTATGTCTATGTAGATTGTGTAGATAGTAGAGTTTTAATCATAAATTGTAAACCTAGGTCTTTTCATGTGTTTATGGTTGCTTTACATGATAATATTTCACCTGTCCTGTTTATGTAACACTTTCAAAATCAGCAAAAGGGTTATAGAAATAAAATTTATTATGAAACAAAAGGCAAAAAACTATTATGTACATAGTTTAGTCCTATTCAGTGTCTACTCGGCGCTTCTTGGCTTGTCTCTTGTATTCATTAAATGGAGCATCTCTTGTCACTGTCCAGCAATATTCTGCAAGCATTGATGGGCTCCATTTGCCCTGATAGCGTTTCTCCATTGTTGCAATGTCCTGGTGAAATCGCTTGCCGTGCTCGTCGCTCACTGCTCCGCAGTTCGGTGAAAAAAAATCTAGATGAGAGTGCAAAAAATGTATCTTTAGTGACATGTTGCAACCAAGGCTTTTGTATGCCTTGAGGAGGTTTCCCACCAACAACCTGTAGTTGTCTGCCTTGTTGTTTCCGAGAAAATATATTGCCACTAACTGGAAGGCTTTCCATGCCGTCTTTTCCTTGCCATGCAGTGCATGGTCAAATGCATCATCTCGAAGAAGTTCACGAATCTGAGGACCAACAAAGACACCTTCCTTTATCTTAGCTTCACTTAACCTTGGAAATTTTCCACGGAGGTACTTGAAAGCTGCTTGTGTTTTGTCAATGGCCTTGACAAAGTTCTTCATCAGACCCAGCTTGATGTGTAAGGGTGGTAACAAAATCTTCCTTGATTCAACAAGTGGTGGATGCTGAACACTTTTCCTCCCAGGCTCCAATGACTGTCAGAATGGCCAATCTTTCTTGATGTAGTGGGAATCTCTTGCACGACTATCCCATTCGCAGAGAAAACAGCAGTACTTTGTGTATCCAGTCTGCAGACCAAGCAAGAGAGCAACAACCTTCAAATCGCCACAAAGCTGCCACTGATGTTGGTCATAGTTTATGCACCTCAAAAGTTGTTTCATGTTGTTCTAGGTTTCCTTCATATGGACTGCATGACTAACTGGAATTGATGGCAAAACATTGCCATTATGCACTAAAACAGCTTTAAGACTCGTCTTCGATGAATCAATGAACAGTCTCCACTCATCTGGATCGTGAACGATGTTGAGGGCTGCCATCACACCATCGATGTTGTTGCAGGCTACAAGATCACCTTCCATGAAGAAGAATGGGATAAGATCCTTTTGACGGTCACGGAACATGGAAACCCTAACATCACCTGCCAGGAGATTCCACTGCTGTAGTCTGGAGCCCAACAGCTCTGCCTTACTCTTGGGTAGTTCCAATTCCCTGACAAGGTCCTTCAGTTCACCTTGTGTTATGAGGTGTGGTTCAGAGGAGGAGGATGGGAGAAAATGTGGGTCCTGTGACATTGATGGTTCAGGACCAGAAGTTTCATCCTCTTCCTCTTCCTCGTCTGACTCAAGTGAGAATGATTCTGGTGCATCAGGAACCGGCAGTCCTTCTCCGTGGGGTACTGGGCGTATAGCTGATGGAATGTTTGGATAATGCACAGTCCACTTTTTCTTCTTTGACACACCTTTCCCAACTGGAGGCACCATGCAGAAGTAACAATTGCTGGTATGATCTGTTGGCTCTCTTCAAATCATTGGCACTGCAAAAGGCATAGATTTCCTTTTCCTGTTCAACCACTGGCGAAGATTTGTTGCACAAGTGTTGCAATATATGTGTGGGGCCCACCTCTTGTCCTGATCTCCAATTTTGCAGCCAAAATAAAGGGGATAGGCTTTCTTAACCATAGTGGTTATACTGCGCTTTTGTGATGCAAAAGTCACTTCACCACAAACATAGCAGAAGTTATCTGCACTGTTCACACAAGTACGAGGCATCTCTGCTCACTTTGGCTAAACAGAAATGTGTCCCTTTGCAAAATCAAACACTGACAAATAAGAGAGCACGACACTTTATGATTTCTAGAGCTGATATAGGGCAATTTGTTCAGCAGAGTGATGTAATCTTCGTTATGATTGCATCATCCATGACTTCTAGGAATAACATGATGCAATTCATATCATGTATGACGCAATACCAGCTTCAGATTGCATCATTCATTGTTTTGCCTAAAAAGCAAGTACTGTCCAAACCCAGTCATAGATTTATTCATAGATCCAGTCAAAGATGTATTTTAGTCATTTCTGGTTTAAATTACCTTCCCTTTATAACTCACTTATCCTCCGCCATTCCCAAGTCAAGGGTCGTATATACTGACCCAATAGCATATCTTGAAAACTAGAGCCAATCAACAATTTTAAGCATCATTTTCGTTCTCAGTGACCCAGAATTAGTAAAGTTTGACTACATTTATTTCAGAAGCATTTTGGCTGTAGAGCAGTGTAATTAAAGACACTAGATGTTGAGATTCAAAATATCAACATCACATGTCAAAATATACAAAGTAACTGTCCTTCAATCAAACTATGTTCTCAAGCAGCATTTTTCTTACTTTTGCTTCTCTGTAAACTTCAATGATTATTGATGGAAATATTTCCTTGTTGTTGCTTTGTCTGTGTGTGGTGAAATCATCATTTACTGACATTTACCAATAAAAATTCAATCCCCCCAAGCCTAGTTATAGCAGAGAAAGAAAGGCAACTTTTACCTCCGTCTTTGACAATCCTGATGTTGTCACAATAGTAACATTGGCAGTGTCTACCCAGTCTACCCAGTGCTTTAGTGCATACCACCTGGGTATAAATTATAGTGTGCACCAGTGTGTCATACACGAACTGTCCGTGTGGACCCTGCTGGCATGCACCAAAAGTTTCCTAGTGCACATTGAAGTAGTACTGTTAGAGAGGAGACTATAGCAATGCAAACAAGGAAAATGTTAGAGTGCACCAGCAGTGTCTACATGGACAGTTTGTGTGCAACATGCTGGTGCACATTAGAATTTACACCCCAGTGGACACTACACACCATGTAGATAAGTCCTCTGGGTTTTAAAAGTTTTCACTTGAATGCAGAGTGATTAACATAGCTGCCCTTGCCCTACCCCACCTCTGCTAAGAAAAATCCTCTTGCAGCCTCACTTCATTATTTCCATGGGCTTTTCCTCTTCAGCAACCCTCCCACTGCCTCCATGTTCTAATGAACTTCTAGTTAACCTCTTTCCCCTGTTATTGGCTGATAAGTCTTTTCAACAATCCAATAAATACATGTGAAATAAAAACCAAGGCCAAGATTTTCAAAAGGGACCTGTGATTTTAGCTACCTTAGTTTTTGGCTATGCAGCTAGAGACCACCTACTGGGCTGATTTTCTGAATGAGCTAAGCAGTGCACCTCCCTATAGCCCTTCTTGAAAAGCAAGCAACTTAATGGCTCCAGTTTAGCACCCAGAATCACCAGTCCCTTTAAAAAGATTGTGTTTACTATACTTGTAATATATGCATTTGGCTGCCTTGAACCACAGTAAGTAAATACAAGTAGAATTCTAATAGTGCCAATAGCTTGGTCCAAGGAGTGATTTGATTAATGGGTTCAGCCAACCAAAGGAGCCTCTGAATAAAAATAGCAGGTATACATTTCTTTGAGGAATATTGTTTCATTTATAACAATTCCACATAACACTGGTAGTGGCTAGTAATCCAAGTAGCTCACCATGGTAACCCTATCTTTGCTTAGAAGAAGAGTGCATACATAGCCCCACCTGGCTAAAGTCAGTGTGCATACAGGGTGAATAATCACCACCTACTGGTTTAGAGCAATCCATACTGTTAGCAGTATCAAAGCCCAAGAAACTGGGGCATTTCACAGGCTGGCACTTTGACTGCATGTTAATTCCCCCTCCCCGCCCTCCAATGTCAACAACTATGGGTTTTGTTTTATGCAAGTAAAGATCTTTAATTCAGTGTCTCAAGAAAACCAAAACAAAGTACACTAACTCAGTTATATAAAATGCAAATGACTACTATTAGAAAGCCAGTGTTCAGCTTTTCTGAACAGCATCTCAAGTAAAGGCTCATATTTTCCCCAATGAAATGGCAGAAATAACAATCTGACATTTGGCTTTTGTGATTAGGTCCCTTGTAGCTAAAATGCCATAATTTTCACATTGTAAATATTAAATCTAAAAAACAATGTTTCAATAACTTTAAGGTGGTGACACTAACCGAGAAAAGACAAGGAGTTCAAAGTTAATGCTTACAGTCTTTAATTCCTGTCCCAGTGAATCTCTCAATATTTTTGGCATATCTATGATTCATATATGTAACTACAAAATCCCTTTTTATTACTTGCCATAGACTGCTGCTGCTAGTCCATCTCTCTACTGCATCTCTCAGGATATTTCCCAGGTACCTATCCTCAATCAGGTCTTTGAGTTCACTTAGGCTACGTCTTCACTACAGGGGGGGGTCGATTTAAGATAGGCAAATTCAGCTACGCGAATAGCGTAGCTGAGTTCGACGTATCGCAGCCGACTTACCCCGCTGTAAGGACGGTGGCAAAATTGACCTCCGTGGCTTCCCGTCAACGGCGCTTACTCCCACCTCCGCTGGTGGAGTAAGAGTGTCGATTTGGGGATCGATTGTCGCGTCCCGACGAGACGCGATAATTCGATCCCCGAGAGGTCGATTTCTACCCGCCGATTCAGGCGGGTAGTGTAGACCTAGCCTTAGAGAAAAAGTCTTCTGATTAATTAGCCCATAGAGAGTAACAGCTAAATAGTTTTTTTTAAAGGGCTAGATTGGGACTTTACATCCTGCCATTTGGGGTGGCATCTAGCTGCCCCACTCCAAGAACAGTGCAGTGAGCAAACTGCAACTGAGTCTCAGATGCTCAGACAGTCCACAACCCCTGACTTCCTCATTGCTACTGGCAGGGTTGAGAAGGAAGAATAATTTGCTACAGCCCTTTCCGGGAGTCAGCATATTACCCCTCACTCACTCTGACTCAGCACTGCTGGCTGACACCTTGTGGGCAGAGCCAAAGCTCCATTCTTCTCTGCCGAGTCCCAGTCTACATACACAGGGGCAAGTGGTAGCTTCACAGTCTGTTGTCCCCTGGCGTGTGCCCTGGGGAGTGGAGGATCCAGGCAGGTCACTCCAGCAATAAGTGCAGATCCCCTTATTTACTCCTGCCCCCCCAACTCTTAATCCCCACTCTATCATCACAAGGGCAAGTCACAACTTTGTATGTTTTTAGTAGGGCCCCTATCCTGCAAACAGGCTTAACTGCTTTGCTACATCAGAGCCTTACTGTTGGGTGTAGTGTATGGTGGTAAGCAATGTATCTCCCAGTGTTTGCACAACTGGGCTATGTGTACGTATATGTGTAAAAATTCAGTCTTGCAAAACTGTCATGAATATTAATAAGCCAAAGAATCACAAAATCTACTCAAATATCCTTTACCACAATAAAGAGAGAGAAAAATGTTTATCTGGGTAAATGAACTGGTGCAAGACTGATTGTATATGTAAGTGTGCTCAGTGATATATGTAAATTGGAGTGGAAGTGAGTCATGTCACATATAAAGAGGGTGGTTGAAATGTACTACAACTCCACCTCAATATTATCAAAAACTCAAAATATTAAATCTGTTATATCTAGCCTTAAAAATATTTCAAACACTGAAAATGTCTATAAAAGTGCACAGCTCAAGATGAAGAGCGCGCAATACCACTACAAATTTTTACATGGGAGAAAACATAAGGATATCTGTTTGTTTTTGATTTGCAGGCCTCTAGTAAAAACAGAGAAACTGTAATTGACTGAACTATTGAAAATCAGAGCTTCAAACTTGTTTTATGGAAAGCGCTAACATTTTGTGAATGTAATAGCTGAAATCAAAATATTAAGGATACTTAGAAGATACATAGCATTTTCCATCTTCTCTGTTCTCTACAAACATTAGCTGATTAGTCAATCCTCAACATCCATGTTAGGGTGGTAATCATCACTTACAAATTGGGAAAATGTGGCAAAGAGATTAAGCGATAATCAAAAGAGAGTGGCAATGAGAGTGCTTATTAATTATTTCTACAGCACCATAGATATTCATGGCTCTTATGAGAAGAAAGAGGAGGATCCTTCACTTCCTCTCCTTTCTGTTCCCTATCTCTCCCCCTTTTCTTCTCCCATTTTCTCATTCCCTGTATTTGCTGTGTGAGCAGCATTAAAGAACTTGAGGTCTATTAGGTTATCTTGGCTGCCTTAGTAAACTGCAAAATGTAAATACCTAAATGAAAAATACAAATGCTACATCTCACACACCTGTAGAATCTGATGACTAGGAATTTTGGTGTGAGAGGAAGGTGCTATTTGGCCATTCATTAGTTCAAAGGGAAAAAAAGCTAAAAGAACTCATGAGAGAACTAACACCTTTGTCTCAAATATGTGATAATCTTGTACCTAGGGCTAAGTCTTGGAGAGTTGTTCATGACAAATCTGAGGATAAATTTGTTCAATTTGTTCAATCATAGGGTAAGATTTTTTTTTTAAGACTAATCCTCTTAAATTAGCTTCATTAATTAAAGAATCTGTCAGTTTTGGTTATTTCAGTAAAGTAACAGAAGAGGTAATCTATTCATTAATTATAAAGGCATGGAACAAATGGGCAAGCTGTTCCAGATTAATGGGTTTGGGAATGCCTAATTCAGATGGGTTGTTCGTACATTTTCTAGTATACCTAGAGGAATAACTCTTATTTTTCCTGCTGATTTGGATATGGATGAGCCTGTCAGTTCTTGAAAAGAGATTAAAGTCATTAATAGCAAATGGGTGATAAAGAGGAATCCAGAAATGCTTTTTTTTGGCTATGCCACCTTTGCTTTAAAAACTGCAGGAATGCCAGACCACACAGAACTATGAATTATATCTCTCTCATGGTACATAATGCAGCAGCAGAACCGAATAGTAAAATGTACTGCTCCTCATATTCGGACAGTAATTACATTAAGGAATGTCAAGAAAAAGACTTCTCCAAAAGCTGCAGCCATTTGATCTCATCTTTGTGTCTACTTGGACAAATTTAAATGAGGTTGCAAATAAATGTATAATAGTTTTATTTGGCTACATTCCCATATTGTATGAAAGTGGAGATATGTTTTAGGTAATTGTGTGTGTGTGTATCCTGGGGATTAGTACTTGGAGCTATTAGTATAAACATGGGATTTTAAGGAGAATATTCATTTTTTTTTCTAGTCCACCTGATTGTAAGGTCGCAACTACTCCCATCTTGTTTAAATAATTAGCTGAAATTTTCATTAAATTGTGGTGGTGTTTGTACTCAACAATAGCAGATTTCCTTCCTGCCTTTATTCATAATACAAGTATCTTGTATTTCCCTCCTACTTAATGATCTAGGGTGTCATTGAAGTCAAAGAGGGTGTTGCCAGTGACTTTAGTAATACCAGGATTTCAGCCTGGCAGTTTAACTCTGCAGACTTTTACTCATGAAATGTACTTCCATTGCAATTGACAGGAATACTCCAGTAAGAATGATTGTGATGAAGTTCTTGGCCAGTTCCACAAAGGGACTCAGGTGGCTAAGTCTCAGTTTTAGGCATCATTGCAATCCACAAACCTACCCTTGGCTACTGTGTAATCCTCTAGGCATTTAAACTCACTTGGAGCCTAAATTTTTGCTATAAAAGTTCCCTGGGCACCTAAATTTCTGCTTGTGGATATGCACGCTGCTGCCTCAGGTGGGCATACAAATGCCTATCTCACACCTAAACTCACCTTCAGGAGTTTAGGATGCCTATCTTGCCTACTAGGCTTGATTCGCTAGGCTTTCTCTGAGCCTGCCTAACTCCTCACAAAATGGAGGAGGCCTTTAGCACAATGGCTTGGGTATTCACCCAAGATGGGGGAGACCCACCCTCAATTTTCCCCCTGCCTGACAAGAAGTGACTTGAACAGGGATTCCCTTTCTATCATGTGAGTGCTCAAACTACATGACAATGGGATATTCTGATATGGGTCAATTTTGTAGTGTAGATATGCCCTCAGTCTCTCTTGTTGAATCTTCCATTTTAATTGAGCCAGAGAAGGGGTGAGAATCACTTGATATTCCAGTAGGTAGGGCACTCCCCTGACAGGTGGGGAAACTTTGTTCAAATCACTTCTCTACATCAGCCAGAGAGGGGGAATTCAAATGAGGTTTCCCACATACCAGCTGAGTATCCTAACCACTGAGTTAAAGTTAGAAGGGAGAGCCTCCCCCACTCTGCCAGCTGTTTTGTGTGGAGTTATGCAAGTTCCTATCTCATTCTTGCAAGAAACAGCTTAGGTGCCTAAGCTGCCTGAGCCCAGGACAGAGGTTTCTGGTTGTGGCTCACAAGCAGCAATAGATACCTCCCCACAGCTCAGATTTAGGTGTTGAACTCTGTGAGAAAGCTGGGGATTAGGACACACCCCTCTCATCAGCATGTCTCAGTGGTTAGTTTAGGTGGCTCCCTGCTTAGCATGCTAACTTTTGTGGATCCCATTCTTAGATATCTATCATCTCCATTGATTGTATACTCTGAAGAGTATTAGTGCACATTTCATTGGGGTTACTAGAGCCTGAGAGCCATATTAGTCCCACTTGTTAAAAGGAAGAAGTTTAAAACAGTTGGGAGAAGAAGACCTAGTAGAGAAATGGTTTGGAATTCCCTTTGTATGGAAAGAGCCTGACAGGAGCCAGGCAGAGGGAGAACTGTGGGAAAGCTACAGGACTGGAATTAACTTCTGTGGTGGGCCTTGAAAAAGGAACAAGAGTCCAGAGACAGCACTTTGTTGGTCAGTCTTCTGTAGGAGAGCAGAGAACTTGGGAGAACCTAAGATGGGTGGAAGTTGCTTAGTTTGTATTTTTATTTGGTGTCTGAATTTTGCTGAGGGAGTCTAGGGAGAAGCCCCGGGGAGCTACTGCTCTGAAAGAAGTGTGATACTGAAGACCAGGAGAGGTCAATGATATTGTGCTGACTACCATTATTTTGTCAGACATTATTTGTTTGTGACATTGATACTCCCATAAAGGGTGGAACTATAGTGTGACATGGCTTGAAGGCCTCATCATCAGCAGATCACAGAACTCCTGAGAAAGACAGCGAGGCAGAGTTGTTGAAACATGCGACAAAGGGGTGCTCCAGGATGGTGAGTCTACAACACTTCCATGTTATCATCTTTTTTTTAATAACCGGGGCCAGTTTTTCTGTTGAAATGGTGAACAGGAGAAAGAAAACAAGACCGCCTCAGGGTATGGATCGTTTAGCATAAAGAAACATATTCACCCTCAGCCAACACAAGACCTATCCACCTCTTACATTCTGTTTGAGCTTTATTGTGGTGGTTTAAGTAGGTCTTGTTTTGGCTCTTGACACAGGAATGAACTTCCCCTTTGCAGAGTTTTTGTTGTGGTGGCTTTTGAAGTACTAGATGTGTATTAGATGCCACAAGGGAGTTCCAAAATTATGTGCTAAAAATGTTAAAATATTCAGTGTGCTACATGTAAGCACTCAAGCATAAGGTGAATTTATCTCCTTTGATAACAATTATCATTGTTCAGGATGATATGGTTTGAGGGAGCCTATAATATCAGTTGCCATTCAAAATTATTCTATTCGTTCAGGGTCTTAAACTTTATGCTTTGGACCCAATATTTGATGGACTCCTTTTGATGGTGAATCCAGATAACTGAGTTTAAAAACCTTTAATCCAAAATGATCTGTTAACCCTTGAGAGCAGAAAGGTGAGTGTTTTCTCTCACATCTCTCCCTTTCTCACTTTCTGTTCTCTGTGAGTATGGAGAAAGTGTAAACTTCATTTGAGAAGCAGTATTTTTCAATCTTTTATCTCCTTAGCCTCTTATATCAGGAGGAGGCATCCCTACTCCCATGCACTTCACCTCTTTGATCTTCTCTGTGATATCAGGCAGTAGGGAATCAGGGAAGGCAAAGATGAGCAGCTGTGCTGTCAATGACTCTCCTTTTGCTTCACAGGATGACTGTTTTGGCAGATTATTGTTTTGTTGGTATTGCTGTTGATACACTCAAAAGAAGAGAGAGATCTTTTCTTGGCTGCACTTTTGTTTTTAAGGGATAGTAATTTTAGGCCTGCAATAGCAGGGATGCTAACATTTCCCTTTTTTAATGAATGAGGGGGGTGTTATTTAGAGCATTTTTGTAGTACACAAATATTAATTCAACTGAGCTACAGCCACTGGGCTGTGGTTTGCATGATCCACTACCGTATTCAGTATGTCTGTCTTCCATTTTGGGTCTTGCCTAGTTTCTACCTGGTAAGATTTTATACTTTGGACACAGGACTGGCCCACTTGCCATCTACTTATGTTCATTACACCACTCTGCAAATCCCATAGGAGTTCTTTCACCTCATAACAAACAAAACATAAAAGAAGTGCTCTAGAAACAGACCAGTTACGACACTTGTTCTTACTGTTTGTATTACAGTAATGCCAAGGAACTGCAGTCAAGATTCAGGGCTCCATGGTATTAGGCACATGGTATTAGGTAACATGTAACAAAGAAGCTTACAAACTACATGACAGTCTGAATATAACTGGAGAACAAAGCAGAGAAATTGGGTGGTGAAGGATGAGGTAACCAAATGAACACAGTTGAACAGAAAAGCAGAAGTTGCCTAACCAATGGAATGGCAGGGAACACTCTTTCCTTTTTCCTTTTTGATTCTTTAGGCATAGTATTAATATGTTTTCAAGCAAATGGAGATGCTAATGAATTGGACGGAACCTGTAACACTAAAATATGGTTCAGCTCTCAGACTTCATTTACTTGAAAACTATAGACTTTAATCTGAACAGTTCATGCTTAGGCCTAAAACATTGAAGCTGTCCCATCATTGGCTAGTAAACCAATAGGCTTGGTATTTTAAATTAATTTGAAAATTACGTCTATGGATTTATATTGTGTATATTTAAAATACTTGCAAACCAAATTATCCATAACTGGAGAAGAAACTGGGAAATCAGGGAAAATCTCTTTAAATGTAACTGCATCTGACATAATACAAATGATCCTTCTACTGAGCTTTAAGAATAAAATTAAATATAAAATAGCAAATGTTTTCCGACTGTGAGAAAATCAGCTTTAGTGTTACCACTGTTAATATTAGAAAAATGTCTTCCTTTTACATTAGCTTTCTGAATATGTTTCACCTTTGAATTAGGTACAGTATAAAACCTTCCCTTCATCCATTGATCCTTTTAATCTTTTTCCAGTTCTTTCCTACAGAAGCATCTTTATTAATAGTGCTACCGAAGTTTAGCCAGCAGGATTTCTTAGATCTTCTAATAATGCTCTAAGCCTAAGCTTTCCTACTTCCTTTTATTATCTACCAAATCCAAAAACTTTAAGGAAGGTCTAGCCTTACTCAAAGCCTTCCCTTTAACTTTGACCACTGTATAACAATGCATGTTTCATCAGGGAAATAGAAGCTTTTCTTCCTACCTGATTTAACAAGAGCCAAATTAGTTGCTTTTAAACCTGTAAATACTTTGACAAAGTTTCACATTGTGGAAAAAAATCTGAATGATAAACTTCCAAGAAGATAAAGGGGGGGAAAAAATGTAAATCAGCTTTTTTTCTGTTCTCAAATCTAACGCTCTCCTATATCAACAATTTCTTTAACAAGGAATAAATGGGAATGAGTGAAAAGCAATCACAACTAAAAATATTATCAGTTTGGGAAACTATAGTGATGTTGATCTGTAAATAACTTGAATTTGGTTTAGTGCCAGGATTTTATCTATTCAGTTTCCAATTTCTGTTGTCCCATTTTCATTAATTTTTCTGTCCCACAGAATTCTGAATATTAAAATCTCCAAGTCATGACTCTTGAACTTCTGGAAGGAAATGCCTAATTCTTATTATGGTTTTGATGAAATTATTAATGTCTCATTAGATAGAGACTTCAGTGTTGTAAACTGCAGTCTTACCACCATCCCTCTTCCCCCACATAGAATATTCCCTCTGACCCCAACTGGTCTGGCTCCCTAATCTTATATTATCCTGGACCTCTCTCCCTTCTCTCCAATATCTCTAGAGGACTGCTGGCTAGTCTGGTTTAGCTCCAGTTTTGTGTGGTGGGGTGGAGTGAGGGGCTGTCTTACTCCTTCCATCAAGCCACAGAGAATATTTCCAGGGAATCAGATGGATTGAACATGAGCTTCCCTACCATTTCACATTCAACAGTGACAGCATTCGAATGACAACACTGGCAGAGACAGCCCTAGATATACTGGTAGGCATCGGTTGTCACTCTGCAGCATGTAACAGTATCTCAACCTGCTCTTGCACAGCTTCTCTGTACCCTGACTTCACTTCACTTTCAAAGCTCTCTGTGACTTTATATTTGCCCTCATTGTCTCTTACACACCCACTCACTCCATACTCTCCACTGAAGCTTCTCTTCTTACATCTCTCTTTGTATGCTTTGCCCACTACACAATCGTCTGCTAGGTTTCATGTGTCTCACTAACTGGGAGGCAATCCTTCATATAATGTGCCTCATGCCTCCCACTTCGCCTTCCCAGAACAACACTGAAAGCCTGCTTTCCTGCTATAAAAACCTCACATCAATCTCTTCTCTAGATGGCATTGTTACATACAGCACATGCATGTGCCATTAGATTGCAAACTACTTAGCATAGGAATTGTTATATAGTTATATATCTGACACATTTCATCTGTTGTAAGGTTCTATATTCACACAGGGAGCTATAAAATGTATAATGATTAAGACTAGCAATTTGACCTTAAGTATCAGAGGGGTAGCCGTGTTAGTCTGAATCTGTAAAAAGCAACAGAGGGTCCTGTGGCACCTTTAAGACTAACAGAAGTATTGGGAGCATAAGCTTTCGTGGGTAAGAACCTCACTTCTTCAGATGCAAGTAATGGAAATCTCCAGAGGCAGGTATAAATCAGTATGGAGATAACGAGGTTAGTTCAGTCAGGGAGGTGAGGTGCTCTGCTAGCAGTTAGTTACTCTCACTGCATCCAAGAAGAAGCCAGTGTGGGTTCAGTGCTTCATTAATATGCTGGGTACTGAGGTCCACATTATTTGTCTCCAATCATATTGAAATGGCTGGAAATCTAAAAGACGAGACTGCAGCTGAGTTGGCTATAATATCCATCAAGTTGCTTTTAAGGTTCTTTTATCCTGCACTGAAATTGGAAGTCTAGGTAGAACTGGCATTAAGAATCTGTGGAAGGAGCTGTGGAATAGTAATCCCTTTTGCAGATTCTATTTTAATTTAATTCCTAGTGTGTTAAATAGTACTGTAGTTCTTAATAACAGCAGATCAGAAACCTTATTCGTCAGACTCCATACTGGGCACATTACTTCTTTCATTCTGTACTTGTTATTGAGAAACATGATTTTTGCTTTGCTTTGAGTGCTAAGTCCTTTAAACAGCTGAACACTTTCCCTGCATTGTTAAATTCTTAAAGCTTGAATATTTCTCATCATGTCAAACTGATCCTTTCTCAGATTCATTTCTCCTGAATTTATTTTTAACTGCTTATTTGACTCTGCCTGTGTATCTAAACTACTTTAGGCTTTTCTATGGCACCTAGAGTATCACCGTGGTATCTAATTGCTGTGTGACTATTGAAGATAGGTCTTCTATGTCTGTATAGATTGACATTTATAAGTACTGAAATTCTAAGATTCTAATTAAAACATATCCCTGTGTTTGACAAACAGGTTCATCACTAGAACTGTGTTTTAACTGAGTTAATTAGTAGAAAAAGTCTGTTATTTACACTTGTTGGAGATAAAATAGCCATGGGGAGGACCATGCAAAGAATGGCCCAGGATAGACCGGCATGGCAGAGACTTGTTGATGCCCTATGCAACATTTGTAGATTCAGATTCAATAATTTAAGAAGCTACATCAGTTTGAAACTCTCCACAAGGGATGGGATAGTAACCTCATTTTCATGATCAAATTCCACTTCAGGTGATTATATTCTGCTTATCTAAAACTCACTGTGCAGTTTTTCACTTCCATTGCACTTCCATATGGTGCTGATAGTTGCTGTTAAACTTATGTATGTCAGTGGTTTAAAATACAAGAATGTTCAAAGTACTTCATCATTTCCTCTTATTTTATATTTTAGTATTACTTGCACTTGAAAAAAAATCTCTTAGTAAATTTGCTTTTTTTTATTGTGGCAGTGCCTAGAGGTCAGGACACAGTAGGTACAAGATGATCCCTGCCCTGAAGCACTTACAATCCAAGGTTTTGGTTAATCATAAATAAATACCTTTATTGTGGCAATAGTCTTTCATCAAAACTAGGTAATAATCTGTTATACAAGTTATTTCTCTTCTGTTTTCAAGCATCATATTCATATCTAGAAGATGTTTGTGTGAACCTCTGCAACTGTGTGTGTGTGTGTGTGTGTGTGTGTGTGTGTGTGATTGGGAGGGGGAGGAGTTGGGTGGGTGGGTTGGTTTTTTTCGCAGCTCCAGTCAGGACTGGCATTAACAACCATACTCACTTTTGCTCGTTTTGAAGTGAATAACTTCAGCTCTCTTAACATGCTCAAATCAATGAGAAGTGATGGTGGACCATCTCAGGGTGGAAGTTGCTGAAGGAGTTGGAGTCCTCATCTCTCCTTTTAGTAAAGGAGACCTCATCTCTCTTTTCCCTCAGTTTTCATGCTGATTTTTCCAGGTGTTCATTTGCTCTGTAAGGTACTTAGTGTGCTTTGTGGACCAGTTATTTGTATTTATTATTTTCATAAGAGCTCATCAAACCAAGTTTGATGCTAACAGGACTTTCTACCACTTTGGCAGTCAAGACTAACAATCCTACATTGATTTATTAAATATTTTGAAACAGTTTTAAGAAGCTAATCCAGGGCCCCTAGGAAACTCTTAATGGATTTGGAAAAATTTCCACTGAAACATTTTTGACCAAAAATGGCCTTTTAATTAAAAGGCCATTTTCCTGAAGGAGGTGGAGGGGGGGGAACCCTCATTTTTCACTAAAATGTTGATGGATGTTTTCACTGAAAAACTGATCATTTGAAAAACAAACAAACAAAAAAATTGATCAAACTTCTGTTTACAGCAATTTAAAGGGTGGTTTTTTTTTTTTTTTTTTGAGATTTGGGCTTTTTTTTTTTTTTTTAAATAAAAATTTGAACATGTTCAACAACAAATAGTTAGTGTTGAAACATATTGGAGGGAAAATAATCATTTCCCAACCAGCTCTAGAAACTGTGTTGTCTGAATATAGACAAAGAGAAAGCATGAATTAATAAGAAGTCATCTTTAGTGATAGAAAACCCTGATACTGCAGTAAAAGTAATCATGGTTTGGCAAACAAAGATCACCTGCCACCTGAAAGAGTTAAAATTCCAGTGAAGGGTACCATTACAATTCCTTGCAAAGCAGCCTGGTGTTATACACACTGGGCAGCAATATAAAATATCTGGGAACATCAGGATCTCCTTAAAGGGTTTCCTCTCCCCCTACCCTGCTTACACTGCATTTATAATTAGCATATTTTAAAGACCACAGCCAAAATGGATTTAATATGCTCTATTGTAATGAAATATTCATAAGTACACAGGAGCCAAGTAAACCATTAGAGAAAAACTTTAAAAAGGCTCACCTAAGGGAAGAAACATATGAGGCTTGCTTTATGGTAGTCTCCTATATAACCACCAACTGCACTGGTAGTGAAATAATGCATAATGCATTTATCTTGAGGGGCACTTCATCAGTTAGATATTTCAGTATTTATTTATGTTATAAGTAGTTTTAGAGATATGGAAGGTGAATTATGGTACCAAATAGACCAGTCTGGACGCTTTACATGTGTCACAAGATTAAAGAAAAGCACAACAACAAAATGATAGTTATAGGAAACATAGGGCCCATGTCAGACTGGTGATTGCGGATTTTGATCTCTCATGGACTAGACCACTTAGAATTTGGCTCTCTTCCTCTGCATAGCTATCAACCCAGCTCCTCTCATCAGCAAGACATTTGCTGGTCTTTTTAAGGCAGGTTATAGGCTTGCCACAGCTCTGACCCTGGTTTTAGCAAAGAACAGGGGCATCTGGAAGGTGTAGATGGGAGTCAAGACTGAAAGGAGTGGTAGATCTCTCTGGGAAGGGATATAAGCAGATGAGTAAGAAACTGGGGGAAGGTGTGAGACTGTGGGTGTGCCTATAGAGAAGAAATGGTACAGGAGCTTTAGGTCCTTCTGGTCCAAGAGCCTGGGGGGGACTTCTGCAAAAGCTGGTGAAAGGACCCATGAAGAGGCTTAAAAAGACTTCTGGGTGGCTGGATAAAGGACACCAGGGAGGGGGTGAAGCCCATATAGAGGAGTTAAAGTGCTGTGGCAGAGCAAAAAGGTTCTTGCATTCCAAGGCCAAAAGGGACAAATTTGATAATCTAGTCTGACCTCCTGCATAACACAAGCCAGAGAACTTCCCCAAAATAATTCCTAGAGCATATCCTTTAGAAAAAACATCCTATCTTGATTTAAAAATTGTCCGTGATGGAGAATCCACCATGACTGTTTGTATATTGTTCCTATGATTACGTATGCTTCCTGTTTAAAAAATTAACACCCCATTTCCAGTCTGAATTTGTCTAGCTTCATTTGTCAGCCATTGGATCATGTTATACCTTTCTCTGCTAGACTGAAGAGCCCATTATTAAATATTTGTTCCCCATGTTGATACTGTAGTCAAGTTACCCCTTAACCTTCTCTTTATTAAGCTAACAAGATTGAGCTCCTTGAGTCTACCACTATAAGGTGTGTTTTCTAATCTTTTAATCATTATTGTGGCTCTTCTCTGACCCCTCTCCAATTTATCAACCTTCTTCTTGAATTGTGGGTACCAGAACTGACCACAGTATTCTAGCACTGGGGCATCAGTGCTAAATACAGAAGTAAAATAACCTCTCTACTCCTACGCCAGATTTCGTTGTTTATACATCCCAGAATCACATTAGCTCTTTTGGCCACAGCATCACATTAGGGGCTCATGTTCAGCTGATTATCCACCATGACACCCCAATTTTTTTTTTTCAGAGTCACTGCTTCCCACCATAGAATCAGCCATCCTGTGAGTACAGCTTACATTCTTTGTTTCTAGATGTACAGAATTACGTTTAGCTGTATTAAATTGGGCGCAAGCAAACAATCAGTTTTATCAAGCAATCCAGTGACCTGTCCTTTTAATTATTGACCACTCCCCCATACCCTCAGTTTTTCTATCATCTGCAAACTTTATCAATGATTTTGTTTTTCTTTCAGATCATTGACAAAAATGTTAACTGGAAACACCTGTTCAATGATAATTCCCCATCTACAGTTACATTTTGAGACCTATCAGATAGTTTAAAATCCATTTATTGTGTCCTATGTTAATGTTATGCTCTAGTTTTTTAATCAAAATGTCTCACAGTACCAAATCAAATGCCTTAAAGAAGTCTAAGTATCTTACATCAATACTATTACCTTTATCAACCAAACTTGTAATCTTATTTAAAAAATGTCAAGTTAGTTTGATAGGATCTATTGCCCAAAAACTCATGTTGATTGGCATTAATTATGTTACCTTCCTTTAATTCTTTATTAGTCAAGTCCCATATCAGTGGCTCCATTATCTTTCCTGGGATCGATATCAGGCTAACAGGCCTATAATTACTCAGGTCATCCTGTTTACCCTTTTTAAAACCATAAAATATTTATCTGAAATTTCACACAGCTCAACTTACATTGTCTCAGAAAGGCAATCTCCTCTTCATGGGTTCACTTCCCCCACCTGTTTTCTTCTCTCCCCTCTTCCACGTAAACACTATCTGTGTGATACTCCAGAAGAGAGCATAAGGAGCTAGCATCATCATTTCATAGGCACTCTTCTCAATACACAAAAATCTGAGTTACATGCTACATTTCTAAGTGATGAATAGGGTCCTTCAATGTCACTACTGTAATACTGAATATTGTCTTTTTGGCTTGGCCAGGTATGCTGTAGCACAGTGGTGGGCAACCTGCGGTAATCCACTGGCGGGCCGTGAGACAGTTTGTTTACATTGACCATCCACAGGCACAGCTGTTGGCAGCTCCCAGTAGTTGCAGTTTGCCGTTCCCGGCCAATGGGAGCTGTGGAAGCAGCAGGATAACCTGACGGGCTGCAGGTTGCCAGCCACTGCTGTAGCGTATGAACTTTCATAAGGATTCAACTGTCCTGTGGTACTGCATTATTAGCCTTATGTTAATGAACATTTAAAATGAAAGGTTACTACTTCAAGTCTTCGAGGTGTTTGCCTGCTGTTACTTGAAATTGTAATTGAAGGCAGAGGTTGAAAAGCTACTGAATTCACTAAATCCTTGAAGAAAAGGGTTGGAGGGGGGAAGGCAGGAAATCGCAACCAATAGTTATTCTACACTTATCAGCTAGGTATATGAATAGACAGAACAAACTAGATTATTGTGCTGAGGTGATCAGAACACAGGGTTTATTCTTACATATTTTAATTAGTATAAAATCTAGGGTTAGTTCTGAGAGGGGGCCATAAATGTTACTTAAATTTACAATTACTCTAACATTCTCACATTTCTTTATGATCCACATAAGAACGCTGGAATGATTTTATGTTGGGGATTGGTTTAAATTAGTTAAGCTTGCCTTCTTTTCTTTAAACAGCACACCCTTATTGCCTACAGTACAATTTGAGAACTTAAACTACCAAAGTAAGACTTTTTCCCCCCCTTTATTCTCTATGTAGACTGTACAAATCTACAGTTTAGCAACTTAAAGCATTCCTGAAGCTACTTAATATTGTTTATTTTCCCACTCCCACTAGATATTCTCATTTATTCAGGCTGCATCCCTGAGTTTCAGGATTCCTATTACCTTGTGAGTCATCTATATTTTCCTAAGTCAGGATGGTAGGTCCTGTTCATTAATAGAAAAATGAACCTGTTTCTTCATAGCTTTATTGCTCTTTTCTGACCTTTCTTTAAGAAATTGGGTGCAGCTATTTCCAACAGCCAAAATTGCAGTTGCAAAATATGAGCTAACCTTTTGTACACATGGTACTTAAGATACATCTTCTAAAAATTAATGATATGGTACTGAGCTTCATATATGGACAGTGGCTTTATACTGAGACATTGATGCTGATATGCCATTGAACTGCCAATCAATGGTGGTATGATTGACTTTTAACAGTCTCTAAAAAGTTATGCTTGGTGCCCCTACAACTACTAAATTGCCAGCATTTCAAATATGTTTTAATTAGAAAATGTACATGGCAATTCCTTAGATTAAGGAAGTGGTGATGAGAGAGAGAGATGAAGGAAAGTTGTAGTCGGTGTATATACTTGTAAATATAGTGATGTCAAAAATACTGTGTGAATGATCAATATCTACATCTTAGTGACATATAGATATTGTTAAATCCTTGAAAACAGTACACATGAACATCTGCTAGAACTTTTAAAAGCTGGTCAGTTCGAACATGATTTATGCCCATTTTTAAAATTGATTTGCTAACATTTATGCAAAGGAATTTGTTAGCGCTAATGAATATGTTAGCACAAATGTTTGTTCTTTATAGGAATACCCATATCTGTATGTGATCACAGGTATCTCATGAACAGCATTCATCATCCAGTCAAGGAGCAAACAAGGGCTTTGGTGACTAATCAATAAGGAGTAGTAAGCACAGTTAGTTATTAAAAGAAAAACACCTTCAGTTGATAATTTATTTCAATGAATGAACCAGAGCTATTAGTTAGGATGATATTGCAATGATTTAATATATGTATATGACAATTCATGGAACTTTGTGGGTCCCTTAAGCCCCATCCTATGTCATTAGAACCAAGCATTTTTCAGGAACATATTTTGAGAATAAGGATCAAATGAGCTGGAGAGCTCAAGCAGCTAATAATGAAGAGGAAAACTGAGGTGTGGTAAACTTTCAAGTTCAATATCAATCTCATTGGTCTTGCCTGGAGTTTTTTCAGGGTATTGGTTGATTATAGGCCTGGGTATAGTATAATGACTGCACTTGATATGTTGGTTGATCTCCTGGTGATGAAGATTAAGGATGAAATCCTGGCCCCACTGAAGTCAATAATAAACCTCCTATTGATTCCAATGGGGCCAGGATTTTATCCCACATATCTTTATATTTTTGTTTAATATAGCTGGATTTTGAAACAAAACATTGTTTTGAAACAAAGTAAAAATGTTTTGTTTCAAAATGGTTTGGTTCAAACTCTGCGGGGCAAAATTATTTGCAAAATTTGGGTCAAATTTTGCAAACAGTTCTGGTGCCTCAAAATGCATTTGAGTGAATTTACTATTTGAAAAAAAAAATCATACAGCTCTACTGTGGACTTTAACAGGGATGGATGGAATTCCAAATCTTTCTTAAGGGAACCCAGAGGGAACATTTGGGTAAATGCTCATATACCTTTGCAACTCTCTCATGTAGCATTCCACAGGTTTCTGTTCCACAATCCTGCTAAGATCTATGTTATACAGTTAGGGGAAGATAACATGGTGGTATTGAGGTGTCTTTTATATGTGGATGACATGGAATTTCCTATCAATGTACCTCAAAGTCTACACTGGAAAATCTCCTTCCATGTCGCAGTTACATTACATAAGTAAACATGGGTAGGCCTGATCTTGCCAGCACTTATTGCTGTCAGCAGTGCTTACCCTTGGGGAAAATCCCATTGATTTTAATGGGATAAATCATGTATAGTAAGCACTGTGCTTGACAGTTTTTGTAAGGCTGGACTTGTCCTTTGGACATATGCATGTAGCTCACTAAATGTGGACTGTTTAGTTTAAGAGCTAATAAAATCTGCTTGCAAAGCTGTAACTTCCAACTGAACAGATTTGGATTTTCTCTCTTCCTTTTTCATCTACCTAGGCCTTTTTAAAAGAAAAAAAATAATCAAATGCAATTAACTATTAAGGCAAAATGAAGGCTGCAGAGTTAGTCACAAATACATGAAATGCAAAAAATTGAGATTCTAGCAGCAGTGTTAACTCGGCTACTTAGCACATACATGCTACTTGTTTGATTAAATGTATAACTATCACTGTTTATCAAACATGCAGTTTATGCAGTATGTCTGAGTTAACATTGCTGATAGAATCTTAACTCTTACTTTTCTTGACTTATTGTGACAAGGACCTTATCTGATGGCCATCGAAGGTAATAGACTCTTGTTAATTTCAATAGGCACTGAGTCAGGCCCTCGATTATTAATAGTAGATTATCAGTAGTATTACCTTTCTGCCTGAAAGCTTCAATTAAGACTAGAATCCCATTGTGCTGGCCACTGTACAAACACATAGACACAGTCCCTCTGCCCAAGAACTTACCTTCCTCATATGCATATACGTTATCCCCACATACAGCAGTAGAATTGTACCCCTATGGGCAGGCTAATGAGCTATGTTTGCTGTGGAAATTATAACTTTGAATATCCTGACTAATCTTTATTCACAATATTACAAGAACAGTCTCTTAGCATGTAAATAAAATGTGTTACAACATTTTTACAGTTCAGTATCATGCCCTCCAAAGGGAATATTGATTGTGAAAAGGACATCCACTCTAATATCACATCAGTTCTGTGGGTGTTTTAGGCACAACATTGTTATTACAACTATTGGGATAAAAAGCAACTGATGATACATTTATTTGGAAAAATCTACATTTTGCAAAGTAACTATTTTTTGTTTTTCAAAGTGCAGCTGTATTTTGAAAAACAAAAAAATAGTTACTTTGCAAAATGTAGATTGTTACTTTGCAAAATACAGCTGCACTTTTGAACCTACATTAGAAAAACTTAAGATTTCCTATTACATTACATATTACCTGATCTGTTTTCCATTAAAAGTATCATAATGTTGCCTTTTGTCTGGGTAAGTATTCTAGTCCTGATTGCATGTCCCACCTACTTGTATTCCGATAGCGCTAATTTATATCTATCCTGATCCAATCCAAACATGCAGAAAGTGAGCAGAACCAGACCAAACAGAATACTTTGTATTTCACTTTTGCCAATCCTCAAAATTCTTGAATTCTTTTCCTCTGATTATATTTTTCTATCATTTTTATAACTAGTTATTAAGGGTGAAATTTTACTCTGTATTGCACTTAAATTCATGCATTTATTCAGAATCTGAATTCAATGTATTTACACAAGTGATTTTACTCAGGAATAACTGGCTCCAAGTTTCCAGTAATAACTGGGGTGAAGGTTAGTTACATATGTTAAATGTTTATGGTTAAGAATGATTTCATTCAGCGGTCCTTCCATTGTACAGTGAAACAGTATCTAGCTGAGTAGTGTTTCTAATTCACATGTGCATTTTGTACTATACAGACTTTATTCCTTTAGTTAAGTCTCTGTTGTAGTCCGCTTTATTTTGTGTATTTTTATGATTTATTTATTTTTTACTTAACTTCAAAATGTAAGTGTTTAGTTGGGAATTGGTCCTGCTTTGAGCAGGGGGTTGGACTAGATGACCTCCTGAGGTCCCTTCCAACCCTGATATTCTATGATTCTATGAAGGAGATTAATATGAAATACAAATAGAGGGTAGTGGTGGGAGCTCTGGAAGCTTTGACAGTCTTGCCCACTCCCCTAGCAGTGGGACTGGCTCTGTTGCTCCCTCCAATCTACAAATTGCAGAGCTTGTGCTGGATTGCTAGGCCCCAAACATACAGTTGCTTTCCTTGTGCCTAATTGGTACCTATCAGTCAATTGAAACATCAAATAAAAAGTTACATGTCAGGATTCAAGTGGATTAGCCAAACTTTGTAAGAGAATTTGCACAGCTTCTGTCTTCATGGACCTGATCATTTAACTAAATTATGGAACATCTGACAGATGCTCCACGTTTTCATCACACACACATTCTGTGAAGGTTGAATACTATCATGGGCATGCACGTAGGAGTAGAGATTCAGAGCCATATGTATCATATTTAGATTTCTACATGTGCAAAGCTAATTATAATTAGATGGGTACAGTACATTTTAAACCATTTTCTTCACAATTGCATTTCCACAGATACATCTGCTGGAAGAAGGCATATGTGGTACTGGGTGAAGCTGCTGTCTTTAATGACTGCTTTGGTCATATCTTATATTGTTCCCAGATGGTAACTTTAAATAATGGCCTGCTAAACTTAAGAGTGGTTCTTGTGCTCTTGGATGGAACAGGAAAATGGCAATATCTTCAGGTCTTTTTATCACCAGTTCAATCAAACCTAGAATGAGAATTGGACAAAAGTTACCACCATTAACACTGATACGAAGCTTGTAAACAGTGACTTTGTCAATCCAAGTCTTTGCAAAGTGGTGTTCGTATCACAGAAGCACGATAATTAATCAAGTACTTTTTGCTGTCAGCCTTAGCAAAGATGCCAATAACTGAATGGACACGAGAGGAATCTTTTCCCTCTAGATCATGACCGAGTCACGTTGTCAGGGTGCTATACAGAGGGCTCTGCTAAGTATTACTTATGCTTGAACTTAACTGTGGTTATACAGAGCTCACTTTTCCAGTGCAATCAAACTGGCACCTCATACCATCACAAGTTTCACTAAACAAAAACCCAAAGATTGAAAACAAAACCTACTCACTCTTCCTAGTGCTATCAGTCTTCTTTAAGTCTACCTCTGTCATCATTGCTTTACCCAGTCTGTCTCCCTGCCTGCGCCTAAGCCTATTCCACAGAATAACTGATCTTATTGTTCAGATTTTTCCTGTTACCAAGCCTAATTTTTTGTTTCGACTGTTTCCTCTATTGGCAAAACAAGGCAATGATACCCTGAACTACCTTCTCTGTTCTTTATAGGTTCACTCCACTGAAACACACACAGGGACTGTCCCCTACTTGTTTTCTTCAAGTCATACTTCAGTGTATGTAGCCCAAGATAGCATTGCCTTGTTTTGCCAAGGCATTATATCATTTCAACCTCATTTCTAATGTTTTGTTTCCTATCATCACCCAGAAGCAGAGCTGCTGTTTTCTAGTTACCTCTATTCTATTCTATACAAATTATCTTAAAGCTACATCTTGCCCAAATTTGCAGTAAGCATATGCATACTACTGTTTAGGAGATTTGGCTTTGTTATTCTTGCATTCCTTCCACTTGCTTGAATTTTCCTGTCTGTTTACAATCCCCTCCTTTGTGGTGTCTGTAAGTTGAACAAATGCATTTTTCTGCATTTCTCCAGATCATTTATAAAGATGTAAAACAAAACACGGTCCATCACTGGCCATGAGCCCTGCAGTACTCCTCCAGGCACTTTGCCCCCGGTTAGATGCAGCAATACTTTTTATAGTTCCTCTTGGCTTGCATTCCTTGAGCACCTCAAGTCATGAAAAATTCACTCTCCTGTCACAAAGTTTAAAAAGGAGGAAAGAAATATCTGACCTCGAAATAAAATAAGTGGCTAGTCCTGAACTAACATTTGTGCTTTATTCCTGGTTTGAGTACACTTCGTGGTATTTGCTCTGAATCTTGCATATAAATGTAGCTGGCGTCTTCTACTCTGATTTGCTCACACTGAATAGGTTCCCCTGATAGCCTTCAGTACAAGACTTCAAGTATTATTGAACTAGTTCAGGCCCATAGTTGTTCAGAAGACAAAATATGAAATCTTCAGTGTTTCAGCCCTGCTCAGCTGATAAAACTTGAATGAGCATAGGAAATATTTTTTTCTAGCAAAGCCAAGAATATTTCCCCTCTCCCAAGAAAAGTTCCAGAATCACAAAGCTTAATAAATTTCAGGGTGATATTACAGTACAACATTTAAAAAATAGAACTTAAATATACCAATTAGAGCTGAATAAATAATTGAGACTATTTTTCTCAAACCTCACCTTAATCTGTTTGTTAAAAGTTTGTGAGTGGATCGTATTTATAATTTGTTCAAAATTAATCCAGTATCTCAAGACATTGTGTAGCTATATTAATGTATCTTACTCTTTTCTATTGCTCCTGTCTAGCATCCAAGTGCTGAACACAGTGGATTCTGCTCTTCACTTCTCTTATTAAGGTGGGGACTCCCCACTTTGCTTGGTTATCTCCTAAATCCAGCATACTGGCATTGGGGTGGGTTTGTTTGCAAGAGGACAAACACAAAAAGGCTGTAAGCATGGTCAAACAGAAATGAATAAATATTCATGGAAGACTTTTTTCTCTATTTGCTCAATTCTGGTTTTAAGTTTCCAGAACACATTACTCAGTGTACCCATAGCAATACAAAATATTGTTTGACAAACAAACCCATATCTCAGTTCAACAAAGATAGCATAAATGAACCTAGTTATCAATACCCTAGACAGCAGAGGTGAATATAAGGCATGGTCTTTTGCTGCCATGGGTGACAGGTGATATAAGTGTCAACTCTTTAGTTCAGATGAATATGTAGTGAAAGGGAGAAGGAAAGAGTAGCACCTCACATTAGCAAATGCTGGGAGATGATAATAGAAGTGATTTTCAAAGGTAGTGTTCAATATGGTTTACTAAATGTAAGAAGAAATGCAGAAAGCTCATCACATTCACTCTGCTTTATTAACGACTGCCCTATTCCACAGCTAAACTTCCCATGTGAAATAAGCCAATCCAAACAAATTCAGAGTGCATTCATCTGCAGTTTTTACAGTATATCTAGGCTTGTTGGGATTTTTTTTATTGGTAAATGTCAAGCATCAATTTAACTGTATACATGCAAAAGGAAAAGTAAGAAAACTGCTGCTTGAGAACTTATTAAATTTTTAATTAAGGATCATGATTTAATATATTTTGAGGTAATATTGTCAGTTTGTTTTAACTTTATGAATCTCAGAATCTACTGTCACTTAATTATTATTGTCTGGCACTCCCCTCCCCCATAATTTACCTCAACTCTGAAACTTTAAATACATAAAAATTGGAAAAAATGCTTAACAATAAACAACATCCATTGGAATGATAGATAAGAATCAAATTCTGCCAAGCCTAAGTATAGTCTGAAAACTTTAGTTCCTATTAGCCTGTGAGGAAAACACTTCTTATTGCTTACCCAGTTTCTCCTTTTATCTGGCTCAGAACCTCTAGTGGCCAACTGCTAGCTAACCATAATTAGCATGTTACATTTTCCCCTGTTTCACTCTGAAACTTTCAACTTATCCAATTAGTGTGTTCTGACCAATACCCAGCAAAGAGTGGGGATGCAATCCTTCCCTGGGAAATTCAATCTTTCACCTGCCAACCCTTCTCAGCCAGTGTTATACAACCACCAAAAATAACTAAATAAATCACCTCTTAAAATAACCCCATGGGGAACAAAAATATATGTGATAAGTATGTGATCTATAAATATTGGACTGAATGTGATCACCTATGTGAACCAAATTGAATGCTCACACACGAATAACACTAGAAAACTTGATCCATCCCCACATGCCCTGACATTTTTTGGGGGGGCTGGGGGGTGGATTCAAAGACTTATGTCAGATCTAGTGCTGCAGGGGCCCATTATCATATCTGGTTTGGATTGCTAACACCAGGCAGCTAAATGCTTAAGCAACTTTCTGAGGGGGCCTGAATCTCCCTTATCTTTCCCTAGAACCTTGAGGCCTTGACTTCCCAAATATTGCTGTCCCCAACTCCTAGTTTCAGTCCTAAAAACACTGAAGACCTAGGAGAGCAACTTTTGGCTGCCCCAACTCCACCTCCTCACCCCAGCTTCCTTTCTCATTCAGCCTCTGGCTACAGGATTCCCCTTGCCTTGCCTACTCCAGCCCCACTCAGCTTCAAATACCTCTGCTCACCCAAGCTTAGTATTATCAATTCAAAAATCATGAGTCAGGCCCCGAAATCATGAAATTAGCTTAACTTATGTGATGGATACTTATTTGTTTGTCTAATACATTTGGGGATTCTGTCTACTGACCTTTGGGTTTTAGAGGCTTTAGCGTGCACTCAGTTAACATTTTCCAGCTTGTCTCCACAACCGTGAGAGTTGGAAACTTAAAAAAGAAGTGGAAATTCTCATGTAATCACATGAGTCCAAGAACTGGGACTTCAAGAAAAATACCAACTCTTAGGAGACACATAATAACAATGCAAGAGTTGGCAACAATGTAAGCTCTTATGAGTTCATAGTGTACTGAGCCTTCTCTACTCCTCATGCTCATCCATCAAGGTTCCCCAACTCTTCCAGTCCCTATTGCTAGGGCAAATGTGGCATAGCCTAGGATGCTGTAGGCATCCTTTCTTTTCTGGTAAATGTTCTGGTCTTTTGCCTGGTCTAAAAGGTCTGTGCACCTTTCAAGGCATGATACCTCATGTGCTACCAGAATTACAACCCATTAAAACGCACTCTGCAGATTACATTCTTGCATGCCTATTGGTGTCTATCCTGGTAGAGTAACATTTTTGGCCTGTGACCCAGCCAGTCTGACTGTGTTGTAGGAAACAATCTGGCACTGGCAGAGGATGGACAAAATTTCCAAATAGGTGTTTTTCATCTTTAATGCCTATGATTCTATGACCATCTGTTGTAGGAGAAACACAGAACTGAGCTCACAGGACTTGGCAAGCAAACAAAAGAGGATCATATTTTGAAATACAGGTCTAAATGGAGCTTTGAAGCCACAACCTTCTTTAGGGACACATATAGGCCGTGCAGCAGCGAGTCTCCCCAAGGGCATTCTGGCTGACTCTGCTAGAATTTCACCAGAAGTTCTGGAGTTGTGCACCACCACTCTTTTTACATTGTGCAGCATGCGTGCTCCTCTGCACTGGCCCAGCTCCGCTGCTCAGTGGGGAGGAACAATGGTGCTTTTCCACTTGGACACTCTAGTGCTGGCAACAGTGTTAGACGCACAGTCAGGGTGTGTAGTTGCAGCAGTTGTGCCTGGCCCCAGGCAGTGGATCATTGAGCCATCTTGCATTCCTGCAGATGTAGTCTGGCCCCCACAGCATTCTGTTTTAAAATGTAAATGTGTTTGCAGTGTAAGTTTACATGTATGTTCCCTCAGTGAGTTGGGATCTAAAACAGTTCTGCTTCTTCTGGCTTTAATTTTTTATGATTAAATAAAAGCTTATTGTTCACCTTTTAAGAATTAAACCATCTGAAGCTTCCATCCATAATTGCATGATCTTGAAATGTGTTAAACAACCACTAAGTCTATTGTTTGTACCTTGGAGAACTTTTTAAACGTCCTTAGTGTGCTCTAAAATCATAATTCATTTCAAAGTTCTGTTTTTGAACTGTTAAATTATTAGCTAGAACACAATTTAAGTATTCCCTGAATGGAGCTGGCAGTCTTTTAAAAGGAACTGTTTCTCTGTGGGATTGATAGCTATGAATTCTAACATTAAAGCTTCCAAATTTGAGACTAATAATGAATTTAATATTGGTTTAAACTTCTAAAGACCTTCTGTAACTTTTGCCTGTGTGGGAGTAGGAGGAGGGAGGGTTGGCCAAAGTAATAAAGAGCAGGACATGCAAAACTCCATTTCAAAATATAATGGATTCACATTACCATTTTAGAGTTATGTCTGCATGAGCAAGATTGCAAAAATAAAGTAAATTTTTATCTTGTTTGACTTCATTTTCATTATGCTTCATTTTCCTTACACATGGCACTATATAGATCAATGCCATTACACTACTTAAACTAATAACTCTCAGACTGCAAAATCATATTATTTCCTGTGCCACTACCTGATGGGGTAACAACTCCAAAACACATTTCGCCCCTACCATTGAAACTCACAATCCAGATCCCAAAAGGTGAAGTATGTGACTGGCAATTCAGTGGGTTAATTTAAAGATATGCATTAATAATAATGAGAGTTAACCAATTCCAATAAGAAATTATGTTTCAGTTGGGTTAGGGTGGAGTATGAACAATTGAAATTAATTAATTTTCAAATTTGGGATATCTAGACTGAATAAACTGAGTCTTATAAAAGTTATTTTTAGTCTAAATTATATCTTTGACTTTAATTCGGGTCAGGAACAGATATGGATTTTATGGATAATTGGTCAGTAACTGGGAGAGGCCCCTACATAGGATTCCTAAATAAGGTCACTCCTCAGTGTAGGATCCCATAAACATTCAATCTTATCTATGCCTGGCAGAGTTTTCATTTCACTATTCTTTTGTTTTGTATCCATCCCTGACTCTAATTCATTTTTCCTTACTCCAGGTCATGCCATTGTATACATCACACTTTTCACCTTTGCATTAAAATATTATGGCAATGCTAACTCCCCTGGTATCTTTCAGTAGTAAGCGCCAGAGGTAAAAAATAAATGTATTTATTAGGATATCTCTTCAAGAAATCCTAGGTCCTCATCCCCAACAGCATCTTTTCAATGGCCCTGTCTGATGCTCTGCTGCATGTTCAGAGATACTTCTATTTTGGGTTCTCAAACAAAAACAAAAAAACAAAAAACAAAAAGGGTGGGGGGCAAAAAAGGTGGTTTCTGGAACACCGCTAATATGCCTAAAAACAGAATACATCTGGGACAAGAATGCAAAATGAAGCATTTTCTTAAATTTAAACAAGGTGGCTTATTTTACAACATATATTCAGAAGAGAACATACATGGAACCTAATACTATTACCAACAATGGAATTATGAAACAATGCCATTTCCTAAGGGAAATCTCTCTTACTGAGATTTACTAAATAAGCCAAGTTGTGCTTCTTGCTTCTGAGTACTTGATTTCATAATTTTAATGCTGGGATTTTTCTGCATGCTATTTTTTTTTCTTTTAAATAAACAAAAGTTATCAATGAAGTTTGTAAATACCAGAATCTGGAATGATTTTAGCATTCTAGTTCTATGCAATTTTAGTTTAATTTATGGAGTGATTTAGTTTAATGTTGTTAATAACAATAATAATAATCTGTATTCATATAGTTTTAAGACTATATATTCATCCAGGGAGTAGTGTGATGGGTGTATTTTAGAAATTTATAGATAAAGATTAAAAAGATCAAGTCCATATCTTTTTTTTTTTTCCAGGTTCCTGATTTTCCAGACCTGCTGCTACAACATCTGTAGCTGCACACTCTGTACTTGCAAAACTGGCTAATGGCTGTCTTCCAAAGCTTACTGCCAATATAAATTAATACATACCATCAGAGGTATCCCTGATGGTATAAAAGTACAGTCCTGTGAGAGAACTTTGAAACAAAACCCTAGTTCTGGCTCCCATACAGCAAAGATGTTCTTGTGCCATAAGAGATACCTTTGATGGTATGTTTTAATTAATTATAAAGCACTCCCCTTTTTTGTAGAGCTAGTATTCCATATGTCTGTATCAATAGCTGTATATTTGTTAAGGAGAGAATACCCCGGTTTCAGAAAATTATAGCAGGAGAAAAACTAACTACTTCACCAGCTAATTAGAATAATGATACTTATTTGTTTTCTTCCATAGATATCTCAGAGTATATTACTCCCATTTTATTTCCCAGCATTCTCAGAGCTGCATGAAGTAGCACCAAGAGAAAATATTATTGATTCTGTTTGGTTTGGGGGAGGTTATGATATATGGTCTATTGAACATAAGAGCAACAAGGTGGGTGAGATAATATCTTTTACTGGACCAGCTTCTGTTTGTGAAAGAAACAAGCTTTCAAGCTACACAGAGCTCTTTTTCAGGTCTGGGAGTGTCACAGCTAAATACTAGGTGGGACAGATTGTTTAGCAGAAGAAGTTAACACACCTATTAAGGGACTATTCAAGGGGAAGTGGCTTATTGACACACCCGCAGACATAGGACAAAAATGGGAGGCTAGTGGGTTACAGATTGTTGTAATAAGCCATAAATCCAGTGTCTTTATTAAGACCATAATTTTTAGTGTCTAGCAACATTATGAATTTAAACTGTCAGGGTCATCTTTTGAAGATGGTGTGCAGGTTTCCTTGAGGATGAGAACTGAGAGGTCAGCTATGGAATGATAGTTTTGTAAAAATTGTTCACTCACAGCAATAAGGTATTTTTTGTCTTTTACCAGTTTTCAGTGTGGGTTCATTCAAGAGTGTAGTGATTGTCTCATGTCATCCATATAGTTGTTGGTGGTACATTTAGTGTGCTGGATGAGAATCGCCCACCTTGAAGCCATGTTTGTCCCAGGATATATGAGAGAACACTGCAAATAACTATGGAATGTAAGCTAGGAGCGAGAAAAAAATCTAATCCCACACAAATGGGACAAGAACAATATATTTAGGATCTTATTGGCCTTATTACTCTTGCTTCAGTTGAAACAATAGCATTCCGTAATGAAATCACATATTTCAAACATTGCAGCTGTTGTGAGACAAGCACACTATTTACCTAATTAAGACCCTTGGCCTTGTATCTACTGTATCACAGTAACCACATAACCTTCTGTGAGTTTAGCCAGTTCTAGACCATAGAAGTCTATGAAGTGTGTAACTGAATCTTAAACTGGTGAAAACAGACCATTAATTTCCTGCAATCACCAATTTTGTACTGGACGTCTAGAAACTTGGGGACTGTATTTTTCTAGTTGTAATTTAAGTGGCATCTTTAGCATTAAATACTCCCCAGTTAGTATTTTAGTAATTTTGGAGATATTCCATTTTTCTATGGGGAAGGGGTGACAGTTTCTTCATGGCAGAGGGGCCAAACCCACAACAGAAGTATTGAACTACAGCTTGTGGGGAGGATAATTCCTTATTTGCCTAACCCTAAGGCTCTCCTGAATAGATGAATTGGGTACCATCAACAGCAGTCCTCTTTCTGTAACATGGGTAAGAATCAGCCTAGCACTATTGAAGTCCATGGCATTACACCAGTGTAAAATTGGTGTGAGATTAGACTCAAGTCCCAGGATTTGGCCCAAAATTACTATATTGATTTATGAGGTGTTTTTCGATGACTTCACAGATAAGATCAAATTATTTTGAACTGACGTATGTCATATTCCAAGAGAACAGTGTTAGAGCAGGAGGGAATACATGCACGAGGGAATACATGCACTATCTCCTCTGGTTGAGTTTAATTCAGTTTTGATAACTGGGGTGTGGCTTTTCAGGCACCTGCAAGATAGGCCCATGAT
The DNA here is from genome assembly GCF_028017835.1 of Emys orbicularis. Taxonomy (NCBI): domain Eukaryota; kingdom Metazoa; phylum Chordata; order Testudines; family Emydidae; genus Emys; species Emys orbicularis. The sequence continues at coordinate 183,593,956 of NC_088683.1, forward strand.
ATTCATGGATTGAGCGCAAAGCTTTGGGCCATTACTGGTAAGAAGGTGAGGTACTAGCTCCCCTTGAGAAAGTAGAGCTCTATTTTTAATATTGAAAGGTGTCCAATGCTCATGTGATGGATACTGAATATATTTCTAAGGAATGGATATAATGTATATATTCATTCTCAGTTATATACTGTATGAAATGCAATCTATGGCATTCTGAATGAATTCCCTGGTAAAAGTTAAAAACTCAAGTCAGCCTGTCTACATATAAAACCTCCTCAATTAGTCTTCTACTTACTATGCTAATACCAAAGTCACTATCTGGAAATTTAATTTTAAAGGACACTCTTCAACCATTCATTGAATAGGACACAACTTCAAGGTTAAGCTTCCAGGGGCCACAGATGCATCAATCTGGGTAAGCTCTTTAGTTATAAATGATTTTTAAAAATCTTTTTGGTAGCACTAGCATCAGGCTAGAATTAATCAGATTGGGGATCTTATTGATAAATCATGATACTTAAAAACACAATAACTGTTGGTTTAGTTAACCAACTAAATATTATAAGATGATTATCTTTCTTAGGGAGACTTGTACCTCATATACCAATCTGTATATAATGCATAGGGAAATCCATATTGCCAGTCTTTTCAAATTCCATTTCTACAAGCATCTTTATGCTGCAGAAAACTCAGTTGCAGATGCTGAACAACTTTGAGGGTGTAATCTAGGTTTCTCTTTCTCACAAGAATGTTGGGTAACATTTAAAGAGGCTTTCAAATCAGCTTATTTCAGCCAAGTTTCGTATTTCTTGCCATACTGCTTGACCTCCAATAATATAAAGCCACATTCTGCTCTGTTACACTGGTGTAAATTTGCAGGAGTCCCATTGAAATCAGAATTACTCCATATTTAAATTGGTATAACTGAGAGCTAAAGCTGCATTTATAGCTAAAATCAAGTCATACAATATTTTTTGTCAGGTAATTTACCAACTGCTCATTTAGGCCCCAGTTCTGCAATTGCCTAACTTAAGTATGAGAAGTCCCATTGACTTTGCTGATCATCCTGCATGACTGATTTTCACTTGAACCAGTCATGCTTAAAGATAGGAAAATGCTTAAATACCTTGCTGAACCAGTGGCCATATTATGCTGACTATTTGCAGTTTTTCATGTTTTTTATCAGAGTAGAGCAGAACCAATACTACAAAAATGTGTGTTTGAAAATGCATTCAAATAAAACAGCATTTCCTTTATAATATTTGTGACCTATTTCTTTGCTGTCTGCAAGTAGTCAGACAAATCTGTTTGTAAGAAAAGTGTCATGTTTTCTTCTGCAAATTTGTATTCACGATGCAAATATATTCACACTCGTCACTTTCAGGAAGTCCAAGTTGAAAGCTCTGTGTAGGCTTGGGAGTCATCTGGTTAGGTAACAGAAACATTGTCATTTGACTTGAGTGATCAATCACATTGTGACTAACGAATACTTGAAGCAAACATGAGGGTGAGGACCACTGCAGAGTTTATTTGCCACTTAAGCCCTATGTGTGGCTTCAGGGTCAGGTCCTGTGCTAGTCTTCTGCACAGGGGCTGAATTTCACTTATTGCAAAATTATGTTCTCACAAGCTGTTTATCAAATTATGAATGATTAAATTTGTAAAAAAAACAAACACACACCACTCCAAAACACTAAGGCTCTTTGGGGATAATTCACAAATAGGAAAAGGGGCTGCATTTATAGCTTGCATTCCCAGCTCGAATGAGAAGCATGGCATTGGTTATAGTTTTTAGCATAGATGCAAACCACTCTATGGTTTTGTGCCTTGCCTGTTGTATCTGGATTCAATTTAAAGAAGCTTTTAGGTATTCTTGAAGCAGTTGTATAAAACACAAGTTAGTTACTGGCTGCTATAAAGGATTTCCATTATTAAACATGATGTAGGTGTCTGGTACGTTTCTGTATGCTCTGGAAGCAGGTTTGAGAATGGAGAGGGGCAAGAAAAAACACTAGAAGCAAAAATAATGTACGTTAGTTAAGTGACCACATTTGCCATTGGGATTAGAAGAGAATTGTAAAGTAGATCATGATGAACATTGATGAATATCTAATTGCTAGGTCTGAAATTTGGGGCAGGGGTGGGAATAGTACTATGACCTCCAAAAATGTGAATTTTCAACTGGCAACAATAAGTAGGATATAGCATAACCACCTGTACACCTATCATTCTTCCCCTCCCCCCATCACCACACTCCTATTTGAGCAATGCTAATAATGGTTTCTTTACTCTCACATCAGTTTGCTAGCACAGTTTTATCTCTTAGGTGTTTGTACTTCTGGATTTCTTTTGCTATTGTAATTTTCCTGGGTAAGTATCTTAACTATTTGCTTTGTTAGGAGTTGTAGGTGTGTTATAATGAAATCCTTCACCAGAGCAAGTGGATACAAAATATGTGTCATAACTAAGAAAGAGGAGGAGGCTCAGTAGTTTCTCATATAACTACCACTAAATCAGATAAATATAATTTATATCAGTTAAACTGTGAGCGCCCAGACTTAATCCCCTGGTTTCAAGAACTTTAAATTCCTGTAGACTCTTGGTGATATCCAAAGGGATCCCTTAAGAAGTGAAAGTGGAGTGTGAATCTTAAGATCAAATCTGACACTCCAGCAACCTCTCCTTTGACTCCTCCACACCCCTACCAATTTAAACTGTAATGTAAACATTTATTTTGATAACCAGTAGCATGCTTCTGACTATTGCCAATAATAAGAAATAGGTTTCAGGTACGATGTTTGGATATTAATCTAGCTCCAAACTTCCCTGAAGTTTGAAGATACTTGGATCTAGGGTTTTGCTATGGTCCCTTACAAAGGTATGTCAGCCTCAGTAAGTGGTTCTAGACTTGAAATCATCAAAGCATCAGTGTTCAGATGTGGTATTTTCATCCAGACCCATTTCTATAAAATAATGAAAATTCCTTCACTGTCCAGTTTACCTGAGTTTCTTAGCAATGTTGGAAAAGAACTGAAAAGTATATTTGTCAAAGTAGAAGATGCTGGTGTAACTTCGGTTCTCATTTTTCAAATCCTCTTCTAAATATGAAGATCAGATTTGGAACAGTAGTGAACATAATCCTCACCTAATTTACAGGGCACAATGCAGTAGCAGTAATGTGAGTTATTGTATGATCGGTGTCATTTCCAAAGAACTAATGAGTTCTCCATTTTAAAAAAAGCCTGTCATTTTCTGTGAGTATAATCAAATCATCTCGTCCACTGTACAGTGTGTGTGTGTGTGTGTGTGTGTAAAAACAAAACAAACCTACGGCCCCAATCCTACAAACACTGACATGTGCTTAACTCAAGCATGTGAGTGAGTCCATGGAAGGCAAGTTAAGCATGTGCCATAAGTGTTTGCAGGTTCAGACCCTAACTGGCATCAAAAACACAGATCTTAATGCTTTGAGGCTGGTGTACTGGTTAAGGAGTCTCATTTTGTGGGAGCATTCCATTTTTCTCTACCTACTCTCAAGACCTTCATTTATTCAAGGCATTGGGTCGGGAGTTTGACTACTGATTGCCTCCCTGTGTCAGGGTGACCTGCCTCTTTAAGGGTAGTTGTGTCCAGCATCCAGCACATCTGCCATGTGGTGTGGCCCTTTAAGAATTTGGGGTGGACAGATACACAGATATGGGGAGAGAGGAAAGTGGTCCTGGGACGAAGTCGCACTCAGAAGGAATCCTGTCACTGAATCTTTAAGGGCCTGGGACCTGGAGCCTTGCAGAGAGGTGGGGCAGAGCTCCCCTCTCACCCAGCCAACAGAAATGAGTCGGGAGAAGGAGCCAGAATAAATGCAGCCTCCTCCTTCATAACAAGGCAGATGCCTGTAGACGCTGCAGGGAGTAAGAAGGCTTCTGCAAGGCCCTGAGTTAGAAGGGAGAAGACAGCAGTCTGGGAAGGTCTGTCTGCTGAACCCTCTCAGCTTCAAGGTGGAAGGACTTGACTGGGGGAGGGCCAGCTGGAGGAGAAGCTTCTTGAGGTGCTATAGCTGGCCTAAAGTACAACTCCAGCTCCACTGGAGGAGAGCTAGGAGGCTCCTCTCTTAAGGAGAGGGACAGAAGGATTGTCAGGGGTCTGGGAGGTAGATTGGGACCTGCTGAACAGAGCAGGAGACTGACTGGGACTCTTACATGGACCCAGAGAGAGTGTGAACTTGAGCAGCTAAATATATGAGTAAATAAATCAGACTATGAAAAGAGGGAATGAATTAATCTACTCGTCTGAAACGGGGCACTCTGTGCAAAGTGTGAAAGGGTCACTGTGCCCAAAGTGCCTGCAGGGCTGTGACAGAGCACAAGGGGGTGTGCTGGAGAAGCACATCCCCATGACACTCCCCTTTATTGATCCCGCTACTTAAAGTTTTGTGCATCTCTGAATAATATTCCAAGAACGGGAAATAGCAGTTTTTCTTTGTCTTTCAGTACGACATATGATCATTTCATAGGGAAAAATAAGTTTTGACTCCTAGATTACTTGGTACTGCTTGCATAGTTATTTTATTTACCCCTTTGGATTTCCTGGTTTATCTTGTCTTTTCTATATCTTTTCGGCCCCGATTCTGCATTATATTTAGGCACATGCTTAACTTTAAGGGTGTGAGAGAGTCCCACTGATTTCAGTGGAACTGTTCACATGCTTATTAAAGCTTAGCATGTGAATATGTACTTGCAGGGTCAGGAATTTGAACGGTAAGTTCTTTGGGGGCAGGAACAGCCTTTTTCTTTGGCACAAGGCTGCTGGTGCTAAATCAAAAATAAAGAGTAATAAGATGGAATGTGGCATCAACTCTTCAGTACACAACAACAGATTATTTGCATGCCCTTGAATGGGTTTGCTCTTACACAAAATATAATGATCATTTTACCTGTTGGCTGCTATCCCGATGAGGTCATGAAGAAATCCTTATGGTAATCAGACTCTCAGAAAAAACTTGGAAAGAAATGGCTGCTCTGATTTATTGCTTTGACTACTATAAAGTTAAAAAAGGAGTTTTCTTAGTGAATTGAAGTAACAGGAAAAAAGTCAATTTAAAGAAGTAAATTAATACCAATAATAATTTCTAGACATTGAATGCAGTTTACAGAAACATTTTGGAATCAAAATATTACAACTTAAACATACTGCACTCTTAATTTTCTTTTCTTTAACAGAATATGGCTTTCTACATCCCTTTCTGATTATCTGATTCAGGACATATACAGAGGGGCATCTACTGCTTATATTGCCCCCCCCCCCCCCCCCGTATTTTGGACCCACAATGGCAATTCTCGTTCAAAAAGGAATATTTTGGAAATATTTCGCTTGTCTTACACAGGTCAAACTAACTCAACTCAAGTAGCCAGCACATTAAAAATCATATTGCAGCTGCAGTAACAAGAGCTAGCCACCCCTAATATATACTCATAGGGTGTCGGTGGGTTTGTACTTGGGGAGGCTAGCCCATGCCTTTCCTTGCCACTACCCATGCAACCCTTTCATTTGTCGTATTCTAACTCCAATGAAAGCCAGCTTATGTCTATGCAAGTTGGGAATCACACCCCTAGCTCCAACTATAGATAGTGAGATTGTGACCAGCTCCTGCAGCAGGAGGATGAGGGGAAAATATAGCTCACTGTACACCCTTCCATCCTGTGCATTTATACATGATTCAGGCACAGTGAGAGCTCTTGTGCTCAGAGACCACAGGGCTAGTGATACTGGTGTGGGATGAAGTCATTTAAGGTGGCTAGTTGTGGATTTCCTCACTCAGGGCCAAGTTCCCTAGTTCTTAATCAGACACCGGCTGAGAAAATGAAGAATAAAAGGTGAGTGAAGTCTTAAAAGTTTGGCCTCCTTTTTTTTTTCTTGAACTTTTGAGAACTCTGAGCTTTCACTGCACATGTTTATAAACACTATGGATGACACAGAGTATAGATTGCTGAAAATTGGGTACTAAATTGGCCCATTTGTGAAAACTAGTGAGTTTTATTAGCCCTCCTAGGGTGAATTTATGCTGGTTCAGTGAAGGGTACTATCTTGTGCACTAAAACCAAGTTTTAAAGTGTATGATTAAAATAAATAAATAAGAATAAAGAAGCCTCCAGGCCTTCTGGTTGCAGAGATAATTTGAAAAATTGAGCCAAATGTAAACTGTTTAAATGATAACGAATGGTGATAGACAAACACTAGAGAAACAGCACACCAGCAAGAGAGTGGTAACATGACAGATGTATATAAACAGTATCCAGCATGTTCTGAGTCAGTACATCCTAATCACAAAAAATGAACATTTCTTTTGATAGTACATTACTGCTTATGGTAGTAACAATCATTGAGGCCTGCAGTCATGTGATAACTTCATAGAGACAAAGAATTTTCTCTGTCATTTGCACAGTTATTGAGAAAAGTTGGGTTAAAGAAACACAGATGGAGATTTTCCCTCAGCAACACAATCTATTTGCCCTATTAATTCTCCTTAGTGCAGGATCACCTTCTTTTATAGTAACTTTTTCCCCATCATCCCCCTTCTGGTGCTGCCTTTTAAAAATTTGTGAGAGCCAAGCAGCTGCAGCTCTATCGTGACCTGTTTGGTAACTGGATACAGCTACTTCCTCCCTTCAAGGTGCTCAGTCCCTGTTATGTTTTTCCTTTTTGTGTGTGTGAGATATTGGGGAGATGTTACATAAATAAAAATGGATTCAGAATTAAAAAAATAAAAAATATGCTAGTTAGAATAGTGAAAGGCTCTTACCACTACAGCCAGACCTGATAAGTTTATATCCGTGTTGGGAGTGATTTTTTGAATAGGTTTGGAGTTGTGGACAATGGCTCTTCACAATAATTCTATTTATAAAATTGTGTGTGTGTGAATGCCTCTTGTAAGGTGTTTTTTACGTTCTGAAATAAGTAAATGTCAGGAGAGGCAGTCACGGGTATTTGTGCAATCTTGTCTTTCAAGTCTACATCTTCCTCATTATAAGCAGAGCTGATAGTGAAGCTTAGAGTTATGGTTGACAAACACTTTTGCTAAACAGCCTCTGTTTTCAGTTGCTTATAACTTTGCCAAATTTTAACCTTCAGGTCAAAATTTTCCATGCTTGCTTTCTATCTCAGTTTAACTGTTTTGGGAGAGTTTCAGCAAAAATGATCGAACCATTTATAAGAAATAAATTAGGGGAAAATAGGTAGCTTTTGCCATTTTTTTTTAAGCAAAAAATTCCTATTTTTATTAAACCCTTTAGCACCTTCAGGGTTAGCAGTAGGAATTTGAAACATGGTAGAGGGGGTTGTCCTGAAGTCAGAAAGTTTGTGTTTTGCCATCCCCATGAAAATCCATCCAAAGTGGCTTTGAATTATAAGACTTTGAAAATCATAATTGGTACATTACATAGAGATTGTTGATCATGCAGCTAAAATTTCTGAGCATTCCATTTACACAAAGTATGTTCCAGTCACTCAGAGCTTCCTACATGCCATGCAGACCATGCTCTTAGGCATTGGGCTAGCATTCTGGAGGGCTGGGGAATGGTGCAACAGCCACCGCTGCCCCCATGCCCACTGTGTCCTTAGCAATCAGTGGTGCAGCAGACAGGGAGAAGAGAGATCATAACGAAGTAGGAATAGAGGCTTGCATTTCATGCTGAGAGGCATGTATTTGGTAGTAGCTTAGCCACCTGCTTGCGTTCTTGAGCTCACAGCAAACTAGGTTCCTCCTGTAACCTGACCCTCTTTCTCCAGTCCCACTTATCATACTACTTGCCCTTTGGCTATGGACAATGTTCACTGGAAGGTGCAAGGAAGAAACAATTCTTTCACTGACTGGTGGTGTACTTCATAACTCTTATTATTGAGCATGCCCTCATACTTGTATATTAGAAGACAGGCAAGTATTAATCTCATCATTTTATGGATGGGGTAACTGGCCTTGTGCAATCTCTCCCTTTTGAGTTAGGACTAGAAGTCAAAGACCATATTCTATACATACTTCTTGGATGGTGCTGAAAGGAGTAGGGTTAAGGTGGTTTTACCAGCCTTCTATTTTATAGATCCCAGGCTGCTCCAAAGCCTGGAATGACCCATAGCCTAAAGCAAACCTGGAAAGCTCTATTAGTTTTACTCTTAATACCTTTTATTCCTTTACTTCAATTGAACAGACTTTCAGAATAATGACAAAGCAGGCCTGAACCAGAGACAAGAAACCAGACCTCATTTACAGGTGTGGGGGGGAAGCTGAGGAAGAGTTGAAACTCTATTTTTAACTTCATCTGTGAAGAGCTTTACATAACTGTCCAAAGTAGTGCTAAGCTTCCTGGAGCTGCACAATCAGGTAGAGTGCAGGCAGAGTGTGGTGTTAGGTTAGGTTGAGTGTTTTTTGTTTTTTAAAAGGCAACAGATATAATTTGTGGCAATGAGTGAGTACCCAACACTTTCTTCTCTACAAGTGCCTGTTTTAAAATGTATTTCCAGAGTTAGAGACAAAAAAAACTATATTTGACATTTCCCTTCACCCTCATTTAGCAATCTGGGAGGAAGGGGATTGTCCAGTAGTCAGGGTGTACCTTAGGATGTGGGAGACCCAGGTTCAGTTCCTTGCTCTGTCACAGGCTTCTTCCATGACCTTGGGTAAGACATCTAGGCTCTCTCTGTGCCTCAGTTCTCCAACTACAAAATCAGAATAATAGCACTTCACTACCTCACAAGAGAATAAATGTTTAGGATTGTAAGGCATTCAGATATTGCAATGGTTGGGGAGGTGGGCTCAAAAGTACACTGTAATGTATAGACCCTGAATGGATTTTTGTAATGGGTGAGGAAGTGTTTTTTAGAGCATATCTCTGGGGAACACACCTAGTACCAGGAGTCATATAGACAGTGACCTTTCTTGGCTCTCCACTTCAGAGATACCTCACATCTTTTCTTTCCATTTGGTGGGAGGACCATCCATTTGTGTGTTCTGAGATAAAGCAGGTCACCTAAGAACCTGCAATTGCAGAAGACCTAGAGGCTCCCAACACAACAGTCAGAAAACATAAAATAGTAATAATAAAAAAAATCCTGCAAGTAAAACTGTGGCACTGTGGGAAGGTTGCTTTAGTATTTATGTTTAGCCAGTCCTTTCATCAGGGAGACAGGACAGCATTGGGGAAAAGTTTATTTCATACTGTCTGGGAATCCTAAAAGTAACAACTTAGCTCATTCCATCTACTTCATCTAATCTTATACATTTCTATAAAGAATTAACTTTAAAACTATTAATAGTTGTAATCTGTTTCAGTGCTGAATATTTGTTCCGACCACAGAATGTACAAATGAGCTCTGCCTTACTGTGCCTGACTAGATTTTTAAGCTTAATGTTCCCTTCAGGGATTCAAAATCAGAACTTTCTATCTCTTCCCCCCCCCCCCCCCACTTTTGTCTCCAAAAGCATCAGCATCTCTTTAAGTATGTGCACTTTCTCCTTAGGCAGTTTGTCATGTGGTATTTCTACTGGTCTATGAATTCCCCTGAAGCTGGATTTCTTGTTCTTTAAGGTCTGTGTGTGTCTCCTTTTGGGTTTCATGCTTGGTTCCACGTCAGCTCCCCTGGTACAGCCTTGCTTTCCCTTGCTTTCTGCTTGGCTACTTGCCAGGTATTTTCCCCCCCTCCATTTGCTTCAGTTTAAATTTTTTTTTTTTGCCTAACTCTTATTCCCACTTCAGTCTCTAATAAATAACCAGTTACAGTGTTCCCTTGGCCCAGCTCTTACTGAGAGCTCTGGTTGGCATGCGCTGAGGCGCTGTGTCTTCCAGTTTAACGATCTTGCCCTCAATCCTTTTTTGTTCCCCCCCTTCGTTTCACCCATTTTCTAAACTGGAATGTTTCAGATTTTTCACTGGTGTATCCTTGATTGCTCAGTTGTTTCCTTACTGACTTTTTTAGGTTTCATAAAGCACATTTTAAATATAATTTAAAATATATTTATTTTAAATATAATTTAAAATGTTTCTTTTCTTCAATTATAAACTCGAGAGCCCTGAAATCCAGTCCTATCTCCCAGAATTGGCACTTTTTTTTTTTTTTTCAAAGAAACAATCAAGCTTGCAGTAACTCCAACTGAGGCAAGCTTTTTCTGAGAGAATATTTTTAATTGTTTTCCAGCATTTCTTTGTTCTTAAAAACATTTTCCCATACTAATAATAGGGAAACTGAATGTTGTGTAGAGTAAGGAAGAATGTTCAGGGACATATCCCCTGATCCTGCAAATGCTGAACACATACTTCTCGAGAAGGCTTTTAGTAGTCCGAGTGACTGTAATAGGACTATTAATGTGTTTAACATTAAGCATATGCATGGTGCTGGCAGCATAAGGGTCTTAAAATATTCCCTGCAATATGTGTTTCCCCCCCCCCCTTCCTGAAGATGTCTGTATGCCTTTATCATGTAGTGTGAAATGCTTTCAATAATGGATGTTTTTATTAAATCTGTGATAGACAGCACAAAGAATCCTTAAAAGTGAGGGCACTTAAAATAGGTACATAGGAAATGAAGAGGTAAACTGAAAGTAGGGAAAACTGTATGTGTCAGAAAATAATGTATTTAGATTTCCTTTAGAAAGAATTATGTTTAGCTCCATTCCACAGACAGGTTTTACATAATTTCTGGCCAGACAGGGAAATTGTCTCTCTCTTTGTCTCTGATACCTGATGATAGAGGACCCAATTTACTATTATAATGCATAGTCACTTGTAGCAGTGCAAAATGGGTGTAAAACACAACCTCTCTGATTTGGTGTAAATAAGATTCAAGGCAATGGTGACTCAGGCTCTGATCCTTAGGTAAGAAAATATTCCTTCACAATTCTGGGTCCCTTTTTACTATGTGTTGCTCATTTTGTTTTTTTGGGTAAAGCCTAACTGAAGATGAAGCCCAGCTGAGAAGGGGCAGGGTGGGCTTGTATAAAGGTGGGAAGTTGAGAGTGGAGCAGGGGTGTTGGGAGGAGCTCTGTGGTCACTCCCTAGAGAGAAAGGAAGTTGGCTAAGGATAAGGAGAAGCTTTGGGGGAAGAGTAAGCACTGGGATCCTGCCTTGGACTACAGAGTCTGGCAAGAAGCCAAGGGGGAGAAAGTAGCCATAGGGATCAGAGGAAGCTCAGGCATGTAAATTCAGAGATGGGCCAGGAGATAGAGAAGAGAGGTAACAGGAACAGTGTCTGAGACAGAGTAGACTGTGGTTGCTAGGCATAGGCTCACTAAGGTAGAACCCCGAGTAGTGGGTGGACCTGGGTTCCCCTTTCAGCCACTGGGGAAGTGGCACTGGACTTGGTCATGGACTGGAAGATTGCCTGACATGACATAGGGACAGTTTGTCTGGTGGGACTTTGACACCGTGGAAGGGGAAGACTAAATAGTGACTTTACCAGAGGGCTGTCACAAAGAGGGAGCAACCCAAGCCCAGAGAGAGAAAAAGATTGTAGTACAAGCAACCAATGGAAAGGGGTGGCAGACTGGATAAGAGCTAATCCCCAGACCTGGCCACAAGGAGGCACCCCAGCAGTGAGTGAACCACATTAAAGGATGTTATAAAAAGGATGGTGATCAATTGTTCTCCAGGTCCACCACAGTAGGATAAGAAGTAATCTGCTTAATCTGCAATCAGGGAGATTGATTTTAGAGATTAAGAAAAATTAAAAGGAGAGTTAAGTTAACCAAGGGAGGCTGTGGAATCTTTTTCATTGGAGGTTTTTCAGAACAGGGTAGACACATGTTTGTCAGGGATGGTCTAGGTCCTCCCTCAGCGTGGACGGATGGACTAGATGACCTCTTGAGGACCTTTCCAGTCCTGTATTTGTTATTATTTGATGATCAGCGTGTAATAGTTTATAGTGTGTGTTTACAACAGGCTGACTGCAGCTTCCCCTGGAGTCTTGAATCTTTTGTTCTTATCAGCCCTTAATATCCATTTCCTTTTTCCAAGAAAAAACTAGATTTTGTGTTTATGAACTACAGTTCAGAAATCATTATAATATAAATCCACCTGATACACTGTAGTCCTTTTTTCCTTGGTTCTCTTACTGATTTTTGGGTTTTCTCTGTATTTCTTGACAATATATCTTTGCCTTACAAATGGTTTCTATCTGACAGATGAAATTCTTATTGTCAAGACAACTGTACAAGATTGTGTCTTAGCCCAGGATACTTTTGCTTTCTGATTGGTTTAGTTTTGTGAAAGGGTGAAAATGTTATTGGAAGGAACTATACACTGAAATAACCGGACAAAGAAATAGAATGATGAGTTTCGCAAACCAATCTGAGTCATAACTATAGGAAGTAGACCTGGAAAAAGGAACTACTACAAACAGTAAACAACTAGGCTGTCAAGCGGTTAAAAAAATAATCATGATTAATCGTGCAATTAAAAAATTAATAATAATTAATTACACAATTAATCACACTGTTAAACAATAATAGAATACCGTTTAAATATTTTTGGATGTTTTCTGTTTTCAAATATATTGATTTCAATTGGAACACAGAATACAAAGTGTACAGTGCTCCCTTTATATTTTTATTACAAATATTTATGCTGTAAAAAACAGAAGAAATAGTATTTTTAATTCACCTCATACAAGTACTGTAATGCAATCTTTATCATCAAAGTTGAACTTAGAAATGTATAATTATATACAAAAAATAAATGCATTCAAAACCAAAACAATGTAAAACTTTAGAGCTGACAAGTCCACTCAGTCCTACTTCTTGTTCAGCCAGTCACTCAGACAAACAAGTTTGTTTACATTTGCAAGAGATAATGCTGCCCATTTCTTGTTTACAGTGTCACCTGAAAGTGAGAACAGATGTTCACTTGGCACTGTTGTAGCCCGCGTTGCAAGATATTTACGTGCCAGGTCCGCTGAAGATTCATATGTCCCTTCATCTTCAACTACCATTCCAGGCAACATGTGACCATGCTGATAATGGGTTCTGCCTGATAATGATCCAAAGCAGTGAAGACCAACGCATTTTCATTATCTGAGTCAGAGACCACCAGGAGAAGGTTGATTTTCTTTTTTGATGGTTTGAGTTCTGTAGTTTCCGCATCGGATTGTTGCTCTTTTAAGACTTCTGAAAGCAGGCTCCACACCCCATCCCTCTCAGATTTTGGAAGGCACTTCAGATACTTAAACCTTGGGTTGAGTGCTGTAGCTATCTTTAGAAATCTCACATTGGTACCTTCTTGGTGTTTTGTCAAATCTGCAGTGAAAGTGTTCATAAAATGAACATGTGCTGCGTCATCATCCGAGACTGCTATAATATGAAATATATAGCAGAATGCGGGTAAAACAGAGCAGGAGAGATACTATTCTCCCCCAAGGAGATCAGTCAAAATTTAATTAACGCATTATTTTTTTAATGAGCATCATCAGCATGGAAACATGTCCTCTGGAATGGCAGGTGAAGCATGAAGGGGCATATGAATGTTTAGCATATCTGGCACATAAATACCTTGCAATGCCGACTACAAAAGTGCCAGGTGAACACCTGTTCTCACTTTCAGATGATATTGTAAATAAGAAGAAGGCAGCATTATATCCCATAAATGTAAACAAACTTGTTTCTCTTAGTGATTGGCTAAACCAGAACTAGGACTGAGTGGACTTGTAAGCACTACAATTTTGCATTGTTCTGTTTTTGAGTACAGTTCTGTAACAAAACAAAACAAAACAAAATCTACATTTGTAAGTTGCACTTTCACCATAAAGAGATTGCAATACAAGACTTGTATTAGGTGAATTGAAAAATACAATTTATCATTTTAAAAATATTTGTAATAAAAATAATATAAAGTGAGTGTTGTACACTTTGTCTTCTGTGTAGTGATTTAAATCAATATATTTGAAAATGTAGAAAAATGTCCAAAAATAATTGTTAAATTTCAATTGGTATCAGTTGTTCAACAGTGTGATTAAAACTGATTAATTATGATTATTTTTTTTAATCGTAATTATTTTTTTAATTAATAGTGTGAGTTAACTGTGATTAATCGAAAGCCCTAAGCTGTTAATCTAATTTTGGGCTGCAACAAAAATCCAGACATATGGAAACTCACAGAATAAGGACAACATTATTCTGTCACTAACACATGATGTATAATAATTTATTAACTTGTATTGATGAGTGACCAAAGGTGCAAATCAGGAATGGGCACCCTAGTGCTAGGCGCTGTATAAGAACAGAAGAAAGCACATCCCTTTCCCAAACTTCTTATAATCTAGTTTGAAACAATGCACAATTGAGTGTAAGGCTATGTCTCCACTTAAACCCTTACAGTGACACAGCTGCAGCTCACTGCTCTAGCACTACAGTGACAGGAGGGGTTCCATTGCTGTAGTTAATCCACTTCTCCAGGAGGCAGCAGCTAGGCCCACAAAAGAATTCTTCCATCGATGGAGCACCGTCTACATCATGGGTTAGGTCATCTTAACTACTTCACTCAAGGGAGTCATTGATCTGTAGTAATGTGAGGATTTGGGGGCATGGTTTGCCCAATGCCAGGTATACTTCTGAAAGCCCCAGCCCCTGGAATCAAGAGATTGCATGAGATTCTCAGCTTTCATTTAAAAATAAATTTCTAGCCATCATGGCTGCAAAGCTTGAAAATATAGAGAGAGCAACCAAAAGGCTCAGATACCAGAAAGCAAAGAAAAAGGATCCAAAATTTATGGATAATAATCATGAGATTTAAAAAAAATAAATCCCATGATTTCTGGGGCCTGTCTCACGCATTTTGAATGCCTGAAGGTATGGCCAGTATTTGTACACAGTTGCTCCCCTCAACTTAAAAAAAAATGGATGAGAGTTTATGGCCCAGAGTATATGGAGGAATGAAAAGCTTGTATCTATTCTATACGCACTCTTTAAAACTCTTGTTCCTGTTGTATTATTTAACCTCAGTTCTTTAGAAAGAAATCGGGGGGACAGATAGCTCAGTGGTTTGAGCATTGGCCGGCTAAACCCAGGGCTGTGAGCTCAATCCTTGAGGGGGCTACTTAGGAATCTGGGGCAAAATCAGTACTTGGTCCTGCTAGTGAAGGCAAGGGGCTGGACTCAATGACCTTTCAGGGTCTCTTCCAGATCCTAAAGAGAGAGAGCATGTGAGAGAGGAGGGTCAGGTCAAACTGGGATGTTCCATTTAAAAACAACAACAATATTTCATACCAAAAGCGTCATTAATTTCAAACCTCAGGGTAGATGCAATTTCAGATACCTTGTTCTCTTACTTCTCAGGAATAACTTTTTTTTTTTAAAGTAGATACCTAAGGTATCATTCCCCAGAAGAGGACTTTACAAAAATTATCCTTAATAGGGGTATATTTATTTGTTTTAAAAAGTGTGTGAATTTAGTGCTTATTAAAGTGATGAACAAGAAAGCTCTTCTTAGATTCAGGTGTAAAATGCAGGTGTTGTATATAATCCCTCTGACACAATTCTGCAAACTCAGAGAACTAGTAGGCAAGTTCCCAGGGGAAGAAAATCTATAAAAATGTTCAGAAGAGCTGGCAGGATTTTGTTTTTGTTTTGTTTTAAGGAGACAATATTAAATGCACAACAACAAACGATTTCAATGTGAGGAAAGACAGGGAGAACAGCAATGTGGCTCCATCAGGAGCTCTTGCATGATCTGAAAAATCAAAAAATAATCCTTAAAAAATGGAAACATGGAGGAATTGTTAAGCAGAAGTACAAGAGAATAGTGCAAGCATGTAGAGACAAAATTAGAAAGGCTAAGGCACAAAATGAGTTACACCTAGCAAGAAACATAAAAGACCATAAGAAGAGGTTCTTTAAATACATTAGGACCAAGTGAAAGTCAAAGGAAGGTGTAGGTCCTCAACTTAGTGGGGAAGGAAAGCTAATAACTGACCATATCAAGAAGGCAGAGGTGTTTAATGCCTA
Organism: Emys orbicularis; assembly: GCF_028017835.1. NCBI lineage: Eukaryota > Metazoa > Chordata > Testudines > Emydidae > Emys > Emys orbicularis. The sequence continues at coordinate 183,609,923 of NC_088683.1, forward strand.
TTTCCCTTTAGTGTTCACTAAAATGGTTAATGGTGATCAGGTACTTAACAAAATTAATGTTAAGAGGGAAAGAATGCAAGCTAAAATAGGGAAAGAACACGTTAAAAGTATTTAGATAAGTTAGATTCTTTCAAGTGAACAGGCTCTGATGAAATTCAACATAGGTTACTGAGGAACTAGCAATCTCAAAACCATTAGCAGTTCTCTTTGAGCACCCATAGAGGATAGGTGAGGACAATAGTACCTATCTCTAAAAAGAGGAACAGAGAGGACCCTGTGAATTATAGATCAGTCAGCATAACTTTAATATCTGAAAAGACACTGGAACAAATTATTAAACAATGAATTTGTAAGCACCTAGAGGATAATAGGGTAATGAGGAATAGCCAACATAGAATTGTCAAGAAGAAATTAACCTAATTTCCTTCTTTGACAGTGTTACTAGTCTAGTAGAAAGGGGGAATAGTATACATGATATATCTTGACTTTAGTAAGGCTTTTGACATAGTCCCATTTGACATTCTCAAAAGCAAACTAGGGAAATGTGTTCTCCATTAAATTACTGTAAAATGAGTGCACAATTGGTTGAAAGACTGTACTTGGAGATTAGTTATCTATGGTTTGTTGTCAACCTGGGAGGAGGTATATAGTGGATGGCCGCAGGGTGCCCACCACTGGGCTAGGGAGAAGTAATGCTGAAAAAGGATCTGGGGGTTATAGTAGAGCTCCAATTAAATATGAGTCAACAGTGTGATGCAGTTGTGAAAAAGACTAATATAAGCCTGTGGTGTGGTCAACACGAATGCAATGTATAATATATAGGAGGTAATTGTCTCACTTTCCTTGGCACTGGTGAGACTCAGCTGCAGCACTGTGTCCAATTCTGGGCACCACACTTTAGGAAAGATAGGGACAGATTGGAGAGAGCCCAGAGAAGGGCAACAATAAAAAAGGTAAAAGATTTAGAAAACCTGACCTACGAGGAAAGGATTTAAAAACAAACACACAAACAAACAAACAAACAAAACTAGGTCTATTTAGTCTTGAGAACAGAAGACTAAGGTGTGACCTGATAATAGTCTTCAAATACGTTAAGGGCTGGTATAAAGAAGTTGGTGGTCAATTGTTCTCCATGTCCACTGAAGGGAGGACAAGAAGTAATTGGCCTAATCTGCAGCAAGGAAAATTTAGGTTACGTATTAGGAACAACTTTCTAACTTTAAATGTAGCTAAGCTCTGGAATAGGCTTCCCAGGGAGGTTGTGGAATCCCCATCGTTGGAGATTTTTAATACTAGATTGGACAAAAGTCTGTTAGGGACGGTCTAGGTTTACTTGGTTCTGCCTCTGCACTGGGGGCTGGACTTGATGACTCTTTGAGATTCCTTTCACAACTAAAATTCTATGAAATATATTTCCAGTTGGACCTTTAGCACTGCTGCCTATCCCAGTCCTGGTTCCCTCCTGAGCAAAGACTGCTAGTCACTTCAAACTATATTGTGATTTTTTGTGACCTGCATAGTTGAGAATTTGAACGAGACTATAAAATTCAATTTCCCTTGTGGCCTCCTACGACAAGATTCAGGGTAAACTTTTCAAAAGCACTGAAAATCAATGGGACTCAGACACTTTACAATTTAATCTTAAACATTTGTCTCCAAAAATAGAGTAAATTCTGAACAAATGTGAAGAGAAAATTAGTAAGTAAAGGTAACAATCGTTTTTAAAGTAATATGTAGGGTGTTTGTGTTCAGTTTAGATAAGCACAGCTCAATCATGTTTATTAAATATAGATAAATCAGCTCAAAAAGAGAGGTTCATACATTGCCACTCTCTGGGGAGCAGCCCTGCAGCAATCACAGCTTACATTTTCTGTCTGTCTGTTCCAATGCATAAAATTAATTCAATTTATATTTATAGTGTATTTGTTTACAACAAGCAGAAGATTAATACACCATACTCCCTTTTCCTTATTTAGTTTCATATCTATTTTTCAAAATACAAAAGGCATATATACCAACCATACAAAATAACATTCCAGATATTGTTAAAGCACAGAGTACAAATAGCATGAGACCATAGTTACATGAACTGTTTTGTCCTAATGCTACTTAGCAACTGTTCATATATGAACATTCCTTACAGAAAATATATCTTACTCTGACAGGTTCTGCCCAGGCAAAGAACAGGGGTTATTGCGAGTTTACCTCTCAGTGTACAGTTTAAGGTAAATGCAAAATATCCTGGGAGTCTTCTAAAATATATGATATTGACTAACAAGTGAAATCCCTCCCCATAAAATGAAAAGGAAGAAAATAACGAACTAGTGTTCTCAAAATTCTAGCTACCGATTTCCTACTAAAGGCTGTTAGACTAATATTATGCTGACAGTACTATTGTCTCATGGCTTTTGGATCAAAGTATGATTGGGTTTTTTTTTTCCCTTGAAGGCTTTTGTTCTGTTTCTTATTTGAAGGGACAAAGAAAATTTTATAGGGTTCTCAGCAGTGAATTCTCTCATTTTTATTCCAGAGGGATAGGGATTCAGATTGACTGCAGTGTTAGACACAATTTGGTGTTTGTCACTGCCTACACTCATCATTGATATGGGATTATGAGAGAGACCTGCTGCAAGAAAAAGGATTTTACTGGAACATTTGAGAATTATATTAAAGTGAGATTTGTAGCAATACTTTTGATGAAGATTAATGCTAACTCTGTTAGCTACTATGATGTAAGGAAATGTACAGTGGTGAAGCACACTTTCCCAGCTAGAGTGAAATACGTGGGGCTGGTGGGAGGGAGGGAGAAAAGAATAGAAGAAAAATCACTGTGAAACATAGAAGAGGGTGCTATATGGAAGGGATGCTAAGAGAAAGCAGGGGGAGAAGTTAGAGATACACTTCTTTATCTTCCATTCATTTTCTCTCTTCTCTTTACCTCTTTTATCCTGTGCTGCCTTCTCATGACTTCATACTTCCTTTTCCCACTCCCTCTACCTTGAAATACTTTCCAGTGATTTTTAAAATCCTTTTATTACTGTTTGATAATCTGAGTGTCCCCATCTTCACTGAGTCAGCCCTCCTGGAGGCATTACTTCCTATCAGTTATCAATGTGATACCCAGTTTCTCGTGGTGGTTCTGATTTGGTAAAACAGCATGCTATAGGATAAATAGTAACCATCACAGAGAGACAATTTAAAAATAGAGAACAAAGTGCCAGACTAAATTTCCACTGATGCATGTTAGGGAGAAAAATAAACTATTCCCAACTAGGAAATTCACTACAGTTCTCAGGGATAAGATGGGGACTGGGAAGGGCAACAAAGGGGGAAGAATTTCTCTAAATGCTGGTCTCACAGTGCACTAATATAGTCCTATTCAAAATGTAATACCTGGAAGCTGTTTTAAAATGTAGAAATAATAGAGTAGACAGCACTGGGAAGATATGCATTTACTGCTATATGGTATAAATAGTTATCTCACTGCACTATATTTGAAGTATTACAGGACTTAATGCAATGGTATATGATTTATGTTTAATAGCACTCTTTTTATATGCAGCATCTGAAAACAGTCACAAAAATACACACGGGTGAAACTGTTCTGGGTATTTTTTAAACAGAGAATTTTAAATCTGCATTATCATTGTCTTTCACCATCATGAAGCTATCATGCCTCTCTTTTTCCTCCTTTTGCAGTTTTGTTACCAGGTTGGAGTACTGGCATTTAAATGCTTCACTTCTTCTGTGAACTACAGTAGTATCCTGTACTATTTTGACCTTTTCAAAATTCGGTGGTTTAATTGGGTAGCTGTTTTCACTCTTCTCCTCCTTAGCAACCTCCCTGATTTCTGGATGAAAAACAAGTTTGGCCAGCAAACGAAAGCAAACCTTACTGAAATGACTAAACCGCAACAGGATGTTGCTAGTCGCTTCCAAATATTTTTAGACAGTCAAGTCCTGATATCTCATCCCTGCAACACTGATTATAATGGAAAATAACATAATCCTTGGGTTTTTATATGAAGTTGTGGAGAGAGCCAGCTGCAAAGAGAAGAGGGGGCGTGGTCTGAAGAATAAGAGTAGGATCTGTTATGGCATCTTTCTTGCATGGTGGTGTTTGTTGCTGCAAAAATGAGGTAAGAAGACAGCTGTTTATGCAAATAAAATGCCTCTCAAATCCACATGAGAAGGTGGGCATGGTACTTATAAGAAAGAAATTTTCCCTCATGCCCATTCTGCGTCTGTTTCCTGAATAAATCCCACACCAGCCTTAATTCCTATCTGCCAACTTGTGTTAATGAATATGGAACTTGCTGAAGAGCCAAAGCATAATGAATAAAAAGCATAAACATTGCTTTTAGTTTGGAGTGAATGCATGACTAATCCAAATTAGATATACAGAGCTGCCCATTTCAAAGGGCAGGCTTTGTAGCTTGATGTGGTGAGTTTCTTGCTCGGGGGGAGGAGAGGCATGAACACAGTGAAAACTTGTTGAATTCAGTGGCGAGGAAATTCAGGAATGTAGTGTGGGATTCTCCCATTTCAGAATGGAGGTTGCCATGTTTAAATGCATGTAGGTTTGTTGTGTCCAACTCGAAGTGAAATACCCAAGTTTTAGGGAAGTAAAGTATAACCTCTGAGACTAGGTATCGCAGCAGTGAGATGTATTTAATTCAAAGAGAACTGATTTAGATTGTGAGCTTCTGGGGTAAGGGTGTGGGAGGTTTGTATGTATTTGTGTTGTACAATGTGGAGTGTATTTTAGTGCCAATAAATTATGATGATGCCATCACTTCTGCTGACTGGCTTCCATATGGAATGGAAGTAAAGTGGGAAATCAGATTTTCTTCTCTGTGGCAAGATGGGCTCAGAAACTACCAGAGACTCATTGAGGGTTGAGTATGTGGAACTTTCTGAATAGATGTTGCCTAAGCACTGGTTGTTATCCATCCTAAGAAAGATCGAAAAGGTGGTCACACTCCTCACTTACAAGGAAGAGAGGATAACAACCTGTCTCTGGAAGGTCACAATTTCTGGAATATTTTTGGATTTCATGAGTACACTTTGAGGGGAAGTGGATGTAGATGGGAATGTGTGTAAGTATGTGAGAGAACACATGGTCAGGATTCTTTTAACCTTGTCCTTAAGCCCTGGTCTACACTGGGAGGGGGGAATCAATCTAAGTTACGCAACTTCAGCTACATGAATAATGTAGCTGAAGTCAACGTACTTAGATCGACTTACCGTAGTGTCTTCACCGCAGTGAGTCGACTGCTGCCGCTCCCCCATCGACTCTGCCTGCACCTCGCGCGGCACCGGAGTACAGGAGTTGACGGGAGAGTGCTCGGGGGTTGATTTATCACGTCTAGACTAGACGCAATAAATTGATCCCCTTGGATCGATCGCTGCCTGCCAGTCCAGTGGGTAGTGTAGACATACCCTAAGGGATCCCTGAGGAAAAGGACTGGCTTGTGTGCTTGTTGATGCATCATAGTCCTATGTGTGGTGGCAGTGGGGGTAGGGGGAAAATTTGAAAGTAAAAGGGGCCTGATCAAATGCCCAGCTGCCTAGGGTATATATTGCCATCTCAGCATGGCTAGGGTGCAAAGGAGCAGCAGCATGCACCCACTTGCATGGTGCAGCCACCCAGCTTGAGTCATCCTGCCTTGTAACAGGAAGATGACTATTTTGGATGAAGCATGGCACATATTTTATCCCCCTGAATTAGTTTTTTGCTGGTAAGGGGCAGGATTTTGTCCTTAGCCTGCTCGAGCGTTGGATTGTGATCTATCCTGTATATCACAAGAAGTATTTTAATGGCAGTAAGCCTTTTAACACAAAATCATTACTTGAGCCATTTTAGGCCACTTTCGCTATCTGCAAGATTTCAAATCAATATGCCATCCTATATATACACTTAGTTCTGGTATGAGTTTCCAAAGTAACACTGGAGATGTATTTAGGTAATAAATTACTTTTAACTAAAAGTTTTCCATTGATGTTTTCATGATGTGCTTTCAGCATATTTTGGTTACACTTATTCAGTTGGAGCAACTTCACATCATAGAGAAAAATATGGCAAGGCCAAACTCAAGTGTTGTCTTAAAAAAACCAAGACTTTTATTTCTAAGGCAAGCATTCACACAGTTCTTCTAACTCACTTGGCACATAAAGAATACTAACGAAAACAGCATAACATGAACACTGAAAACCTAACAAGAACCTGAAGGACCATAACAAACCGACATCATTACTAGGATATATGTGGGGATGGAAAAATATACACACCTTGACTTCCTTTTAAATCCCTCCAATCCTTATCTCTGGCATAATGCCTACAAAACACTGGCATCTCACAATAAATAAACAGGTAGTAAACTGAGGGTAGAGATTACTATGTTGTACATGCTTGTTTTACTGTTACCTGGTACGCCCAATCCTTCCCTTTTGTTTCTTCTATGTGTTGCATCTTTTAGAGTCTTAAATTGTGAACTCTCTAGGGCAGGTACTAGCTCTTTTTACTTGCTTGTATTTTATTGAGTACAAGGGGATTTGATCCTCAATATGGGGTTCAAGGCACTGGCATGATACAAATAATAGATAATCATCATAGTTAGGGGTCTGAACCTGCCCTCAGTGAGTTCAATTAGAGCAGGATCAGACTGAACAGTTGACAGTGGTTAAAACGTTAAAACAGCTCAGCTGAAGAAGTTTCTCCAATAGATGGTTGTTTAGGGTTTTTTTCAAATGCGGAAGAAAAGTCTGAGGCAGCTAGATGGTGAATTCCACACCCTCGCGGTCTGTCACAATTAAGTCTGACCTACAGCATGATGACAGGATCCTTCAAAGGCAGGTAGTGCCTATGTTTAAAGATAGCTATCAAGACAAGTCTCCAGGGGTATATAGAGCCTCCTAAAACTAAGAAGGCAACATAACCAACAGATGTAACCACTATCTGTGTGCTATGTTCTGCACCTTCACCCACATTGAGTAGTACCTTCCTCAATCAGTAGCACCACTGAAATGTACTAAGTGTGGAGTAAGCTGCTACTCCTATGAGTGAGAGTGGCAGCATCTGGCCTATGAATCTAGCCATTTAAATCTGAAGTGAAAAGGATTCATAAGTAACTTTACTTGGTAAGAGTTTTGAAATGAAATATTCATTAGGTTCTGAAAAAAAATCTCTCAAGTATATTAGGAAAAATTCTACTCCATTTCTATGCTTGCTGAGAGCATAAAGCACTTTAGTTAAGCAATGAAACCTAACTGGATGTGAATTGTTATGTAGTAATTGACAACAAATGTGGGATTAGTCACAAATATCCCACCTTAATTTTAGCCATGGATTGTCTCATTGCCATTTTGAAATGATATTTTAAAAATAAAGTAGCATTGAACTAAAAATACCTACCAGCTTTTGCCATAGAAGTAATTCTGAAGTGAAAATTAGTTTATAGCAGAGGGATTGCATCCAATAGCAGCAGTCTGTGAAGGAGAACTAACACGTAGCTCTCCAATATGAGCAGTTGACAATTTAAAGCATTTTCAGATTCTATAGGCAAACCTCATCACATTACTGAATCATGAAGGCAAGAGGAAAAGTTATTTTAAGTCAGGTAGTCTGCCCCCCTTACTGCATTGTTTTTTGTGTTGTTCAGTTTTAATTCTTTGACTGCAGTGACATCCAGAGGCCCTACTCAGGAGTAGTGCCCCATTGTGCTAGGCACTGTACAAACAAACAAAGATATGGTATTTACAGTCTAAGTATAATTCTTAAATGTATTATTAATTTTTACATCATTCTTGAGATGAAGGCTGGTTTTATAGTTAAGGCAGTGGACTGGAACTAGTGAAACTTGGCTCAGTCCCAGTTTTTCCACAGGCTTCTTGTGTGAGCTTGGACAAGTAAATCTCTGTGCATCCATTATTTATCTATAAAATGGGGTTAATATGTCCTTTTTTTCATTCTTGGTCTGTCTTCTCTATAGGGACTGTAAGTTCTTTAGAATAGGAATGGCACTTTCACTCTTTATGTGTACAGTGCCAAGCTCAGTGGGGTGTTTATTGATTGTGGCTGCTAGATGCTACCACAATACTCGGACTAATAATGAAATCTTCAGGTTCCGCTGTGCACCAAAATTAAATTCCTTTTTTAAAGGTTCTTTCTTAAGCAAGCAGTCAAGAATGTTTTGATTTTTTTTTTTTGAGTAACTGGCTCAACTAAGGAAAATAAATATTGCTTCTAAAACTGCTTTTGGTGAGAAATGCCCAAGATTTTCCAGAGCTTCAGCAACTTCAAGAGGGTCTAACTATAATGTCACAGAAACTGTGGTAGTATCGCTGGTAGTGTCAACAGAGCTGTTAGTCTAGGGCATGGCATTCTGCAGTTTTCCAGCATGTTTCATTTCAGTTGTTTCATTTTCAGGGGATCTGGAAATACTTAGGGGAAGGGAGAGGGACGAACCCACCATTAGGAAGGGAAATCACTTAGGTAGTCTCTTGCTGTGAGGAAATATGTGCTGCTACTAATACTCTGGGCTTTCCATATACCTGTTACATAGGTTTTGCCTAATATTGCACGATGGAAGTTAATCAGTGATTAAAAGGTTTCTTTCTGACACTTGTTATGGGATTTCTAGTAGAGAATTGGCACCATGAGCCTAGATAATTAGCGGCTTCAAAAGATAGCCACTGTCTTCATTTGCTTATTCAGATGGACTGAGGAGGATATATGTTGGTTTGGCAAAATTTCCTTTGTCAGGTTTTGGCTTTTCAAAACCTAAACCAGAGGTGTTTCTTCAGGTGTGGGTTCCACGTCATCTGAACCATCCCAGTTTGGAAACTGGTTCAGATAAAAGGTTTCAGATTTTCTCCTTTATAAGCAAAATGAGGTAGTTTTGAGTAGAGTTGGGGGTCAGGAATTTTTTTATTAAACAGTTTTTTTAAGTAAGAAAATGCTATTTGTTGAAACTGTAGGAAAGAATGGATTCTGAGAAACCTGTTATATCAAAAAAATGGAAAAAATTCAGAATTATCAACATCTCATTTCAATATTTTCTGAGGAGGAGGTTGAAATATTTTTTGTTTGGAAATTGTTACATTATAGTAAATATTTGGAGGAAAAGGAATCTCAAAATCAAAATTAATTAAAACTTTGATTTACAAGATCCCAAAATTTTTGGCTTGTGAAAATCAAGATTTTGCTGCTTCTTTTTCTGAATTCAGGACAGGAAATATTCCAAAATTTCAAATTCTCATGGGACAAGAAAATGGCTTCCTTCCCTGTTCTAGGTTTGAGAAACCTAGTCTGTCAAATTTTTAATTTTATGAAACAAACGAAATGTATTTCTGCATCTAAGTTGAACTTTATACAAACATCCAAAGTTCAGAATTGCACTTTCTGGTTTTGTCCTAGCTGTTTATATAGGAAAACCCTGACTGAAATTTAAAAACCTCTTTTTTATGATCAGCAAAATATGATGGCAATGTTGCTAGTTTTCTGTACTGGATTAATGCAGTATGAAGAAAAGGTATGGCTTAAACAAATGGAAAAATGGAGTGACACACCCAGTTTGAAGTATATCAGAACCAGCTTGTGTGCTTGAAGAGTGGGTTCAGTGGCAAGTGGAGGATACAGTTTTAAAGATATATTTTTGTGATCACTGAAGCCAGAACAAAGCGGAGAGAGAAGACCTGTACCAAGGGAAAAGGCACATTAGTTGGGTACAGATGCTCTACTCATATACAGTACCTGCATCTGTTTCAATAAGAGGCAAAAAAAAGTAGAACAGAATATACTTTATTTGCTGTTCAGGTCATGAAATGGACTACCTGTTTTGAGGCAAGGAGTTATTATCTTATAAGGAGATCCCAATAATTGTATTTAAATGGCTGTAAAGCTGTATAAGTTTTACAAAGTGGGGATTTCTAGATAGCAACCAACTTAGCTGGCTAGTCATCTCTTCAGACAAACAACTAAGAAATGCAACTCGCATTTAGGAATTGGGTATTGGACACTATTCTTGGTCTAGATAGGAAACATTTTGGGCTAATGAAGATCTGTGCATTTTATAAAAAGAGGGCTTTTATACCATTGCATAGCTTACTAAACCCCTCTCAGGTTTGCCTACATTCGAGTTTTTACTCCTATTTCTCTCCGGGTAATTGATAACTGTTTAACCTGAGGGAAATAATGCAAGCTAGTCTAGACACTGCACAAATACTGTATGTATTGTTTACACTAGCACTTGGCCATGTTCTGGAAGAAACATTAGTAGAGTGCCCTTAACTAATATAATTGTGATATTAGACCAACTTAAAATGGAAGCAAAAGTTTAGTGTGGACGTCCTTGCTCTCCAACAACACACAAGCGTAGTGTACTCTCCTTTAGTTACAGCATGCGTGTGTAGCCATTTGTTACAACCTCCTGAGGTCAGACTTCGAACTCTACCTGTAATAGGTATCATACAGTATGGAATTGGTTTGAGGGCAGTTCCTTTCTTGCAATATGCTCTGTGCATTTTTTGTAGGGATCACTTTGTTCCCACTAACAATAACATTACAAAGTACACCTATGTTACCCTTTTCTTTTTCTCTTTCAATGGAACTTGGGGACTGAATGCACAGGCTTTTAGACCTGAGAGATACTTAGACACACTTTTTTTTTCATATAAAGGAAATGTTAGTTGCTGCTCTGAGAGGCAGGAACTATCACCTCCAGCATTTGTTTTCCAGGTGTTGATTACATCTGTATCTCTTTCTTAGAGGCAGCAGTGCTGTGCTTGGAAAGCCTTTGTTCATTTTATGCTCAGTGGCAGAATATTACATGAGATTTTTCTTGGCATGAGATTAATGCTACTGATAGAAGAATGGTTTTATTTTTGTATATTTCTGTGGAAGACTATTGGCGTTCAAGCATTGGTTCTTCTTTGCCCTATCAAACATAGCTATGGAATGTGCTATTATCCCCTAGATCATTTATGAATGCTAATGGCTGATAGAATGAAGGTGAAAGATGGGTGTACCTATGATCACCTACAGATATACCACAGCCATCAAGTAAACCATATGTGATAAACTTATAAACTGTTTTAAAAATTTGGAGGATCAGAACCACCTCCTTTGGGCACGGTAATAATGCATGGATTAAGTAAGAGTAAACTTCCTGAGTAAAAGTATTTCAGAATTTGGACCATTGAATTCAGTGGATATGAACTGGTCAAAAAGTTTTTGTTGAATAATTTATTCACTTAAAATGCAGTTTTGATCAACTTGAAACTATTTGTGAACTTGTGTCAAGCAAATGGGGAAAAATCAAAATGTTTAATATCAAAACAAACCATTCAATTGTGACCAACTTGAAAATTTTGTTTTGATTTCATGCATTTTGACAAAAGCAAAGAAGGACTCTACATTTCCAAATGATCGGGGAGGGGTCCCTTGTAACCTTTATCCCAGTGGTTAGCATACTCTCAAAAGTTGTGGGATATGGTTCTATTCCCACTTCTGCCTGGTGTGGAAAAGCGATTTCAACTTGTCTCCCACATTGCAGGAGAAAACCCTAGTCACTGGGCTGTAGAATATTTGGGTACAGGGTTTTCTCAATCTTTCCTATTGATGCTATTCAAGTTTGTATACATAATTGACTAATAATTGGAGCAGGGACTTGAACTTGGGTCTCCTGCATTGTAGGTAACTGCCCTAACCACTTGATCAAAGTCATTCTCATGCTTATGTTCATAGGGGCAATTCACAGTCAACTAGCACAATTGAATCATTGAGCCAGAGAGTGTGTCTATAGCCTGGGTAGTTGGGCACTCACCTACGATGTGAGAGACCCCCAAGTTCGAGTCCCTGCTCCGATGACTGATTAAGGATACAATCTATAGTAACGTCAGTAGGAGAGATGGCGTGCTCCATTGCAGTATAGCCAAGTGGCTAACACACTTCCCTGAAGTAGGGGAGACACATGATCAAGTACATTCTCTATAAAAGGCAAAGGAGGAATTAAAGTGGGTCTCCCACCGCCCAACTGAGTGCCCCAATCAATGGGTTAAAAGTTATAAGGTGACCTGCTGCTGCTGCCATTTTGTGAATGGCATCTAAGTCCCTAAACAGTTTTTGCCCAAAACTATTTGGCAAATTTGTATCAAATCTGTGAATAGTTTCTGGTTGACCAAAACTGCATTTTTGAGCAAATAAACTAGTTGTCCAAAGAACTGAACCCAGCTCTAGTTAAATGATGATTTAATGAAATACCAGAACACTGATTTATTGTAAGTGGATAGTTAAATTCTGTGTGCTCTGGGCACTGTAGTTCTGGCTGACACTTATTAAACAAGTACCACAGAACAGTAACAAATCAAAATTGCATCTATAGCACTTTAGAAGATAGTAACATAACATGACTACTGCAGCAGTGCAAGCACAGTGCAGCACAGCAATGAACCAACGTTCTGGTGACAGCTCTAATGTTACATGGACATCTAAATGTGGAAAAATGGAAAATGCGTATATGTAGATGCAGAGAATAAACATTTTAAAAAACAAAATAGAAATGCTGATGCTGGCATTGGCTGGACAGTGGCTTGGGCAGATAACCAGTGTGACGAGCTTTAAGAATTTCAACGGAGAGATTGAAGTCAATGGCAAAACTCCCTTGATTTAATCCCATCTGTTCAAAACTGACCAAAATGTATAACACAAAGCTAAACATATTTAATAAAAACAGTAAAATGAGAATATTTGGCTACAGATAAGTCTGAACACCAAGCAATTTTCCCAGGTGGTTATTGTTGGCAAGTCATTCTGGCAAATAACTGGTTGTCATCTTAGTCTCTTAAACTGAAAGGGTTCATTCTTTGCTTTACTTAACTCAGATATGGCTAGTTCTTGGTGTGAGGTAATGTTTGTGTTTTAGTCTCAATATAAACAATGGATGTATAAGAATGTCTGCTTCTGTTGAAATTCTCTGGTCATTAAGTATAATCAGTTGACGCAATACCATAAATATCTGGAAGGTTACTTGATGGAAACCTAGGGCTCCTCCACCCTCCTTTGGTGTCATCTCTGTGTACTTCAGTACTTTTAACAGGTGCTTGTTTCCTTCAGGGTAGGTTGGCTGGTCTTAATACAGCATTTCAGTTTCATAAGGTACATAGGTTTCTTTGTTTCTTCTGGAATCCATGAGCAACACTTTGTTTCCTTGAGTGTTTATAAATCTTTGGTGTAGAAAAATTTCCTCTCAGCTAAAGTTACTGAGTATAATTATCTTCATTGAAGTATTATGCGTGAGTTAATACTTTTTATTCAACCAGTTTCTTCTGTTGAGGGAGCCAAGCTTTTGAGCTTACATGGAATTCCTCTTCAGCCATGAAAACATATCTCCCTCACCAGCAGAAGTTGGCCCAATAAAAGATATTACTTCACCATGTTTCTTTAATATCCTGGGACCAACACGGCTACAACAACATTGCATACGCTAAATTATGTCATCTTAGAAACAGAGCTACAGAAAAAGCTTTTAAACTTATGATAATGGGTCACCATTTCTAGCCACCCTAGACACTCATCCTTCCTATATGGCCTGAGATCACAGACCCTTCTGTTTACTTTTTTCCATGGGAAACTGAAGGAACCAAGGACTTTGTACTTGTTTCTCTGTAAGTAAGTAAGTTAGTATCAAAGATACCTGTTTCTCCTCCTAAGTGGAACAATTGGAAGACCCCAAAATTTTTGGTTACTCACTCAAAAGGGGTAACAATCTATTTACACACAAGAAATTGAGCAACCAAAATCAATACATCATGAGTTTAGTCAACCTCACAGTTACAAATAGTAGTCTAACTCAGTGGTGGGCAACCTGCGGACCACGGGCTGCACACGGCCCATCAGGGTAATCCGCTGGCAAGCCGCAAGACTGTTTGCTCACATTGACTATCCGCAGGCATGGCCGCCCGCAGCTCCCAGTGGCCATGGTTCGCCATTCACAGCCAATGGGAGCTGCAGGAAGCAGCGCAAGACACAGGGATGTGCTGGCCGCCGCTTCCTCTAGCTCCCATTGGCTGGGAACGGTGAACCGCGGCCACTGGGAGCTGCGGACGGTCAATGTAAACAAACTGTCTCGCGGGCTGCCAGCACATGACCCTGATGGGCCGCAGGCTGCCCACCACTGGTCTAACTTGTGGAGATCCAGAACTTAGTCCCACTGCATCCCTCCCCCACCCACACACACACACCTAAAAAGCCAGCCAGAGGACAAGTTAGTTGTAGTCAGGTAGTGTCAAGGAGAATGACTCTCTTCCATTGGTCTGCTCCAGTCCACAAAGGTCCTGCCCACTGGGCTACCTGATGCAGTTCTCTATCAGCTATGCTTCTTGTGGGCTGGGGTGCTGCAAAGACAGCCCTGTGAGAATGCCACTGGTCTGGTCTAGCTTTGCTGCAAAATCAGCTCTGCGCTGCTGGTCTGGGTGGGTCTCCCTGCAATGTCATCTGTGCTCCATCAGCACAACTGGTCCAGTGCCACAGAATCTTCAGCTGTGGAACCCAGAGCAAAATAAGAGACAAATTCTGTGTTCTTTGTCACTAGGACAGAGTCTATAAGGTGATTGACTTGGCTATCTGATAGATTTCAAAATATAACTGTAAATGGGGAATAATCATTGAGTGGGTATGTTTCCAATTGGGATAGAATCTTCACCATAGGCTGTTTACCATCTTTAGCTGTGACTTGGAAGTAAACATAAAATCATCACTGATAAAGTTTGCAGATGACACAAAAATTGAGAGAGTGGTATATAATGAACAGGACAGGTCACTGATACAGAGCAATCTAAATTGCTTGGTAAATTGGGCACAAGCAAACTATATGTATTTAATATGTCTAAATATAGATTGTACACAGGCTAGGGGACTCTATCCTGGGAAGCAGTGACTCTGAAAAAGATTTGGGGGTTATGGTGGATAATCAGCTGAACATGAACTTCCCATGTGCAGCTGTGGCCAAAAGATCTAATGTGATCCTGGGATGCATAACAGGGAAATCTTGTGGAGGAGTAGACAGGTTGTTTTACCTCTGTATTTGTCACTGGTGAAATCATTGCTGGAATACTGTGTCCAGTTCTGGTGCCTACAATTCAAGAAGGATGTTGGTAAATTGGAGAGGATTCAGAGAAGAGCCACGAGAATGATTAAAGGATAAGAAAACATGTCTTATAGTGATGGACTCAAGGAGCACAATTGATTTATCTTAACAAAGAGAGGATTAAGGGGTGAATTGATATCATTCTATAAGTAGCCACATGGGGAACAAATATTTCATAATGAGCTCTTCAATCTGGCAGGGAAAGGTCTGACATGATCGAATGGCTGGACATATTCAGACTGAAAATAAGGTGTAAATTTTATGGGTAAGAGTAATTAATCATTGGAACATCCAATTTTTAAATCAAAACTGGATCTTTATCTAAAAGTTATGCTTTAGGAATTATTTGTGGTACGTTCTATGGCTGTGCTACACAGGAGGTCAGATTAGATGATGACAATGGTCCCTTCTGGCCTCAGAATCTATGAATCTGTAAATGGGGAATCAATGCTGCTCCTTTCCTCTTCTCTCTGAGCTTGCATTTTGTTAACAAATCAGCATCCACTAGCATAAACTAAGGGCAACCATCTAATTCCATGGCATATTGGCATAATTTCTATGCCCTTTTAGTCTAAATATATTATTATTATTTTACTTCTATCAAAATTAGACTTGGTCAAAAGTTTTGTGATGCAACATTTTTCTATCCGAAAAGTCGATTTGTTAAAAGCAAAACATTCCATGGGAATGTGTCCGTTTCAACAAAATTTCATTTAAGAAAATAAAAATAATCTTGAAACAAACATTTGATTATTTTAAATGGTTCATTATGACATTATCAGAACATTTCATTTTTTTGTTTTTGAATAACTTTATTTCAATTTTAATTTCACCATTTTATTTAAAATTAAATGCAAAATAGAACATAAAATTTAAAAAAGTTTAAATTGAAAGAGAACGTTTTGATCCAAACAATTAAAAACTAATTAATTAATTTCTTGGGAAATGTTGTGATTTGACATTTTACATATTTTTTTTAAATTATAAAATTTCTCATGAAACAGAAATTCCAGTTTCCAACCACCTCTAATCAAAACATACATAAATTCCAACCAACGCAATAAAATTCAGACCCTATTCTACCCGCTACCTATACTTGACCTGTCTCTCTTCTTCTCCGCTCTCCCCACCCCTCCACACAGACACGGTGGGTCTGTGACTACAGCTGAGACTATGTGTAGGGAGCCCCAAGTCCTGTTTCTGTGAGTCTTATCTGCAACAGCTCCTCACAGGCATGTATTTTTTGCTCTGTATCTGCTCCCTTTTCCCTATCAGGAGTCCCTGCAGCACATGGGCTTCAGGCAGTAGAGTTGTTCCAACTCACTTGGGATCCCCTTGTGGCAGCCAGATGTATTGGAGCTTCCATCTGCCACCAGGAGTGTCCTAGTGAGAGAAGGTACCTTGCAGTATAGGAGCAACACCACTGAAACTACCCAAGGTCTATAGTTTTGCTGAAGCATTATTAGTTGTGCTGACCCTCAGCATCCATTAGTGAGTATTTCCCCTTGCTCGTGTGACACACAATATCCCACAATATGCATCCAATAAAGAGATACTATGAAGCATTTGATCAGATAAAAAGTATGTTTTCACTTATCCATTCTTAAGGTCAAACATCATGAGACAAATGTGCGTATTTGGGTTTGTACTCTATATAGAAGACTGTGAATAGTGTCTCTTAAAGCTTCATCCTGTATTTTTTTTAAATATAGTTTCTTTTTTTCTTGAAACATTGGTGGTCACCCTATTCAAAGCAAGTATTTTATCCAAATTACATGTGATATCAAGCTAGCTGGTTAGGTGCTCATATTTCTCGCAGTGGTCTGTAGAGTAGAATCATAGAAATGTACGCCTGGAAGGGATCTTGACAGGTGATCTATTCAAGTCCCCTGGTCTAACACAGGGTTAAGTATTATCTACTCTAGACCATTCTTGACAGGTGTTTCTCTAACCTGTTCTTAAAAGCCTCCAGTGATAGAGATTCCACAACCTCTTAAGTAACTGGTTACTGTGCTTAACTACCCTTACAGTTAGGAAGTTTTTCCTAATGTCTAACCTAAATCTCTCCTGCTGTAACTTCTTATTCTGTCCTCAGTGATTAAGAAGAACAATTTATCACTCTCCTCTTTATAACAGCTTTTTACACACTCTGTCTTCTCTTCTCCAGACTAAACAAACCCATTTTTTTCAATCTTTCATAGAATCATAGAATATCAGGGTTGGAAAGGACCTCGGGAGGTCATCTAGTCCAACCCCCTGCTCAAAACAGGACCAATTCCCAACTAGGGCTTTGTCAAGCCTGACCTTAAAAACCTATAAGGAAGGAGATTCCACCACCTCCCTAGGTAACCCATTCCAGTGCTTCACCACCCTCCTAGTGAAAAAGTTTTCCCTAATATCCAACCTAAACCTCCCCCACTGCAACTTGAGACCATTACTCCTTGTTCTGTCATCTGGTACCACTGAGAACAGTCCAGATCCATCCTCTTTGGTACCCCCTTTCAGGTTGTTGAGAGCAGCTATCAAATCCCCCCTCATTCTTCTCTTCTGCAGACTAAACTATCCCAGTTCCCTCAGCCTCTCCTCATAAATTATGTGCTCCAGCCCCCTAATCATTTTGTTGCCGTCCACTGGACTCTTTCCAATTTGTCCACATCCTTCTTGTAGTGTGGGGCCCAAAACTGGACACAGTACTCCAGACGAGGCCTCAACAATGCCGAATAGAGGGGAATGATCACTTCCCTCAATCTGCTGGCAATGCTCCTACTTATACAGCCCAAAATGCCGTTAGCCTTCTTGGCAACATGGGCACACTGTCGACTCATATCCAGCTTCTCATCCACTGTAACCCCTAGGTCCTTTTCTGCAGAACTGCTGCCTAGCCATTTGGTCCCTAGTCTGTAGCAGTGCATGGGATTCTTCTGTCCTAAGTGCTGGACTCTGCACTTGTCCTTGTTGAACCTCGTCAGATTTCTTTTGGCCCAATTCTCTAATTTTCTAGGTCCCTCTGTATCCTATCCCTACCCTCCAGCGTATCTACCACTCCTCCCAGTTTAGTGTCATCTGCAAACTTGCTGAGGGTGCAATCCACACCATCCTCCAGATCATGAATGAAGATATTGAACAGGACCAACCCTTGGGGCACTCCGCTTGATACCAGCTGCCAACTAGACATGGAGCCATTGATCACTACCCGTTGAGCCCGATGATCTAGCCAGCTTTCTATCCACCTTATAGTCCAGAGGTGGGCAAACTACGGCCCACGGGAACATTCTGCCCAGTCCCTGAGCTCCTGGCTGGGGAGGCCAGCCCCCGGTCCCTCCCCTGCTGTTCCCCCTCCCCCGCAGCCATGCCACCGCACCACCAGCGCTCTGGCCGGCAGGGCTGCGTGCTCCTGCAGGGCAGCACGGGCGGCGTGGCTGGCTCCAGCCGGCCGGCGCGGCTGCCAGACATGCCGCTCTGAGAAGCATGGTAAGAGGGCCAGGGGGTTGTATAAGGGGCAGGAGGTTCTGGGGGGCAGTCGGGACAGGGAGCAGGGGGCAGTAAGGGGCCCACACTTTCCTTGACTACATTCTTTTTGCTAACATACCTGAAGAAACCCTTCTTGTTACTCTTAATATCCCTTGCTAGCTGCAACTCCAAGTGTGATTTGGCCTTCCTGATTTCACTCCTGCATGCCTGAGCAATATTTTTATACTCCTCCCTGGTCATTTGTCCAATCTTCCACTTCTTGTAAGCTTCTTTTCTGTGTTTAAGATCAGCAAGGATTTCACCGTTAAGCCAAGCTGGTCGCCTGCCATATTTACTATTCTTTCTACATGTCGGGATGGTTTGTTCCTGCAACCTCAATAAGGATTCTTTAAAATACAGCCAGCTCTCCTGGACTCCTTTTCCCCCTCATGTTATTCTCCCAGGGGATCCTCCCATCAGTTCCCTGAGGGAGTCAGTCTGCTTTTCTGAAGTCCAGGGTTCGAATTCTGCTGCTCTCCTTCCTTGTGTCAGGATCCTGAACTCGACCGTTGCATGATCACTGCCTCCCAGGCTCCCATCCACTTTTGCTTCCCCTACTAATTCTTCCCTGTTTGTGAGCAGCAGGTCAAGAAGACCTCTGCCCCTAGTTGGTTCCTCCAGCACTTGCACCAGGAAATTGTTCCCTACACTTTCCAAAAACTTCCTGGATTGTCTATGCACTGCTGTATTGCTCTCCCAGCAGATATCGGGGTGATTGAAGTCCCTCATGAGAACCAGGGCCTGTGATTTAGTAACTTCTGTTAGTTGCTGGAAGAAAGCCTCGTCCACCTCATCCCCCTGGTCTGGTGGTCTATAGCAGACTCCCACCACGACATCACCCTTGTTGCTCACACTTCTAAACTGAAGTTCTCGTAGGCCACTTAAACAGACATAAAAGGTGAAACGTGCCTGCTCCTTTTCCCATAATATGAGTTGTACATGGTGTAATTCCTCAGACTGTTTGGGAAATGGCTTTTTAATGTTTAATTGTAAATTGTTAGTGTGTGGACATTCAGTCACCATGCAGCTTGCTTTTTTTCGCATGCATGCATTTGAAAATCATCTTGATAAGTGTATCTGAAGCACACAGCTGCTTAAGAAAATTCAACCCTCAAATATTTGAAAAATGTGATTAAATTACCCATGATTTATCATTGTTTACATATGCAAACAGGAACACTTCTGTTTATTATAACTATATTGTGCTCCCTTTTGTGTATGCATGTAATATCTGAACTTTTCAGATTTCCTTTGTAGTTCTCTCATTTTAAGGGAATACATAAGAGACACTAATAGCCATCAGTAAGAACATTCTTAGCTAAGCATATGAACATATATATTGGTCTGAGTCTTGTATCTCTGAAAACCACTTAAGAGGGCTCTTATGCCAACATATAAACATGCAATAAATAAGACGTAAGTTTCAAACAAATAGCTTACCTTTATTTTCCATTCAACCATCCATTATAAATGTGCCTTATGTTGCAACTCCTGCAGAGATGAGCCCTGCAGGAACCATGAGTTCAGCAGAACTGACTGCCATCCTGATTAGATCACCAACTGAGCAGCAGCAATTTAAACAGAATAGGCTGGTCAATGGCTGCAGGATGAAAAATAGCAAGGGAGCAGGGTCTAGTAGTCTGAGCATGGCATTCAGGAGTCAAGAGGTCTGCAATCTATTTTTGGTACTGCTACTGACTGTTTGTGATACCTTGGGCAAGTCATTTAACTTTGTGCTTTAGTTTCTTTTGTGTAAAAATGGGGATATAGTACTTACTTCCCGCAGTTGTTGTGTGACTATATTAATGTTTATAAAATGTTTTGAGAACCTGGCTGAAATGCACTGTCCAGTGCAAAAGTATTAATGATAACTGACTGAATTTGTGAGGCCCTACATTCAACTTGATGGCATTTCTCTGTTTGTTTGGGTGTACCAGGATAACTTTTAAGGGGAAGGGGGAAAGATGATATGTGGAGTCCCTGTCATCTGGTTAGCAGATCCGGCAGCTTCTCCATATACCAAAGAAGCAGTTGATGGCACTCACCTTCCAGCATAACACCCCCATTGCAGCTCTGCCAATCCTCCCAATAGAATTTAACATATCAATGCCCTGAAAGACTTACCTCCTAGTGAGACAGAAAAGAATCTACCAGGGAAGAGGGGACAAAATGGGAGACCCACAAAACCCCTGTCTTAGAGGAACCTTGGTATGGGGAGACACACAGCTCCTGGCATGAGGAGAGGTCAGGGGGTGGAAGGAGTCCCTGCAATGAAGGGAAATTGGGAGGGTGGCCCACAGGGAGCTTGTGTTGGGAAATGGAGGAATTGACTCAGCATACAGAAACTATAAAGTGTGTGATCCCCTAGTTTATTAATAACAGATATATGGCAGGATTGTTGATATTGGGTGGTACCAAAATAACAAAAAGCAGCTCATATGTTCTTTTGCTCAGCCTGATGGGCACCATTCAGCTATTCAGCACACTTTTATTTTACTATACACAACTAGGACCCAAATTCTGCCATTGATTACACACACACACACACACACACACACCTAATGATATCAAACCCTCAACCCAGAACAGAACGGGGTACACATTAGAATTAATCTATTCAAATTTGTTACTGTTAGACTAAAGAGAGTGACTGAACTTGCCATACCATAATCATATGTCTACCTCAATACAATTTACATTCTTGTCATTAAAACAAGAAAGCAGATTTTGAGGGTGACCCAGATTCAGTGGTTAGGAAGAAGTGAGTAATGGCTGTGACTCAAGCCTCTTATGGAAAAGAATATTATTAGTGCCAGTGGGAAACTGTCTCCTTTTTTGTGAAACAACTGGCAGTGGAGGCATTTGCTCAAAAAATCTGTGCTCCTGGCAAGTTGTAAAATAAAAGCTGAAACATTTATTCAGAGCTGTACTCTGTGCAAAGGTCTGCTGAACCAGCCACAATTCATGCCAGAGTTTGGAGGGGGGGGATCTTAGAGAGACACATTCTGCATTACAATATGGAGAGGTGTATGACAACAGCTGCATTGAAATATATTGTAAAGGTGGGCACACTACCTGTTTAAAGATTCTATGTCCACTGTCTACATACTACATAACAAAGTAACAAAAAGTGAAGGGTAGATATTTCCACCTGGTGCAATTGTTCAGTAGACTTCTGGAGATACTGCCTAATAAAGATCTGCAAACCCTGTCTCTCTTTCTTTTCCTCCTCCAAAGTGTCTTGTTAGAAATAAAGGGTCAGAATCTACCTCTAGTTGCATCTGTACAATCCCAAGTGGTGCAAATAAAAGCATGTTTTTGTTTTTTGTTTTCTTATATGGGTGCTCTTTCTTTTTCTTGTGTCGTATTTTGATAGTATTTCCCCTCCTCCCATCTTACCTCTGCCCTTCACTTTAGGACTATGACAGTAGATTTGCATCCAGACAAGCAATATACAACTCAGACCTTGTCTATATTACGGGGGGAGATCAATCTAAGTTAAGCAACTTCAGCTATGTGAATAATGTAGCTGAAGTCGACGTATTTAGATATACTTACCGTGGGGTCCATACTACACTGTCTACGGGAGATGCTCTCCCGTCGACTCTCCTTGCGCTTCTCATTCAGGTGGAGTACAGGAGTCAACGGGAGAGCGATCTGCGGTCAGAAGACCCGCTAATTCGACCACCGATGCATTGATTGCTGTGCGTCGATCCCCTGGTAAGTGTAGACAAGCCCTTAGAAATAGTGATTCTTTGCTTTTTTTTTTATTTAAAGTACACATTTTTTCTGATTATATCTGGTCATCCAGAAGGTTGATGTACAGACCCGTCTTTGCTATTGTTTATCCATACACATGTTTATGATTGCTGACTTCTGTTGATTTGTCTTCAAATTAAACTAAGAAGAAGGGAATGGCGGGGGGGGGGGGGAAGGACTTGGGAAATATATTTAGGTGAGGTGATAGCGCAATGTGAAAATGTCAACTGTCTCCCTTGTAACAAACCTTCTTAGACCTGTTTGCTGCCAGTGGAGACCACTGGACTACTCTGCTTTGGTTTATGCTAAACTATTTTAACAGAACAACTGCTTTATTTAACAGATCAGTTCCTCCATTTAGAGATGGCTAATACTGTATCGCTCATACAGAAACTCTGCAGTTAGGTGGTAAGATTAGTCTTCACCAAGCTTCTTGTACAGTTATAAACATTTTGTTTATGAACTCCAGCTATTTATTATTTCAGCTGTTAATTTAAAAGTATTCCACTGTAACAGGATATGGTAATAAACTTATTTTCCCTATCAGCTTTATATTTGGTCTTCATGGTATAGAAATTTCCCTCTGTATTTTTGCCAACCATTAATTTAGTGCAAACACACCAATTATTATAGTTAAAATTTGCATTGGTAGGCAAGTATGGGATTGACGATCTGCTAGTTTTACCCTCAGGTGCAGGATAATGCTATGTACTAGACAGGGAAACTGCAAACCAAAAGAATTTCACAGAAAGATGAATTTGCTTTCAACTTTTTGAAAACAGAATTCGATCAAGATTTTTCTTAAGGGCTAAATTCTATCTGCAGATGCCATGTCTGATCTCAAGGATTTACTCTCTCCATAACTGTAAATGTTATCAGTTATTTCAGAAATAAAACTGATTTCATTCAGGCTCTGTGCTATAATAACTGGAAAGGTGACAATACCTCCCAACATTTACATTGCAAATATGTTCAGAATGCTATTTAAATGTATAGTCTACTTTAATAATATAGTAATTATTTAATACATTAATAACTATTTCTAGTGACTTTTTTGTATCCTTATTTTTATTAATTAAGGGTAAAATTCAGTCCACCAAGTAAATTGACTTTGTATGTGGAACTCTGGTGGGGGTTGAGGATGACATAATTCACCCTGAACGCTGGGGAAGGGTATACAGCTCCACTGCAACTGCTTATTCTAGTTTTTGAACTGCCATAACAGACCCTCCTCACCCCTTACATCTGTCAGCCACTGTATCTGATCCAAGGGCCAGCTCCTCAAAGGTATTTAAACACCTCACTCTCATTTATTTCCCTGACCCCAAGATTAATCTCTGTGACACTCCTGGAGTGCATACCTGCCCTTCCCCGTATGCACTGCTCCTGCATCTGTACACTTCCTGAAGAGGGGAATGGAAGCTGAAAGGACCTGATGAGTAGAGCTGGGTAAATAATAGATTTTTTTGTTTAATGGCAATTAAAGAAAAAGTGTTTTCCCAGAAATAAAATAGATAGATATCTCTCTAACCTAGAGTGGTTGATTTTTTTCCCTCCCCCTGCCTTTGTAATAAGAGTTAGTATCTTCCTTCTTTTTCCTTGTTTTTATAACTATTTTCATTCAAGATCTGCAATACACTATATATGTTCTTAGGCTGCACTGGCGTTAACATAGGCGGAGTAAGGAGGAAAGAAAAATAGATTTTGCAAGCCTTCTAGGCACTCTAATCCTATTATTGCAAAAAAAAAAAAGATAGACATTTTTTCAAACAGCAGGTGCACAAAATAAACCAGCCAGGAGGAGGAATAGCTTTTTGCAATAATATATCGCTTTAACCAGTGCTTCACCTCTCTAAATCTCTGAGCATAAACCTTTCCAAGTAAGTATATGGGAAAAACAGTGCCATAAATTAGCTTTAAAATTATAGCAAAATTCTGTTAACATGAATCCCCTGATATAATGAACATTTCCTGAAGTCTAGTTTCCGTCCATTGTAAAGTATTTCATTGGAGCAGAAACCCTCTTAGATTGTACAAATCACATAGTTTTGTGAACAATCTTTGGGCAGCATAGTTTATTTTAATGGGTGCATCATTTTAAACTTAGTCTTCACCATCTGTTCTACCCTCTCCACAAATGGAAAAAGAATATAATTCACAACTGTGTTATAAAATGTAAGATGAAACTGATTTAAATGAGTGCATGTTTCTTACTCAATGAAGTATGCATCTGTTGTGTGTTTCTTGTGGGAGAAGGGAATGGGGGAGTGCTGTGCCCTGAATGTCTTTTGTATTCTTTTAAAGGCAAACAAGAACTTTCTAAGGTGGATTCACTGTGAATACAGAATTTATTGTAATATATTTTAATCATATTTTTAAACATGTTTATAAAAGCTGCCAGCCTGACAGCCCAGAAAACTGAAGTCCTGTATACGTAACAGGGCAGAAATAAAGTATGTTTCCTAACAGCCTCCTGAATATGTCTCAACTTTATCTGGAGAGGCCATAACTGGGGTAAGAGAATAGTTCAGGCTTCATGTCCACTCAGTCTTAATCCTTTTCACTGATAAAGACAGAAAGAATTCATTTAGCAACACTTATGATGTGGACACCTGCATACTAGGAACTGACCTCAGACCACCATTCCCTCACCCCCCAACCCCCCACAGAGGCCATTAAATAGTTATCACTGCTAGCATGGGGCAGATGCAAACAATTGAGCTAGGGGGTGAAACTATATATGACATTTCCAATATTCTGACTATCCAGTCCTAGTAGATGATGCATTCTTCATCTTATATTAAAGATTGTGTTCTTGTTAATATTAAAAAAACTTTGCTGAAACGTTGGTTTTAGAAGTAGGAAATAGATGGGTCAATTAGACATTCCTCCTTTAGGTAAAATTCCTAGTTCAAGCGAATGGGAGTTTTGCTTGGGAAAGGAGTGGAAGATTGTACCAATAGTGACACCAATTTGTTCAGCAATGAAGCTTGATAGTCAAGGCCTTAGCTCTTAGTAATTTGAAAAGTAAAAGAGAGTTCATTTTTAAAAGTGTGTGTATATCTATTATGGCTACTTCTGCAAACTAACACAAATAAAATTGTTGTATGTGAGTTCACTCAATTTGAAGGTACTGCTCAGATGAGCACAGTTACTCATTTGTGCAAGTCATTGCAGAACTGTGTCCTAAGAATTTAAGATGGTTATTTAAAAAAAAAAAAAAAAAAAAGAGAGCTTCAAAACCAGGTTTAATAATATCAAAAGATTAAATCTGGCAACGATTCTTCTTCAAGTCTAAAAAGGCTTAATTGCTTTATTTTTACTTTGAAAAGAAAAACAAGTTGAAGAAATTAAAAAAGAGGATATTTTGCCATACAGTGGTTATTTATAAAAAATTAAATATGTATTTATACTTTGGAAACATATATGTATGCCAAATAGATATATTTAAATAGTATTATGAAGGGCTCCAAAGTTGCCATCCAAGCATATTTGGTACCTAGATTGCTTTATAATGAAATATATACCTGTGTGTTTAGCTGGTGGATTGGAACATTCTATTAAGCACATACTGTGATCTAATTTTTTTTAATGTTCTAAATCTGTTTACATATGACAAGTACACTTTCCAAGAGTTGATCTAAATACCTGCCTTTTGGAATAATTTCTTAAATATGTATTTACCCAATATGCAGTCTGTTGTCGAAATAGAAATGCTGGAGCTGCATAGCAAGTTTTGCATGTAAAGAGAAACGGTTAAACTGTGTCCTTGGGGAAAAGGTTAAAAAACAAAACAAAGCAGGTGTTGTTCTGCTGCTGTATGGTTTGAGATACAGGAAATGGCACATTAGAATGAAAGAAGGAAGGGACTTGAAAATGGGTGGAAAATTCTCAAAGTGTCCAATCACAGAAGGCCAAGTTCATCCCAAGAGTCAGGGGATACATCTTCATTAAGATCGGTGGAACTGTGCCTGCACATGTCCAGCTGAATTTGGTCCACAGTTGTGAATGTAAACTAAACCTTAACTAATTGAAGATCTTTATTAGAGTCACCAGACACACACACTTCCCATGAATATAAACTCAATTCCCATTAAAGGTGATGTCAGAGTTGTGTATGGATTGCAGTTATAGCTAAATCCACAGAAATAACTCTGACAAGGACAACAAGGGAGAGGAAAAGCACAGTAATTTCCACTTTGTAAGAATGAATGGAATAGCAGTTAAGTGATGGAGGGCCAAGGCCTGCAGTCCACACTTTGGTAAAATTCTCATTGACTTTGCTGAATCAGGGTCTAAATCAATGCTTTAAATAAAGATATATGTCTAAGCATGTACTTGTACATGTTGAATTCTTTGCTGGAATGGGGCCTTAGTGGGTTTGCCCACACTGCAATTAAACATCTGTTGCCGGCCTGTTTAATTGTGGTGTAGACATTTGGGCTTGCGCTGGAGCATAGGCTATGAGACCTCAGAAAGGGAGAGGATCCTGAGCCTGAACGTTTACACTCCAATTCAACAGCCCGGTAGCCCGAGTGAAGACTACAGAATTAATCCCTGTGGTGTTTTTGCTATTGCCAGAGGGAGACATAGCAAGGAAGTAAAAAGTACATCATCTTCATGAATTTAGTGTGTGTGCTTCCATGACACTGGTTGAGGAAGTTTTCTTCATTTCATTATCCTAAGAGTGTTTTGTTTTACTTCCAAACCTTTCTATCCTAAAAGTGTACAGACTAGTGGTCCAAACACTGATGCTATTGTGGCAGAAGACTCTTTTCTTACCTGCATTCACCAAAAACTTGTCACAGATCCAATGCCACAGTAAGAGGGGGACATATAAGCAATGAATGAATGGGATGTTGGTAAATTCCTTTTATAGAAGAAAATCCCCAGAGACCCAGTCTTTACATACATACATACATACATGCATATATCACTGACAAATCCACTTTTCAAGCCTGTTCAGGAATTGATATATTAACTTGTTCATTCACAGCTTAGTAAAGAAGCTCTCTGTCTGCATTAAAACGCCACTAAACTTGAACAAAAGCAGTACCTGACATGGATACAATATAAGTAGTTTCTACATTGGTATGCCGCACAAAGTGGGTAGGAAGGACTAGAGATGGTGAAGGTATGTTACAATATTCCTCTTGTGATGGGCTGCCAAGTGTGCATTTAGCCAACATAATGGGAATACAGTAGCAGTAATATGATTATTTTACTTTTAATTTTGAAGTAGCATCTGAGAATCCTAATCATAAACCGGAACCCCATGGTGCTATGTGATGTACAAACACCTCTGCCTCAGCAAGTTTATAAACTAAATATAAGACGAGAGAGCAGGTGGAGATGGACAGGAAAGTGCAGGAGAATAATGAGACTGTTCAGTGTGATGGGCAGTGGTTTCAGCATACTAGCTGCCTAATCCCCATCAAGTTTTTGTAGGTGGAGAACGATCAGTGAGAACAATCAATATTTGTTTTGACAATTATTTGATGGGCCATTTAAGGAATATCACAGAGTCAAAAATGCACCCCTGTTCCCAAACAAGAACAACATTTTCTGTCCCTGCCAAATTGTAAATTCTTCATTACACTTTATTCTTAGCCCTGGTCTACACTGGGTGTGTGTATGTGTGTGATTGACCTAAGATACGCAACTTCAGCTACGAAGTTGCCCACGGCGTCCTCACGGTGTGGGGTCGACTGCCGGCGCTCCACCGTCGACTCCGCTTCCGCCTCTCGCCGCGGTGGAGTACGGGAGTCGATGGCAGAGCTATCGGAGATCGATTTTATCGCGTCTACACTAGACGCGATAAATCGATCCCCGATAGATCAATCACTACCCGGCAGGTGGTGTAGATGTACCCTTAGAAATTTAAAAAAAAAATGGTTTCCAGTCGAAACTAATAAATTAGTGTGACTGCTTATATTTTGTTCATCGAGGATTAAAAATTGGTCCACTCCAATTGTTGTATATATGCTTTTTGTAGGGTTGCAGTTCAGTCCCGTTAGTGTGAAGTACCACTCTGTCATATTTGCCTAGAAAAGCCTTTCTCTCTCTAAAAGAAGGCAGTGCCATGCCCACCTCAAAGGAAGCATTGTCAATTCTCTCCAGTTATGGAGTAACTCGGTGTATGTAAAAACAATGAGGAGTCCTTGTGGCACCTTGGAGCCTAACATTTATTTGGGCATAAGCTTTTGTGGGCTAGAACCCACTTCATCAGATGCACGGAGTAGACAATACAGTAGCAGGTTTATACATATATACATAGTACATGAAAAGATGGGAGTTGCCTTATCAGGTGGGGGGTCAGACTAATGAGACAATTTCATTATCAGTAGAAAACCAAGGGAGGAAAAATCACTTTTGTAGTTGTAATGAGGGTGGCCCATTTCAAACAGTTGACAAGAAGGTGTGAGTAACACTAGGGGGAAATTAGTATGGTAAAATTAGGTTTTGTAATGACTCATCCACTCCCAGTCTTTATTCAGGCCTAATTTGATGGTGTCCAGTTTGCAAATTAATTCCAGTTCTGCAGTTTCACATTGGAGTCTGGTTTTGAAGTTTTTTGTTGTTGAAGAATTGCCACTTTTAAGTCTATTATTGAGTGACCAGGGAGATTGAAGTGTTCTCCTACTGGTTTTTGAATGTTGTAATTCCTGATGTCAGATTTGTGTCCATTTATTCTTTTGCGTAGAGACTGTCTGGTTTGGCCAATGTACATGGCAGAGAGGCATTGCTGGCACATGATGGCATGTATCACATTGGTAGATGTGTAGGTGAACGAGGCCTGGATGTTGTGGCTGATATGGTTAGGTCCTATAATAGTGTCGTTTGAATAGATATGCGGACAGAGTTGGCACCAGGGTTTGGTTCCTGGGTTAGTGTTTTTGTTTTGCGGTGTGTAGTTGCTGGTGAGTATTTGCTCCAGGTTCGGGGGCTGATTGTAAGCGAGGACTTGTACATTGCAAAAAACAAGTGTGTCTAGGTCAAGTGGTTCAAGCTTTTGCTACAAGGCTAAAAATAGCAGTGTAAACATTTCCACTTGGGCTGTGTCTATACCAGCTTTTGTCAACAAAGGAACATACATTCATCTCATATGTGATGGCCTGAAACGTTCTCAGCAACTCAAGTACTTCATTAGTTGTTACTGACTGAGGCACAATCACTCCAGGAGCAGTTCTGTTCCTTAGAAGCAGAAAGCTTGATCTCCATCCAAGGAGGTTCATCCAAAAGGTACAATGAACACTTCTTATAGCGTATTTCACAGCAGAAGTGAAAGATCAATTGTGTGTCTCGTTCATGTGAGCAATGACCATAATTAGGAGTGTAGACTGGGTATCAGTTACCCAATTTTTGCATGCAGTTGTGGAAATTGTTTGCACAAATTTCTTGTGCAAATGCACATGCTCAGTTAAAACAGCAGGTCCTGTAAATATAGGCACCTATGTCTGGTGTAGCAGCACATTCATATTCAGTATGTTGACAGTCTTCCTCAATACTTACCTACAGGAATCAAATCTTGAACTCATCATTTTTAAAATGTGGGTAATATATTCCATTTGTTGGCAACATCTCCTATGAAGACCTTAAACTTGGTCTTTCATGGGTATGCTCTCCAATTAATTATTGCTCTAATTAGCTATGTAGTGCCATTGGTGTACTTGTTACTGCGGAACAGATGTAACATGTCCCTACCAAGATAAGCTTAGTTTGATCGCACAGCAGTACATTACAAAACAAAAATAAAAACAAAATGGCACTATAACTAGATTGCTTCAGGGTATAGATGCATCTGATGAAGTGGGTTTTAGCCCACGAAAGCTTATGCCCAAATAAATTTGTTAGTCTCTAAGGTGCCACAAGGACTCCTCGTTGTTTTTGCTGATACAGACTAACACGGCTACCACTCTGAAACCTGTCAGGGAATAGGGTGGCTTATAGAAATTTTTAAAGAAAAGAAAGAATGAAGTTAGCATCCGTCGTAAAAGTCATTATTTTAAAAGTGCTGCAACTTTAAATTTGCATCTTTGACTATTTTAGAACCTTGATCTTAGTGAAATTTCCTTTGATGATCTGTACATCTTTGCATATAGTTATTTACTTCCAGCCAGGCTTCAAGTGTAAAGAGTTACTAGTATGGCAGTCTGATAAGAAGTTGTAGGGCCTAGAAACCTGAAGAGAATTAACGGTAAATCATATTATGTAAAAGCAAGGACAGATTGGTGTCAGACGGTTTCTCTAGTGAGTTATCTATAAAATGATCACACCATTGAGCAGAAAGCTTATTTTTAACAGGAATGTATATAAATTTGAGCCATTTTCCATCTACTCACATATTCAAGATAAAGATAAGCAGCGGGAGCGGACTGTGTTAATAGTAAGCTTCTTGCTCTGTGCACTGGATGTGGGAAATCTCCTCTCCTCCCCTCTACCCATCCTCAAAAAGTACTTACTGCTGCCAAAAGATACAAAATAAACAGATATTCACAGCTGTATGTGTCTCAGCTGTGCTGATCCATCTGCAGTAGTTGCCACCTGCCAATTGCTTTAGCTGGGGAGCATCTGGAAGGTGAGCAAATTTACTGCAGCACAGTAAAGAAACAATTTCCTCCCTTTTCCACCTTTTTTATTTTTAATCTCTGCTTCTTCTCGTGTTCCTTTTTTTATGACTCCTATCTGTGCCAGTGGTGCTGATGAGACAATACTCTAACTCATAGTATTTATTCTTGGCTAGTTGATGCCTGCACACAAGTTATGGACTTTGAGATGGATTGTTCCTTCCAGTTCCCCATGTGGAAGGGAGACATATTAGGCATATCTCAGATGGAACCAGCAAAATGGTATGCAGCTTCTCCTCCCAATGCAACATTAGGCAATCTGTGGGTGTGCCAGTCTGTGGGTGTGTTATGCGCTATAATCTTTCCAGGATAGGAGGGGGGAGGGCAAAGGTTTCAATCATATCTCCTAAGGGGAGCCAGGGAGTTGAGGGCATCATGTAATTAGCTTTAAAGAATTTAGAGGCAGGAACATCCCAACTGTTCTGTTTTTGTTTCAGTTTTTGAAATACAGATACAGTCATCCTATGCACCTATCCCATAGACAGACAAAAAAAATGAAAGGGCTTTCCCATGAATATAGTCACTTCAGCCCACTCCTTCAATAGCTTGGAAAAAGATGCTCTTTGCATCATGTCCAAAAGAGTAACAAATTGGGAGGAGTGAGTTCCAAAACTGAGGACCTGTCACAGAGAACACCCTGCCTGTTCCCTTCTCTTATTTATAACCGTGTATATTCATTCTACTTGGAAGGTGAGGGTCAAGCCCTAAACCCTTTTTAGAAACATGAAAAGGAAACTCTGCAAGTGGAAATTTAGAGTTTCCTTTCCCATGCAGAAGAACATCTGGGTTTTTATTTAATATCATAAAGTTGGCTAAGTTATCCATATCCATTGATGGTCCTGGAGTTCTTTCCATTGCAATCCAACTTCTGATTCATGAAACAGTTTAGCTGTATATTTATTTTTAAACAGGGTATGCTTACTGGAAGATTAGAGTCTAGATTAAATAGTGATGCAGCACCATCATAAGAACAGCCATATTGGGTCAGACCAATGGTCTATCTAGCCCAGTATCCTGTCTCTGACACAGGCCAATCCCAGATCCTTCAAAGGGAATGAACGGAACAGGGCAATTATCAAGTTATCCATCCAGTCCTAGCTTCTGGCAGTTGGAGATTTAGGGACATCTGGAGCACAGGGTTGTGTCCCAGACCATCTTGGCTAATAGCCATTCATGGACCTATCCTCCATGAACCTATCTAATTACTTTTAACACAGTTATACTCTTGGCTTTCACAACATTCCCTGGCAATGAGTTCCATTGGTTGACTGTATGTTGTGTTAAGAAGTACTTCCTTTTGTTTGTTTTACACCTGCTGCCTATTAATGTCATTGGGTGACCCCTAGTTCTTGTGTTATGTGAAAGGGTAAATAACAGATGTTCCCTTTTGTATAAGCAACATAAAATCAATGCACTACAATTACTGTTTACTTCTTAGGTTCAAGTCTTACTCATGCTTACGATGTTTGTGGTAATGCCAGTGTTTCCCTTCCATAATGCATGCACATCAGCTGCTAAAACTGGAAGATAATACTTTATCAGAACAACAGTCGAATATTGGGAACTTCTATCATCTTTATTTTTCTGGCTCTGTAGGCTTTGTTCAATTGGATTCCACACAACTATTTTATTTTCAAAAACAGCTGTGTAATTCTTTTTACTTGTGTGTTAGCTTTTTATTTACTGTTGTCTCTAAGCTGGAGGTTGTCATTCCAAAGATTTTTCAGTCCCCAAGTCATGTATCGTAACTAAACTTTTCCTTGCTAGATTTCCTGTTGAGACAGTTGGTCCTTTTTCTGGCAACTGGTGAAATAGGATTGTAATCCTTGCCTCTAAATCTTGGATTTTTAACAATTGTTCTTGTTAATGTGCTAATTTTAGCTCATTAATCTCATGTTCTATAACTCCTGGCTAGGTTCCATATTCAGTCTGACTGCTACAGACTCCTGTGTATGAACAAGAATGCTAA
This sequence comes from Emys orbicularis, assembly GCF_028017835.1. NCBI lineage: Eukaryota > Metazoa > Chordata > Testudines > Emydidae > Emys > Emys orbicularis. The sequence continues at coordinate 183,642,934 of NC_088683.1, forward strand.
GTATCCAGTAAAGGCCAGCATCAGATACCTTTACTCATACTGAGTATCCCCACTGATTTCAGTAGCCATTCATGGTGGAAGTGTGAATAAGAATATCAAACCTGGGTTACATAAAAGGCAAATAAAGTTGTGTTTTCGGCTAAGAAATCCTATAAACTAGCCCTTTTGTACTGATATTGCATGATAAAACACACGTGGCTAAATAGCTTCCTTCTATCTAGAAGGCAGACTGTTGGGCCGCTGAGTGGGTGTGAAAGAGCTGGTCAGGGTGCAAAGAGCCTTGTTTTCTCTACCCAGGTGCTGGTTAGAATTGTGATGCTTATCACTTGAGCAAGAGGACTGCTTATGGCTAACAATACTGGTGGCACTAACCGCTCCAAATGTGAATGGGAGTGAGGGTATTTTCATATCCTTTAATAGATTTAGCAGGATGCATGTTCCTGCTGCATGCCTGGGTACTCCAGGAGGCAATTGAAGGAGTGTGGTATGTAACTTATCATTTTAAATTGGATTCTCTACCAGGTGAGTCCCTCAGATCCTGCAAAGGGGTTTCTTCTATGGTCACAAATTCATAGCAGCCTCAGCTCATAACTAGCACCCCCATAAAGCCCCTCCTTTATACAGTTTGGAGGTCTCTAAACTGGAGTTTTTTTGGAGCAGGTGATCAGTAAACAATTGGTTTCTTTCCCTAGGCTGTAGCTTCAAAAAGATGGATTCAAATGATGGGTCATTTGCATTCTTCTAACCCCCAAGTATTTCCTTGGAAATCCACTTCACGCATATTGTTCCCAAAAGTCCTTTGAAGCTCCTAATATTTCCCAGAGATTAATCCTGTCTCCCTGCTAAAGCAGTTTCCTAAATCCCACCCTAGTACATAAACATTTGCATTTTAATTAATACAATACATTCCAACACTGTTAAATTTAATTTAGTAAAGTTTTTCCAGGATATTGTTATATCTGTCACTCCATAAATTTGTTTAGGGCCTGGTTACCTAAACTAGGTTGCCTTGCTCTTCTTGTGATACTGTAGGAATTGAGCAGGTGTATGTGTAATCTGGAAGTTAAGGTACTGGATTGGTACTCAGAAGACCTGGGTTCAGCCACAGGCTCCCTAATTGACCTTAAGCAGGTCACTTGGTCTCTGTGTTCCTCCATTCCCCATCTGTAATATGGAGATAATACATTTCCTTACCTCACAGCAGCATAAAGGGCATAAATGCATTAATATTGTGAGGTGCTCAGATAGTACAGTGATGGAACCCAGGATAATTGTTATTGAGAGAAAAGATCAGCAGTGGCAATCAAGCTGGGACTCCTGGGTTTAGTCAAGAAGACCCTGAAGGGAGGGCATTTTTAGTGAAGGAGCCACCTCTGGAACTTGCTGCCCCTGCTAGTTCACCAGAGCCTAGGGCTATGGCTACACTACAGAGCTTACAGCAGTGCAGCTGTGCCGCTGTAGCGCTGCTAATGCAGACACTCTAAACCGATGGGAGAAGCTCTCTCGCCGGCATAGCACTGTCCACACCAGCACCTAGATTGGCGTAACTTACGTCACACCCTTGAGTATCATAAATTACACCACAGTAAGCTGTAGTGTGTGCATAGCCTCAGTTTAGTGACTTCAGATCATGCCAGGGATGTAACTTTTCCCCATCCACCAGGCTTTTTGTGGTCTGTGATCTGAGTGAGCTGAGTCCTATTTTAGGCATAGAGCCTGATTTGTAATCTACTTAATTTTTTTACCTGGTCCCAGAACTTTCAATGGTGTAGTATTAAAATAAATAAAATGGTGTCATCTTTCCCTTTCACCTCTGGAGGGGTTCGATTCTGTGTTGCTTCAGTCCTCAGCCATGACTTAAAGGGATGGCTGAGCCCTAAGGCTCCAAGCTGACAAGTGTACCCTTGTACAGAAGCTGCCCACAATAGAACTCATTGCAGGATTGGGATCTAACTGTGTAATCAATGGAGCTGGGTGCAATTATTTATGTGCATTTTTTTTCCAGCTAAAACTGAATATTCAGTTCAAATGAAACATTTCATGAATTTGAGACTAATTCACCAAATTGTTTCTTCTGAGTGGAAAGAGGAAGAAAAAAACTTTTAATATTGATACTTTTCAAACAAAGATGTTTTGATTTTTTGTTTATTCAAAACACCTTTTCATTTTGAATGTTACTGCAGCTTTATTTGAAAAAGAATGAAACCCCCACCCCCAACTAAACATTTTATTTCAGGTTAAATAAATTGTTTCATTTGATCCATACAAATCTGTTTTGACTCTCTTGTTTCAGCCACCAAACTGAAAAATCAGTTATTTGCACAGCTCTAGTAATCAGCCCCATCTCTATGTAGAGAGTGATCCCCACTGTGTGGTTCAGCTTAACTACAGTGCCATTAAAGACAAGCTGAATTATGAATATCAATGGACTTTATCCAGTCCTGCCCAGTCTGCCTGAGAAAGGGATGGTAACAAATATCTTTCTTTCTGAGGGCAGAGCATCTGCTGGGATAAATATGAGAAACAATATACCAGTACATGAAATCATTCACATTCAGAACAGCTTATTGAAAAATATGGTATTGTTAACGGCAATTCACAGTGAGTTGCATCTTTTCAAATGTCATTCTTGACATGTATCCTTGGAATGATTATAGAGGATAATATGATATGCACATTGACATGAATAGGTATAACACTTCATCTCAGTGACACATCATGCCTAGAAAATTCAGAAAGATTTATTTCACTAAAAGTAGAGGCAGCTGAAAATGATCTTTTAAAACTACAATTATTACTTTTTGCTTGTAGCACTTACTGTATATAGAAAGCAGGAGAGGCATATCAGTGATGTTCTTGTATGGAAGTGAGATTAGAGTATTTAAACATCTGCTCATCTCAGTCTACTAGTTGTTCAATCTGAACAACTCCTTTTTGCCAATGTTTTTAAGATGAAAATTATAGCATCAGTTAATTAAAAAGTATGCCCAATAGAGAGTAGTTCCCATGATATCAGGGCTCAACAACTCAAGAAATATGTAAATTACTGACTTCTGTATGTGTTTTGCAGGATGTTGACAGATGCCAGGAAAAAGTACAGGTTTCAAAATGTACATATTGTGTACTGCAATTTAAAAATAATACTCTTTTCACTACAAGCAAAAGCAGTGGGGTACAAAATTAATAACTACAGTGGCTATAAATTTAGCAAGCAGGATTTAATCACCTATTCTACTATCCTTTTTTCTGCACAATACATGGACCTAACCCAGTGGTGGGCAACCTGTGGCCTGCGGGCCACACACGGCCTGTCAGAGTAATCTGCCGGCGGCCCACAAGACAATTTTACGTTGAATGTCTGCAGGCATGGCTGCCCACAGCTCCCAGTGGCCACGGTTCATGGTTCCCAGCCAATGGGAGCTGTGGGAAGCAGTGGCCAGCACGTCCCTGCGGCCCGCACCGCTTCCTGCAGCTCCCATTGGCTGGGAACAGTGAACTGCGGCCACTGGGAGCTGCGGACGGTCAATGTAAACAAACTCTCTTATGGCCTGCCTAAACCATCAAGCTATGACCAATGTCTCCAAAATAACTTATCTTAGTAATTTATACAATCGAACCATTTAGGATTTTGTAACAGTAGGTCCCTGTGTACTAGGATACAGTATATGTCCTAAAAGTAGGAGCACAAACAATAGCTGGAATACAGTATAGTGAGTTAAAAATGGTCTGATATTTCCCAGACCTTTAGAGGGTTTGGGAATTTAAGCAGAATCTTTTTACTTTCTACTTTTAATTTCTATTTCCTATCACAAAATTAAAAGAAAAGAAAAGAAAACCCACTTGCTTGTTTTAATGTTTCACTCTGCACTCTTTTTTAATGAGAGGAAAAAACAGAAATCATTTTGAGTGAGGCATCATCTCATTTTCTCTAGAATTTGTAATCCCCAGATTTACCTGTACATTTCCCCTATGTTTTCCTATCTGACATGTAAACCTGAATAATCTTTTGAGAGAGTTTTTTGTGCAAATCCTATTGGCGCAAATTGAAGTTTTGCTACTGCCTTCACCGGGCCAGGGTTTCATTCACTATCTTTTGTGGGATTTTATCTATGGAGGCCATGATGTTTTGGGGTTCCTCAGCCGACTACGAGGTTTGGTCACCGTCTGCCTTTTAACCCTGGGTGTCTTGTGACTGTGCAACTTTGGTTCAGAGTTCTGACTCCAGCAGCCTGACAGCAGCCCATAAACTTCATCCTGGCCTTGCCCAACCTGGTTACTCTTTTCAGGCTGACCTTAGTACACTTCCAGCCCTGAATTTGCCCCAGAATCTTCTGGTTGTAGGGACCAGTTTCTCTCACTGGACTCTCACGCAGAAAGTGTTAAGTTCACTGTCTCTGCAGAGACAATAAAAGACTCCAACCTGTCAGCTTTCTGGAAGCACACACTTTACTGAACTCATACAGCATTGATGATTTATAATGAACACAGAACAAGTTTATTAACAAAAGATCACAAATTGTGATATCAAGTAAAAAAGGAGAAAGTCAGAAATGGATACAAGCAAATAAAAGTGAACACATGCATCTAAAAGACTAAAACTTAATCTAGCGTGGTACAGTCTTTTTTCAAGATGGTTTCTCTCACCTCCCACCCCGACCCCCGTCTCCTTTCCAACTTTTACTGGCCAGGACCTATCACAGAGATCAAATCGCTCTGTTCTTTTGTTACCTAGCATGAAGGTTAAAAATGGAGTCACTGTCTGTTCCTTATATCTCCAAGGGTTGTCTTTTGTCTTCCAAGTCAGGAAGGCCTCCTGGGGATTCAGTTGCCTGTGTCTTTCAGGGGTGCAGGCGCCATATTAATTCTCTTTCTCTGGAGTTCAGGATCAGGACAACCCCTGCTGGTTTAGCTTGATGGCTTTGTTTACTGCTAATATGTAAATTGAGGTAAACCCATGTTCCTTTGTCTAGGACAGACCTGTTTATCACCTTTACCTAGGCTAGGCTGTCTGGTCTAAAACATATAGTAGTAACATCATACAGAGGGAATTCATAACTTCACATATAATGTTAACACATGCGTTTTACAATGATATTAATAACCAGCATAGTATTAGCTTTTATATAGCACACAATATCTTTTGAATAAATACCATGACAACAGAGTGATGGGTGTAGTGAGTTGGTTGGGTCTGATGAGAGACAGTGTACCAAGTGCTCTTAGAGTCACAGAAGGCTTGCAGGATTGGGATCAAATATAAGGCAATAGTAGCTGCTGGATTGTGCTCTTCGGTTTGTCTTTTAAAAAAACAGAGGGCTAATTCTGTTCTTTTGCACTCTTAAAATAGTGTAGGAAAGCACTAGATTGTTGGTTCCTCTAGGATGCACTACTCCTCAAAATTGCAGTATTATGTAACTTAGAACATATTTTGGTACAGCCCGCTCCCAAGTTAAACCTTTTTCTTGTCTCCCTGTGTATGTTGCAAGGAAGGTGAGCTACTGACAATAAAACAAATAATGGAAATAATGATAGTGGTATCTGACTGCTAGCATTGCTACAGGTAAGGGTCTGCCAGCATTTCTGTTTCAAGTTGGCATAAAAAATATCACTCTCTGAGTGTTTAGTCTGCTTTTCACAAATTTCAAACTATATCAATGTCACATTCCGGGATGCAATCTAACCCAGTTGGGGGTTGTCACCACCTGAACAGCAACCTGGGTTGCCACACAATGGTTGTGCTGGTGTAGCTTTCAACCTGGGCTCCTCACAAACTGCCAGACAACATGCAGGTCACATCCTGAGTGTCTGTGTATAGTAGGGTTACCATATTTCCACAAGCAAAAAACAGGACACTGGGGGGGGAAAGCCCCGCTCTAGCCCCCCCGTCCCGCCCCCATCCACTCCCTCCCACTTCCCACCCCCTGACTGCCCCCCTCAGACCCCTCCTCCCGTCCCCTGACCAGGGCTGGCTTTAAAGAGCCCAGGAATCGGGCTGCGCTCTGGCCGGAGATCCGGCCGGGGTCGCGGAGCTTGGGGCCGGGCCGGAGGTGCGCCGGCGCGCTCGGCCAGAACCGGGGCCGCCAACCTGGGGCCCGAGCCGTGCCGGGCCAGAGCGGCTGGGGCCGGGGGTGCTCGGCCAGCGCCGCTCGGCCGGGGCCGGGCTGGCGTGGTCGGCCGGAACTGGGGCTGCCGCCCTGGGGCCCGAGTCAGGCCCAAGCCGCTGGGGCCAGGGCCGGAGCCGCTGGGTGCCGCTCAGCCTGGGCAGGAGGGAGCCGCTTGGCCAGGGCCGCGCCTCCCCGGAGCTCTCCTCCCCCTCTACCCCAGCTTACCTGCTGCTGCCGCCCGCCTGCCCCTGCTTCTTTTCAGACTTCCTGTGAAGATCTGATTCACGGGAAGCAGGGGAGGGGAAGGAGCAGGGGGGCGGAGCGTTCAGGGGAGGGGAGGAGAGGGAAGGCAGCTGCGGGGCCGGACGGCGTGGTGGGGCTGCAGGGGATAGGAGGAGCAGGGAAGGGGCTTTGGCTGTGGAGCGGCACTTGGCCGCCGCTTTTCTGTCTATAAATTGCCGACCGGGGGGAAATCCCGGACATTTTTAGATTTTTAGAAATTCCCCCCCAGACGGCTATTTATAGACCGAAAAGCTGGACATGTCCGGGGAAATCCGGACATATGGTAGCCCTAGTGTATAGCTGCAGTTGCCAGCAACACTGACCCCAGGAGCTTGGTTATTACCTTCAGGGTGACATCACCACACTCACAGTCCCAAATTTTCCTGCAAAACATGTGTTCTGCACTGTCCAGCCCCCTCCTGAACAGTGCAGATATTGGAGGTCCATTGCTCCTGTAAGGGAGTAAATGTACAACAGTTTGCTACCTTAAATGGAGTTATCCACACAGTTTAAATACAACATTGGATTAGTTTTCATTAAATAATTAAACAAGTTTATTTAACTACAAAGAGATCAATTTTAAGTGAGTACAAGGCACTAAAGTCAGAAATGGTTACAAGAGAAATAATAAAAAAACACTTTCTAGTGCTAAAACTTATCAAACTAGACTTGGTTCAAGATAAAATTCCTACCGCATGTTCACAGCAACAGGGACAACCAAATTTCAGGTCAGGATTTCTCCCAAAGTCAAATGGCTGCTTCCTCTGTCATTTTAGGTGAAAGAGAAAAAGAGAGAGATAGGGAAAGACACCTTTGGGGTGTTTTTGCCTTTCACTTTTATAGCCCAGTCATCCTTTGAAATACATTCTTCTGAGGATTGCCCCTAGATAAAGTTCCTTCCATTTGTGAGGATAGAGACATGGGGTCTCATGGTGAAAGAGGTTCCATGTTTGTTTGAAATGCAACTCGATCTGTTCCTGCCCCCCCCTTCCCTGCCAAAGCATGCCCACTTGACCGGTGATTGCCAATCAACTTTATGACACCTGGCTAGAGGCATCAGCTTGTCCTTTTTATTTGAGAAACTGGTTTACCTGCTATGCAGGCTTGTCTGGTAAACACATTTCAGTCATTACTTCATCTTATGTTCATAACTTTACATATAATGTTGTTGCTACATGCATTTCACCATGATATTATTGATCAGCAAATTATTAGTTTTCAAATGAATCTTCACATATTTTGTACCAGGATTATTACAACAGTGTATGGGGTATGAATACAGAGGTGCATTCGGTCAAATCAGTTTCTCTGAGTTAGACGAAAGCTATTTTCTTTTTATTTATTTGTTTTTATTTGCTCTCTTGGTTTAAAAAGAAACATTTTTTTCTTGGAGTACTTTCTGCGGTCTTTCAGCTATTTCCAAGTATTTTGAGACATAGGCCTTGTCTATATTCAGGGCCGGTGCAAGGAAGTTTCGCGCCCTAGGCGAAACTTCCAACTTGCGCCCCCCCCCCCCCCCCAGCCCTGCGGCAGCTCCTCCCCCCGGGGAGCCATGTGGCAGCTCCCCACCCCAGCTCACCTCTGCTCCGCCTCCTCCCCGAGCACGCCACCCCCGCTCTAATTCTCCTCCCCTCCCAGGCTTGCGGCGCCAAACAGCTGATTGGCGCCGCAAGCCTGGGAGGCGGGAGAAGTGGAGCAGCGACGGCGTGCTCGGGGAGGGGGCGTAGCAGAGGTGAGCTGGGGTGGGGAGCCCTGTGGCAGCTCCCCAGCCCCTGCCCTGAGGCACCCCTGCGGCAGCTCCCCACCCCTCCGGCTCGGGGAGCCGTGCGGCAGCTCCCCACCCTAGCTCACCTTTGCTCCACCTCCTCCCCGAGCATGCTGCCCATGCTCTAATTCTCCTCCCCTTCCAGGCTTGCGGCGCCAAACAGCTGATTGGTGCTGCAAGCCTGGGAGGCGGGAGAAGTGGAGCGGCGACAGCGCGCTCGGGGAGGGGGCATAGGAACGCTGTAAAAAAAATTGGGGGCACAGCTTTTTGGCGCCCCCAAATCTTGGCGCCCTAGGCAACCGCCTAGTTTGCCTAAATGGTAGCACCGGCCCTGTCTATATTTAAAACTACACTGGCTTAAATAAAGGTGAGATCTTAACCCAATTCAAAGTTACGCTTCTGCAACTTTGAATATAAAGAAGGGCCCACACAGGGTATGTGGAATAAAGCTACTGAACATGCAGAATAGTACAGTAAGGGTGAAATCCTGGCTCCACTGAAGTCAATAGCAAAAACTCCCATAAAGTTCAGTGAGGTCAGGATTTTAATTTGAGTTTACAAGCTACAGCCATCTGTACTGCATATCCATATAGGGTCCAATTCTTCAAACAGTTACTCTGTGGCAGTTGTAGGTGACCATCTCTGTCTGAGTAACCAGAGAATAAATAGTGCAGAAATTTGTGTTCAAGAGATGAGTGCATTTGGTGAAGGAAGGGCAGTGGGCAAAGGCAGGATATTACTCCTTAGTGGTGACTTTTAAGCAGACAGTTAATTTATCTTCTGGCTAACTTGAAATTTCTACTGTTCCCCTTTCAGTGCTCATATACTTTGATGTTCTTAATTACATTTATAATTCATAGAGGTGGGGGAACACTGAAACTGTTTATTTGAAAAACGCTCATCCCCAAACTTTGTGGAGTCAAGTAAATTGGATCCACAGCTGAACCAGTGCTGGTTTTGGTTTTGGAAATCTGGCTGATGAGGTTATATTAAATTTGAAGCCACACACAGTTTTGCCAGCCTGTTTTGAAATGCAGATGGAACCAAGATCAACTTTCCAAAACCCTGGTGGAGACGGGGGGCTTTGTATACCAACCTAGGTTTTACTAACCTGCAATGATTTCATCTGCTTCCATAACGTCTGAAGAGAATGAAAAGTACTGTATCAGTCATTCCGTACAGTACTATCAACACCATCAAAAAGCATGCAATAACATATAACCGGGAAATGTTAAGTATCCTGTACATAAATATCCCTGATAAAGAGAGGAATAGTTTTCTGTGTTTTGCTATTTACCCAAGAAATACCAGCTAGAAAAAATGGGAATAACTCACTGCATGGGTCTATGCTTAGGTGCTTTGGTCCAGGATATTGATGTTTAATTCAAATTAAGTATAACACACACAAATCAAGTATAACAGACACCTTATGCTCCTTTTTTATTTAAAGGCAAAAATGGAATGATCTAGTCCACATTGGGAGTGCTGGCTATGTGCTCTCCTATGTGCTACCAAATAGCATGGCATGATGATGGAATACAATAATACTTAGATTAACAAGAGACTGGTATTCACAAGTGATTAATATTGAGGCATATGATAGGCTAATATATACTCTTGAAACCAGAGTCAAAGTAGGGACTTTCTTTATCTCAACAAGATTGCAGTTACAATATCAGCAGTATGCAATTTGATGATGGCCCCTTCCTGTCTCTTGTACTTTCTCCATCCCCTCCCCAAGACACTTCCTTTTCATTCCTCTTATATTGTATTTTCTAATTGTCTTCTAAAATACTGTATAAACTATTCTCAGGACATCTGTAAATCTTCTTATGTAACACATTCTACAGCGTTATCATTAATTGCTCCACTTCAAGGAGACCAAACATATTTCCTCTAAATTCATCCCTGGTGTAACTTTGTTAGCTTCAGCAGAATTATGCCAGGGATGAATTTTGGCCCAGAATCCCTGGATTAAATTTGCTTGCACTATTGTCATTTTTCAACAAAAGAGTGACATTGTCAGCACATTAGAATTCAGATCAATTTTTATTCAGAGGATTGTTTATTGAACAACCGGTTTTGTTTAAAAGGCCTATTGAAACGTTTTAACATGAGTGTCTTACATTGTGGACATGTAGTTACTATTAGAGAGAATGCCTGTAATTTGTTTTATGTTCTTTTTCTTTGTAACTGTATACTATTTTTGCAGTATTGTATTTTATCATCTTATACTTAACACCAACAGTATGAAGGAATTAATAAAATCGTACAAATACGACAATATTTGAAAGACAAAAAAATGTTTCAGGAGCTATTTCCATCAACTTTTTGTATTGCACTGATATATTTCTTAACTTAGCAAAGGAAAGAGAGGTTGGTTTGTTTGTTTGTTTGAAAGTTCCTATGGATTTATATTGAGCATGGATTTGTATTTCACTTAACATAGCACAAGCCGCTGCAGAATTTAAAAAAGTGTTGGCTTTTTTAAATTTCTATATAAGAAGAGGAAGGTGTTGTAGTTTGGGGATTTGGGATATAGGAAGTTGAGGGGGTTATGTATAAGAATTGTGCTTCTTTTAAGAAGAAAATGAGCTACCCTCAACACATTTTAAGATTATTTTTTCATGAAAACGCTAGGGTGAAGTGTTATGTCTCCCACCCATTTTCAGAAGGGCCTATAAAAGCTCAGACTATCTCAAGGAAACTGGAAAAGAAAAATAACAAGAAAGAAGGTTAATAATCTGAGCCTTTCCTCAGAGTTTCCCTTTCATAGATGTATGGTTTCTCCTGGGTTGTTGTTATCACAACCTACACTAAAAGATTTCTATAATTTCTGCTATTAATTTTTAGGCAGTGGTACTTGGTTCTTTTTAATCAAAAGACCTTCTGATGAATAGCCTGGCGATAGTACAGCAATTCTTTATGGTCAATTAGCACATCAGGAAATCATTGATTAGGAGAACCCCAAGCAAAGGGAGAGTGGATGGCAAGGAAATGTGACGGTAGAACGTCCATTTGTGGGAAGTCTTATTTTTCTGATGGTTCTCATATGATTTTACCTCTTATCTGAAAAAGAATAAATCCAAAAAGAGGTTTCAAAATCTGATTTGTGGATTCTTTCTACCTCTTCATGAGAGCTTAATTCAACCCTTTTTTTTTTCTTTTTCTTTTTTGACATATTTGTGATGGCATAGTGACTTGCGTTAAGCTAGAAACCCAGTTTATTTTAACATATTTGAACTCAGACACTATTAACACACAGTGTGTCCACTTCAGTGTGCTGTTGGTTTCTTTGGTTACCAGTCTGAGGGAAAAACAGAAAAATAAGGGCTTATTGTTTTTGTCTACTTAATTTATACTTTGCCTCTTTCTTTTCTGCCTTCATACCTCTGCCAACAATGAAGTATTTAACCCTCATTCAGTGTTGAGAAAAAAGTTATATTAATTGTGTCATGGGGGAAGTTTGTACCCCAAGTGCATTCAGGAACCAAGAATAATTCTTTAATGTTTTAGGTGGAAAGAAAAAAAAATTAATTTACTAGCAAAGTGAAAGAACTAGCAAAAGTCTCATTCAGGGTGAGCCTATACATAAATTTCACACATCAGCATCAATGTGAAATGGTCAGTGCACATAGATTCACTGCATTCTCCACATTGCTTATGGCTCTTACGATCAGTTGACCTTGGACAAATGTGGCAGTGTCCACTACCATGTTTCCCAGGTGCTCCATGGTGGCTGTTTTCGATGGTAGCCAAGGGATGAAAGTGCTGCTTTGGTTGACATGATGAATACCAAGGATTGTTCTCTTTATAGTTTATGAGTTATTCTCCTAGATTGACAAGCACCTTCTTTGTCTTGGTCAAGTGTGGTGTGAAGCAAGATTGCTGCTGACCCAACTGATGAAACTTGCAATGCCTTCAATATCAAGCATATTGAAGAAGAGAAATATTGTCCATCTACTTACCTTGCACCTGTAAGATGATCCACATTATTGACTACACTTCTAGTGTAACGGCAGTGATGAAATATGTGGGGTTTCTTTTTGTCTCCTTCTACAACCTTGTCATAGTGTATCATTGATAGTATCATTACTGACTTGCCTTCCTTTGGAACACAGTAAATCAGGGTGAGTGGCCCAGAAAACCCAATCACTGATGACAATTTTTCTCTTCTGCAATGTGGATGCATCTCACTGGGTATGTCTGACTTATTTTGTCGAATTGTTTGAACACAAGTCAAATTTTCATTGAGTAGATCTTCAGCAATCTGAATACTGGTGGAGAAGTTATCCCCAACTATGTTTCTTCCAGTCTTATACCAGGCCCAAATATGAACTCTTCATTGTTTAAAGACAAACTTGATGAACAATCAATGGAAAGATAGTCTTCCTTGTCAGAGCAACTCACAACATGATTTGTCACAAAATCACTATAATCTAACATATTATCACGACAACTCACTTTCAGAGTTGAAAATCATTTTTATAAGGTCAAAAGCAGAATATCGTGCCTGTTTGTACACCATCTTGAAATGTACAACTCAGAAAATCTCTTCAGGAGTCTGCAGTGTTTGAAGCATATTAGCTATACAGAAAATCTCCTCCAAAGTGTTAGACAAACAGTGCTAGCATTAGTCTACTCTGTGCTGAATATACCAAACAAGTCCAGATTTGAAGGGAGCAACATCCTTGGAGTACCTTCTACCTTAGGGTGACTGTATGTGGCAACTTCTGTCACTGCAATGCATTATCAGTTACCATATGCTATTGCAATATAAGATATTCTCACTAGAAGAAAAAGTGCATATAGACCTACTAACAATACAGAATTAAAGTGCAACACGTTTCGGGAACATTTTGTAACCCTCATACTTTTTTGATAGAGGAAAAATGTTTTTCATGCTTAATTAAAACTTTTTTGCTGAATTGTTCCTAGGTGACAATGTCCTAAAACAGCATAGTTGGTGATCCACAAGTTCATGAGGTATCACAACATATATGCTCTCAGGATACAGCATTACCCCACAAATGTGGATGAGGGTTAAACAAAAGGGGGGAGGGGGAGAGGGGAAAAAAAGCTGTTGTAGAGCCAAAAAGGGAATGAAAGAACTTTCAGCAGATGATGTGTGACTTGTGCCTATCTAATTACAGCCCAAAGAAGCTACATCTGAATTATTTTGATATTGAGTGATAATGCCACTAACTTGGAAGAATATATGGCTCTGTCTTAAGCATTAAGCCTATAATGGAGGATTATTATTAGAATTAGTGTCAGTATATATGGACAACACTATCTCTGTAAAATAACTATGGGGGGGAATCCAAAAGAGATCTGGCAACAGTCGGCTAGGGAGAAATACAAAATGAAGCAACTTCTGTATGCCTGCATGCCATGAAGTGTATATCACATGCCAGTCTCTTTACTTACGGGGAATTTAGAGATGACTCAGCAAGGAAAGATTATATCTAATAAAGGTACTGTGATGGAATCAAAATCTGGTTGGGTGAAGGGGGTAGAATGAGCCTAGTAATTGATGACAGAGTCTAAACAATACTTGCACATTCAGAAAACTTGTTCAAAGAAGTATGCTTTTCTGTAGGCTCAGAAGCTCCATACAGAAAAGCCATTTTAAACCCAATACCCAAATGTATGAATATTGAAGAGCTGGGGAGAAAAAACAGTTCATCGGGACAAGGGTTTGGAGAACCTTGAGATGATAGATCTGGATCATGAACACAAGGTATGGCTGAATAATTTGAGGGAGTCTGGTGTTGAAACTAGATATCAGGTTAGTCAAGGAAATCTTCATTATTTACATTTTTGAACAAATGTAAGGGAATAAAGTCACAGGATAAAGGGAGAATAGCATGAGATAAAGAAAACACTAATTTATTTGTTGTTAAGGAGTGTTTGTCTTCACTGAGAAGTAGAAACTCTGCTCACTTGTACTAAGTAGCTATGGGAACCAATATTTCTCATCTTTATCTGTAGTGGCAAGTGTTTTCAGTGAGTGAACTCAGGATAATGGTGGAAATTTGTGCCCTTACAAATAATTTGTTATTACTGGTTGTTAACTAAAGCAGACATAACTCCATTTAGAAACATTTTTAAAATAAAACAAGGATACTAGTGCATATGGAAAAGTAAGCAAGGTGAGCTAAGAAAGAGAAAATATTACCTCGACAGAAGCTTTTGTGTTTAGCTATCCACGAGACTGCCCTGACTGGAAGCAATATTTGACCCATTACAGGATTGCTATGAATATGGAGGAAGAAAAGTACAACTTTGCTTTCTATATATGTCACAGGACTAGAGGCAGAACAAATATTTAAAACCTTCTCATTTGAGAGTGAAGATGATGAAAATGTTTATGAAATAGTAATAGAGAAGTTTGATGAATATTTTATCCCCAAATAGAGCACAATTTATGAGAGTAGGTTTCTACTGAAGGAACTAAAAGCTTGGGGAAACAATAGAAGCCTGAATCAGCAGAATATAAGTCTGAGAATGATAAACAGGAGCACATCAAGGACAAATTTGTCACTGGATTCATAGATGTAGAATGTTCCCAGATATTTAGGAAGAATCAGACCTGGCTTCAGACCCTAAACATAACTCTAAAGACCTGGCTTCAGACCCTAAACATAACTCTAAAGTTAATCAAAGGGAAGTTAATCATCAAGTAGCTATGATAGGATTACAGCAGATGAGGTACTAGTGCTGATAAAATAAATTCTGGCATTTTAAGGCAAAAGCAGAAGCTCATGGTTGCTCACAATCCAAAGCAATGTCCAGATGTGGTGAGGGAAATGCATGGTTGCATGGTCCAGAGAGCCAGTGCTACATATGCATTACAATAGATTTGATAGTAATCTGTCCCTGAGAAGGAAAGAAGTTAGGTCATAGGAAAATGACAATGTCTTCTATGCATCAGACACCTATTGAGTCTAAATTAACAGGATAATAAAGTCTGATTTTAAATTGATACAAAAACTAATTCAAGTGTAGTTTCTGAATTAACATATAGGAGTCTAAAACAATCCCTATTAAATTAAACTCAATCTTAGTCCAAAAGGGAATCAAAGGAGGACTACAAGTTATCAATGTAAAGTATACCATCAGTAGTAGTACACTGTTACAAACTGGTATGTCCCCCTTTTCCAGTACACAGGTGTTCAAGTGTTCAACGGACAAGCTGGGAATGGAGGACAGGTGTTAGTGAACTGGCTATCTGTTGATCATGATAGAACCCAGATGTTAGGTGATTCCTAGGGGTGGATGGCCTGGAGAGAAGAAATAGTGAGGAGCATAGAGGCAAGAGAGAGGCTCTTTGTGATAGGAATCAGAACCTAGATATTGGTGAGCTGGGGAAACTTGCCTGAATCACAACACAGCCCCAAGGATGGCGGCTGGGGAGCCCCTCAACTAAGGAGGCGGGGAAAGCATGAGTGTCCAAGGAGCACAATATAGGCTCTGTGGGAATCAATCCCTTAACCAAGTGGAAGGAGTTGTGAGTCCAGGGACCATGGCAGGAGACACTTGTGGGAAGGACTCTCCAGAGAATCCATTGGCTGCAGTGGGATTGGCAGAACTACCTAGCTCAGAGGCAACTTTGGGGTGGGGAGTAGAAATGTCACCTAAAGCCCTGAAACAAAGGTGAGTTTGAAGCCCCAAGAAGGATGGTTTGGGGCTGGAAGGGCCAAAGGGGACTGCATTGTATAAAAACTTAATTAATTAGAGTCCAAGAGGAGGCATATTGTTTTAAATGATCTAGGCGGTGAATGAGTTCTAGGGAGAAACAGGAGGACACTGAGGGCAGGGTACCTGCACCATCATGTTGTGCCATGAGGGGGTGTGCTCTGGGACTACACCCTGCTACATCAACAAATTAAAAACTTGTTACCTCTAGCAATGGGAGTTGATCACAAGTTGGAACAATGCTTTTAGGCGAAGTGGAGCTTCTTTGGGTCCCCAATCAAGATTCAACACATTGTTTTGAAATCCATGCAGAAAAGGTTATTTTAATTCCAGTGCTGCTTAAAGGAAAAGAAATGTTGGTTTGTGGAAGAAATCACAGTTCTAAATGAGTGCTGTGCATCTATGGATATGGTGAAACTATGAACTAATGTTGATGTTGGTGTAAAACACCTTTTCACAGATCTTACTGAATGTCCTCTACTAGCCACCCACTAGGATTGCTGTGATGGGAATCTGAGCCTCTGTGCTTTGTATCTCCTGGGGAATTTTACACTTCTGGAGCCTAATCAGAATGCAGCACTGGTTCCTCTCTTGGCCTTTCTACCATTTTTTTGCCCTAAGCCTCCACGATCAGCACTGACCCCCGAGACATTCCAGTTACTTAAACACATCCCCTCAAAACTCTACCGTGAAGTTGTGAAGTTTATGGTTACAGTTAAACTCTCTGAGGCATGCAGACTGTGATGTGGTGAATAGTCTCTCCCTCAGAGACTGGAGAAAATTACCATTGAGCAGAACAGCTTCTGCCTTTATTAAAGCCTTCACCCCCCTGAGTCAGATGACACCCTTGCCAGCTTCCTCTCACAAACACAAACCCCTGCTACTTGAACTTCCCCCTCGTAAAATTGTTTTTTCTGGACAAGGACCAATCTTTTTTTCCCTAGAATGAATAGCTTTCCAATTAAACAGCTACTTAGAGACAACTACCTCCTCTTGCTGTTCTTTTGCCACCAGTCTTTGGAATCTCAACACAACAGGGAGTCAAACAGACCATTGAGAAGGCTATACATTCAAAATGGAGTTTGCAACCTGAAACAGACACACAAACTCTGAAATTATACAGATGTATGCTCAAATTATCACACACCTAAACAACAAAGTTCAAAGAGAAAAATGAGCCACTCACTGGGCAACATCCTTCCAAGAGTAAGAGGTGTTTAACTGTTTTCTCTTTTTAGATGCCACACTGTATGTTTGGTGTTAGTAGTGCACCTGAAGTGTCCTAGAGGAAAACAGAGGTTTTGCAGAATTTGGAATGGCTAGTCAACTGTTGTTATCTTTGTATATAGTCACATGGTGAAAGAACATGTTAAATTGTTTAGAATATAGGGAGTGTAGGTGCTGAAGTGCTTATTGTGGCAGAAACAACTAGTCTTCTGGCATCTTGTATAAATGAGAAGGCATGACTTCAACATCAGAGAAAGTCAAGCTAATAAAGGAATGGTAAAAAGTATACGAATCTAGACTACCTAGGCACCTCATATCCAACTCTTCAGAAATCTGTATAAGCTCCTGAAAAATGAAAACACCTGTTACAGTAGCATAACACAAGAACAGACTTCTTACTTTCTATCATATCAGAAAGTCATCTGTTTTAAGTATTGATGCCTGTAGATATGGATTACAGGTGATATTATTGCAAGGTCTTGAGGGGCGGCTGAAGCCAACTGTATCCTTTTCCAGGACACTTACTGATCCTAAAACGCAATCTGCTCAGACTGAGGAGTGCCTTGTTGAAATATAGGCATGTGGGAAAAAAGGAAAATGTGTTGTATGGGTCGGGTTCTTTGAAACTTTTGATTTACACAAAACCGGGATCAACCAGAAGGACAGAAGTCATATGCCAGTGATAAGTCATATGATATTTCTATGCATCTTAATGTACAGCGTGAAGGTAGAGCATATGCTTTGCAAACCCCTTGTAGTTCAGATACTGTCTAAATACCTTTTGAATATGAGTTTCAGCATACAGGTTGGATCCTGAGCTGAACTCTGGGATTTTTATTTGGGCAATAGGATTGACAAAGAAATATTGCATATGGCTGAAGAAGCTGAAGCTTTTGGGAGATCTGTGTTCCTTAAAGCCCATGATTCACTGTTGCAATCAAATCACCTCTAAACAAGTGTAGGCACCCTTTACTAGTGGGGGCCCTCTGAATTTCATTGGGAGTGTTCCTATTGGGAAGGGCCTGTGTGCGGCAATCCACCTTAGAGACCACAACCCCATGATGCCTTGGGAAAAGAGTGAGAGACATCCTCTTCCAGGGAGTGTAGGGAGAGCAGGCGATGAGTTCTATTTTGGGGAGAGGAGTGAGATTGCTGGTGTGGAGCTCTGTCCATACCAGGAGCTGCTGCTAACTGCTGTTGAGAGCCTGCTGGGGCTTTGACTGAGCAGGGAGCTCCAGAGATGGTTGGTGGCTTCACTGGAACCAGGGGAGAGACTATTGCTGTGCCTAGAGCTGACTGAGGTGGGCCTGAAGTGAAGGAACTGTGAGTAACCCTCACTCACAGTACTTGGGAAAGTACTTGCAAGGGAAGGAGCACAGCAGAGAGACTGAGTCTCAGGAGAAGCAGAGTCATCTTCCCATCGAACCAAGACCCAGAGCTGCTGACATTTGGTGGGGCCAACTCCAGTCTTCAGTGGGGTTGTGCAGCTTGTTGCCTTGGCTGGACTGATAAACAGAACGAGCAGAGTGCTGTCTCCAGCTTCAGATCTTCAAGCGTGTCCATACAAGCAAGTGTCTAGGACTCTGAAATGGATGGGATAAATGGTGACAGTGTAAATGCCAGTTAGATAAGTTTAATTTATTACTGTATACTGTATTTGTTAATTGATTTTATTCAAGTGAACCCTTGTGGAGTTAAATTAATAGTGACATATAATCTTAGTCTGTTTATACCCTACTTCTTTAAATTGTTAAGTAAAGGTGTGTTAACTCTAATTTAAGTATATTGGATGTATATTATTTATAATTAGTATTTGAGTTAGACCCAGGCCACAGGTGGTAGGTGTTATTATTATTATTATTATTATTATTTGTTACTATTTGAAGGGGTTTATTCCTGAAGGTTCCCAAGGCACGCCATTGTGTGTGTACGGGGGCCTGTTAGGTAGAGGCCCCGCCAATTTTAAATTCGTTTAGGAGTAAAGGGGCTGCAGCAGAGGGGTGTAAAGAGGATTCCCACCTATCCAACATCACCACTGGGATCTCCTTTAATGTCAACGACATCAGATGCCCAGGTGAGTGTTACCTGCTCCCGAGTAAGCCAGGGAGGAAAATGAGGGTTACAAAAGTTTGCAACTCCAAAAAGTGCTACCATTCTTAAGGAATGTCTGGAATAAATATTGTGATAAAGTGCCTCCTCTGCCTTGGTGGGTTCTGTGCTTTCTGGCAGATTTGCTTGCGTCAGAGGTTCACGGCAGTCCTCAGTTTGGCTCCTTTTGTTAGTGGCACAAATCTGCCGTTCACTTGGCTAACCTCATCACTGGCCAGCATTGGGAAAAGGAGGATAATAATCCCCGCAGTTTCTGCTGGCCCACCTAATGGGTTGGGGGACAGGCCAGAGACCTTCCCCTCTGGAGGGACCCACAGTCCAGATCCACTCCTCTTATATCAAATAGGGAGTTGAGGGGATGTGGGGAATCCAGGCCTGCCCTCTACTCTGGGTTCCAGCCCAGGGCCCTGTGGATTGCAGCTGTCTATAGTGTCTCCTGTAACAGCTGTGTGACAGCTACAATTCCCTGAGCTACTTCCCCATGGCCTCCTCCCAACACTTCCTTTGTCCTCACCACAGGACCTTCTTCCTGATGTCTGATAACGCTTGTCCTCCAGCAGTACGCCTGCTCACTCTCAGCTTCTTGTGCGCTTCTTGCTCCCAGCTCCTCGCATGCTCCTCACTAACTGAAGTGAGGTACATTTTAAACCAGGTGCCCTGATTAGCCTGCCTGTCATAATTGATTCTGGTAGCTTGTTAATTGGCTCCAGGTGTCCTAATTAGCCTGCCTTAATTGGTTCCATCAACTTCCTGATTGTTCTAGAATAGCCCATTATCTTAATCAGGGAAAAGGGACCTGCTTAATCTGGGGCTAACATATCTATCTTCTATCACTGTCCTGTAGCCATCTGGCCTGACCCTGTCACAATATGCTATATTTGATGTGTACCTTTTTTTCTCACTGAAAAACTCATTACAGAATCTAGTAGAATCTGATGACTTCACAGGTTGAAGTTATCCCAAAAGAGTTGGAGCAAAATGTACTAAGCGATTCTGCGACCTATTTGTCTAACTAATTGCAAACATCAACTTTATATCCAATTCTTTTTTGTTGAGGGCAGTTTGAGTATTTATTAAATGTTGTGAATGAACAAAAGACTACTTGCTGGCAAAGTTTGTGAAAGACATCCAAACAATTGTAAAAAA
Organism: Emys orbicularis; assembly: GCF_028017835.1. NCBI lineage: Eukaryota > Metazoa > Chordata > Testudines > Emydidae > Emys > Emys orbicularis. The sequence goes on from NC_088683.1 coordinate 183,663,268, forward strand.
ACAACTGAGTTCTGTGAAGAAACCTGGTCTACTTGGATAAAGAATTATTAATATTTACTCAGTTACCAGACAGATGCTGGAAAAGATTGAAGGACTGACATCTGTGAGTTACATGGATAGAAGTACTTGGTTGCAGTTGATTGCTTTTTCAGATACTTAAAAAGAAATCTCAGCTTTACCAGACAGAATGTCCTATATTACCTGAAGAATGCTTTCATGGTATAGAAATCCAGAAGACCTTGTCACAGACAATGGCCTACAATTTATCATGAAAGAATGTATGTCTTCTATGGACAAGAATAGCATTTGCCGTGTTATCTCTTCCCCCACCCCCACACACTATCCACAAGTGAATAGCAAGAATGAAAAGGCTATCCAAACTGCAAAGCAGAATCAGAAACAAAGGGATCCATTTCTAGCTTTATTCAGTAATACATCAACTCTGATAAATGTCATAAAGAACACTCCTGTTCAGCTGTTGGGTAGACAGCTAAAGATGCCGATTCCTACTTGAGGACAATCTCCATCTTAAATAAATAAATCCTAATCAAATAAAACAGGCTGGACAAATAAAAAAGATGGATGAATGTATGGAAAGTTATTTTAAAATAAAATCCAAATTTGTATACCGATGGGAACTAGATAGAAAATAATCACAGAATTGAAAAGGAGATATTTTTATCTGGAGAACCTATGTTAGAAATAGCCAAGGCTCAAATGTCGTGTATTATGTATAGCCAAAAACATTATGCTCTTTTATTTCTCTCAACAACATTCTGAAGAGGTAAGAAAAAGCTGGAATATTGTTGGAAGGATGATGTAAAAGGAGATCATTGAATTTCTTAACTTAAATCCTTGTAAGGCATTTTAGCTACCAATTGTCAGTATATTTAGATATAACTTTTTGAATATTGCACCCTTTATATGAACTAAGTCTCTAACCACACCTGGAATAGGGCATTTTTTTTCAGATATCCAGAAAGTAGACTTTTGGTTAAACTACACTGCAAACTCTCTACTGTTCTAAGATGACAAAAATGAATTACAGTAGATCTCCTAACAAAGGCAGAAATATCAGAGACAATTACATGCCAATAAAGTTCCAGGTGAAGATGGTTTCCACACTGAGTTTTACAAAATCTTTCAGGGCAATTGAATCCAGTTCTTCAAAAAATAGTTAGAAAAGCTGAGAAGAATGGATCTTTTTTGCAATCATAATACTATGTAGAACAAAAATTATGTATAAGCTATAGGGCCAATACCCTCGTTTTTTATATACTTAAAATGTTCTTTCAAAGTATTACATAAAAAAAATGGAAGTCCTGCTCTCATCCATCACAAAAGAAGATTTATGTATGGTATATTTGCGGTAGAAAATAGTTGGTGGGATGCATTTGATCTGGAGGGATTCTGATTACCGTTTTGATGTGATGGTCATGATCTTGCATACACTTAGATGCATGTGTAACATTAGTCACTTTAAAAGTCCCATTGATATCAATAGAACTACTCAGAAGTAGTAGCAGGCTTTTAACAACAATATTCTTATGTATTTTATATAAAAGAGTTATACTTATTGTCATAATCTTAACTTCAAGCCTTTTCTTTTTTGTGGTAAAAATATAGGGTAAAATTTTCAAAAGCACCTAACTGATTTAGTAGGCCAAATCACATTTCCGTAAGGGACTTAGCACATAGGATCCTAAGTCTCATTGAAAATCAGTTGTGAATTTTGGTTCCTAAATGCCAGTGTGACATTTTAAAATAGGACTGTTGATCCTAAGTCAATTAGTTGCTTTTGAAAATGTTACCCATACTGTTCAAGTAAAACATCATTTATTTTTGTAGTCTAAAACTGACAGGGGAAGTTTAAATAAACTACCATGTTAACATCTCCATTTTTTTTTCAATAGGAAGCATTTCTATTAGTGATGGTTGGGAATTATGGTCAAAATTAATTTTTGAGAGAAAATGCAGTGTCTGCAAAATACAGTTTTTTCCTTCAGATAATTTTTATTTCATTGCATCTTTTCTATTTTCCATTGATAAAATTGAAATAAAATATTTCAGTTAGGGTCAGGTCTATGTCAAACCAAATCAAATTGTTTTCTGTTTCAGGTCAGTTAGATCTTAACCTGTGTTTCCCTGAGCTGCTGTGATTCTTCCTGTAGTTCAGTTACCTCATGCCCCATTCTACACAATGGGCTGGTTTGCCTGCCTGGCCTACATATCCCATGATGCACTGCAGTTTCCCCTCTGGTTGAGCTACCATGGTTCATCGTGGGAGTCGTAGGATTGTAGGTACCATAGAAAGATTTTTATCAAAAATTTCCAAATGAAATGTTTTGATATTTCCAAATTGAAATATTTTGGAACTTCCAATTTCATGGGGGGGAAAATATATATCTCAATTTGGAATGAAAACAAACTTTGAAATACTGTAATTTCTCATAAAATGGAAATTCAGATTTTCTACCAGCTCCAATTTTTATCAGTATTCTAAGAATATATTGGTTGATAGAGTACATTGACAGGTTGTGACTGTGTCATAGAACAAGGGATTGTCCATTTTAGGCACCCTGAGCTGATTTTCAGGCATTTGTAATGTGTATTTCAAACAGTTAAGTTCTGTGGCTCTGGGCGTGTTGTTTATAGTTGTGGAGAATAAACTTTATTCATGGGAAATATACAAAAAAGGAGGTGTGAGTCTCTGATGGTGAACTGACTATTCTGAGGCAGCTAATTTATTTCCCCCCTGCTTTTATGCATTTGAAATCTATGCTGTTAGCAGTTGTACCTGTGAATTCTGGACTCAAATGCCTTGCCTGGGGTTCCCAGTATTATTCAGTACAAAAGCTAATGTTAATAAGAGGTCTCAGGGTAACACTGAAAGCAAGTAAATTACAACCCAATGTTGTGTCAATGCAAGGTTAGTTTCCTGTTTTGTATAACAGCACTATAAAAACAACCCAGAATATTGAGTACATAAACCTAATTTAAAAGTAAATGTCAGGGGGTGTGTTCAATGTATAAATGAAAGAAAATTCAGGATTAAGGCTGTCATTCAGGATGCATTCAACTTGACAGTACAGCATAGGGCCCACTAGCACAAGGTGGGACAACAGTGCAAAATGTGATAAACCAATGGGCAAATATTTATTTCTTGAATGTTGGCTGAATATGTGAAAAGAACATAAATTATTCCTGCATTGGCCAAAGTACTAATTAAGGGATAATGAGAGAGAGGTGATAAATATTTTCCCATTATTATGTCTTATTGGCCAGTGATCTAGGAATGTTAGATTATGTATTTGTATTTACCTCTGAAATACAACCATTCACTGCAAAGTGTTCCAATAGGCTGTACTTTCAAAGTAAGCATTTGCCCACTGTTGGCTAATGTTAACAATACGACAGAGTTATATAATTCTGCCATTAGAGACCATAATTTAAGTACACTCACCTGCCCCAGGCAGGATGTTGCAACTTCCTTGAAAGCCATATTCAGGGTTTAAACTGATCATAAAATGGATGTACCTCAAAGTGTACAAAATACAAGATGCATCAATTTAGTATTCAGCAGGTGGGCAAAATTAATATAGCAGAAAATGCAGCCAATAGGAAGGAAAGAGATAAATCAGCCCTTTCGCTGTCTAATTTATGCTTCCACCATCCCCAACAGTTTTTTCCGAATACCAGATCAGTGCAAGTAACTATACGCTCATTGTGTACTCCAACTGTATGCTGAATCAGTGTAATTTAGTGTACGCTTGTTACACTACTTTGGTTTCCACTTAAATGTGTTATATATTTAGCATGCCAACAACTCATTTCAGTAATGTATGTTGTTGGCAAAAATGAGGTTGATCTTGTACTTTACGGTACATTATGCTGTAAATTTAATAGGCACATAGCTTTCTCGCCCTTCCTCCATTTCCACCCACACACATTTAGACACAGGACTGAAGACTGAGTATAATATGAATCCTTTAGGTAGAAACCCAGCCTGATCTGAGATAAAATAATGATTTATTTATTGACCACTGATAATGTTTTGGCTCTGTAAAATGCATACAAGAAATCAATGGTCACTGCTAGAAGGATCTTGCAATCTAAATTAGACATAGGATGTTCAATGCAAACATATATTTATGCGTTCCAGGGGCTGCAGAGCACAATGTAAAGTGTTTTGTGGGGGAGGGATAGACTCTTTCCCCTGCCTGATCCACCTCTTCCCCTCAGGTGATCTCCCCGAACACATGGACTCCTAAACCTACCTTCTCCCAGGAGCTTCAGCCCTCATGATCCCTTCACAGGACCTCCTGCCTCACCCACCCTGCTACTTACTTTACCCCTTCCTGCTGAGGAGTCTCACCTTCAGGTGATGGGTCTGTCCCACTTCCTGATCAATCCCCAGTGCAAAGAGGACCTGCCATGGTTTGGCAGGTGAATGTGTGGCATGCTGCGCATCCAGAGTGGGACCTGGGTGCTGGCCGTAGTGTAGTCCCAGCCATGACATGTGCATCCGCTTATACCTGGTTACATGTGGTCAGGCCATGGCTTGGGTGCCCCCTACTTCATGGCCTGTCATGCCTACATGTACATTTCGCATAAAAAATAGATGATATGTAGCTTGAAGGTCAAACAATGATGTTTCCAATGTGTCTCCTCTATTTTTAATGAATCTACAGTCAACACAATTTAGGCCTTAAAATGTATATTAAGAGCAGGAGACAAAAGGAACAGATGGGGGCTTGGAAGAAGTGTAGGTAGTGGGAGAGTATATAGAAGAAATTAGAGAGACGACATGGGGGCAGAGTTGTGTAGATAAAGACAAGGGGGTTAGGATTTAACCCATTGAAATTAGTGGCAAAACTCCCATTGACTTCAGTGGGGCCTGGATTTCTCCCAAGAACTTCAAACTTGATGAAGATGAAGGGAAATTAATTATGGGATTTGAAGATGGTGTAACATGTGAGGAAAGAACAACATGATAATTTTGATAGAAATGTTTTGAGTTGATTGGAAGAGGCATGGAAGTGAGAAATTGGGAGACCAGAGAAAAGGAAATGTACCTGTATTTAAAGTGAGACATGACTAATGCATGGACAAACAATAAACAGAAAAGGATGAAATTTGTAGATGAACAGGAAGACTCAAACCGAATTTGGAGATGGTAAATAATTAAATATTCATTGGAGTGGGGTCCGGAAAAATCATTCTGACACTTTCTCTGGCCCAGTGACTATTCAAGCATTTTATACAAAGTGGAACAGCTTCAACAGGAGAAATTGAGAGTGCTTCACCCCATAATGGCCAATAGCCTGGTGGTGATGGCCTCTCCCACATCCCTAGCTACTGAGCTATTGGGTATAAGAACGGGGTACCACCTCCACTCCTATTCCTCCTTCTCAGTTTTGTGAATGACACCTAAATTCCCATGTGAATCTAGCCCTAAAAATCAAAATGTTTTGGGAAACATTGAAATGGGTCACTGACATAACCCCCCCTTTTTTTTTTTTTTTTTTTTTGAGCAAATCAATTCACCAAAGTTGATAGAAATTCATGAAATTATTTGGTTGACCCTAGTCTCCATTTTTTGGTCAAAAAAACCCACAACATTTTGGCTGAGTAATTTCTCCCATCTCTGTACTGCAGAGGAGAATAAAGTAAGCACGGGATGATGAAAGTCCCAGGCGGAAAAAAAGTTAGGAGCAGGGATACACATTTTAAATCCCAAAAAATCAGACTGGAGCTCTTTAATACAAAGTGTAATTCTGAATAACTTACTACTGAATAATGTACTACTTATTGAAGAGTTAAATATGGCCAGTCTACACAGTAGACATATCATTCTGCTGTTTAAGATTATTTTCATGATTTGAAGACACTGTAAACATGTCTAGAAAAGACACACTCCCACAGTTTCTGTACGACAGAACATGATGAAACCAGCCACCAAAAAAATTACATTTTCCACTTGCATTCATATCAGCTAACAGAATAATATCCATGTGATTTAGAACTAGACATTTCAACAGTTAAAGCACTTGAAGAATCAAGTTAGAAACTTTGAATCTCCTTAAAGTTCCCTAATAAATATATCCATTTTATTTAATGTGCAAAGAAAAAAGTGTAAGGCCAAGGTACTTTTTTTCTTGTTCTTGTTGCCTTTGTTTGTATGCATTATGGCAGTTAATCGATCTAAATGTGGATACTCAATGTTAGCACAAAGATCAGTGATATCTCTTGCTGTAGCACACAGTGGGTTTCTAACCCAATTCTGTCACTTCTTTGTTCTTAGCACTTTAGTATTTCATCTTCGGAGTGTTTTTGTTTTAGTAACACTTCCAATATTATTTTTATCTAGCCCTTTAATAACTCTCTCAACATTCAAGCCTACGATTGTATAATCAATATACTCTTCTTTTGCTGAGCCTGGGGTAAAAATAAAATAATAATGATTCTGATACTTTCATTACAGTTCATTTCTGCTGAAAGTAAATGAATAGATGAATAGCATATGAAAAGATCTGGTACTGATTCTGTAGGATGGGTGTCATATTTTTGAAAATACAGTATAAAATGGCAATTTATAATTAGAGTACATTCTTCATCTGACTTCGAAAAGTGGAAAAGGTTTGATGCCAGTAGACGTAGCATAACAAATCTATACTTCTGCATATATTTACAGGGACATTAGATGACAAACATTTGGTCATTACTGATACCTAATGCAAATTATCACATTAAATAGAGTTTGCACTGCCACTTTTCAATGCAAACCATTTTTGGAGTGTTGAAGATGTCTGGCAGTAGCCCTGGCAGTAATAATAAAGCTGACAGATCTAAGCCCATCTGAGGAGTCAGAAAAATCCATCAGGTTTACTAAACTATAAATACCTTGCTCATGACTAGAAGAGAATTATAAAGCTGAAAATGTAGGAAGCTAGAAACAGAGTACAGATTTTTAGGGAGAGAAAAATCCAAGTTCAATATTTCACTGAGTATGCTAGCCATGCAACAAACAGGTATGTCTAGCAGAAGAAAGGTCAAAAGCCTTATGGACATACCCATAAATACATTTTATACTGTTTGCACTGTCAGTTTAATGTATGGATTAACCAGATTTCTTGTGGCACTATCTGGGTTGAACGAATGGTTTATGAAGATTGAACTACCTTAAAAAGTGCCCGATGCGTGAGGATTTCAATTAGGACTGCAAGAAATATTCTTAGTAAACTCCTAAACCACTCAAAACTCACTTATTTCAGGTTTAATTCACACAATTCAAACCAGCAGGATTTGGGTGAAAGTTTTCAGAGCCTGATCTCACACACACATGTAACAGTATTGCAAACTGGTAACAAAAAGATGACTATGACACTTGGCCCTTTGCAAAGGCAAAACACCGTTAGGGGCCAGTTTATTATTAAATACTAGCCATTTTGTATGTGGATGCAACCATATTTAGGGCCAGCTATGACACTAACTGGTAACAAGTTTGGTTAAAAGTTTTAGTGTGGTCAGGACATTCATTTAGTTGAGATCCACAATTCTAGTTCCTAAGGCAAACAACCTATCATGATCCTCCTATATTACACATTTTAAAAGGATTTTCTCCAGTGTTGCCATTCCCCAGGTGTAAAAAAAAATCATGGAAGTTTGAAAAAAAACGTACATTATGATTTTTTTATTTGCTTTATGCTTTTTGAGCACTAGGGTTCACACTTTCAAGGATTTACCAGCAAACGTTGAGGGGCTTTGTTTTAAAAAATGAAAACTGAAATTCATGAGTCCAGGACCTGCACATATAAGAAAAATACCAAATATGCCAAGAATTGTGACAAAATTGTGAAAGTTGGCAACACTACAAAATCACTATCTTTTTCTAGCTAGTGAAAAAGAACGGAGAGAGGATTTGATTTATTTTTGTTTGCCTTTTACTAAACTGCCACATTGATAAGTAGTAAGTATATTTGCTAATTCAGGTTTCCCTGCCTGCCAGCTATCCGAGCCTTGGGTTCACACAAATATAAAAGTGCATATCTGTGAATTTTTTTGTGCCTTAATGTGTTTGGCTAGTACTTGTTCAACCTTCAACTGAAAAAGTATTTTCATTCTTTGGCCAGAGTTCCTTACTTATTAGACCACACTCAAATATGTGCTTCATAGTATCTGCAGCACTAGCAGTAACAGAGGAAGCTCTTTACACACAACCAAAATCAATACCATAGGAAAAAAACACATCATTTTCAAAGGACCACAGCTGTAAATGGGCCAGATGAGTTAAAGGTGTTAACATTTCCCTAGCGCTGTCCCACGTTGAACAGTATTAAAAAGATTTGGGGTTTGGTATACAGAAACCTGAGCCTGCCTAATCCCATGGCAAACAAACCATTAACAATATTTTAAACACTTCAATAAAGATACAGAAAGAAGGAACAACAGTGAAAAGGTCTGAAAGGTAAATATTAAGTAAGGCTTTCATTTTAGCAACATCCTTTTTTCTCCTGCGCTGTAGCTGTAAAGTGTTTTTATAAGGAAAACCCTTGTTTGACAGTCTTTTTGGAGATATTAAACATGGTGGTAACTGTCCTTTCTGGAAAAAAGAGACCAAGTTTGTTGAGATGGGCTGGAGCTGTTGTTGTTGCTATTGTTGTTGAAGTCCAATCCTATTTCCTTGAAGAAGACAGACTCACTCACTCACTCAAAAGGGGAAAGAAAAGAACAGCAAAGTGAGAAAATGCAGCTTCTGTTTCTGGAGTTGACTCTCCCTTGCAACCTCCCTGCTGGAGAAACACAGGCATGGCACCTGGTCTTATTAGCCACTGTGGGGACATCTACACTGTGTTTTAAAACCCAGGGCAGCAAGTCTCATAGCTCAGATCTACAACTGCAGGCTTGTGAGGCTCATGCTATGGCGCTAAAAATAGCAGTGTAAAGTGTTGCAGCTTAGAGCTTGGGATCTGAAACCCATCCCCAGGCTTTAGAGCACAAGTACAAGCTCTAGCACCAGCCCAAACCTGGCCTCTGTGACTCACTGCTGCAGGATCCTGCTTGCTGTGTAGATGTACCCTGTGAGATCTGGAAAACATACACCAGTGTCCAGCTGTTTAGAGCACTGCTTTTATTTGCCTCTCTGGCATACAGCAATGTTGCAATATATACAGACTTGGCCAGCTAAGCCAGACTCTTATTAAACAGGAGGAAAAACAAGCGGGATAGGAAAGAGAAGTGATAAGGTGAGGAAGGAAAAGGGTGTGTGTGTGTCTGTGTCTGCACCTCACTTCCCAGGCAGTGGTTGGGCTTTTTGCCAAACAGGTGGAGGTGACAATTTCAACTGGGTCTCCCTCTCTGTCCTGATCTGGTCAGGGTACCTCTCAGGATCAGGACAACAGAGGCTCAATGGTGTTATAGTTGATCCTGGAATCCCAGGAGAAGGTGAGCATGGCAGCCATGATGGTGAAGCTCAATCCTTCCCCTTCTTTCAGTCAGAAATTGTTGCGTTCACTTCTCTCCTAATTTCCCCCCAAAGTCTTTTCTTTTAATCACCCCAAAGGCGAGTGAGGGGCAGAAAATGAACAGAATAATGAGAGGATGTGCTTTAGTTTCTGACGAACCAATTTTGGTTCATTAATTTCCGGTCCCACACTTCTCTTGTTTACATGATCTTAATACAGACCTTGAGTTGCATCAGAGGCCTTTTTGTTTGTACTAATTCAGTCTTTCTGCCACCCTTTAGATCAATTCCTATCAATATTTGTTATAGGTTATTGTGACATTTTACAAACTTTCACTCACTTTTCACAGTTAGGCTCACAATTAGGGTAAACTTACAGACCCAATTATTACACTAGGACTTTGTACTGTAAACATGAGGAATTCCAAAACAAGATTTATCAAGCCCAATCACAAGACAGATTGTCCTGATGAAGGCAGAAAACTGAGCTTTTTGACTTAGTGCTGTTCCTAGTTCCACTGGTGAAACCAGTGTGACTGAAGAGATGAAATACTGGCTCCGTGGAAATCAACGGGAGATTTTTTTTCCCCCCATTGATTTCAGCACAGCCAGGATTTTATCCACTGTGGGAAGCTCTATACACTTGGGAACAGTAGTTACCATTTCTTATTGAACAGTAGCACTTGGAATTTAAATGCAGCTTCTAGGTCTACAGGCCTAAGCATTTGCAGCCCTCTGAATTTGAAAGTCTTTCAATAATAATTTAAATAATAATTAATAATAATTGAAAGGACCCACTGAGAACCAATGCTTTCATTTGTGAGTCTCCTGGGGGTAGTAAGTTGCATATAGATTACATTTATGCTACCTTTATAATAGCAAAGCTATGTATTTTATTTGTTTATATTCAAACACCAGCATCTGGTCTGTTACATTTCAGCTGAATGTTATGTTGTTAATAGTCTGCTGAAAACAGCAATTTGAAAGATATTTTTTCTATTGTGTTTGATATTGGTATTATTAGTTCTTAGTTCTTTGTGGGGTGCATTAATTGGATCACATTGCACTAATTGGAACAGTTTGCCAAACATTTTCTTCAGCTCTTTCAAACTGATTTTTTGTTTTTGTGTTTAATGCTAGCTCGGTTTGTTAGTCTGAATCCATAGATTCTTGAAGGCACAAAGATCTGATCAACATTAATTTTTCTCTAGTAGTTACTTAATATTTTAGCTTCATAATTAAATATTCACAATATATGCCCCCTAATGTTCCAGATAATAGAACAATATTTTATTAATCTATTTTCTTATCTTTCTTGGTCTGGTTTATCATTGACAGGAAGCTACATTGGTTGCTTCAATCAAATTTTACACTTTATTTTAATTTTTCTCCTTGATTATATTTCAAAGATTTCTTTTAAGTTTGTTCTAATAATATAGATAGATATTTCTCTTGTGTTTTTAGAGCTTTGCATCAGAAAATTGCTTTTTTGATTGAAATAATAAGGAATTCTGAAGCACATGTATTAGTTTGCAAACAACTTTGAAATTATTTGGTTGCTTTCTGCTCATTTCAGTGTCTGTTCTCACCTTTGAGTATAATCAAACTTGCAATGTGTCAGAAGTTTGTTTGAACAGATTTTCTATGCTTGTTTTTGACACCTGAAAGAAATACTAGTGATCAATATGCCACTATGCAAGATAGAAAATGTATGTGAATCAAAAGCTGCAAGGTGGTGAGGGTAGGGGAACTTTATTAAAACTGTCTTGACAAGCAACGTAGACTCTTCCAATTAAAATATCGATAATGAAGGACTGGGTCATTATATTGTAATTCTTGTTTATTTTAAGAAGAAAAATGTTCATTTTACATTTGAGTTTTTGACGAGAAAGGAATAAACACAGTTTTTGTAATCAAAAGAAAATTTGCTCATTAATTGACTTGCTTTTTTCCTGAGAGGCAGGAAAATATTATTGCTTAAGAAAGTTAGGAATGGTGAAGTTAACTGATTAGCATATGGTTACAGAGCATCAGTGTCAGGTAGGAATAGAATCCAGGATCCAGACACTGAGGGTATGTCTACATTGCAATAAAAGACCTGTGGCACAACTGTTCAGCTGACTTGAGCTTTCAGGGCTTGGGCTGTAAAGCTATAAAACTGCAATGTAGATGGTTGGGCTTGGGATGGAGCCTGAGCTTTGAGACCCTGCCTCAAGCCTGCCCTCCAGCCTGAGCCCGAATGTCTACACTGAAATTTCTAGGCTTGCAGTCCAGCCCTGTGAGCCCAAGTCAGAAGACCTGGATTTTGAGACTTGGTGCCACAGTTTTGTTGTTTTATCACAGTGTAGACATACCCAAAAGTCTGTTCTCTAACTTCTAGCTCGTACTCCCATATGACAATGCATTTTTCATAGGAAAGAAGCTTTCCTAGATGGAGCATGTAAAGCACACATTCAACAAAAAGAACGAGGAGTACTGTCTCTAAAGGTGCCACAAGTACTCCTCATTCTTTTTGTTGATAAAGACTAACATGGCTACAACTCTGAAACGCATTCAACAGTGGCTCAAATGGATTCAGAAAGGTTTGTGCATATCTTACCTATATTAAACCTGTTGCAGAAAAGGCATACTATTATCACTGTTCTCTGGCGTGCCTCCTTAGAACACCATGGCATGATGTTTACACAATTAGAGACGCTGATTGGCCAGTGCTATGGTATCTTTCTTGGGATTAATATTTCCTGGAAGCTGTTTTATCAGTAACAGTGTAACAGCCTAGCTGTTTGAACTGCCATAGAGTCGTTTCTATTTGTAAGCCTTGCCACACCATGACATCACTTTAGATTTGCACTCTTGTCCTAGAATAAACCTAATGGTTCAGAATATTTTGGGGGTTCCATTAAGCCACTGACAATTGGTATAGAATCCCATGCTTACCAAGCTAACTGAATTGATAGTGGTTTAATGGAGCTATCAAAATATTTTGAATCATTCGTACTACTCTGGGACAAGGAGACACACTTAACATAAAGTGATGCTATGGCCTGTCAGATTCGAATACCAAAAAAGAAATTGGTGTGGCAGTGAATCCCTGATGTGCCAAGTTACATCAATTAGTCTAAATCTCTGAATTTTCATGTTAGATTCTCTCACTTCAATATATGAGTGTATTTATTAACTTCTGCTACCAGAATTTTATTGCAATTAAAAGATTATTCTAATACTAAAATTTATCCCAATGTTATGAATGAAACCCTTTTGTTCTCTTAATTGTGTGTGTGCCTATTACATCAAGGAAAAAAAAGAAACAAAATATTTCATTTTAGGTTGGGTTGACCTAAACCTAAAAAAATTCAGTTTGTTTTACTTTAGTTCAGTTTGACAATATGTATTTATCTGAACTGCTACAGTGCATGAGAAGAATTGCAATTCAGGTGCCTCATGTTCCCTTTCTCTTCTATGGGCTGGACCTGACAGGATTAAATCTCCCATGATGCATTGTGGTCTCCACTCTGATTGTACCACTACAATGCACATGCGAGTCCTATGGCCATAGTGCATCACAGTCAATGTAGTTTTAGTAGCTGAAATATCCATTTTTGATTAAAAACTAAACAAATTATGTGAAATGTTTTCCACAAAAAAAATGGATTTTTTTTCAAAAAGCCATTTTCCACTTACAAAGTGTTTCAGTGGAAAAATGTGGACACCCTACTATTGTTTTTATTGAATACTTCCCACACCCCTGTTATTCCTTTGATTCATAACTGATCAGGCAAAATACCGGCAGGAAGCGTAGAATGGGTTTCAACTTTTCATCTTCTGAGGCCTGGTCTACACTACGAGTTTAGGTCGACTTTAGCAGCGTTAAATCGAATTAAGCCTGGACACGTTCACACGACGAAGCCCTTTCTTTCGACTTAAAGGGCCCTTTAAACCGGTTTCTTTACTCCACCTCCGACGAGGGGATTAGCGATAAAATCGGCCTTAGCGGGTCGGAATTGGGGTAGTGTGGACGGAATTCGACGTTATTGGCCTCCAGGAGCTATCCCACAGTGCTTCATTGTGACCGCTCTGGACAGCACTCCCAACTCAGATGCACTGACCAGGTAGACAGGAAAAGCCCCACGAACCATTTCCTGTTTGCTCAGCGTGGAGAGCACAGGTGACCACGCAAAGCTCATCAGCACAGGTAACCGTGATGGAGTCCCAGGATCGCAAAAGAGCTCCATCATGGACCGAACGGGAGGTACGGGATCTGCTCGCCATATGGGGAGATGAATCAGTGCTAGCTGAACTCCGTAGCAGTAAACGAAATGGCAAAATATTAGAAAAGTCTCCAAGGCCATGAAGGACAGAGGCCATAACAGGGACGCACAGCAGTGCCGCGTGAAAATTAAGGAGCTATGGCAAGCCTACCACAAAGCCAGAGAAGCAAACGGAAGGTCCGGGGCAGAGCCGCAAACATGCCGCTTCTACGCGGAGCTGCATGCCATTCTAGGGGGTGCAGCCACCACTACCCCAACCGTGTGCTATGACTCCCTCACTGGAGAAACACACAGGGAAGCGGGTTCGGGGTATGAGGAAGATGAGGATGGAGATAATGTAGATAGCTCACAGCAGCAAGGAAGCGGAGAAACCGGTTTCCCCAACAGCCAGGATATGTTTATCACCCTGGACCTGGAACCAGTAACCCCCGAACTCACCCAAGGCGTGCTCCCAGACCCTGAGGGCACACAGGGGACCTCTGGTGAGTGTACTTTTGTAAATATTACACATGGTTTAAAAGCAAGCATGTTTAATGATTAATTTGCCCTGGCAATCGCGGCCAGTAAAGCTACTGGAAAAGTCTGTTAACGTGTATGGGGATGGAGCGGAAATCCTCCAGGGACATCTCCAGAAAACTCTCCTTCATGTACTCCCAAAGCCTTTGCAAAAGGTTTCTGGGGAGGGCTGCCTTATCCCGTCCGCCATGGTAGGACACTTTACCACACCAGGCCAGTAGCACGTAGTCTGGAATCATTGCATAACAAAGCATGGCAGCGTATGGTCCCGGTGTTTGCTGGCATGCAGACATCCATTCCTTATCGCTCTTTGTTATCCTCAGGAGAGTGATATCATTCACGGTCACCTGGTTGAAATGGGGCAATTTTATTAAGGGGACATTCAGAGGTGCCCCTTCCTGCTCTGCTGAACAGAAATATTCCCCGCTGTTAGCCACGCGGTGGGGGGGAGGGGTGAAGTGATCATCCCAGAGAATTGGGTGGGGGGGGAGGGTAGTTAGTTGGGTTTGTGCTGCATGTTAACCCGGAAACCGCAGCCCCTCCTTTTACATTGCAAACCCATTTTAAATGGCCAACCCAACGGGTGCTTGGTATGGGAAATGAGAGTGCTACTGTTTGAAACCATTCCCACATGTTAAGAAGGTTAAAAAAGCCAAAAGACTGTGTCTTACCATGGCTGCCTGCAAGCCAAAATCTGTTGCCTGGCACTGCGTGAGTGATCTCTCACACCAAACCGGCAGGCCCTCAATATAAGAGGAAAAATGCGACCTTGTAACGAAAGCACATGTGCTGTGTAATGTGAACAGCAAAATTTAACGTGAAAGAGTGTACCCATTGTTCTCTAAAATGTGTCTTTTTTAACCACCTCTCCCTTCTCCTCCACCAGCTGCAAATGTTTCTCCTTCACAGAGGCTAGTGAAGATTAGAAGGAGAAAATGGAGGACGCGGGACGATATGTTCACGGAGCTCCAGATGTCCTCCCACGCTGAGAGAGCACAGCAGAATGCGTGGAGGCAGTCAATGTCAGACTACAGAAAAGCACAGTATGAACGAGAGGAGAGGTAAGTGGCGGGCTGAATCGCGGGATGAACAGAGCAAGTGGCGGGCTGAAGATGATAGGTGGCGTCAGCTTGCAGACAGAAGGCAAGAGTCGATGCTCCAGCTGCTGGAGCATCAAACTGATATGCTCCAGCGTATGGTTGAGCTGCAGGAAAGGCAGCAGGAGCAGAGACCGCCGCTACAGCCCCTCTGTAACCAACAGCCCTCCTCCCCAAGTTCCATAGCCTCCTCACCCAGACGCCCAAGAACACGGTGGGGGGGCCTCCGGCCACCCTGTCACTCCACCCCAGATGATTGCCCGAGCATCAGAAGGCTGGCCTTCAATAAGAGTTAAAGTTTTAAACTGCAGTGTGTCCTTTTCCTTCCCTCCTCCCCCACCCATCCCGGGCTACCTTGGCAATTATCCCCTAGTTGTGTGATGAATTAATAAAGAATGCATGAATGTGAAGTAACAATGACTTTATTGCCTCTGCAAGCGGTGCTCGAAGGGGGGAAGGGGAGGGTGGGGTGGTTGGTTTACAGGGAAGTAGAGTGAACCGGGGGGGCGGCCGGAGGGTTCATCAAGGAGAAACAAACAGAAGTTTCACACCGTAGCCTGGCCAGTCACAAAACTCGTTTTCAAAGCTTCTCTTATGCGCACTGTGCCCTGCTGTGCTCTTCTAACCGCCCTGGTGTCTGGCTGCGCGTAATCAGCGGCCAGGCGATTTGCCTCAACCTCCCACCCCACCATAAATGTCTCCCCTTTACTCTCACAGATATTGTGGAGCGCACAGCAAGCAGCAATAACAATGGGGATATTCTTTTCGCTGAGGTCTGATCGAGTCAGTAAGCGGCGCCAGCGCGCTTTTAAACGTCCAAATGCACATTCCACCACCATTCGGCACTTGCTCAGCCTGTAGTTGAACAGGTCCTGACTACTGTCCAGGCTGCCTGTGTACGGCTTCATGAGCCATGGCATTAAAGGGTAGGCTGGGTCCCCAAGGATCACGATAGGCATTTCAACATCCCCAACGGTTATTTTCTGGTCCGGGAAGAAAGTCCCTTCCTCCAGCTTTCGAAACAGAGCAGAGTGCCTGAAGACGCGAGCATCATGTACCTTTCCCGGCCATCCCACGTTGATGTTGGTGAAACATCCCTTGTGATCCACCAGGGCTTGCAGCAGCATTGAAAAGTACCCCTTGCGGTTTATGTACTCGGTGGCTTGGTGCTCCGGTGACAAGATAGGGATATGGGTTCTGTCTATGGCCCCACCACAGTTTGGGAATCTCATTGCAGCAAAGCCATCCACTATGGCCTGCACGTTTCCCAGAGTCACTACCCTTGATATCACCAGGTCTTTCATTGCCCTGGCAACTTGGATCACAGCAGCCCCCACAGTAGATTTGCCCACTCCAAATTGATTCCCGACTGACCGGTAGCTGTCTGGCGTTGCAAGCTTCCACAGGGCTATCGCCACTCGCTTCTCAACTGTGAGGGCTGCTCTCATTCTGGTATTCCGGCGCTTCAGGGCAGGGGAAAGCAAGTCACAAAGTTCCATGAAAGTGCCCTTATGCGTGCAAAAGTTTCGCAGCCACTGGGAATTGTCCCACACCTGCAGCACGATGCGGTCCCACCAGTCTGTGCTTGTTTCCCGGGCCCAGAATCGGCGTTCCACGGCATGAACCTGCCCCAGTAACACCATGATTTCCACATTGCTGGGGCCTGTGCCTTGTGAGAGGTCTATGTCCATGTCAATTTCCTCATCACTCTCGTCGCCGCGCTGCAATCACCTCCTTGGCTGGTCCTGGTTTTGCTTTGGCATGTCCTGGCTCTGCATATACTCCAGGACAATGTGTGTGGTGTTCATAGTGCTCATAATTGCCGCGGTGATCTGAGCGGGCTCCATGATCCCAGTGCAAGCTATGGCATCTGGTCTGAAAAAAGGCGCGAAACTAGTATCTGATGGACTGAGGGAGGGAGGGAGGGAGGGTCGAGTGACAACATGGCGTACAGGTACAGGGAATTAAAATCAAGAAAGGTGGCTGTGCATCAGGGAGAAACACAAACAACTGTCACACAGAATGGCCCCCCCCAAAGATTGAACTCAAAACCCTCGGTTTAGCAGGCCGTTGATTTCACGGAGGGAGGGGGAAGCAAATGAATACAGAACAAATCTATTTTTTACATCTTAAGCTGGCAGACGACGGTGCAGCATGACTGATAGCCCTCGGCATCTTCTGGGTGCTTGGCAGAAAATACTGGGCGCTTGGCAGAAAATAGCATACTATGACTGATAGTCATCATCATCAAGACAGTTCGATAGGACTGAGCATGTCTGCCCAGATGCCCATGATTGACAGCCACTGCAGTACGATGATGACGGATACCAGTCACAATATACCATCTTCTACCAAAAGGCAAGGGGCTGCTGCTGTGTGCAATGCAGTCCCACGTCTGCCAGCCCCATGTCTGCCAGCACCCAGATTGCCCTCGGCCTCTTCTGGGTGCTTAGCAGAAAATACTGGGCGCTTGGCAGAAAATGGCATACTACGACTGATAGCCATCATCGTCATTGTGAAGGCAGCAGAATATGACTGCGGGAATGGGGGACTGGGGGACATACGGAGTTCCAGCCCCTGCTGTACGATGACGACGGTTACCAATCGTAATACACCATCTACTGCCAAAAGGCAAAAGGCAAGGGGCTGGTGCAATGCAGCCCTACGGCTGCCAGCCCCACGGCTGCCAGCACCCAGATCGCCGATGAAGGCTACCAGTCATGCTGCACCGTCTACCGCCAAAAGGCAGTTAGCTGCTGCTGCTGTGTAGCAATGCAGTACCACGTCTGCCGGCACCCAGATGACATATGGTGACGGTGAGCTGAGCTGAGCGGGCTCCATGCTTGCCGTGGTATGATGTCTGCACAGGTAACCCAGGTAAAAAGGCACGAATCTATTGTCTGCCGTTGCTCTGACGGAGGGGGAGGGGCCTGACAACATGTACCCAGAACCCCCCGCGACACTGTTTTGCATCATTCAGGCAATGGGATCTCAACCCAGAATTCCAATGGGTGGCGGAGACTGCGGGAACTGTGGGATAGCTACCCATAGTGCAATGCTCCGGAAGTCGACGCTAGCCTCGGTACTGTGGACGCGGTCCGCCGACTAGAGCACTTAGAGCATTTTATGTGGGGACACACACAATTGGCTGTATACAACCGATTTCTATAAAACCGGCTTCTATAAATTCGACCTAATTTCGTAGTGTAGACATACCCTAAGAATGACATGTTTTGAAAACTAGACAAAAATCAAAATCTACTTAAGTCATTAGGAGTGTTTTTGATTGATAACAAATGCAGATACCAAATGCACAAATTGAAGTCCAACTCCTGCAAAAACTTTAACAGGTGTGTAACTTTACTCATATGAGTAGTTCAATTAACTCTAATGGGTTTACTCATATATATGAAGCTACTCTCATGTGTAAGGTTTTGCACTTGTATTTGTACCTAGTGCAGTGGCTGAGCATTTAAACTTTTGTTGAATTGGTTACATAGATCGATGTGGCTAAATTTGGGAAAGTATGTTTTTGTTGTTGTTTTTTTTTAAAGATAAACTAACATGTCCTGTCAAATACAGTGTTCAGAAGCCTTTTTGCTGCTAAAAAATTATATTTTGCTGCAGTGATTCTTAGCCAGATATTAACATATGTTCAGCACTAACAGTTCTCTGACTTGTTTTAGAAGTGAAGAACAAAAAATTGCACCAGAAAATTCTTAGCAACTCTAAAACATTTAAAGTTAAAAAAAGAAAACTTGGACCTCTGTTATAAATGCTGTGGTATGACAGCATTACACAATGTGATGTTTGGGTTACTTCATTATAGCAATTAGTGCCTAGTGAACAATTCACTTTGGCCTCCTACTTCTGTTACCTTGACATTTAAAGTAATGTGAAATGACCCAAATTTCATACACAGGGCTAGGTTCATGTACAACCCTTGCATACTTGTCATTGAAAATATGCATTTTAAATTATGTGGTAGAAAGGCTGCACACGTACCTCAGATTTGAAATGAAAACTTGATGTACCAATAACTAGCGATGGTCATTTAAATGCATGGGGGTTGGATTAGGTTTGATAAACCAATTTAAGTAGGCAAGGGAGAACTTTTTTTTGACTGTTAATTAACCAAAAAGCAAATCCTCATCTAGAACATGCACTAGAGTTTATTTAAAATAAAAAACACCTACAGAGAATATATTTTTCTTTAGGAAAATACAAAGAGTAGTAAGAAACCTGGGTATGAATCCTCCTCCAGCAGCTCCAGAGGTTCCAGGGCACCCATGTGAGTAAGCCACAAGAGTAAGTTTCTGACTCTAAATGTGATTATCCTTCCAACTCTGACAACTGTGGGTAGGGGAGACGCCTCAGATTCAGGACTGGATTCACATAACGTGGGGCCCTAGACATAGCCCTGCATGGGAACACTTTGGTTTTCCACCCATGCTATGCTACACTCTAGGTCCCTAATCCTACTTGAGTTGGCAGAGGCTACCCACCCCTGCAGAGCTGATGGGAGGCCCACAACTTCTACTGTTTGGGCAGACTGAGTCTCCTCTCCTTACCATCCTTTGCCTTCAAATGGGCTGCAGTCTGTCTCAGACAGCTCAGATCTCATTCACTCCTCTTTGAATTAAGACTCCTTTTAACAGCACCCCAGCTCACCAATGATAGAATAGTAGCAGCAAAGGCCCACAGCATCCCCTGCTGGCATGGTGCTGGGATTCCCCAGTGCACCGTATTTCAGTATTAACAACCAAAAAGGACGAATGGGCAGTTTTACGTCTGTATTTTTCTTAATGTTTGATATGGGTCTATGGAGTTTTTCTGTTTCTAAGACTGAAACTATTTGGTACACAGTGCACCACAGACACTCTGTGGAAGCTGAAGCTTTATGTAGTAGTAGTTCTGGTGGCGTTAAAACACGTTCTAACGGGGAGGAGAGTCAGAAAGGGCTTTAGAAGGGGGGACCTTAGGCGATATCTATAACCTGTTCATAGAAACAGCCCAGACTAGATCAATATGATGTGCTATATTTGTATCTTTGGCAATTTAACATTGCTATTCCAGCCAAGAATTGAGGGTGGGGAATGACCCTTCTTTGCCATCATTCTGTATCTTGGGTAAACGTGCTCCTCTTTTTGGAACAGTAATATTTGTTTCTCTGTGTTATAAATATATAAAATTGATCATGCCGGAAATCAAGACAATGGGACACTGTACTGATAATCTTATGGGGGTTATCTTTGTTAACTTCAGGTGATAGGCTTTAGAAGTGTATTAAGTGGAAACAACATTCTATACGTTTTCTTTTAATTTAAACAGTATATAGGAGGAGGCAAGAATGGAAAACTTTCTTTCTTTCATTTATTTATTTAAAACCCCCCTGGGGACATAACCAATATTGGAGTAACCCACTTGTGATGGGGTGTACCCTGAACTGGGCCAACGGGACCTGTGCAATCACTGTGGGCCCAGGAGACCACATCCCCTCGCCTCTTTGGTGCATCCTCCAGGTGGAAGGGACAGATAAAAGGAGGCAGCCCAGCTCTGCCTGGGCTGGCTGATAAGGAGGAAGAATATGTGCTGCAGGCTCCTTGCAGAGGCACCTGCAACTCTCCAAGCGGTGGGAACCACGGACCTGGACTATGCTGTGGATGACCAGCCAATTGCAGAGACTGATGGGGATGCTGAACCACTGCCAGCCGAGGAGATGCCTGAGATGAGACTTGTGGTAGGAAGTGACCCAGGGAATGTATTAGAAGCCAATGCTTGAACCCTTAAATGGGAATTTCCTGGCTTCATTGGACCTTGGATCAGAACCAGAGTAGGATGGGCGTGAGTTCCCCTACATCCCCCACACTTGCCAGGAGGTGTGGCTATTGGGGGCTACACTCAAACTGATTGTTGGCCCTGCCCCAGGGTTGTAGCCTGGTTGTTTTTTTTCCAGCCTGTCTAAAGGGTCATAGCCCACGTACTGCTATTGCCTGCCCCAACCAGGAGGCTCAGGGGCCAAAGACTGTTTGCTCTGCTTTGCCCCACCCAGGGGCTATAGACTGACTACTTGCTCTGCCCTGCCCAGAGAGTCAGAGCCCTCTGACTGCTGTTGTTTGCCCTAGCTGGGAGGCTTAAGAAACTAAAGACTGAGCATTGGTTCTGCCCTGCCCCAGGAGCTGCTGGCTATTTGTTGGCTTTACCCTGCCCAGAGGGTCAAAGCCCAATTGCAATTGTTTGCCTCAGCCAGGAGTCATTAGACTGAGTGTTTACCAGTCCCTCCCCCCAGGAGCCCTGAGTGCCCCTAATTGTAATTGCCTTATCCAACATGGTGTGATGGCATGTACCAACTCAGCACTGGGCTAAGAGAGGTGGCCATGCTCGACACGCAGGGGCCCCCATGACACCACAATTATGAAAACACACAGTTGAAACTAAAACGAGCATCAGTGGGTCTAAAATACAAAAAGTCCAAGACCACCTGATCCCAGGAATTTGAGGAGGCAGGATGGAGATACTTTCCAAGCTCACATTTCTACAATTTTTGTACCTTTGAGTTAAGAAAGTGCATGAACACATGCTAGGTCTCTCTGAAATTCTGCTTCTCATTCATATTTTTGATAGGACTTGGTTCTTCATGCCTCTTGACCATATGAACAGCAGCATTAGCCAAATAAGGAACTTATACAAAAGTTTTTACCTACTAATAATGACTTGCTGAAGTTCCAATACAAAGGCAATGAATCCAGATTTTTTTTTTTTGGTTGCTTTGAGATAACGAAGTGGCATGTCTCTTAAATATACACTCATGTTCTATTCCTACTCATGTTGGTATTAATAAAGATAATCAGGTCAAGGTGAAACATAAATGAATGCTCTCGTACTGTATGACTGCGCTTTTCTCAAGCTTTGCCTTTTAATTTTTCTCTTCCTTAGTCCTTGCCTGTCAGTTGCTCTTTTAGAAAAGTAGTATCATTTTAGTATATTATCTTTTTTAAAGGGCTATATAGTACTTTGTTCTGTTCCTCTAGCACCTAAATATTCTCCCTATATCTCCACCTTTTGCTGTAAATCTGCCCTATTTATTTGAAGTCAATAATGAATCTTGGTGAGGTGTGCATGCTGGAATATTACCTTTCTCACTAATTAATTGAATATGATAATGAGGGCATGATGACAAAGTCAAAGCAGGACCAGAAAACAAGTAATCAGACTATTTGTTAACCAGATCAGAAACAACAGATGCTAACTTAACAGAAGCTTTTAAAAAAAAAAGTATCTGTGCAAATGCAATGTGATTATTTCGAAGGAGACCATAAGTACTAAGGGCCCGGTACCAAGGGCCAGACAGTTGGGCTGTCACTTTGTGTTCTTGTCATAAAGCTGGATTACTTGGACATGAAATGATCACTAGTCTAGAATCTGCTGCTCCTAGAAAAGAGGATGGGCGTGGAGGAAAGGAGGCATGGTTGTAATGGTCATGTACTGCAATGATCTCTGGCTGCAATTTGATCCCCTTGAGATTGTTAGTAGTAGGCTAACTTATGCCTGGGGACTGGCCCTCCACAGAGTGGTTCCTGAATCAGGGGAGTGGAAAGGTAAACTTTTAAACCATCGTTTTAATTTCCCCGCCTTTCTTTCTTACGCTGTCTGCTGTGCATTGGCCCTATTTTTACACTGAAGACGTCATTGCACTCTAAGGAATAGCAGAGGTTGGTCTTTCATCCTGACCAACATTTCTCCTCCACTCACTGTTGCACAACATCCCGTTTGCTGCCTGACTCCTAACATTCACCCTAGAGGTGCCTGTGGTCATTGGCGCCACAAAGTGTTTGGAGCACTTAGGATGAAAGGTGCCTCATAAATGTAAAACATTAATAATACAGACTTCAGCTAGCACACAGAACAGGTGTACAGAAGAGCTGGCTTTCTTTCAACTTCTTTTTTACTTTGGCCTTTCAATACTAATATGAATTGCTACCCAAAAAAGAATAGTGCAAATTGTTTTTTTGTAAACAAAAGACTTGGTTATTCAGCTTTAAACTTCACACAGCCCTTAGTTAGACCATATGTCTATCATTTATTTCTTCTTCATACATGCCATCTAAAAAAATTTCTTTTATTTGATTCCTCACACAGTGATTTAAGCTTTATAGTGGCCTCTTCCCACATGTATTTACGAATTTTTTTTATATCTCAAACAGCACACTGTGGGGAAACGGATGTCTCTCTCACCTCCATGCAATCTCTATTGGATGAAAGCTGTACCACTATTAGTAAGTCTGGTCTTCCTTAGCAAATAACCTCAGTGGGATTTTTAGTCACCAGTGACCCTTAAAAAAGTGATATTTTTGAAATGAGAAAATTACCAGATTGCAGTAGTGTGACATGACTCATGCAACTTGGCGTTACCTGTCAAAATGTGCCATCAGCAAAAAAGATTGAAAGAAGCTAGGATTTTAAGGGGGATAAAAACTGTCTGGTAAGGATTTTTTTTCTGCGTGTCTGTGTGTGTGGCAGTTGATACATTAAAGTGTCCACAATTCTGGATGTTGGCTTTAAAATATAATCCAAAACTGAAACTCATGTGAGAGGGTGTATCTTCAGTGAAGTTAGTGGAGCTTGCAGCTGTTTGCCTCAGAACTACCTTCAGCCTATGTGAAGAAACACTAGCTATATGGTTTAGTGGATAAGGTGCTAGACTATGAGTCAGAAGTAGAGATGTTCAAAATATTCCAATTTTTTTTTTGAGGGGCACACTTTTCAGAAAAGTGTGTCAAAAATTCTTCCATTTTCCCCAACCAGCTCTAGTCAGGAGATATGACTTTTGTTCATGGCATTGACACAGACCTGTTGTGTGACCTTGGTTAGGTCACTTCATTGATCTTTGCCTCAGTTTCTCAAATTGGTAACACAGGGATAGTGACACATACCTATGACCTATGAATACCCATATGCTGATAACATGGCTCTGATGGTTTATGAAAATCAGCCAATCATAGACATATGTGATGTAATCCTGAGGTATGAAATCTGGCCCTGTGTGGGCTGCCAGAGTGGGAGGTGAAAGGTTTTGTGGCAGAGGATAAGGTGGAAGAGAGGTGTGGGGAAGAGGTGGGCTGGTTAGGAGCATCAGGGTTGCAGTATGTGGAGAAAAGAGCATAGAAAGGAAATCCATGGGAAAGAAAACAGAGCGAGGGGCACAGTAAAGAGAGTTGATGATGAAGAACTGGCGGGGGTGGGGACAGTGGAAAAGGGACAGGAGGATGAGGAGACGGTAGAAAAGAAGAAGGCAGATTTGATGAGCATAGCTGAAGTGAAGGTCACAGCACACATACACACAGAGAAAGAGAGAGCGCAATATGTGCAAGCTGAGCTTAAAGACTTTCTGAGGCTACTGTTCAGCACTATGACTCTCAACTAAATACAGTAAATTTCATTATAATTAATGTTGTTAAAATAAAATACAGCATCTCTTTTTATAGTACTTCATTGATAATGTTTGGCTCTTAGGGGTGCTCTGCTCTTATAATTAAAGTTGTGAGCATTTGCAAACATCTGCCTAGCAAGGAAATTTAGTGTGTGTGTGTGTGTGTGTGTGTGTGTGTGTGTGTGTGTGTGTGTGTGTGTGTGTGTGTCCCACAAGTTTAGGGAGAACTTAATTAAAATTTTTCTATATCAGGCTCTTGATGCTTAAAATAGACTTTAAAGTACTCTTTCGGGGCTAGATCAATTCCTCTTCTTCACTTCATAGGCTCCCTGGGATCTAGGAAAATACACTTTAAGGACCCAATCCTGCCCCTATTGAAGTCAATGATAAAATTCCCATCAACTTTAATGGGAGCACGATCTCCCCTAGCTGTGCCCTTTTGAACCCCAATCTTAATTTCCTCCCTGATTTTTAATTTGCACACTGTATTTGCCAAAAAGTAATTGACAAATAAATCACATTCCAATATTATGATCATAAGTTGTAACACCATGACCCAGATCTTGGGCTCTCTTATGATTTCTGCCTTCAGAGTAGTTGGAAATGCTTTGGTGGGAGGAATGCTACTTTTAAAACTGACAGAGTACTCTTCACTGTGACGCTGAATAGCAGATGGCACCTTAACTTTAACACAAAGCAATTTTTTTCTGTAGACTGTTCTTTATAAAAAGTAATACAAAACACTTCAATGTGAGAGTCATTCATAAACAAAAACAAAAATGAATAGTGACAGACTTGATGGCTCTCAGAGAGGGAATTCTAGCTAGATTACTATATTTATAAAATATGCATTATTTTTGTCTGGCACCAGCAGTGAGTAAGTTACTTTACAAAGGTTGCATGGCTTTATAATTGTAAGAGTCCTGGAAAGGGGTCAGAAAGCAGGCAAAGGAACAAAAGTGGTCACATGGAGAGTAGGTGGAGAAGACGTTTGAAAACAGGATGTTTGTGAACTTGATATAAGATGGAGTCATTATTAAGCCTCTGATAAAGGAATAATAGGGCAATTTTTGCTACATTGTGGACCTTCCTGATGTGCAGAGAGTCCCAATTTACAAACATCAGACAAGAATTTTAGTAGCTCAGATAAAAAGTGGTTTAAAGAATGAATAAGAATTTCAGCAGAGGAAGGTTGAAGGTTGGGCTACTCTTCAGTGATGTTCCATAGGCAGTGACAGGAAGACGTACAAACAAAGAAGATGTTAGGAAACAGTAGTAAGTAAATGTGGTCCAAAGGTGTCTCTAAAATTGGTGACCTTAATAGAAAAGTTTGGAGAATTAGATCTGGAATAATAGGGTTTAATTTTATTTTTAGCTGAAAAAGGGGATTTGTTTGAAGCATTGAGTAATAGGAAATGTCTGTCTACAACACAAACCTGAGTGTATTTTCATCATACCTAAAAATAAACATGAACTTCTAACTCCATAAAAAAAAAAAAGACCCAAACTGTCCAAACCATTTCAAAGCTAGATGATTCTGAATCAATATGGCAGCAACCATCGGTGTTCTCTGCTGCAGTGAAGGTTCTATTTAACCTGCCTACAAATTATATACAAACTCATTTCTGCCATAGATATGTGAACAATGCATTTAAT
This sequence comes from Emys orbicularis, assembly GCF_028017835.1. Taxonomy (NCBI): domain Eukaryota; kingdom Metazoa; phylum Chordata; order Testudines; family Emydidae; genus Emys; species Emys orbicularis. Next base: position 183,689,698 of record NC_088683.1, read on the forward strand.
TAAGTTATTTCCTGGGGACAAATCAAATCAAATCTAGGTGACAGAAAATGCTATCTTGACTTCTCCACACAAAAGAACAATCAAAAACATTTTGAATATCCTCCAACTCAGTTTGGTCACTTCAGTAAATATTAGCAAGATAATCGAAACTTAGAGATATTACTTGGTATTCTAAAATGGAATTGTCTTAGCCTATCAGAATGCAGGGATACTGTACAGTTAATGATCCATAAATGGATAGGTATTTATCAGTGTTGCAACTTCCTGCATTCTGATTGGTTCAGGAGCAGTAAGGGAAGGTGGTATAAATGTCCTAAAAACTTACTGGCTATTTCTTATAAATCTCACTATAGAAATCCATGTATTCTGGTTAATAAAGGTCTTCAGCCAAAGTGTAGGGATTTGTCACTAACCATACAATGAACGATTATGCAACTGTCTTCTCTCTGATTGGCATCTGCCTCCAGAACTCTCCATTTATGTCTGAAATCTCCAATTAATATCTTCTCCGTTTCTGAACCTCACTCTACCTTCCCACCTGCATACAAATTAATACAATTTAATTTAAAATGACCTATTCTTTATGCAGGGAAGGAATTTAATATTTTTATACTCATGACTATAGTATCTGAATTACTTTCTCGAGGGGCGAGGAGGAGGTGGATATGGGTAAATATTGAGAAGACTAGGGTGAGTGATGTAGCGATCTGAAGAAGTGATCAGAAACTGAGACAGTATGTTGTGGAGAGATGGATGGTAATTTTTGAGGGTAATAGTCAATTAGAGCAGTGGGTGAAATTCACCCCAATGTAGAGGGCCAACACAAGGCCTATCTGTCACTTAAGGGTTCAAAATAGAGCATAAGTGGGATGTAAATTTGAGCCTGTGAAAATCTGATTACCATTTGGTGATGAAACACTTAGAACTCTGCATTTCAGAATGCTCTGGATCGTAAAGATTCAGTAACCCCATGTGTACTGTCACCACAGTTCATAACATTCCACAGGCCCCAACCACTATTTTCATTTCACTATTTTCACTTCACTTCAATACCAATGCTATTAAGAAGTCCTGTTATTTAAATTTGGTTGAAGGCGAAAAAAGAACAAATGTATAAATAAAAGGGAAGCAAATAATTTGTAAGACACTTCTCAAAAGATATAGGTACATGCTGTGTCCAATATCAAGTCATTTCTGAGAGTAAACTGAACTTCAGTAACAAGTCTGTAAGACTGTTATTTCAAGAACAAAACAAAGTGAAAGGTTAAATCAGGAAAAGCTTCTAACTGCAATCTTATTTTGATTTCATTCCTGTGAGTATTGCTGTCCAAAAGGCTATTTTCATCGATAACATTATACTACTGGATAATTCAGATTGGTTTGTACTGAACTCACAGTTCGTAGTACTTCATTTTATAGACAAAACTTCTCAAGGTTCATAGAAGTATGCTAGTTCCCTGGGATTCAGGGTGCATGTGTGTAGGGTGGATAAGTCTGGCTCTATCTGTATTGTTACCCTAAGCAAAGCTGGATTGTAATACCTCCTTTCCTGTTTGTTGTCTGCTCTCTGGCTTTTTTCTTCCTTCCACCGACTAGCCAGGCTTAGCAATTCATACGCTATCATGTGAGTTCTTTCTTCCTCCAAAAAGATGCCCCTGTTTCCACTCAGTAATGCCCAGCTGACAACTTTAGCTCCCATTTTCTTGCTAGGAATCTCTCCTCCTTGCTGCAACAGTCTGTCAAAGAAATTTCTGGGGCAGCCAGCCCCTAAAGTTAATTGGTTGTGGGGCTTGAGATTGATGGATGGTTTTAATTGGGGCACCCACCACAAACAAGCTATACAGAAACAGACACGTCATTCAAATGGGGGATCATTAGAGTGGAGTATAGTAGGTGAAGAGTCTAGCAATTTGTATTTGAGTTTTAAGCCGTTCTTTAAACTTTTCTTTAAACTTAGGGAACAAAACACCACATTCATCTTCCCCTTTCATCAGCATCTCTTTCCTTAGCTGCTTGCTCATCTGTTTTCCATACATCATGTGTGCTACATTCTATGCTGCATTTTCTACTCTATGTATTGTCACTGCATATCTATCATTCAGCTCTTGTTCTTCCTCTCCTTCTGCTAGATCTTGGAATCTATATTTTATTTCAAGACTGAATTCCATCTTTTTACACTGAGCTTTTCTAAGTTAATTAATTTTCACGGGTCCCTTGATGATCAATTTTTGCTCTTCTGAGGCTTTGTTAGCCTGATCTTACATCTCAACTTCCTATAATTTTGTTCTTGTGTTGCATAGCTTGAGAATAATAAAAATATATACTAATGTACTAGAAAAACAGGAGGAGAGCTTCTGCAATTACAAAGTAATGCTTTTCCCTCTTGATGAAAAGAAGTGGATAACATTGGGGGAGTGGGACTCATTTTCAAGAAAGACTAGTCTGTTTACTCTACTTTATTTTGTTAATTAGGCATTACATAGGCTGATATTTGGCCACAGCAGACCTTCCTTCATTGTTAAACTTTACATTACATTTGTAATCAAGGAACTGATATTGGGCACATATACTTAGCAGAGCAGAAAGATCTTGAGCCAGATGCTCTGTCTATGTGGAGTTGTTACAAAAACTTAGAAATTGCTATACAAAAACAAGCTTGTGATGCATGTAGTCTAGTTTTCAAAAATGGCTAGCGCTGGATGCTTCTAAGGAATTATCAAACTCATATAATACACTGTTAAATGGGAAAATGTTTCCTGACCAAACCTGATCTTTTGTTAAACTCCTGGGCATCTGCTTAATATTCCTGGTTGATTCAGGTATGTTACATCTGCTGTGATGATGAACATACCTATGTAATTGCATCTGAATCATTTCAATAGAAATGTATTGTCTGACAGCTGCATAGCACATCAGATGTTAGCAGAGGACCAGAAATAAAAGGATTAGGTCAGTCTCTCTCTCTCTCTCTCTCTCTCTCTCTCTCTCACTCACACACACACACACACACACACACACACACACAAGTTCAGGTAACCTTCCTCAGAGTACAGTGAGATTATTCCAGCTATATCCCAAGGACTCCGTCCTTTCTTCTTGGCCTTTTCCCTTGGCTTCTTTTTTCTAATAAAGCCCTCTGTCTGCCCCACACACCCCTTTTGTTTGTATTTCCATCATGAGATGTCTCTCAGACTCTCCAGCTGTTTATTTCTCTCACACTTGGTATTGCAGATACTCTAATTCCCAGAGAGAATATGAATTTATTCTTCTCTATGGCTGATGTTATCAATCTTATGTCTTACAAATGCTATATTGCTAGGTATCACCTAGCAATATCTGCTGGACATTCTGTTATTTTCACTTGGCACTTTATAATTTAAGATATAGCTTATAGTATTTCTTGCTGTGATTTTGCTGTAGTATTATTAATTGCCACTGAAAATGTGCTAGATTCTTTCAAGAAAAATGTTATTTCTTTGGTTCACAAACAAGCAACATGCCAGAACCTAAAGTTGGGTGAACACCTCTAACTTCTAAAGTACTTGACAACAGGGTTTGTTTGTTTTGTTTTGTTTTGTTTTGTTTTGTTTGTTTTTGCAGTGGTGGTGGTGGCAGGGAAATCTTATGTCCTCCAAAGGGTTTATGATTTGAATTTAAAATGAGAAAATTATATTTTCAACTTAATCTGTAATCATGGAAATGCTAATGCAAATGGAAGTGTAAAAAGCCATTTAAAGTTAGAATTGGCTGCCTTGGAACTGGAACGAATGATGTGATGGAGGAGAGTTTGAGGAGCCCCTTTTAAAAACTTTGCCAACCAGTTAATCTTCTCTGCAAAATCCCTTGGACAGTTTTTGTGTGTCATGCAAGAGTTTTGGTTTGACAATTAGTTTCAAGAACACTGTGATCATGTACCAAGAGGTGGAAGAACCAATGCCTGACATTACTCTGGAGGGTAAATCTCTTGGCATCATCGACAGCTTTTGCTGCTTGGGTTCTATGGGATCAGCAGGAATTTTGACCTTCAGATTGAACTGACTAACAGAATCAGAAAAGCAGCTAAGAATTTCGGGCTGTTATAGAAATGTGCACGAAATAATAGCAAAGTATTGACTACGGTGAAGATCTAAATCTACCAGATTGCATGCTGTCATCCATGCTTTATCGTTCAGAAATGTGGACTACATATGCTAGGCATGTCAGTTGACTGAACAGCTTCCATATGAGATGCCTGCACAAGATCCTGAAAATAAAGTGGGAACACAAAATAGTGAAGCTAGAGGTGCAGAAGCATGCCGGACTGACACATTCAGAAACCACTATTAAGAAGAGGAGGTTGTGATGGCTTGGTCATGTCAGAAGAATGGTGGAAGACCATATCCCCAAGAATATTTTGTACAGCGAGATTCATGACGGCTCTAGAAAGCGGGGTCACCTTTTATGACCCTATCACGGTATGTGTAAAAATGATATGAAGTTATTCAACATCTATGTAGAAAGCTGGGAGGAGCACTCAGAATCCCATCCAATCTAGAGAGAACATTTGGCATTGGGTGCAACTCAACATGAAGCAGCTTTGATCCAGAGGATGGAAGCAAAGCGAGAAAGAAGGAAGCAGTGTGCTGTAATTTTGGATTCCAATTCAGACAATACATGGATCTGTGAAACTTGTAACAAACCATGTCACTCTCGAGTTGGGCTTGTCAGCCATAAGTGGATTCATCAGGCACCTGACTAGACCTCTTACTCGTACACCATGATCCTGCGGATCGACAGTTGCCTATTATTTTGGCTGCTTTGCTTCTAGTGGCTCTAGAATCGGTATCTTGGGATTCAGGAATTTACTTTTTAATTTTGGTCCTATTTGACTAAGGCTCCTAAAACACTACCAAGATTCTGTCACAGACTAAATTCCTCCTGGTATGACTCCACTGAATAAATACATGGAATCTGTCCTATTGAGAGCTGTGACAAAGTAATGAGGTCTATAGCCTTCAAAATAATTATATTTTTACTTGGCCATTTAAAAAAATTACTTGCTCTCAGTGTGTAGAACTTTGTGAGACAGGTCTACGGTCATGCAATATTTGTTGAACACTGGCTTTGATATTCAACATAATATTTTGCACTATGAACAAAGCCATTTACTGGGTTTAGGGAGCTTTGAGATGTTGACCAAGAGCAAGAAGGTCAACTTCCTACTGATACTGTTTAATTCTCTCCTTTTGGTTTTACTAAAGGATTTATTTTCCTCCTTCTTCCTAAATCAGTTGCAGAATGCTGATGAGACTGTATCAGTCAGCTTAGTGACAAGGATCCATTACAATGATAGATATTTTTCTGTTTGTAGAATTTTAACACATTTCTCTGCTGTTTTTATACATTGAGTAGAGAATATTCTAAGACAAGTTTTTATGAATAGTTCAAAAGCTAATTTATATTTTTATTTGTAAAAAAACAAAAATCAAAGTAGTAGATAATATGAAATTAAATATTTATAAGTACCATTTTTATTAGTAAGAACAAATGGAAACTATCATTACAACTCTTCATTAAAACTCACTGATACTGCTATTCATTACAATTCTATAAGCAAAATAATTCTACCCATTTTGGCTCTGAATAATGCAGCACAAAATTTGCTTCATCCCATAGATAGTCATTGTTTGGACTATTATATGAGAAGCTATAGATAGTGTGGAAGTAAATGTGGGTGCATGACTTCACACCCAATTCTGAAGTTTAACTTCACTTACATGGGCTGCTGTGTTTGCTCACCAAAACGTTTTAGGCCGCTGTACTGCCAGAACTCAAACACGTGCATAACTTGGCTCATAGAGGTAGTTCCATTGTTCATAATGGTGAGCCTTTCCTGGCTGGGCTCCTTGTTTTATGTATTTATTTGTTTGTTTATTTTTGCAGCCTCAGTTTTACATCTACAATCAATTGTGAGTACAAACACCTACGATTTAGACATTTAAATACCTACCACTACCCACTTAGATATCTAAATGCTAGAAATTGCTAGCATGATTAATTGTTGGATTTCAATAGCAAATGAAAAAAGGGGGCTGAGTTGAGGCCTTTTTAAAAACATGCCCTATGTCTATTTATTTGTTTGAACAGCACTTCTTTCTTTTGAGTTTTGAAGCATTGTCTGTGGTACTTTTATGACACCCACTGTTGTAGTATCTGAGCACCTCACAATCTCTCTCTCTCTCTCTCTCTCTTTTTTTTTTTTTTTTTGTATTTATCTCAGAAACCCCCAGTGAGGTATGGCAGTGCTATTATCTCCATTTTACAGATGGGGAACTAAGGCACATAGCGACGTATGGGATGTCCATACTTCAAGCTGGGGATGAGCTTCCCAGCTTGAGGAGACATACTCAGGCTAGCTGTGATCAAACTAGAATGCTAGAAATAGTGTAGCCATGGCAGTGTGAGTGGCAGGAGTGGCTAGCCACCCCAGGTATGTACCTAGTGTCTCTTACGGTCAGGTATTTGGGGCAGCTATACTGCAAACAATGACTATCCATGGTAGCTCAATGACAGCTAGCACTAGTATGTTTCCTTGAGCTGGGAATCACACCCCCAGTTTGAAGTATAGATATACCGTAAGGGAAGGTATGTAGCTCATCGAGGAAATAGGCTAAAAATAGAAGTGTAGTCCTGGTGGTGTGAGTGGGTAGCCATTCCAAAAACGGTCTTGTATGGGATTGTATTTTGGGTGGCTTGCCCCTTCTGCCACTTGCACCCTGCAGCTACTCTTCTATTTTTAGCATGCTAGCTCGATCACAGCTGGTGTAGTTACACCTCCTCATGCTGGAATTTACACTTAGATACCCTAACTGACTTGCCCGTGGTCACAATCTAGTGGAGCAGCAAATGGAAACTTTGTTTCCAAAGTCTCAGGCTAGACCTGTAACATGTGGACCACCCTTGCTCTTACTGGATTTCGGACGTAATCGGAGCATACAAATGAATGGGTAGATACTTTAGGCACCTCAGTAGTAATCCACTGGGAAGTTGGGGACATATAAAATAGCCAAGGTAAGAATAGACTCAGAAGGGTAGAATAATATCATAGAGGTGAGGATACTGTCTTGCATTGCATTTCCGCTCAGCAAAGAGGAGGCGAAGTTGTTTTAGAGGACAAAGGAGATCCTTTTCACCCAAAGTGGGATTCTTGAAGTCTTTTTTTCTTTTTTTCTTTTATAAGAAATGTTAGTTTTGTTGTGAATCTGTAAATGTGTTTCATGCCAGTAACCTACTTTACCACGGAGAGGAAAACTTGTTTGTTTGTTTATGTATGTTGTGATTTTGGAAAAACTTAATGCTATATTGGATTTTACCAGTTGAGTATCTTTGTTTTGCACAGCTCTGCATTTAAGGTAGAACACTATCTACATTGTAGTCAGTCTTAGGCCATGGCTACACTAGAGAGTTTACAGCAGTGCAGCTGCACTGATGGAGCTGGGCCACTGTAAGCTCTCTAGTGTAGCCGCTGTAAGCCGGTGGGAGAGAGCGCTCCCATTGACTTAATCCACCTCCAACCCGTGGCCATAGCTATGTCGGTGGGAGAAGCTCTCCCGCCGACATAGCACAGTCCACACGTGCGCTTAGGTCAGTGTAACTTATCTTGCTCAGGAGTGGCTTAATCAGAGCCATAGTCTATAATTTGCTTATGTTTTGCATCTTAATTACTCTCTGTGATTCTGAATGTAGGATGAGCTATGAGTACCTCAGAGCCAATGGATATCCTTCTTAAGCTACTCAAAAGTAGCAGGTGATGACAATAATTGCTCTAATTTTAACAGACCCAACTATTGCCTGCATTTGAAAAAAAATGAATACATAAGCCTGCACTTCTATAGTAAGATTCCCTTATGCAGAATCCAGAGAAAGAGGGGCTTGAAAGAATGAGGAAATAGAATCCAGGAAATCTACGACTTAAATTCAGACTATACTCTCCACAAAAAGTTAGATGAAAAGTATAACTCAAACTAGCACAAATTCTTTGAGTTAGGGCTGCTGCAACACCCTCGAGTCCACTACACACCTTTCCATTTAGTGTCTTAACTCTGAAGAAAGCTTTTGCTATGTTGTTTTTATAAAATTCTAAACCGAGGTGGAAGCAGAAAACAGTGCTATTTCTAGCTGAAATTAGTTTGTTTTCCTGGAGAAGGAAACACCAATTCAGTGGGCAAGGAAGTGTCAGTAACCTTTAGTCAAGCATCACATGAACCAAAACAAAAGAATCACTTCATAGACTGAAAGCTGAATAGGTTTTTAGAGTTGAATTCTTCTCTTAGATATGTGCTCACAACTCCCATTGGCTTAAATGTGAATTGGATGTGCTTATCTGTGGTCAGAATCAAGCCTTTAGACAGTAATACCAACAAATTACTGTAATCCCATATTGGGTTATTTTGTGACCAGAAGAAGAAGAATTTATCTCCTCTATAAAGCTTTTTTCAGAAATGTGATGATGACAACATCTTGTGGGCCGTGAAACAGATACAGACATAACCACCCATCCTGCTGAGCTATCCTAGATATGTAATGCAGCAGGGAGTGCAAAGACTAATAGCCTGTATGAGGATGAACTGAACAGGGTTTTCTTGATGTTTATAACACAACCCCCTTACATGATCAATAAATATTTGAGCAGATTTAATTTCTTTAAATGTATGATGCTTATTCATAACTATCACATTCTGATAGTAGCAGGAATGTTGTAATACCAACTATATTTCTGTAAAACAAACTGTGTTTTTGTTTCTACGTCTACTCCTCCTCATATTTCTTGTCAGTTTAATCTTTTAGTTCTCACTTTTTTTAAAGTTGTTTTTAACTTCTATTTTTCTTCCATTCCAGTGGGCTTAATTGAAAACCCATTAAATCAGTGGATAGTCTCCCATTGACTTCAATGGACTTTGGGTCAGGCCCCAAACACCTTCCTTTTGAAACAAACTGCTAAAATCATCCTGATAAATATTCTCTAATCATTCAAACAGTAACCATTCAACTTGCAATTTGTTTCCAGGGACTGGCTAGGGAACTGTTTGAGGAAAAGCAATTAAAATATCATTGCCCACAAACTGCTTATAAATGTAAACAGTAGCACCCTAGAATATCTCTACTCTATTAAGTGCCAACTTTGAATTATTACTAACATGGACAGACCACGACTAGATGCTTGCTGACCCATACAAACTAGTGCTCTAGCTTCATTATCTTACACAAGACCAGACTAGACTTATAATGACCTGCCGAGACCTAAATTAGACTTTTACAGATGTGGAAAGAACAAAACATCTACAGACCTATGGATTGGAGTTAGTGATATGCAGGAAGTGTTATTAAGAAGTGTGATTTCTCTTCATACTGGAATTTTGTTGGCTTTTCTGTCTCAAAAATTTTATTTACTGTCATCCATCCTTTCTAATTGCTTCAGTCCCTGTCTTACATTTTTGTGGGCCTCTAATAGATATAGAGGCAGGGGAGATGGTTTACAGTTAAAACTCCTTTCTGGAATACAGGCAAGCAAAGTGTTAAGCTGTGAGAAAATGGATCTATGAGAAATGAAGGAAGAGGATGAGAAGCTGGCTCAGAAATCTTATAAGTCAGACATCTTTTACTCGGAAACAGATTAGTCATTATTATTATTATTTATATTATGGTAGAGACCACAGTCAAATTTAGGGCCCCTTCATGCTCAATACTGTGTAAATGCTCAAAGGGGACAATCCCTGCACTGAAGAACTTATAGTCTAAACAGAGAAGACAAAGAGTAGAAAAGGAAATAGAGGCACACAGAAGTGACTAGGCCAGTGTCACATAGCACATCTGTGGAAGAGGCAGAAATTGAACCCAGGACTTCTGACTGCCCATCCAGTGCCCTAGTCAGTATGGACTATGCTCCCTCTTCTGCTTTATTTTATTTTAGCAATACATCTGGAGCAAAAAGAATTACTGAACAAAAATTAGGTCCATTAATAAACAATGAGGGAATGAATTCATCTAAAATTTTAAAATTGCTGAGTTACTAAACTGTTTCTAAAACTTGGTATTTCAATTAGATACATGAAAAAGAGGTGTGGGCAATGTATCAAGTAATAAACTTGTGTATCTGATAATGTAAATAAAGATATAGTTTGGGAAATAGATCATGTACAAAGTCACAGGTCTAGACAATGTGAGTATCTGGCTAGTATGAGCATTAGCTGCTAATGGATTTAGTGAAGGAAGGGTAATTAGTTTTGAAAAGTCACGGAAAATTAGTACCAGAAGATTAGTTTTTAAAAGGAAATATTGTACTGGGTGGGGGGAGAATAATTTGATCTTTACTATCTGGAAAGTCTAAATTCAGTCCCTTTTGAAATAATGGAGGTAAAATAATCTCCAAAGAGAATAACAGAATTGTGATTAAAAAACAAGATTGGTGTATAAAAACCAAGGCTTCAATCCTGCAAACTCTTCTGTACAAGCATAACTTTACTTTTGAAACTAATCCCTTTGGAGTTATTGCATGCAGTAGTAAATACCCACTTTTTGTGTATATTTGTATCAATCAAAAGAAAAATTATAAGGTAGTAAACTTGGTGAAGGATTGTAAAGCATATTGTAGAGAGTAATCCTGCTTGATAAGGTTATACAAAATGTCTGTGTTGGTCTTTTACATGTCTAATTTTTATTGCATGGTGAAATCGCGAAAATCTGTAACAAGCCAATATGGCAGGAGTTTGCAATTCCTTCAAAGCAAAGTCCCATGTAGGTAACAGGTGTGCTTCATTTTTAACATGTTGGCTTTGAGATATAGAAGTGAAGGAGATACAGTATATATCTCACAGAACCCTAATAGAAGCATCAATAACACATCAAAAATTGGTAAGTGGTGCATACACACTTCTTTATTAGTTTGAAAAAGTTTTCAGCACAACACAGTATTCAAGAAGTTAGTGTTTATGTGATTTTTGTCTTGTCATGTTTTATCTGTTGTATGTTTTAATGTTTTATGGTTTTAGTGTAATTGCTTGTGAGGTGCCTAGAATGCTACATAAGGCCTTAAGAATAAAACATATGATTATTATGATGTTGTTGTTGCTGCTTATGCCAATGACATAACCATGAAATAAGATTTAACTGTTCTAATGTGTCAGAAGGTTTTATAGCTTTGTAACTAAGGAGGATTTCAATATGCAAATGAAGTAAAATCAAAAACACAGTTACTGGCTGAATTGCTTCTGCCACCCAGCTACCCTCAGCTTACCTTTGGTCAAAAAACACTGGGTGAATCAGAATTTCTTGCCTTTCTCCTTCCCCTTGTCCAAGGGCCAGATTATGCCTGGTCCTTAAACAGGTGTATACCTCTTCTAGGGGACCAGACGTAATTGCAATCCCTCTGATGAGTGGTCTCTTGAGTGCTGGGATTGCTCCCTGCTGGTGCCCCCTAGAGTTGTCAGTCTCCACAGAAGAAGTGAGGAGGAGGCGGCAAGACCATGGCTTCTACCTCGGCATCACCTACATTGGAAAGTTTAGCTGGCTAGCACAGTGCATGCTATACCCTCCTAAGGGATGAAGCAATGGACATGTTCCATCTATTTGCATGCAGGGAGAAGCTCCCTGAGTCATTGAATATTCTTCCTGAGGTACAATGTCTCTCCAAGGCGTCTCCTGAGGATAGGAGCTGCTCCAAACTGCTTTGTAATATGGGCCAATGTTTTAAAGGTGTATTCTCCCTTCTAATAAGCATCGAGTGATATATGGATGGAATTTACTCCAGTTCTTCAATGGTGCCCCCAATGTTCAGCCTTCTTAATATCGACTCTGCAGCCACTTGACACTGAGCTGTTTAACTATCTCAGAACACAACTATGCTTTTAAAAATCATTTCAAAAGTTGCTCTCCAGTGTTTTAATCTCTATAGCTAAGAAATGGAATCTGATGAAAATAAATATGCAAAATTGCATAGGCACATTGTTCCCATGAGTTTAATAAGAGAATGGTGCAATATCCTCCCAATACATATAACACAAAGCTAAAAACCCTTGGATGAAACTGTGCATTCATGTTAGGGTTTTGATAACATTGTAAAATACTTGAACTCAGTGTGTGTGCAGATCCTTTTATAAAATGAAAGGAAGCATTGGACATGCTGATTAAGGTTCCAACTGTGTGTGTTTCTGGCGTAAACATATAGGTCATTAGCCACTCTATTATACCCCTGAAAAGGAAAAATCTTTTTTTAAAAAGTTGAAATGCTGCAGATTTTGCAAACTGGTACTTGTTGTTATCAGCTTATAGCTAGAAATAGAAATCTTCAAGGGAGTGTTCTTCCTCTCTGCTTTTGGCTGCTGGCAGACTTTCTGTGAGTCTTTTCCCTGGAAATGAAGTTGGGGTGGAGGGAGAGAGGAAGATCTGAATAGGTTTCTAAAAGGCAGCTTAAAACCTTTAGCTTGTGTCTAACTGATGTTTTGGAATCTATTTGCAAGGTAGCAGAAGTAGAAATTGGAAGCCATCAGTTAAAACTGGCTATTTAAAATTCATTACATAAGTGTTTTAAAATAAAACTTTTCTCCTTCCACTTTTAAAAATATAAAGCATTAAATTATTTTAATTAAAATGTTTATGAAGTTAACTTTTGTAAAAGCAAGCTGATATTATATGGCTAACCATTTTGAGTGAAACCTTAACCTCAGGGAAAGTTAATTGGGAGTTTTGCTATTGATTTCAATGAGACAGGGAGAAATCCTGGCATCTCTGCATAACATGTTTTAAACCTTTAGCACTAGCTGATACTTTTAACTTTACTTAGGGTATGTCTACACTACGAGAGTAGTTCGATTTTACTTAAATCGAATATGTGGAATTGATATTACAAAGTCGAACGTGTGTGTCCACACTAAGGACAGTAATTCGACTTTGTGAGTCCACACTAACGGGGCAAGCGTCGACATTGGAAGCGGTGCACTGTGGGCAGCTATCCCACAGTTCCCACTGCCCATTGGAATTCTGGGTCGAGCCCCCAATGCCTTCTGGGGAAAAAAATGTGTCGAGGGTGCTTTTGGGTAACTGTCGTCATCCAACCGTTACTCCCACCCTCCCTGCCTGAAAGGGCCGGCGGGAAATCAGTTCGCGCACTTTTCTGGTCAGTGACAGCGCGGACGCCACAGCACTGCGAGCATGGAGCCCGCTGCAACCATCGCTGCAGTTATGGCCGTTGTCAACACCTCACACCTTATCATCCACCTTTCCCAGAGGCAGATGCTGAGAAATCGGGCGAGGAGGCTACGGCAGCGCGGTGAGGACCTGAAGTCTGAGAGTGGCACAGACCTGTCACAAAGCACGGGACCCCGTGCCGAGGACATCATGGTGGCAATGGGTCATGTTGATGTTGTGGAATGGCGATTATGGGCCCGGGAAACAAGCACGGACTGGTGGGACCGCATAGTGCTGCAGGTCTGGGATGAATCACAGTGGCTGCGAAACTTTCGCATGCGGAAGGGGACTTTCATGGAACTTTGTGAGTTGCTGTCCCCTGCCCTGAAGCGCAATGACACCCGGATGCGAGCAGCCCTGAGTGTCCAGAAGCGAGTGGCCATAGCCCTCTGGAAGCTTGCAACGCCGGACAGCTACCGGTCAGTCGCGAACCACTTTGGCGTGGGCAAATCTACCGTGGGGGTTTTTGTCATGCAAGTAGCCAATGCAATCATTGAGCTACTGCTCTCAAAGGTAGTGACCCTGGGAAACGTGGAGGTCGTCATAGATGGCTTCGCCGCGATGGGATTCCCAAACTGCGGTGGGGCTACAGATGGAACTCACATCCCTATCCTGGGACCGGACCACCAGGCCAGCCAGTACATTAACCGAAAGGGCTACTTTTCAATGGTGCTGCAAGCACTGGTGGACCATAGGGGACGTTTTACAAACATCAACGTCGGATGGCCGGGCAAGGTTCATGACGCTCGTGTTTTCAGGAACTATGGTCTGTTTAGACGGCTGCAGGAAGGTATTTACTTCCCGGACCACAAAATAACTCTTGGGGATGTGGAGATGCCTATAGTCATCCTCGGGGACCCAGCCTACCCGCTAATGCCCGGGCTCATGAAGCCCTATACTGGCGCCCTGGACACTGAAAAAGAACTCTTCAACTACCGTCTGAGCAAGTGCAGAATGGTGGTGGAGTGTGCTTTTGGACGTCTCAAGGGGAGATGGAGAACCTTACTGACTCGCTGTGATCTCAGCGAAACCAATATCCCCATTGTTATTGCAGCTTGCTGTGTGCTCCACAATCTCTGTGAGAGCAAGGGGGAGACCTTTATGGCGGGGTGGGAGGTTGAGGCAAATGGCCTGGCTGCTGATTACGCCCAGCCAGACAGCCGGGCGATTAGAAGAGCCCAGCGGGACGCGCTGTGCATCCGGGAGGCTTTGAAAGCTAGGTTCCTGAGTGAGCAGGGTAACCTGTGACTATTAAGTTTGTTTACAGAGAAGCTGAACCTGCCCCCGTTTCACTATCCTCTCCAGTTACATACCCCGTTCACCCCCTTCCCTCCCTTCCAACACACGTTTAAAAATAAAATCACTTGAATTTTGTTAATGAACACCGTTTTCTTTATTACTGTTTTCTCGGTAAAGTGTTGAACCTGGGACGCAGACTGTGGTGGGGAGCGGGTGTAGTGTAGTGATGCAAAGGACGCTTCTAAACTCCAGGAATGACAGGCTCCGCACTGGTGGACTGGTTGTTTCAACAGAGCCTGCCACCCCTCCTGTTTCGGGACTCTGTGTGTGGGGGCTATGTGACTTTGTGGCGGGGGAGGACGGTTACAGATCCCCTGCTGCGTGGCTCTGTGATCCAGGATAAGGACCGCTGCATAAGATCTCTAACCGCCCTCCCCCGCCACAAAGTCACATAGCCCCCCCCCACACACACACACAGAACATGAAAACCACCTCCCAGACTGACCAGGGTAACTAGTGACTGCAGTGTGTGTGTGCCCTGCTGCTGAACCTGCCCCCGCCTCTGTACCCTGGTAAAGGTGACTGTCCTGTCCAATTACCAACCCCTTTCCCCCCCCTTCAGACAGACTCTCCTCTAAAAGAACATGATGGAAACAGTAATTAACAGAAACATATTTTTTATTAGCAACTACACATGAAACTGGGGGATGAAACTGGGACGGGGGCTTGGGTGAGGCGGGAAGGAAAGGACTTATCAAATTTTGGGGAATGAGAGCCTTCTGGTACTTGAGCAGTCTGCAGGGGTGGAGTGAGAGTTTTCACGGACTCTGCCGCCCCTCCTTCTTGGGACTTTAGGTGAGGGGGGTATGGGACTTTGTGGCGGGGGAGGGCGGTTAGAGACAGACTGCAGCAGGGCTCTGTCCTCCTGCCTCCGGTCCTGCAGAACATCCACAAGGCGCCGGAGCGTGTCCGTTTGCTCCCTCATTAGTCCAAGCAGCGTTTGAGTCGCCTGCTGGTCTTCCTGCCGCCACCTCTCCTCCCGTTCCATGTGTGATCGGTGCATTTGGGACAAGTTCTCCCTCCACTGGGTCTGCTGGGATGCCTGGGCTCGGGAGCAGCCCATAAGTTCCGAGAACGTGTCCTCCCGTGTCCTCTTCTTCCTACGCCTAATCTGCGCTAGCCTCTGGGAGTGTGATACCAGGCTAGGTCGGGAGACAGTCGCAGCTGTGGGATGGGAAAAAGGGAGTAAATTCCTCAGAAAGATAAAAATTTTTGTGAACAAAGAACATAGTCTTTCTCTGTGAACAAGACCATGCACAGCACCTATCACATGCACACTCAGGACAAGGTCGAACTTTCGGCCTTCGCATTCAGTGCCTGGGGTCTTGCAGTGCAGATCAGAGAAGCGGGGCAGGACAGCGGAATTTGTGTAGCAGGCCGACATGGTAAGCCGTAGACTTGTGGCTGCTTAAAACTTTAATAATAGCACTGCCCTCCTTTCACGTTCAAAGCAATGCCAGTCCCTGCTGCCAGCAATCCGGCAAGCATGAACTCTGCCCCTGTCCCACCCCCTCGCGGCTGTCCCAGGGAAAGATCCCTGTATGCTTCCCCTCTCCCGCCTCCACCGCGTGGCTGTAAACCGCCGGTTACCGTTCTGTAAAGGAACAGGCAAGCAGTCCCAATACTAACATTCCCCTACCTAATTCAAAGCAGGTCACCATGAGCGACATCACTCTGATGAGGATTTCAGAGACGGAGAAAGAAAGGATGCTTCGGGAAAGCATGCAAAGACCAGGGCCATATGCCGCCATGATCTGCAAGGCAATGATCCCAGAGTACTTGCTTGTCTCCTGGCTCGGAAACGTTTCGTACCACGGAGGACCCAATAAGGCCGCTCTCCCCAGGAACCTGATGCAAAGGCTTTCCAATTACCTCCAGGAGAGCTTCGTGGAGATGTCCCAGGAGGATTTCTGCTCTATCCCTGGACATATAGACCGGATTTTACTGTAGCTGCACTGGCAGGGACTAAACAGTAGAGCGCCTAGGGCAAACCAATCATGCTAAACCGGACATTGTTAGATTTTTTTTCAGTAGTTGCACTGCCAAGGACTGAAACGTGAAGCGTCTAGGGCAAACTAATCATGAAAAACCCATTGTTAATATTGTTAATATTCCTGTTCTGTTAAAAATAAATGTTTACATGTTTAAAACACTTACTGACTGATCCTTCCCCTGATTCTGTGTCCGGGTTAACGCCTGGGGACGGTTGGTAGGGGATCTCTGTGAGGGTGATGAAGAGATCCTGGCTGTCGGGGAAATCAGCGTTGTAAGCGCTGTCGACTGCCTCGTCCTCCTCATCTCCTTCCTCATCTTCCCCGTCCGCTAACATGTCCGAGGAAGCAGCCGTCGACAATATCCCATCCTCAGAGTCCACGGTCAGTGGTGGGGTAGTGGTGGCGGCCGCACCTAGGATGGAATGCAGTGCCTCGTAGAAACGGGATGTCTGGGGCTGGGATCCGGAGCGTCCGTTTGCCTCTTTGGTCTTCTGGTAGCCTTGTCTCAGCTCCTTGATTTTCACACGGCACTGCGTTGCATCCCGGCTGTATCCTCTCTCTGCCATGGCTTTAGAGATCTTCTCGTAGATCTTTGCATTCCGTCTTTTCGATCGCAACTCGGAAAGCACGGACTCATCGCCCCACACAGCGATCAGATCCAAGACTTCCCGATCAGTCCATGCTGGGGCCCTCTTTCTATTCTGAGATTGCATGGCCATCTCTGCTGGAGAGCTCTGCATCGTTGCCAGTGCTGCTGAGCTCGCCACGATGTCCAAACAGGAAATGAGATTCAAACTGCCCAGACAGGAAAAGGAATTCAAATTTTCCGGGGGCTTTTCCTGTGTGGCTGGTCAGAGCATCCGAGCTCGGACTGCTGTCCAGAGCGTCAACAGAGTGGTGCACTGTGGGATAGCTCCCGGAGCTATTACCGCCGATTTCCATCCACACCTAGCCTAATTCGACATGGCCATGTCGAATTTAGCGCTACTCCCCTCGTTGGGGAGGAGTACAGAAGTCGAATTTAAGAGACCTCTATGTCGAACTAAATAGCTTCGTGGTGTGGACGGGTGCAGAGTTAATTCGATGTAACGGTGCTAAATTCGACATAAACTCCTAGTGTAGACCAGGCCTTAGGTCTTTCCTTGAATAACTGACCATGTGTTTGTTTTGGATTTCTTTGTTTGTTTGTTTTTTTAAAGGCTAAGTTCTTCCAGATTGCTCAATCTGATCAGTTCGTATGGAGGCTTATGACTGTGCAGAGCCCTTTGGGGTTCAGAAATCTGTGCTAGCCAATCTGATTGTGGGAGCAGGGTCTTAGCCTGACAGTTTTGTTAATATTAAAATCTTTTTTTTTTTTTTTTTTTGCATTCTTCAAGTTTTGGCATTCAGTAAGTGGAACTGCTTGAAAAAATCCAGACATTTAAAGGCTGAGACTGAAAACTGCAGATGGGGGTGAAAACAACCAAGGAAAATATTTTTCTCTGTCAAATAGAATTTTTGAGGAAAAATTTTGTTAAAAATTTCCCAAACTCCAACTTGGCTCTATTAATAAGTTCTCCTTAATGATGTAGTTGAGCCAATATAAATAAAACACTAATCCTCCCTCCCCCATCGTATGCCCTTGCTTCCCTAGTGGTTGAGGGAGTGAAGATATGCTCATTTCATCAAGAGCCTGAGTGTAACCAGTATAGCTTCCTGCCTTGTTTTGTGGCGTTGCTTACAAAGTTCAGAATTTCCTGTGTAGTGTCCTATTTCTATTTATATACTTTACTCACCAAGCTACCATCAAGGAGGAAGAGTGGGATGGAGGGAGGAGTGGTTGAAGGTGGCTATGAATTGAAAATTAGACTTTCTTGATTAAGTATTCTAAAGCTTAGCTATCTCACTAAAATGCCCATCTTTTATCAAAACTACCTGATAGTCAGGGCAACTCTGAAACAGTCCTAATAGCATCAGATAAACATTTATCTGTGCCTCTGGTGTTACTTTTTTGTGTCAAGAAACCACTACCTTATTGGCTGAAGCGTACAATACTTATAATAAGAGGGTTTTGCTAGCTGAAAAATAGCACTGTAATAAAGGACCCACCACAAGCTGGACCAACCCAGACCAATTAGAAAACCTGAACTTGTGTACATTGACCCAATCTGTATCTCACACAATCTTTTTCTGGATGTCCATCATTCATTCCCCCAGCATTGACCTGGGATGACCAGTTGGCGTATTGTGCACTAGTCACCCTATACACGTAGCTAGGGGGGGTGCAGGGGAAGCAGCCGCTTCCTCTCAGCACATTTTCCAAAAGCGGCGCCTTAGTTAGGGGTTACCATGGCGCCAGCGGGCGGGGCCCACGCTCTGCTCTGAAGCTTGGCCTGCAGGGCCGGCAGAGAGAGGGCAGTGGCAACAGTGAAGGTTACTGGGCATGCTCAGTTCGGGTGAGCATGCTCAGTACTCCCAAAGTAGGGAATTGGGAGCAGGAGCTGTTTGTGTTTTTACACCGGCGCAGGGCTCCTGCAGGCAAGGGGGGGCAGCATGGCTGGAGGAGCCATGGGGGGGCGGCGCGGCTGGAGGAGCGAGGGGGGTGCAGCATGGCAGCCCACAGTGCAGCCGGAGGAGCCATGGGGGGGCCGCGTGGCTGGAGGAGCTGGGGGGGGGCGCGGGGGCAGAACATCACGGCCGGAGGAGCCATAGGGGGGCCCGCGGGGGCGGCACGACACGGCCAGAGGAGCCATGGTGGGGGCTGTGGGGGCAGCCGGAGGAGCCAGCCAAGGGGGCGTGGTCAGAGAAGGAGCCAACGGGGGGCGCCTTTTTAATGTTGGCTCCCCCTGCTCTTAGAACCTGGCTACACCACTGCCTATACAGGGTGTTCTTCACTCATGCCCAAGCAATCAATCAATCAGCTGCATCAGGGAGTGCAAACACCAGAGTGAAATCCTGGACCCATTGAAGTCAATGGAAAAACTCCCATAGACTTCACTGGGGCAAAGATTTCACCCCAGGACTGTGGTTGACTACTTGGCTGGTGGACCAAAGTGGGGTGGAGGGAAAGCTCTTTGCTCCCTGCTCCTTCCCTTGCACATCAGTGCAAGTATTGGAAGAATCTGACCCTAATTTTTCTATGCATATACATCGTGAAGAGGGAAAAGCTGGGAAAACATCACTTAAACAGTATGTCAACTGATTCGGTGCCACATTATCTTAACACAGCTGAATTATCTAAACTGATTGACCTAATGAACTGACTATACAATAGATCCAGAAGTGCAGTGTATTTGCTTAATGAAGTGTCAAAATGTCTCAAATGGTTCCTCAAGTGATTCAAAGAAATGATCAGACTTTGTCAAAGAAACCTCCTATCACTTGCACAGTTGCAGAAATTTCTTAATCAAATTATCTTAGGAGTGCTTCAGCTTTTTCATCACATCTTGAGCCACTTATTCTAGAAGCACATACACCCGTACAATTTGCTAATTGCATAAAGTACATCTCAGTTGTTTGACATGCAAGGCCAAAAGTGCATTCTGTCCATATGAAAAGTTACAAAGGTGGCAATAACAATTTGCAGTGAGGGAAGACAATATAATTTAGCAAACTAGTTGCAAGGTTTAGGCTTTCCAGTCAGGGATGCAATTAAGTGGGGAGGGGGGAAGGCAGGCCCC
Source organism: Emys orbicularis (assembly GCF_028017835.1). Classification (NCBI taxonomy): domain Eukaryota; kingdom Metazoa; phylum Chordata; order Testudines; family Emydidae; genus Emys; species Emys orbicularis. The sequence goes on from NC_088683.1 coordinate 183,709,871, forward strand.
CCTCTTGGCCATAGATGCTACTACAAATTCATGGTCCCAGTCCCACCAGTGGGAGGGCAGGAGGGAGAGATCCCAGCCAGTCTCTTTCACATGGGGCCTCCCGTTGGAGAGGGGGAAGCAGGGCTGGCCTTACCATGAGGTGAACTGAGGCGGCCGCCTCAGGTGCCAGACTCTGGGGGGGCGCGCCACTAGGACCCAGAGTGTAGCAAATTGTGTCTGCTGCTGGTGCATGTGTATTCTCTCTGCTCTAGATGCACAGAGATGGTGGAATGCTGTGCTGGAGGAAGGAGGGTACAAGAGATATAACAGGCAGGCAGGAGAAAAGGTGAGAGGGAATAATAGAAAGCAGCAGGAGCTGCAGGGAGAGAGAGGAAGAGGAGCCTCTTATGTACCTCTCTAGCACCCCCAGGAGCCTGGACTGATTAATACCAGTTTCTCAGGGAGCTTCCTGTTTCCTGCTGCTTCCCTGAACCCACTTGAGGAGAACAGGCAGTCAACTGAAGTAGTAGGCGTCAGGCCCTAAAGACTCTGATATCTTCCCTCACTCAGGCCCTGCTACCAGCCTGCTTATTTGTCCCCTTCAATTGAGTGTTGAGAGCCACTATAGCTGGCACTGAACAGCAGTCATGAGTGAAAGAAGAAAACGCCCCTCTGGGGCAGCATTCAGAAAAAGACAGAAAGCAAAGGAAGCTTTTCTATCTAAGCAGAAAGGAGCTCTCCTGAGATACAGAGACAAACATGTTCACGGCGAGCCTTCTGGCCCCAGTGAGTATGTGAGTGGTGAGGAGATGCCTGATCTTCCAGTTAGTCAGAGTGCAGGTGACCTGGCAGCTACTGCAGCATCTATCTCAAATGAATGTAACCATGCACATTCCTGAAGAAAATTGTAGATCAGAGTGTGGTGGAGGTGCAAGAAACAGCTGCTGCTGAGTTTAGTTCCTTAAGTCTAGATGATCCAGGACTGTGGACCCACTTGAGCAGTAGCCTGAGGGACTTCCTTGTACTGCTTGGGCCACACCAAGTGAAAAACGTCATGTTTCCCAAAGACAAGGATAATAGAGGTTTCCATCCAACACATTACTGGCATGAAATCCCCAATGCTAACAAAGTGGAGAGACCATGGTTTATGTACTCAAAAACCCATTGGGTTCTACAGGAACAAAGGACTGGAAAAATCTGGCTAGAAATCTGGCATGCCATGAGAAGGCAACAAATCACCAGAGAGCATTCCATAGGTGGAAAGAACTTGAGATGAGACTAAGGTTAAAGTCCACCATAGATGATCAGCATCAAGAGATGATTGCATCAGAGTCTCTTTACTGTCAAAATGTTCTGAAAAGGCTCATTGCCATTGTGAGAATTCTTGCTACCCAAAACCTAGCACTGTGTGGCACTTCGGATCAGCTGTATGTGCCAAACAATGGAAACTTCTTTAAAATTATGGAGCTGATGGCTGAGTTTGATGCTGTACTCCAGGAGCATCTAAGAAGAGTCACCACCCAAGAAATGTACACACACCACTATCTTGGAAAAACAATTCAAAATGAGATCATACAGTCACTAGCAACAAAAGTCAAACAGAAGATTGTGGCAGATCTGAAGTCAGCAAGATATTACTCTTATTCTGGACTGCACACCTCACATCAGCCATACGGAACAAATGACTTTAATGGTGTGTTTTGTAACAACAACAGAACCTAGTGAAAATATCCCTGCAATGGTGATTGTCAGAGAGCATTTTCTAGAATTTATTGACATTGATGATACTACAGGAGCTGGTATGACAAATGTGCTTCTTAAAAAGCTGGAAGATACGGGAATTGCGATAGCTGATGTGAGAGGTCAGGGCTACGATAATGGTGCCAATGTGAGAGGAAAGAACAGAGGAATGCAGACACGGATCCAAGAGTTAAACCCTTGAGCTTTTTTTGTCCCATGCAGTTCTCATTCATTGAACTTGGTGGTCAGTGATGGAGCATCAGGTTCTAGTGAGGCTGCTGAATTTTTTAATGTAATGCAAAGCTTCTATGTATTTTTCTCTGCATCAACTTATTGATGGCAAATTTTGAAGCAACATCTGGGAACATCCTCTCTGACACTGAAACCACTAAGTGCCACATGATGGGAAAGTCGAGTGGAGGTGATAAAGCCTATCAAACACCAAATTGGGAAGATAGATGATGCTGCAGTTGCCATTATGGAGGATAATGCTATGACAGGAACTGTTCGTGGGAGAACAGTGGCAGAGGGAAATGGAATCACCAGAAACATACATAACTTCAAATTTCTGTGTGGCTTAGTGTTGTGGCATGACATACTGTTTGAAATAAATGTTGTAAGCAAGAGACTCCAAGGTGTTGACCTTGATATATCTGGAGCAAGGGAACAACTGGACAAAGCAAAGTCATACCTACAGTCTTACTGGTCCGATGAGGGATTTCAAAACATTCTGAAGAGTGCACAGAAGTTGGCAGAGGAACTTCACACTGAAATGATTTTCCCACCCATTCAAGAATACAAGAGTCACCGAAGAAGACATTTTGATTACAAGGTACGGGATAATCCCATAAGAGACCCCAAACAACAATTCAAAGTTGAATTCTTTAACCAGGTGCTAGATTGTGCAATACAGTTACTTGAATAATGTTTCATGCAGCTCAAGGAACACAACAGTATATTTGGGATGTTGTATGATATTCCAAAACTCCTCACTATACCTGAAGAAGACCTACACCAGCAATGCTGGTTACTAGAGACAGTGTTGACACCACAGGTGCCAACTTTCGTTGGTGCCGGTGGGTGCTTGCCCCCGGCCCTGCCCCAACTCCGCCCCCTCCCTGCCCCATTGTACCCCTCCCCAAATCCCCGGCCCCGCCTCTTCCCCGAGTGTGCCGCGTTCCTCCTCCTCCCCCCTCCCACCACTGGCCGTGCAAAACAGCTGGGAGGGGGGAGAAGCAGGACTTGGCGGTGCGCTCAGCGGAGGTGAGCTGGTGTGTGGGGGGGTGAGGCGGGGAGCTGCCGGTGGGTGCAGAGCACCCACCAATTTTTCCCCATGGGTGCTCCAGCCCCGGAGCACACACGGAGTTGGCTCCTATGGTTGACACATGATATACGCGATATTGATGCGAGTGATTTAGGTGATGAACTGAAAGCCCTTCAAGATACATTTCAGCAGGATCAACTGCAAAGGTGGTTCTGGAATATATGTGCACAAATAAGATGACCACCCTCTTTCCAAATGCTTTTGTTGCTCTGCACATACCTCTAACACTTCCTGTAACAGTTGCCAGTGGAGAACGCAGCTTCTCCAAGATGAAGTTAATAAAAACACATCTACGCTCCACAATGACAGAGGAGAGACTGGTCAGCTTTGCAACCATCTCAATAGAGCATGTGATGGCCCAGACTGTGGACCTTCAGCAGGAAGCTGTTCAAATCTTTGCAACCAAGAAGTCATGGAAAGCACCACTTTGATTATTACAAAGAAGTGGGTTGTAGCCCACGAAAGCTTATGCTCTAATAAATTTGTTAGTCTCTAAGGTGCCACAAGTACTCCTGTTAAAAATGCCAGTGTTTCCTGTGCAGACAAAAAAAGTTACATTTGCTGTTCAGGCATTTGAAAGTTAAGTGTTACTTAAAATTTGTGAACAAGGCATTTTAAGTTGTTAGTTCTCTTTTATTGGGGTAGGTAGCAGAGCAGTACCATGAAAGGAGTAGAACAGGAAGAAGGCAGAATTGAGATCTTTCAAAGTTTTGGCCCAAGCAAGGGGGCATCGGGGCGTCATTTGAGCTCCCCGCCTCAGGTGCCAAAATGTTGTGGGCTGGCCCTGGGGGGAAGAAGCAGTGATTGAAGTTGTCAGTGACCAGCATGACCTGGAGAGGTGGCAGTGGCTCCTGGGTCTCTGGCTCCTAGGACCCTCCAAATACAGCTCCCAACTTCCCAGAACACAAAGCTACCATGTCTGCACACTGCCTCCTTCGCCTCTTCTGCTTCTGAGCCTGGTCTGGAAAGAGAGATGGTGACTTGTTGAAGACATGCAGGTTCTGTGAGGGAAAGCAAAGGGAGTGTTGGGATCCCATCCATGCATATGCATCCATTGGAATGCCACGTGTTAAATGGGATCCCACCAGTAAGGGAAGTGGGAATGAAATGCATGTATAGAGAACTTTGTAGCTCTTGGTTGTATGTTGATTAGCTAGTCACATAGATCTGTGTGGTGTAACGTGTCCAGATGTAGACTTTTAGCTCCCCTATTCTGTAGTACCCTGTGCTATTTGGCTTTTCCTTAGGAAAATTCTGTTTGTGCCTCTGTTTCCAAAAAGTCATCATCCAATGTAAAGGACTGAAATGAGTTCAAATCCATGGAAAATGCATGCAAACCTGGAGAGAAACCTTAACAGCCTTCAACAAAACTTCATAGATGTTACTTTCTACAGTATTTTAATAGGTTGACGAGTTGGACAATTTTAAATAAATAAATATGTGTGTGTGTGTGTGTGTGTGTGTGTGTGTGTGTGTGTGTGTGTGTGTGTGTGTGATATATATATATAAATAAAATATTCATCATGTACTCTGCCTTAAGGGGAAATTCTTTACTCATTACTTTTGAGTCATACTGAAGTGAAGTCTAAGACATAATGAAAGACGCTTCCCGAAAAAAATGTTAATATGGCATGAATGTGGAGAGAAAGAGGCAAGGGATAAACGAGCTTAGAAGCCTTACAGCTTTTTGTAGTGGGCCTGAAAATCCAAGAAATAACTCATTAAATAGAGAACATGGGGCTGCATAAATTTTACAAAATGCCCACAAGCTATGATAGGCAAACTTTTATAATTGCAGAAGCAACCATAACTTTTCATGTGCAATTTCCTATTAAATGTTGTATGACCAAAAATAGAGCTTATGCTTACACATAGTGAGCAGCATAACTAATTTGCAGCTAAATTATGTGAAAATAAGAAGGTAGTATTTTGGATAATAACGTTGATATTTATTCTCTGAGGGCTTGTCTATATGGTGAGGATAATGTGCTCTATGGGAGCGTGATTTCTAAAGCGCACTAACATTGCACATTAATTTGATGGTGTATACCCTGCTCGTGCACTTTAATGTAGTTCTGTTTGAAACTACATGACAGTGCACTAGGGAACCATTAGTGCACACCAATAGGGTCTACATGGACCAATTAATGTGAAACATGTTGGTGCGCTTTAGAAACCACATTCCCCTAGAGTGCATTACCCCACCATGTAGACAAACCCTTAGATTTTAGCTTCAAAATAGTTTAAATACCACAAGGTAATAAAGCTTGAATTGCTATATATTACAAAATAGATATGATATCACATTTATTTTAATGAATTAAAATTGTAATCAGAAATAATTGGACTTCCAGTACAGGACTAAATGAAGTTGCTGAACCAAAAGGAAATTAACATTGATTGCTAGTTGAATAAACAGAGCAGATTTGTAAAGTCCTGATTTACTGGGGTGGGAACTGCTTCTACATCCATTAACATGAAGATTTAATTAAAATGCCACAAATTTGAGCAGCAAGTGTAAGGAGAGGTAGCACCCATAAAAATATCCTTATATTTTGATAACAAAAATCAACATAAAAATTGTGAGAGCAGCAATCTCAAATTAGATGGCTGGACACTAATAAAACCCAGATCATGATAACAATCAACAAACAAAATCAAAGCTGGTAAAAGTCACCGTAATTGTTACTTTTTCATATGCAGAACATGAAATTCACTTGCCTTTTACATTTATGTGATAAAGTCCTGGTCGGTCTCTAGGAGAAAGTAACTTACATGGGAAATATTTGTGACTTTTAGTGCTAAAATCAGTGTTGAAGTGTCTATAGTCTATGGAGGATGATCCCTGTATAATCCTATGAACTTGCCATTCAGGGGTAGTTAGGGACCTTCACTGTTACTTTCAGGTTTAAGCCCCTTCAAATGTTCTCTAATTCATAGCATGAGTCAGAGCGATAAATGGTTGTTAAACTTCTTACTTTTGTGTATAATACTTCAGGTAGCATATTAAAATGAAGCCAATCCTTGTATAAAACTAACTATAAATACATGGTGCAGGGGAATTATAGAAGAGGTTCAGGACTGTTTTCTGTGAATCATATTAACAGTCTTTAAGGGGATGAGCAAGGTGGAATGATGGTCTAGTAGATAGGGCTCTGGACAGGGTCTCATGAAATTTGGGCTTAATTACTAACTCACAGATTTCCTATGTAAATTTGGCAAATGACTCAATCTGTATCCCAGTTTTCTGCCTGTTGGAATGATACTTCCCTACCTGAGAGGATAAAATCTATTAAAGAGTGTGAGGTTCTCCAAAACTATGTTGATGAGGGCCATATAAATAACAAGATATATAACAAGATTTATTCATCTTTTGTCATTTTAAGATTGCTTTTTCTGTTTATCTTCTGCACAAGCAAATAAAAATACTTCTGGCTGACAATTAGACTTCTGCCCTCTTCCCTGTTACCTTCAGCAGTATTAAAGATGGATGAAAATACATTTTTGTTTGCTGCTAATGAGCTTTATTAAAGGACGGAGTTAACCACAATTCCCATCCAAAAAAGAATAAAAGTCTCCTGTGTATTTAGACATAATCTCATCCAACTCACATGTATTACAAGAAGAACTAATTTCCACCTTTGAATCAAACCTTCTTGGGACAACATCACATCTTTTATTTGCCCAGTCACAAACAAAAAAGTACAACAGAATGACTACTCGGTCCCTCATCTACATTTCCCAGAGGATCACAGGAGGTAAGATCAAAGTTTATATTACCATCCCAGGCATAAGAAGCCCCAAATCTGGTCATGCCTTCATTGTGATAACTCTAAACTGGTAGGGTGACATCCAGATTAGCAAGTTTTTCAGCTTTCGTTGACAACATTGTTGCATATGTAAATATAGAATTCAACTTACAAACAACAAAACAGCAAGGTAAGGTTCCTTGATAGTGCACAAATCATTATATTGTGCATAAACCCCTCTCTTGGTGGCATAATATAATATTAAGTACAATATAAAATAAGCTTTTTAGTTATTCACTCCAGAGAACAAGTCCTTGTCAACTGAAAAGTTCTCGTACAAAGCCTTTCATACATCTTCTACCAGGATGCTGCCTGTCACAGGGTGCACACTACATATTTTTAGATGGCTCAAACTATTCCCCTGCCCAAATAACCAACCAACCAACCACCTTTAAACTTTTGCACTCATTCCTTCAATCTACCAATATACTACGAATGATACATAGTTTCTAACATGTACACTTGTACCACCTCTGTCAAGCAAAAGGGGGCTGAGCTACCTTATATTTTTAGTTCTGTGATCGATTACTCTTTGTCTGTCAAGACAAGGTCTAATACGGAATTCCCCAGTGTAGGATACAACACTTTTTGAGTTAAGAAATTGTCATCTATAATATTTAGAAATTCCAAAGGTATTTTAGTACTGGCAGTATAAGATCTCCACTATATGTCACTTAAATTGAAGTCCCACATGATCTCGCAGTATTTTTCCCCACACATTATAGATAGGTGCATAAGGAGCCAGTCATCCTGTTCCCTGGTGTGATTTGGTGGTCGGTAGCAGACAACAAATAATATCTCATTTTGTGCTTTAGCTGTTAGTTCATTGATCCATAAGCATTCAAGATAATTTTCTTCTGAATTGTCAGTGAAACAGGTAATGCCATTTTTGATATAGAGTGCCATTCCCTTTCCCCTTTTTTCCACTTAATCCTTTCTAAATAGGTTATTACTATTGATCTGAACATTCCAGTCATCATCCTACCAGATTTCAGTAATACCAACTAGATTGAATTTATGCTCATAAATGAGCAATTCCAATTCATTTTTTTTGTAACCCAGGCTCCTAGCATTGTACAAGCAACTAAAGAATTTCTTCACTTCATGTCTGTTGGTTCCTTCATTAATTTTGTTCTCAACATCTTGATTCTCTGCTAAAGGGATGTTCATATCTTCCCTCTTTATACCTTCCCCCCCCTTTTTTATTAATTTAACATCCTCCTGACTACTTTAGCCAGTCAACATCAATTCCCCTCCTATTCAGTGGCGACAATTCAGACTATACAGCCCCATCACTCCATAAAAGATGGACCAATGTTCCACACAATCAAAAACTTATACCACTTAGCCAGCAGTTCACTTTCAGAATCTTCTGCTTCCTGTTTTCCATTTTTCTTGGGACAGGAAGGATCTCTGAGAAGATCGCTTGAACGTGCTCCTTCTTCAGCATGCTTTTGAGTTTCATGAAGTAATCTGTTATCTGTTATCTATCTTGCAATGCAGTATTATTAGTTCTGATATGAACCATCACCAGTGGATCCTTGCCCATCGACTTCAGAAGCCTATCCAATCTTAGAGTGACATCTTGTGTCTTGGCTTCAGGAAGACAACACATTTTCCTGTTGTTGCCTGTCCCTTGCACAATGTTCTTTTGATTCTTCTGAATATTGAATCCCAAATAAGCATTGTCTGTTTTCCTTGGATTGTTTGAAAAACTCTTTACAGGCAAGCTTGATTTTCTTAGAGGTTGTGGCCAAGCTCCCAGTCATAGGTGTGTCTTGTACATCTCCCCATTTCCTTGGGCCAGCTGGATCTTCAAAGACCTCTTCCACAGTTTCCATATTGAGGATCTAGCATCTATTTGAAAGTTCTAGCTATGTAGAATTCCTTCGGGTCCTCTTCTCTCTGGTGGCTACAGCCCACCCATCTTCATCTGTATCCAGTCCTGTAGCATGCCACCATGACATCATGCCTCTGGTAGATATGAAATGCCTATCCTTCTCTTTCTTTCTGATTCCTTGTTGGCCAGCTCCTTTCTTCCTTGAACGTGGGGTATTCATGTTTCCCAAACCAGCTTTCTATGAACTCCTCAGCTTCTCTGATTCTCAGTAGCATTTCTACTTCTCCCTCCAGTCCAAGAATCTTTCCTTCCAGCACAGCCACCAACTTGCATTTCATGCAGAGGAAGCCCCTTGTGGCTTCAGACAGGAAAGTAAACCTGGCACATCCATTGCAGGCCACCACCACTGTTCAACTGCTGTAGATCTGAACCTGGAAGGAAAGCCTCTCACACTCAGTCTCTCAACTCCCCCTGAAACTCTCCTGTTCACTGCCTTTGTTGGGGCTCTCAAGTTCACCTAGCAAGTGACTATTTATATCAAGTATCCCTGCTTAGCTTAGCTCAGCTCTGTCCAGAGACTTCAAACAATAGAGCTGATCAAAGATCTAAAGATCTAAGCCTCATGGCCCTTACCAAGGCACCAACTATCTGACCTATCTAGGCTTCCTACTCAGAGGCCCACAGCCTAGCTATGCAGCCCCTACACAGAGAACAAATAAACAATCAAACATACAACCCAACCACAAATGGACCAAACATACCACTCACCAACTTCTGCTACCTCCAAGCAGAGTCCAAAGCTACACCTTCCAAACTCTCTCATTAGCTGCCTCTGTCCATGGCTCACAAGTTTGCTAGCAAGTGACTTTTAATACCAAGTCTCCCTGTTTAGCTCAGCTCACCTCTAACCCACCCTACAGGGAACCGTTAACCTCTCAGAGACTTCAAAGAGTGGGACTAATCAAAGCGCCAAGAGACAGAGCCACAAAGGTCACCTCTGGGTGGAGGAGGTTCCCAGGACTACTGGTGATGGTTTGAGTAGCAGCATAGACTCGTAGGACTAGAAGGGAGCTTGAGAGGTTATCTAGTCCAGTCCCCTGCACTCATGGCAGGCCTAAGTATTATCTAGACCATTCCTGACAGGTGTTTGTCTAACCTGCTCTTAAAAATCTCCAAGGATGGAGATTCCACAACCTCCCTAAGCAATTTACTCCAGTGCTTAACCACCCTGACAGGAAGTTTTCCCTAATATCCAACCTAAACCACCCTTGCTGCAATTTAAGCCCATTGCTTCTTGTCCTATCCTCAGCGGTTAAGTAGAACAATTTCTTCTCCCTCCTCCTTGTAACAACCTTTTGTGTACTTGAAAGCTGTTATCATGTCCCCTCTGTCTTCTCTTTTCCAGACTAAACAAACCCAATGTTTTCAATCTTCCCTCATCGGTCATGTTTTCTAGACCTTTAATCATTTTTGTTGCTCTTCTCTGGACTTTCTTCAATTTGTCCACATCTTTCCTGAAATGTGGTGCCCAGAACTGGACACAATACTCCAGTCGAGCCTAATCAGTGCAAAGTAGAGCTAAGGAATTACTCCTTGTGTCTTGCTTACAACACTCCTGCTAATACATCCCAGAATGATGTTCACTTTTTTTGAAACAGTGTTACACTGTTGACTCTCATTTAGCTTGTGGTCCACTATGACCCCCAGATCCCTTTCTGTAGTACTCCTTCCTAGGTAGCCATTTCCCATTTTGTATGTGTTTGAACTGATTGTTCCTGCCTAGTACTTGGTATTTGGCCTTATTGAATTTCATCCTATTTACTTCAGAACATTTCTCCAGTTTGTCCAGATAATTTTGAATTTTAATCCTATCCTCCAAAGCACTTGCAATCCCTCCCAGCTTGGTATCATCCACAAACTTTATAAGTGTACTCTCTATGCCATTATCTAAATCGTTGATGAAGATATTGAACAGAACTGGACCCAGAACTGATCCCTGCGGGACCCAGTTATGCCCTTCCAGCATGACTGTGAACCACTGATAACTACTCTCTGGGAATGGTTTTCCAATCAGTTTTGCACCCATCTTATGGGAGCTCCATCTAGGTTGCATTTCCCTAGTTTGTTTATGAGAAGGTCGTGTGAGACAGTATCAAAAGCTTTATTAAATTCAAGATATACCACGTCTACTGCTTCCACAAGGCTTGTTACCCTGTCAAAGAAAGCTATCAGGTTGGTTTTACATGATTTGTTCTTGACAAATCCATGCTGACTGTTATTTATCACCTTATTATCTTGTAGATGTTTGCAAATTGATTCCTTAATTATTTGCTGCATTGTTTTTCCAGGTACAGAAGTTAAGCTGTCTGGTCTATATCCACTGGGTTGTCCTTATATCCCTTTGTATAAATTGGCACTATAATTGCCCTTTTCCAGTCTTCTGAAATCTCTCCTGTCTTCCATGACTTTTCAAAGATAATCGCTAGTGGCTCAGATATCTCCTCAGTCACCTCCTTGAGTATTCTAGGATGCATTTCATCAGGCCCTGGTGACTTGAAGACACCTAACTTGTCTAAGTAAATTTTCACTTGTTCTTTCCCTATTTTAGCCTCTGATTCTACCTCATTTTCACTGACATTCAATAGGTTAGACGTCCAAGCACTACCAACCTTCTTGGTGAAAACTGAAACAAAGAAGTCATTATGCTCCTCTGCCATTTCACATTTTCTGTTATTATCTCTCCCCCACTCCATTGAGTAATGGGTCTATCCTGTCCTTGGTCTTCCTCTTGCTTCTAATGTATTTGTAGAATGTTTTCTTTTTACCCTTTATGTCTCTAGCTAGTTTCATCTTGTTTTGTGCCTTGGCCTTTCAAATTTTGTCCCTATATACTTATGTTTATTTGTATACCCTATATAACTTTGTAATTTGACCTTTGTAATTTCCACTTTGTGGAACTCTTTTTTGATTTTTAGATCATTGAAGATCTCCTGGTTAAGCCAGGTTGGTCTCTTGTCATACTTCCTATCTTTCCTGCACAGTGGGATATTTTGCTCTTGTGCTCTTAATAATGTCTCTTTGAAAAAAACTTCCAACTGTCTTCAGTTGTTTTTCCCCTTAGACTTGCTTCCCATGGGATCTTACCTACCAACTCCCCCAGTTTTCTAAACTCTGCCTTATTGAAATCCATTGTCTTTATTTTGCTGTTCTCCCTCCTACCATTCCTGAGAGTCATGAACTTTACTACTTCATGATCACTTTCACCCAAGCTGCCCTCCACTTTCAAATTTTCAACCAGTTCCTCCCTACTTGTCAAAATCAAATATAGAACAACCTCCCCCCAGTAGCTTTCTCCACCTTCTGAAATAAAAAATTGTCTCCAATACATTGCAAGAACTTGTTGGATAATCTGTGCCCTGCTGTGTTATTTTCCCAACAGATGTCTGGGTAGTTGAAGTCCCCCATCACCACCAAGTTCTATGCTTTGGATGATTTTGTTAGTTGTTTAAAAAAAGCCTCATCCACCTCTTCTTCCTGGTTAGGTGGTCGGTAGAAGACCCCCTACCATGACATCACCCTTGTTTTTATCCCTTTTATCCTTATCCAGAGACTTTCAACAAGTCTGTCTCCTATTTCCATCTCCACCTCAGCCCAAGTGTGTACATTTTTAATATATAAGGCAACACCTCCTCTCTTTTCCCCCTGCCTGTCCTTCCTGAGCAAGCTGTACCTTTCTATACCAATATTCCAGTCATGCATATTATCCCACCAAGTCTCTGTGATGCCAACTGTGTCATAGTTGTATTTATTTACTAGCATTTCAAGTTATTCCTGCTTATTCCCCCTACTTCTCGCATTAGTATACAGACATCTAAGATACTGATTTGATTCCCCTTCCCAGTTCTGTCTTCTCTCCTTTATCCCTGTTATAACAGCCCATTCTCCCCCCTAATTCCGACCCTTCTCCCAGGTCTCCATATACTTACCTGTGGACTTTGGTCACCTGCCCCCTTCAAACGTAGTTTAAAGCCTTCCTCACTAGGTTAGCCAGTCTATATCCAAATATGCTCTTCCCCTTCCTTGATAGGTGGACCTCATCTCTGCTTAGCAGTCCTTCTTCCTGGAACAGCATCCTGTGGTCAAGGAAGCCGAAACCCTCCTGGTGACACCATCTTTTCAGCCAGGCATTCACCTCCAGGATGCATCTGTCTCTGCTTGGGCCCCTACCCTTGATCGGAAGGATCAAAGAGAACACCACCTATGTTCCCAACTCCTTCACCCTTACTTCCCAGAGCCCTGTAGTCACTTCTGATCTGTTGAGGGTCATACCTTGCAGTATCATTAGTGCCCACATGGAGTAGTAGTCAGAGAGACGGATGATCCTCAACAATCCCTCCATAACGACTCTCATGGCAGGCAGCATATCTCCCGGGATGCCATGTCAGGGTGACAGAGGGTGCCTCTGTCCCCCTCAGAAGAGAGTTTCCAACCACCACTACCATATGTTTCATCCTGGGAGTGGTGGCTGCGATCCTCCCAGCCATGGGTGTAAATTGGTTTCTCCTCCACCTTTGAGGATGATTCCTCATTGCTCGTTTGCAGGGCAGCATATCAGTTTTCCATCACCATGGTGGGTGGGTTGGGAGTAGGGGTGGAGCACTGCCTGCTGCCAGAAGTAACCAGTGTCCTCCCTGTGACAGAGCCATATCCTCCTTCTCCACTGGTGTGACAGCAGTCCTGTGTAGCTGGATAGCTTCCTCAACTGTGGATGTCTCCATATGAATACTCTCAAGGAATTCCTCATGGGCCCAGGTGCTCCTTATCCTAGCCACCTCCTCATGTAGTCTCCCACCTGTTTCCTGAGATATTACACCAGAACCTTTCACACTGGATGCCCCCCACAGCCTGGCTTTCTGTGAGTGGGAAATGCAGGCCACAGTCTCTGCAAGTCCACACCAGGATCTGGATAGAGGCATCCATGGTTATGTTGTCTGTCTGGATACAGGCACAGGTGGAGGAAACAGGAGCAGTGTTGGCACTGGCAATGCGACCCTTCCTAACCATACTAACTATATTACTATTCCCTCTTACAAACTCCCTCTCAAACTCCCCTATTTGCACTCCCTTGGTTGCTTAGCCTCTGGCTTTTAAGACCTTCCCTCCGAGGTCAGCCCTACCACCTCGTTAATCACACAGTGGTAAGGTAAGCACAAGGCTGATTGAGGCTGATCAAAGATGATCAAGGATGATTCAGGGAACAAAGGCTCAAACAGTCCCGAGACACACACTCCCAACTGACCCAGTAACTGAAATAACTAAAAATAATGGAAATAACCTGGAAGGGGGGGGGAGGGAGAGCACAAACAGCCAAACAAACTCACTCACCCCAAAGTTAGTACTCGCACCTTGTTCATTCGATCTCCTTCTCCCCCTCTCAAACTCCCCTGTTTGCGGTCCCCTGTTCGCTAGCCACCAGAGGGCTGGAGATGTGCTGTCAGGAGAATTCTTTCTCAGCTGTCTGGTTGGTGAGTCTTCCTCATATGCTCAGAGTCTAACTGATTGGAAAGAATTTTCCCTCAGGTCAGATTGGCAGAGACCTTTGGAGGGTTTCACCTTCCTCTGCAGCATGGGGCACATGTCACTTGCAGGTTTAAACTAGTGTAAATGGACATTCTCTGTAACTTGATGTCTTTAAATCAGTATTTGAGGACTTCAGTAACTCAGCCAGAGGTTATGGGCCTTTTACAGGAGTGGATGGGTGAGATTTTGTGGCTGCAATGTGCAGGAGGTCAGCCTAGATTATCATGATGTTGGTCTCTTCTGGCCTTAAAGTCTTTGAGAAAGAGACCATTTCCCTCCCAGTGACTGCCCTCTTCTTTTCTTCCAGAGTATGCCTTTCTTCCTCTTCCTCCTTGGAAGCCCTCCTGCCCTATTCCTCTCCATTATTGCAGCCTGTAATGCCTTCCAGCTGTTTGCCCAGCTCTCTATGCCTAGCCTCAAGCAACTGCAGCAATTTGAGAACTGAATAAACCAACAAATGTACCAGAACTAAGAAGCAGAAATCCACCCGGGACAGTGCTGATGTGAATAGCTACAGCTTATAGGGTATTGTTTTAGTTACATGTGCCTGAGTAGAAGCTGATTACACTGTGTTCTTGTACTCTTACTGGGCAGAAAACTCATATGCACAGTTAGAAAAGGAGTGTCTGGCAAGCATTTGGGAATATGACAACTTCTATAAATAGGTGTGTTGATTGGACTTTTGTAAATAAATAACAAATCCTAATTTTCTGTGAGCCTTATCAACAGCAAAGTCTTGCATCACATCCCTTTGAGAGGTCTGTGACAGAATGTACCTGTATCTATACCTTACACACTATTGTAGTAATCTTTGCCTTGCAAGCTATCATTGAAAACACATAATTTTCTGGTCATTATCATCCTGATAAAATATGTGGCAACATGTGAAGTTATAAGATTCCACTGTATGATTTTATTAACACATGTTCCAAACTATCTTAAACAAAGGAATGTACACTCTGCTGAATTTACATTTGAGCAGTGAATAGAGTTATCAAGCAGGAAGGGAAACAAAGGAGGCTCAAACAGGTGAGGGGGAAAAGCAGCAGGGAATATCCTTCCACATAGACTCTTTCTATCCTGAATCTCAGCTGGAAATGTTTCCCAAGAAGGGGACTGAGACACTATAAAAAGGAATAACAAACACCTCAAGACACCCCCTTCTCTCTCTCTTCCCATCGCAATCACGGCACCTGAAGTGACAAAGGAAGCATTCATTGGATGCTGGGAGAAGGGGTCTTGACCTATAGGATTTGGTCAATAAGACTGATGAAAGAATATTGTGAGAAACTTTGCTTGAATCTGACATAATTTGTTAAGTTAAGCACCAGTTGTGTTTTATCTTGATTTTTCTTCTAACCATTTCTGACCTTTATTCCTCATTACTTATACTCACTATAAGTAAATTAATACATTTGTTTTATTGTTTTCTCTAATCCAGTGCATTTAAATTGAAGTGCCTGTGAAACTCCGTTTGAGACGGCAAGCTGTGTGCATATTATTTCTATTAAATAAATAATTGACTTTATCTAAAGTTGTATTGTCCAGGAGAGGGTTGGGTAGTAGAAGATATACAGATCTGAGGGAAAATCTAAGACTGGGGGTGTGTTGGAGTCACCCTGCAGTATAACCAAGACTGGTAAGAACCAAGATGTGGCTGGCTGGCTGCAGCCCACACACAGACATAGCTGGGAGTGACTTGCATGCTGGATGCTGTTTGTAAGCAGTCAAGACTGCAGGCTCCAGCAGCAAAGCATTGCAAAGGACACCCCAGGTTAGAGAGTACGGGTGACACAGCTACTCATTAGTCTGGATTGTATCCTGGTAAATCACAATGTCAATCTCTTTTTATTAGACTAGTGAGACTAAACCCAATTGCAGAATACATTTCTGATAACGTAATCTGGTAACAGCAGATGGGCCTATCTAAGGAACACAATGGCCTACACAAACCGCCCTGCACTTGTGGAAGAGATAAAGGTCTATGTGGAGATCATGGGATCTTGCACACCATAAGAGGTCGGAAGCTTTTTCATCTAAAGCTTCCAGCATAGGAAAAAAAATCTTCAGTAAGTTTCTCCATGTACTGTGTCAAGGTGACCCCAAAAGAAACCATGGCTTTGCAAAAGAATGATTCATTTGATTAATGTGGAAAAGTAAGAAAGCCATATGGCCCAGTTAAGACTACATTGTTAGCCCAAAAAGCGGAGAGAGGAACTCTTTGAGGAATATGTCATGAGAATATTGGAATAATCAAGAACTTGAATTATTTAGATTGGTTCCTGTGATTATCTGTAATCTACAATGAGCAGAAAAAATAAGTCAGATGTGAGCATTGAAGAATCAACAAAACATAAGACCTTTTGGTAACTACAAGCCTACCAGACAAACCTGGAAACTGTGAGAGCAGATGCAAATTCAGAGGACACTGTTACCTGCCTGTAGTGAGTGTCTTCCAAATGTGCCAAAATGATTACTATACATCTTGACCTCCAGCATTGTTGAGAAAGTAAGGAACACATTTGCCCTACTTGATATTCTACAATCAATGAATACTAGTATTTGTTTGGACTATGATTTGCCTCATCCTAATTTCAGTCCTTCAGGACTCAATATGCTTATGAAGATGACAGCAGCAACTACGGTGACTTTTCACCTGTGTGTGTTGGGGAGAGGGGATAGGTAAAAGTTTATATTTAAAGGACATCTATTCACAATGTTCTATTCATGGCACGAAATTGTACATTTGTATCATCGTATGATTTCTTGCTTGATAGATGCTTGCAAAAATATGTACTTTATCTATTCAAATGCTTCTTAGTCACTTCTGGTTGAACAAGGGTTATGGACATTAGGGACCAAACAAGGGATGTCCTTTTAAATGCAAGACTTATGGACTTGGGGGGAGGGCATTTGTTTCTCACAATTTGTCGGAGGTGTATCTATTAGCCAAAGAAATATTGAAGCAAGAGGATCTATTCCTTGATCTTCTGAGACATAGAATATTCTCCTTACTATCTGCTGGGTATAGTCAAGGCCAACTCCTAGAGAAATTGGGGGGAAATAGTTCTGAATAGCAATATTAGAAAAGGATCTAGACCAAAGAATGGCCAGGCTTTAAAAAAAATAGCCAAGTGTTATAAAAAGGTAAAGATAGTTTGGGCTCTTTATAACAGACATCACTCAGTCGAAACCCTGTTTGATTTGTCACCTGGCATCCAAGTTCATGTCAAATGTGACCGAGAAAAAGGATGGAAAACCCCAGCTATTGTGGGGGGAAAATGCATCTGTCTCTCCCAGATCATACATGGATAAAGACTGAGATGTGAGGGAGCATTTAATAGAAACAATTGGTTTCTTTCTTGTGTGCCAGAGAATTAAATGGAAATCAAACAAATGTGACAAACTGCAAGTGCTGGACAACCTGGAGAGGAAAGTTTTCCTTTTGAAACCTGCCTGGGGTCGCTGTTGAAAATGAAGCACAGCCAAGTTGCCTATTGTCAACAGTTATGCTTGCAGAGTTAAAACTAGAAAATGGATTTAACCATTAGTAAGTGTTGGACTGTAACAATTTACAAACTAAATAATAATTTTGTTAAAAAAGTTTAATTATCGTAATTTTAAAAGGGAGATGTCATTGAAAGATAAAACCACAATAAGATATTTTTGTATATAGGTGGCATAGTTTTATACTGTACTGATCATCCCTACTTTAGCCCCTGTCACATAAACACATATGCATATGTCTAACGACTACCAGGAGCAGTCCCAGGTATTTTGTGCCAATTCAAGACAACAAAGCAGTTGTAAAGCTTAGCAGGTGTACCTTGCCACTGGCTATAGGACTGTATAATGTTAATGTATATTCAAAAACTTCAAAAAATGTGCACTACTTTCGCTCTTTTTATACAGTATATTAATTGCACCATTTAGATCTGGTACACGTGAAAATATTAATAAGGAGTTGGTATGCAGTGTATATTCTGAATGAAACACAGGCTACTGCGAATTAAGCAGCATATCTTGGACAAAAGTTGGGGTATACAGATCAGATATGACTTTCTTTCTCTATCTTCCAGGTATTATTAAGATTTGTGAGGAAAGAATAAAGTAGAAAGTAGATTTTAGCATTATTATACATGTGAATCACATTACTAGGAGATAATAGTATATTATTTTTCTGGAATGACAATGAAGACGATCACCTTAAGAGACTCCCTTTGATGCAGTATTTAAAATAAGTGAAGGATGTGTTAAGAATAAAATAGAACCACAGGTGGTGTTTTGGTTTCTCTGTCCCTTATTCTTCAAATACTGAGCATTGAATTAATAGAAGAATGAAGAATCTTTACGAATTCAAAAAGAGACTCTGGAAAACATTCAAATATTTAATTTCCTGGTTTGGATTTGATTTAAAAACTTCAAAACATAAGTCAATATCGCCAAATAGGAGGGATGAATTTAAATATCGACTAGTGACTAATATGTATCATCATGGATTTGTTCTAAATACTAATATATACTGAGTCAGTTTAAGAAGTGTCTGAGGTTCATACATAAGAATAAGACTGAGCAAGCTTGTCTCTAAATGTTTTGTGAGTGACTAAATTTAATGAACTCTGTCCACCAATTCTTTGAAGACATTAATTCATACTGAGGTTCAACATTAAGCTTATTATTTATTATGTATAATATTGCCCCACCTACAGAACATATCCAGGATCAGGGTTCCACTGTGCTAGGCACTGTACAAACACCAAGTAAAAGAGATTACTCCCAAGTGTTTACACTCTAAGGCTTAAGTCCTGCAAGGAGAACCATGTAGGCTGACCATTGTAGCTGCCAGGAGACTCACTGAGGTCAATGAGGTTCTGTCTGGGGTACACAGATCTATCCAACCTGGTTCTCTTTGTATGATAAAGGGCTGATTAGACAAGACAGAAAAAGAATAGGTGACAGGATGCATTATTCTCCACCTTTATATGCTGGGGAACTGAGATACAAAGGTACAAATGCTGATGTCAGAAGTGACCACCATCTTTCTATTGGGACAATCAAAATAAAACTAAGAAGGTAACAGCACATAAGACAGAAGATCTGTCTGATACTAGAAAGTTAGCAGATCCAGGAGTGAAGGCACATTTCAAGCTTCAACTTAGCAATAGATATGAACATTTAAAGACACTGATGGATGACATAGAAGAACAGTGGCAATTTTTCAAAGAAGCAAGTGTGGCTGCAGCCAGGATTATAGTGGAGGTGAAAAGATCTAAGAAATAAGAATAGCTCCAACCAAATACATAGAGACTTGTTTAAGAGGACAAAAAATAAGGAAGAGAATTCAACAAGAATGAGAGAGCAATAAAAGAGCTACTATGCAACAAGAATATGCAGACAAAGACAGGGAAGTTAAAAGATCAGCCAGAAGAGATGAGATAATGGTTGCAAAATAAAGCAAGAGATGCTGAGGAGGCATATAACGGGGGGAATTCTTTAAAACTTTGTCTAGTACCTAAACTACTGACATCACAATTCTCAAGCCATTGAGGCATTGTGAAGGCTCAGGATGGTACAGTCTTAACCACAGAAGAAGAACAGGAGAGCCCATTGGATGGATATTTCCAGGCTGTGCTTAACCAGCCAGAACCACTAACACACACTGAGAGGTATGAAGAAATAGTGGGCTTACCTATACCACTAGAAGTAATCACCTCTGAGGAAGTAACTAAGTGTATAAACCAACTGTAAAGCATCAGGCTATGATACGATAAATGCTGAAATGTTAAAAGCTAGGGAAGAAGTGATGGTGAACTACATGTGCAGGTTGTACAGAATGGTTTGGAAAAAAGAAATCTGTCCTAAAGATTGGATGAGAGAGGTTATCTGCAATATCCCTAAAAAGGGGGACAGCTTATAATTGGAGAGCGGTGACACTCGTATCTCTACCTGGAAAAGTGTTTTGCATTGCCATTTTGAATAGGATGAAAACTGCTGTTAATAAAGTACTCCAGTAATAAAGGCTGGATTTTGATCTGATAGGTCATATTCAGACCAGATTTTCCCCTTGAGACTTATTGAGAAAGACTTAGAATACCAGCAGAAGATGGTTTTTAACTTCCTTGGCTTTATGAAAGCATTTGGTAATGTCCACAGAGAAGATCTCTGGAAAATCTTCAGATACTATGGAATTCTAGCAAAGACTGTGAATTTGATAAAAGCTTTGTATGATGCATCTGTGTGCTGTGTCAGAACAAAGAATGGAAACATGGAATGGTCTAAGATTGTCACTGGCATAAAGCAAAGTTGCATATGATCCACATTTCTTTTCTGCATTGCCATAGACTTTGTGAGTAGAAAAGCAATAGCTACTACTGAGGACACTGGTACTGTTTGGGCACGAGATAATATGTCAGACTTAGATTTTGCAGATGATACAGTCATACTGGATACCAATTTGGAAAGAAAAGGCTATTTATGAGCATAGAAATGGAAGCAATCAAAGAAGATCAAGATCATGGAGATAGGAAAGAATCCTGCCAACACTGGTGGATGTGCGACTCATGGAGACGAAAGAGTTGATGTCTTTGTTTATCTTCGAAATACAGTATCTGCTAATGGCCAGCTCTTTAAAAAAGTGAAGGCAAGAATTGGCATAGCCGGTAGGTTTTTTTTCTCATTTGTCAAACATCTGGAAGAGTAAGAAGATATATCTGCACACTAAATAAGATTTTACAATGCTATTGTCATCCTAACACTATTGTATCCCTCAGAATCATGGCACATGGTGGATGTACACAACAGAAAGCATTCTACCAGCATAGTTTAAGAAGGATCTTGGGAATTCTTTGGAGAGATCATATCACCAACATAAAAGCATTGTGCCACATGGGACTAGAGACTGAGTAATCAGTATGATGGCTACAGTTGTCTGGCCATACCATCAGGCTACCCCATGGCAGAAGAAGGTAAGTCTTAGACTGGATCACACATGGAGGGGGGAAAAGGTGTGGAGGACAAAGAAAGGACTATTGAAGGATGATTGACAAAGATGTTGTCATCATGGAGACAGCTTACGATGGAATCAAACATCTTGCTCTGGAGAGACAGCAGTGGGAATAATGGGTTTTCTCATGTGCCATTAGGCACAGGAGATTCTAAAGTTAAAGCTCAACCAGAAGACCCCACTGCTATGTTCTTTCTGGCCCACCCTGCTAAAAGGACGTTATTTGTATCACTTTTTTAAGGCTGGAAGATTAGGCTATTTGGCTCCCTCAGCGGTTGCTATCAATTGGCTGCTCAGTGTAGTGGTTGGCAGTACTCACAATGTGGATTGCCAGTACATTCACTGGAGCCCTAGCTCATTGCCTCCGTGAGAAATTTGATATCCTATTATATTGAAGTCTTGAAGCTGAGTGTCCTGCCTGGTAACTAAAAGAGCTGACACAATGTCACTGGTCTGGCTGGGCTGAGGACTTATTAAAGCAGTTATAATTGTATGCTGATTAGCATCAATTATGTTTGCAGGCAACATGGGACGTCTAGCTGCAGCTGGGAGACAGAAAAATGAGACGTACAAAGTGAAACCTTGTTAAAAATGATTTAGAAAAGAATAAATAAATTAAGAGCTAGAGACCAACATAACATACTGGATTAAAAAAAAAAGGACACAGATGTGAAAAGCTAATAAATTATAATAAAAGTTTAATGAATGGGGGAGAAATATGTGAGGAATGGTCAGAAAACAGTAGAAAGGAGACAAAGTTGAGATCTTTTCTTCAGTGAGTGTTATGGATTAAATGAACTTGAATTTCTTTTGAGAAAAACCTTTAGATACCTAGCACGAATATCAAACATAACACTACAGTTTGTACTTTATGGACTTTGTTTGAACTTACATGTGTGACGTTGCACTCTATATGATTTTATGAAAATATGCTAATGAGTTTGAATATAATGTAACTGGAATATGCTTCATGCAAAAGGTCTCTTGTAAGGTATCATTACAAAGCTCATAATCTACTGAATGTGTTCATCCTATTTGTATGAATGTATCATTCTTGTATCTGAAACTAGAAATATGAAATATAACTCTGAGGTCCTATTGTAATTATGCAAAGTGTGTGCCATTAATGGTGGTTTAGAATCTTGATGGCTCCCATTAACCAGGACAATTGTCTGTAGATGGCTCTGTTTTACTTGTAAGTCTTCCTGTATGTGTGTGTGCTGGCAAGTGGGTAATGAAGTCTTACAGTGACATGTGATCATGTCACTTGAACTGGAATCCATCTTTAACCTGGTGCTTTTCCATTTAGAAGGGGGTGATGGGGACCCAGAGAGACAAAAGATTGCCGCCTTGTGCCAAAGCTATATAAGGGGTGTGATACAGGAGGGCCAGGGACCAGTGGGAAGTGGTAGAAGGGAAGTATATAAACCCTAGGTTAATTAAGGTGTGGTTCCCTGTAGACTAGGGAGGGTTGCTACAGGTTAATTGGAGCACCTGTAATCAATTAAGGCCCTGTTAGAAACCTAATAAACCCCCTTGCTTCAGGCAGTCAGGGGGAAGGAGAGAGGACTGGAGCTTGGAGGTGTGCTGTGAGACTTGGAGGAACAGAAAACCGGAGTAAGGGAGACCCTGCCCCAGCGTTTAAGGACTGAAGGTACCCCACCCAAGGGGGAAGAGGGTAAGAACCTGCAGGGGTTGAGAGGGGCTGGGACTCAGAGTGAGGAGCAAACCCAGACCCCTCCCCCGCTTCCCTCCTTTACCACTTTCCTGGGCCACTAGTGGGGCCCTCGGTGCCCCAAGAGCAGGGGTAAGGGGTGGTATTTTAGCTCCCCCCCACCAAGAAAAGCGCAGGACCCACCATACTATATTGACCATCTTGTCACAGGGGGTAGAACAGAACAAAGGGGGCTGCAAAGATGAGAAATCCCCTAGCTACCACCTGAGCTGGAACAAGGGCTGTACCAGGGCAAAGGATTGTGCCCAGACTAGGAAGGCGTCCAGTCTGTGATAGTAGCTTATTGAAACATCTCTGGGGGTAAGATTTTATCTGTATTCAGTTTTCTTACTGTATTAGGCATAGGCTTGCACATTTTGTTTTATTTTATTTTGCTTGGTAATTCACTTTGTTCTGTCTGCTATTACTTGGAACCACTTAAATCCTACTTTTTGTATTTAATAAAACCACTTTTTAATTATTATACCAGAGTATGTAATACCTGGGGGGGGGGGGGGGGAGGAAACAGCTGTGCATATCTCTCTAACAGTGTTATAGAGGGCGAACAATTTGAGTTTACCCTGTGTACATTTTATACAAGGTAAAACGGATTTATTTGGGGTTTGGACCCCATTGGGATTTGGGCATCTGAGTGTTAAAGACAGGAATACTTCTTAAGCTGCTTTCAATTAAGCCTACAGCTGTTAGGGGACATGGTTCAGACCTGGGTCTGGGATTGCAGCAGGCTAGCGGGTCTGGCTCAAACCAGGCAGAGCACTGAAGTCCCAAGCTGCCAGGGCAGGAAAGCTGGGACAGAAGTAGTCTTGGCACGTCAGTTGGCAGCCCCAAGGGGGTTTCTGTGATCCAACCCGTCACATCATGCATCTAGAATTTCATGATTTCCCACTCTGAAATGCCTCTTGTTTCACAGTAACTACATGTAGCAAAACAGTAACTTCCTTGGAAACAGTAGTGATGATGTGGAAACAGAGTAATGCATCTACATTTGCAAGATAACTTCTGCTGCCAATGTATCTTTTAGTCCTCTCTGGATTTTTTTTTTTTAAATACTTTGTCAGGAAAGTTGCGAACAAAATACTACACTTCCATGATTCAAATTAGGAGGTCATGCAAAAGAAAGACTCTCTTTTTAATTACATAAAGATTTGAGATATGTTTTTGTAACCCTTGAAAAGGTTTCACTCTTCAAAGGTGAATACTAACTGAGCTCTTCAAACATTATGGACAGTTCCTGAGATGTTAGGTTGGGGAAAGGGAATGAGAGGTTTGCACATGGAGCGGCCATTTTATTTGACCAACTTAAGTAAAGAGGATCTGACAATATTAAAGAAAATAAATTCCCATTGGAGGTATGTTTGTATGACAGGCAAAGGAGGAGGACAGGGAAGAGAAACTATTAGCTTTGAGCCCAAAGAAATACAAACTGTGTTCAAATCGATTGTTTTTGGCTGGTAGTTTGTCTGGGTGTGTTTTGATACCAGGGTGGAAAAAAAAGAGAACCACCATTACCAAAGGTTAGTTCTCCCCCATTTACATATACAGGACAAGAGACTACATGGAGAATGGAGCAGCCACCCCAGGCAGATAGACTATTCTCCTACAAAGGAATCTGGCAAAAAATACACTGCTTTAAACTGGATTCTCTTTGGCGGTATGTATTGTGTATAATGCCTTGATGTTTTTCTTATAATGATATTATTCCATAAAGGATGTATATTTCCAAAAAAAGACAATATGGAAAATTTGAATTTTGTATGATTGATTAAATCTATGTATATATCAAAGTTAAATTTAGAAATCACAGTGTGCTCAATTGATCATATGTCCTGTCTGATGTTTTCATATAATAGCTTCATTGTCTGCTGTTACTAAGTTGACCCTACAGAGGGCCAGTGATCAGCAAGAGAACCTTGCAGGCTTGGAACCTTAAAGTCAATTACTGTAACTGTGATCAGAGAGAATAAGGCAGATGTACCTCATATAAGGGGAGTCAAAATACAGGTATTTTCTGATTATATACTGATTATTTTACATGCCATTCTTCTTCAAAAATCTGTTCTCTGCTCCAGTCTGGGCAGTGGTCTTGCTTTGCCCTGTAGCATTCTTGTCTATGTCCCTTTGAATCATTTTGGCTTTTCAAACTTGATAAATGGTGTATAAATTAGTGAGAGTGGGTAGAGAAGATACTATTAGAACCAATGATATCATCCGGAATAAGTGAGACGGTGAAATCTTGGCTCCATTGAAGTCAATGTCAAAACTCTCATTCTCTTCAGTGGGGCCAATATTTAATCCAGGGTGTTTCTTTTCCTAAAGGAAAGTCTGATCCTGCTGTCATTGAAGTTGATTAGAATATTGCCATTGACTTCAGTGGGAGCAGGATCAGGCCTCTATCGCTATAGTTCCCCATTCTGCCACCTTTATTCCCATACTATGCAAGTAGTTCCATTCAGTTTACTGCACTTCTTGTGTAGTAAGGTTCTATTACTCGGTGCAAAGATGGAGAAATTGGCTCCCAAGTTATAGGGGCCAATCCGACTTCCCTTATTCATGTGAGTAAGCCAAATGATGCCAATCAAACTGAAGTCAATGGGGATATTTGTGCAAGTAGAACAAGCTAGATTTAGCCCTGTGTGGATACATGTTTGTTTATTGCTGTTTTGTGGTGCATTAGTGCAATGGTTCAAGGCTATTCTATTAAGTCCTTACTCTGATTCACATTTTTCACATGCTGCTTCTATTTAAAAAATGTTATCCAGGCCTTGCAACTCCTAATGAATTTTTAATTGTGAAGCAATGATAAGTTTTTCTGCAAACACTCAAAAGTCATCTATCATTAAATATATTTTACATAACTATTTCCTTCTGCTTCCGCTCACCTGAACCTTTACCTTCCCCTTTGACAACTTATCATTTGACTTGTTTGAAATACAGTATAACAAGAAATATGTTTAGCTTTTAGATGCCTTCTTTATTAAGGAAGTTGAGAATGTGTGAATTCTAATTTATATAGAGTAACAGCTTAATTGGAATGTTACCTCATTTTCTCCTAGGAAATCCTTACTGTATGTAAATCTCAGTTTTTTGTGCTATTCTTGTCTGTTACTGTTGATTTGTAAATATAAGTTTATTTATTAATTGAAAATCTATTTTTTGCTAGGTCTAGACTATTATGACAATTAGAACTAAACTCTGCTTCATTCGCCCAATTCAAAAATAATGTACTTTTGGTCTACGTGAAGGATGTTGAACAATATAATGAGACTATATAATGTGGTTATAAAATGGTACCTTTTGATCCCAAAGATCTTCTATCTGTATATTCAGTCAGAATCTGCTGACTTAAATTTAAGTATGAACATTTTTTTAGTCCTTATAGTGCTGCAGATCTTATGCAAGCTGTGGCAAAGAACTGGGTTCTCTTCTGGCTCATGGATCAAGAGAATTATTAGCTAAATTCCAAATACATGACCACTATTGCCCGAAGTTACACAATTTTGTTGTTAAGGAACAATTATCAGATTTATTTTTTCCATGCTGTTATTCTGAGGCCTTTGGCATAGTTTAACCATAATCCTATTGGCATGGACAGTGATCCCCCAAATACTTACACACATGAGTAACTCAGTGGGATCATTCGTGTACATAATTATTTGCAAAATAGGGACTATGGAGTGTAGCAGGGGAGGTAGCTTGATATTTAAATTTCATATATCAGGTAACCAGGAAACAGAATGCTCATCCTACCCATATGGAGAAGTATTATGGAATTAAATAGGGATAAAACAAATACAGATTTTACAAAAATTACTCTTTAAACAGGAAATTTAGGATATATCTACACTGCAGCTAGAAGTGTAATTTATAGCTCGACTTGATGTACATGTACTATCTTTGATCAAACTAGTGTGCTAACAATAGTACTGTAGCTTACCTTAAGCTTTACCTATCCCTTTGACAATTTGTGGTAGCATGGGCTAGCTGCCCAAGTACAATCCCACTGGAAATCCTAGCTAAGTAATTGGACGGCTAGCTCATGACAGTGCCCACACCATCACAGCTGTACTGTTATTTTTAACACACTAGCTTGATCATAGCTAGCATGTGTAGGTCTAGCCAAGCTTGAAATTGTACCTCCGAGCTTCAGCATAGACATACCCCACACAGAAGCAATTATAAAGTGTGTGTATGGAAAATGTAGAATTCTATAGGTTGGTTTAATTTTTTTTTGAAAAAAAGGTTCTATTTTGCAACTTCTATAGAACATTGCCATAAGGGTCATAGGGTCAGACCCTAGCCTCGTTTAAGGGAATGGGAGTCTTTTCATTGACTTAATGGGATTTTGATTAAGACTATAATACAATGCATTATACATTTATGGCCAAAGTTAAAATCTAAACTAGAAATACATTGTTTTGTATCTCTGTGATGGGGCGTTTGTCCCTCACTGGCAAGCAGGCCCATATAAAAATGGAGCTGCAGGGTTTAAGCAGGCAGTTCTCTGCTGGGAAACCAGGGAGGAAGGACTATCTCTGGAGGGCTGAGAGAACTTCCAGCACCCTGGACAGAGCAGTGCTGCTAGCAGGGACTGGAGGAGTGAGAGACAGCTCCTGGATAGCTGCTGGGGTTTGCAGGCTGAGGCTCTGAGTTAAGGGCAAAGAGGATACTGGGACATGAGGAAGTGGCCAGACAATTTGCTGCAGTAGCCACTAAGGGAGGTGGCTGAACAGTGGACTGCAGGCCCACCAGAAAGGGGGGGGGGCACAGTGTGTGGCATGGCTGGAGGGCTTTGTTGCTGAAGAGGATGTTGCAGTCCTTGGAGAGATGTGGGTTCCAGAGCCGGAGTGACAGTGGTGAGGGACCACCCAAAGAGGGCGCACTAACATGTAGAGCTAGTTCCAATGACAGCCAGCAGGAGGTGCCACAGTGGTGAGTGCACCCCATCACAATCTCCAAATGCCATTATTTGGGGTTCATATGCTTTTTTCTTCTCTATATAAGTAGCAATCCCATCATTATGGAAAAGCCCAAGAATTTAAGAGGAAAAGTTCTTTTTCGTAATTTTGACCATGCTATTAAGGTTAAAGGGCTATATCCCTGCTATAGAATTCTGTAGGGTAGTTCAAAGAACCTAGATAGAATTATATACTATCCCTAGCCTCTGTTTGCCAGAAGCTGGGAATGGGCGACAGGGGATGGATCACTTGATGATTACCTGTTTTGTTCATTCCCTCTGGAGCACCTGGCATTGGCCACTGTCAGAAGACAGGATACGGGGCTAGATGGACCTTTGCTACAGTATGGCCATTTAAGAGTTTTGAGAATAAGCATTTTACTCACATCCCTATTTCATTCTGCAAGCCTTTTCCAAAGAAGCACATCCTGTAATATAGTTTAACTATGTTGGCCAACTTTTTCAAATGAAAATGTAAGAATGTGATAAGATCTCTTTTTCTTAGTTAAAACATAGGAGCTATGTTCTTTGAAGCTCATCAGAAGTCTCATTACTACATAGTCAGGGGAAAAATCTATTTTTAGAAACCTCACCTAAAGTTTAAAGCAGGTAAACTGTTGTATATCAGACATTAGGGCATACATTCTATTATTTTGTTGTTGTTGTAAATTTTAGGGTAAGTTGGATGCCTGTATGATCGTCATAAAAATGACTATACTGGGTCAGACCGATGGTCCATCTAGAATTGTCTTCCAACAGTGGCCGGTGCCATATACTTCAGAGGAAATGAACAGAACAGGGCAATTTATTGAATAATTATTCCCTGTCATCCAGTCCCAGCTTCTGTCAGTTAGAGGTTTAAGGACCCCCCAGAGCGTGAGCTTGTGTTCCTGACCATCTTGGCAAATAGCCACTAATGGACCTATCCTCCATGAACATATCTTATTCTTTTTTTTAACCCAGTTATACTTTTTGCCTTCACAACATCCTATGGAAATAAGTTCCACAGGTTGTCTGTGTGTTGTGTGAAGAAGTATTTGCCTTATGTTAGTTTTAAACCTGCTGCCTATTAATTTAATTCGGGGACCCCTGGTTCTTTTGTTATGTGAAGGGGTAAATAACACTTTTCTCCACACCATTAATGATTTTATAGACCTCTATCATATCCCCCCTCAGTTGTTTCTTCTCTAAGATGAACAGTCCCAGTCTTTTTAATCTTATCATATGGAAGCTGTTCCATATACCTAATCATTTTTGTTGCTCTTCTCTGTATTTTTTCTGTATTTTTACCGATTACAATATATTGTTTTTGAGATGGGTTGACCACAACTGCATGCAGTATTCAAGGTGCGGGTGTACCATGAATTTGTATCGTGGAATTATGATTTTTTTCTATCTTATTATCTGCCCCTATCCTAATGGTTCCTAATATTCTGTTCACTTTTTTGACTGCCATTGAACGTTGAGCAGATGTTTACAGAGAACTGTCCATGATGACTTCAAGATCTTTCTTGAGAATTAATGGCTAATTTAGACACCCATCATTTAGTATGAATATTTGGGATATTTCTGCTGCATTTATCTGAGTCACAGTGTAAATGCTTCCAATTTATTGGAGATATAATACAAAATCTTCTTCACGAGTTATGTTATACTAGCTGATATACATTGGCATCTATTTAGCTCAATTTGTAAAAATGTTTGTGAAATAATCAATAAGATGTGGTAACATGGTTGCAAAAGATGCTGGGCAGGAGATTTAAAGCTAAGCTCCTCTTCACACTGGAATGGAGTATGAGGTTGGCACTTGTGTTTTCCTTCATATTTCTATCCAACAACTAGAGATACAGGTACAGAATTTGCACTCCATTGGTGGATGAAATTATGATGATCTGTTTCTTCATTCTCCAGCTTTTAAAGCCAAATTTATACTGTTAGTAAGTGAATGTAGCTATTCTGATTTGAATTTGCCAGGTATAAATAGGCATCTCTGATGCTGTTAATGTTGAGATCCCCTTTCATTTGACACTTCTCTTTCCCAGATATTCAGAATTTACTCATGCATCATTTGGATTGATATGTCCCATGCCTGGTTTCACCACAAATGTCAAACTTTTTTTTCAGAAAGTTTGTGGAGGAGGAGGGTGGAGGAAAGGAATCAATCAATCAGTTTTGATTTAGGCAAGTATGGAAATATATTCTCTCTTCTTTTAAAAGCTTTGTCCTGGATTGTTTTTGGTTTTTTTTGTAATTAAAATAGCATTAGAAAATCTTCAAAATTGAGCCACTTCACAGGAGAAAGGCCATGGGGACATCTTAAACTACTACCATAAAATTAGAAAATAAATATGGTTTAATTCAGGATTTGGTTTCTTTATCGAGAGAATGATGTATGCATCATTTACTTATCAATGGAAATTTAAAGTAAATCACTGGTTCAGAGGGAAAAAAATCTTTTAAATAAATATGTAGAAAGCTGTTAAATTATACTCCCACTGTTTAAAATAGAGAGGACAATGAATAAAGCTATAAATGACACATTTTTGCCTTGGACAAGTTTTACTACTAAGTTACTACAAAATTCAGTGTTTAAATTGCAGCTTTTAAAATATTTATATAGATGATGTGGATGATTGAACTGAAAGAAATGCTGAGCAAAGCAGTCAATTGTATAATGTCTTGCACAATTTAAGTATCTGGACTAATATAACGCAAATGCAGTTGGCAGCAGATGAACACAGAATAATGATTCTTGGAGTAAAGTTGATGAGAACAACTGTATTTTCTTAAAGATAAAAGGTCAGATCCTGGCCCTCACTATAGCCTGTTAGTGCCGCTCCAGTGGTGTAAAGGGGCTGTAAAGTTAGTTTCACCAGCCAGTTGAGGATTTTCCTTATGTGGGGGAATCCCAAGGCAGCATGAATTTGTCTCTAAGCTATTTACTATGGAAGGTTGAATCCTGCCAACCCTTGCACATGTTAGTAGTTCTGTCAAGTAGTCCTATTATTTTTAAATGAATAAGGGTTACTGAAATGTGTGAGGGATTGCAAGGTCTAGCTCTGTGTTTGTAAAGGACATAAAAACACCGGTAAAGCAGACTTAAAACACTGGTAAAGTGAAATGAACAAGAACTCTGACAATGAATTTTACACAATAGGATATGATGTTACTATATTAGCAAGCATGGGGACAGAGCAAGTTCAATGCAGAACAATATTTCTTCAGAGATCTGATCCCCAGAGCAGTGAAGAAATGGCAAACAATGGAAACTTGACAACAGGTGCAGTGCATAATATGCCAGGTGATCTTTTCCTTGTCTTCAGCAATTTAATAGTCTTGATAACTAATGTTAATGTTACATTCCTGCACATTACAAGAATCTTTAGTTTTGTTTCCTTTTAAAATTTAAAGGAAGGGGATGTTTGATTTCATGTTGCTGTCCTTTCCAATAAAATGTATATCCTAGCCAACCAAAATAAATATTCTCCTTTTGCAAAAAAGCCTCAGAAGCCAATCTGAATTTGTCAGTTCACTAATATTTTGTAAATGCCTTCCCTGAAAATATCAGTTTAATGTTTCCATGTCATTTAACTTCAATTTAATTCTTGAAAGTAATACAGTACTAAAAAATTTCCAAATATTTACAGGGTTCAACAACTTCAAAATGCTTAATTGCCAGAGATTGTTGGTATATTAAACCCATTAATAAAGAGAATTTGGGGAAATTAATTTCCTTTCCTTTTAAATTACTCATCTGACCAGTTATTTTGAATATGCTGTGGATTAAGCAATTTAGTTTCTATACTCAGTTATATTGATATGTCTATTGAGATTAATCAACCAAACACTTTCTTTGATAACCTGTATCTACTCATTCCAAATGCCAAAGCCTTGTAATATATTAAAGCCTTTCTATTTTAACAATCTTCTTAAATGTTTTGGAGTTTCCCAGGGCTCTTATTATTACTGCTTGGAAATACTCAATTTTTTCCAGAGTCTCTTAGCTTTTGAGAATACACTCCTAACGTATAGTTCACCGCTGAGTTCCAATTTGCAATATATGGGGGAGAATGATAGGGGTTCAGTTTAGAAGATAGATATCAATATGCACTATTTCCTATGCTATCACTGCCAATCCTGTGAGTCCTTAACTCCTGGTGTCTTCAATAAGATCTGATTGTGGACAGCAACTTGCAGGATATTCCTAAGCACCTCACAGGATAATAGGGAAGGGGGGGGGAAATAATCTTTACACTATCCCTGAGCCTATATGAATTCTGTGTCAACCAAGCATGTCTCAAATATAACCCCTACACTGTTTCTACAGATGGCACTAAAATTTCCCCAGTTGTCTCAAATATCAGGGTTCCATTTACATTTCTTCATCTTTCTTCAGTTCACACCTATATCAGTAGTGATAAACTATTAAGTCTCTATTTGTTTATAGATATGCTCACGTGGGCACAATATTCCTTGAAATCATTGTCAAGGGTCCTTACATATTGTCAATAACAAAGACAACCTCTTTTGAATGAATAATTTTATGTTCATTTTCACTGGTATTTTATCAAAACAAAATCAATGCCTGGACACTTTCAGCGTAATTCAAAGACAAATAGATTTATTTTAGCAACCAGTGGGGTGCTGTAAACACCAGTGGGAACTTGCCTAACTTCTTGAGGAAGTTTAGCTTGACATTTCCCTAAAAGCCTTTTCTGAATCAGACTCTCACTGAGTACCGCAGGGGAAGAACTGTTATAATTCTTAAGGTTAATTTTAAGGCAGTAAGGTGGTTGTTTTTTCCCCCCTCATGCATGGGAAAAAAACTCTCTAGTCAGTCTGGGCACAATACACTATATGAAGATTCATTTTGAATAAAAATACTCAAGGTGCTGTGGTGTTAGGAGCTGGCCATTGTTTTCATTATTTGCAACTGTACAGGAGAGGATCAGTCACAGCACTGAACTGTGAGCATAATAATTCAAGGAAGAATTGACATTGCTTGAAGCCAAAATGCTGAAATATTCTTCAATAGAATTATAAGAACATGAGAGATTTTTGGAGAATGAATAAAGGTCATTTGGTCCATCAAGACATATCCTTTTTAGTACTCTATTTCCCCAAGGATGATATCTAATTGTTTCCTGAATGACACTGGTGCTTTTTTGCCTCAACAACTTTGCCTACAGGCTATTCTAAGCATTATTATTCTCTACATGAAAAGGTGCTTTCTGATATATGTGCTGAATTTATTTTTTAATTTCCATTTATGTTCTCTTGTCCTATAATCTATGCTGGAATGGAAATAATAATTTGAGCTGACATTATCTGTGGCAGTTAAGACTTTATATGCTTCAAATAAGACAGCTCTACTCTGTCCTTAAAATTAGATGCCCAGATTTACAGTCTGGATAACCAGGGCTGCATATCAAATGGTGGCAGGGGTCCTCCTTACAAGATTTCACATCAGAAATACCTTTTGCTGATTCTGCAAACACTGTCGCCCATCGACCAAAAATAAAACTAACATACAATTTTTATCTATTTGGTATTGTCCCTACCCCAAACATCAGCGGAAGAGGGAAATGAAACAAAACATACCGTTTATGTTTTTGCAATGGGTAGGTTCGATCTCTACTTTCCCTAAAGTTTCAACTCCTAATCAACATTCTAGTAGAGTAGAAACATTAGAATGATTTGGGCTAGATATATTTCATATAGCATTTCTTTTTAGCCCAGTCTTTTTACAGTTGTGTGGCTTAGTACCAGCTAAACTACCTCAAAACTCTTAGGTACCACTCTGTGCAGATTAGTACACTGCTCAAATTTGTACTTTAGCTGAAGAAGGATAAAGTGCTGAAGTGCTAGCTATGAGTCACCGGTTCCGCCTATGGATCTGCTTAGACTAGTTATGGATTAATACATCCATTTCTAGTATATGTGGATGTAGTTGAGGCAAAGTGGCAAGGAAGGTTTCAAAATGGGAATTAAATATTTATTCATTTATTTCAGTTTATAAACCTATAAAAGGATTCCTATGCCAGAATATAGAGGCTTTGTGACATTACCTGGGCTGGCTCCAGGCACCAGCTTGTCAAGCAGGTGCTTGGGGCGGCCGCTGAGGAGAAGGGCGGCACGTCCAGGTATTCGGCGGCAATTCCGCGGATGGTCCTTCACTCCGCCTCGGAGTGAAGGACCTCCTGCCGAATTGCAGCAGCAGATCGCAATCGCGGCTTTTTTTTTTTTTTTTTTTTGACTGCTTGGGGCGGCCAAAACCCTGGAGCCGGCCCTGGACATTACCTCAAAAATAGAATTCTTGCCTTAAAAAAGAGCCAACATAACCCCCTTGACACACACTCCACACACCAGTCAACCCATCATCTCCAGAAGGGTTGTGAAAAATAATCCATCATCAAGTACCAACTAACCGGCATCCCTGCTTCACTGAATAATATAAAACTAGCTTTCCATTGCGCTTGGAAGATCAAGAAATTCAGGCTCTTTCTAAACAAATGGAGGGGTGAATTTCAAAGTTAAGCAGCCCGTATGGAATCTGTCATATTAAAAATCACCTGCCCTTTTAAAGGCTTTTTTTAAAGGCTTTTTTTTAAAAGGCTTCATCATGATAACTCTACTGAGGCCATTTGTATCAGTATTACACAGGGAAAGAGGGCAGATCCTGTGCCATTTAAAGTTTGATACATCTAAACCAACAACTTAATCTCCAGCTAGAAATGAATTGGCAGCCATTGCAGATCAAGGAATATCAATAGTGTGATATCCGGTTTAACGGTTCAAAAAGGCTGTCTACATCAGCCTCAGTTTGAATATCCAAGAGTGATTGGGAATCAGGCTGGAGTTCTAGTAGTGAATCTGAAAATGCTTGACAATCAGTGAACATATTTATTCAGTCACAGGAATAGATATAATCCTTGCTATATCTATAATCCTATTTTCTAATAGGTTTTCCAAACCATCAGTGTCACCTCTGTTTTACCTGGATTGAGCCTCAGAGAACTAGACCTCCTGAAATTCAACTGCCCATTTATCAGTTACACTCAAGAGTTGTGGGGCACATTTAAAGAATTAATTCCAGTTTGAAAAATATTGGAGATTTCAAAGCTATTTCCAACACTGAATTAAAAGGAGGAATACTTCTATCAACAACACTGGTCTACAATTTTTGAGAAGTCGTCTGCTTCAGAGATAAAATGTGCTATTTATTATGTATTTTGATGTGCTGAATTCAAATATGACAATTAAAACAACTGATTGGATACTGTTTCTTAGATATTTAAGTTTTTACATTTTATGTCTATGTAGATTGTGTAGATAGTAGAGTTTTAATCATAAATTGTAAACCTAGGTCTTTTCATGTGTTTATGGTTGCTTTACATGATAATATTTCAACTGTCCTGTTTATGTAACACTTTCAAAATCAGCAAAAGGGTTATATAAATAAAATTTATTATGAAACAAAAGGCAAAAAACTATTCTGTACATAGTTTAGTCCTATTCAGTGTCTACTCGGCGCTTCTTGGCTTGTCTCTTGTATTCATTAAATGGAGCATCTCTTGTCACTGTCCAGCAATAGTCTGCAAGCATTGATGGGCTCCATTTGCCCTGATAGCGTTTCTCCGTTGTTGCAATGTCCTGGTGAAATCGCTCGCCGTGCTCGTCGCTCACTGCTCTGCAGTTTGGTGGAAAAAAATCTAGATGAGAGTGCAAAAAATGTATCTTTAGTGACATGTTGCAACCAAGGCTTTTGTATGCCTTGCGGAGGTTTCCCACCAACAACCTGTAGTTGTCTGCCTTGTTGTTTCCGAGAAAATATATTGCCACTAACTGGAAGGCTTTCCATGCCGTCTTTTCCTTGCCATGCAGTGCATGGTCAAATGCATCATCTCGAAGAAGTTCACGAATCTGAGGACCAACAAAGACACCTTCCTTTATCTTAGCTTCACGTAACCTTGGAAATTTTCCACGGAGGTACTTGAAAGCTGCTTGTGTTTTGTCAATGGCCTTGACAAAGTTCTTCATCAGACCCAGCTTGATGTGTAAGGGTGGTAACAAAATCTTCCTTGATTCAACAAGTGGTGGATGCTGAACACTTTTCCTCCCAGGCTCCAATGACTGTCAGAATGGCCAATCTTTCTTGATGTAGTGGGAATCTCTTGCACGACTATCCCATTCGCAGAGAAAACAGCAGTACTTTGTGTATCCAGTCTGCAGACCAAGCAAGAGAGCAACAACCTTCAAATCGCCACAAAGCTGCCACTGATGTTGGTCATAGTTTATGCACCTCAAAAGTTGTTTCATGTTGTCATAGGTTTCCTTCATATGGACTGCATGACCAACTGGAATTGATGGCAAAACATTGCCATTATTCAGTAAAACAGCTTTAAGACTCGTCTTCGATGAATCAATGAACAGTCTCCTCTCATCTGGATCGTGAACGATGTTGAGGGCTGCCATCACACCATCGATGTTGTTGCAGGCTACAAGATGACCTTCCATGAAGAAGAATGGGACAAGATCCTTTTGACGGTCACGGAACATGGAAACCCTAACATCACCTGCCAGGAGATTCCACTGCTGTAGTCTGGAGCCCAACAGCTCTGCCTTACTCTTGGGTAGTTCCAAATCCCTGACAAAGTCATTCAGTTCACCTTGTGTTATGAGGTGTGGTTCAGAGGAGGAGGATGGGAGAAAATGTGGGTCCTGTGACATTGATGGTTCAGGACCAGAAGTTTCATCCTCTTCCTCGTCTGATTCAAGTGAGAATGATTCTGGTGCATCAGGAACCGGCAGTCCTTCTCCGTGGGGTACTGGGCGTATAGCTGATGGAATGTTTGGATAATGCACAGTCCACTTTTTCTTCTTTGACACACCTTTCCCAACTGGAGGCACCATGCAAAAGTAACAATTGCTGGTATGATCTGTTGGCTCTCTCCAAATCATTGGCACTGCAAAAGTCATAGATTTCCTTTTCCTGTTCAACCACTGGCGAAGATTTGTTGCACAAGTGTTGCAGCATATGTGTGGGGCCCACCTCTTGTCCTGATCTCCTATTTTGCAGCCAAAATAAAGGTGATAGACTTTCTTAACCATAGTGGTTATACTGCACTTTTGTGATGCAAAAGTCACTTCACCACAAACATAGCAGAAGTTATCTGCACTGTTCACACAAGTACGAGGCATCTCTGCTCACTTTGGCTAAACAGAAATGTGTCCCTTTGCAAAATCAAACACTGACAAATAAGAGAGCACGACACTGTATGATTTCTAGAGCTGATATAGGGCAATTTGTTCAGCAGAGTGATGTAAGCTTCATTATGATTGCATCATCCATGACTTCTAGGAATAACATGATGCAATTCATATCATGTATGATGCAATACCAGCTTCAGATTGCATCATTCATTGTTTTGCCTAAAAAGCAAGTACTGTCCAAACCCAGTCATAGATTTATTCATAGATCCAGTCAAAGATGTATTTTAGTCATTTCTGGTTTAAATTGAGATCCCTTCCTTTTATAACTCACTTATCCTCCACCATTCCCAAGTCAAGGGCCATATATACTGACCCAATAGCATATCTTGAAAACTAGAGCCAATCAACAATTTTAAGCATCATTTTCGTTCTCAGTGACCCAGAATTAGTAAAGTTTGACTACATTTATTTCAGAAGCATTTTGGCTGTAGAGCAGTGTAACATCTCTAGAACTTTATGTAAGACACTTACCTATACCAATGGAGTTTAAAGAGATTATAAAGTTGGGTCTCGTTTGCATACTAGAAGCACAGCAAAAAATGCTTCCTGACTAAATCTCTTGAGCCCTCTTCTGGTCACCAGATATAAGAGGGAGTCCTGTGGAACCTCCTATGACAGCAC
Organism: Emys orbicularis; assembly: GCF_028017835.1. Classification (NCBI taxonomy): domain Eukaryota; kingdom Metazoa; phylum Chordata; order Testudines; family Emydidae; genus Emys; species Emys orbicularis. Next base: position 183,747,729 of record NC_088683.1, read on the forward strand.
CCTCAGGGAGGAGAAACAATTGTCCAATACCACCCTCTGGGATCTTTCCAAATCTGTCTCCACACAGGTTCAGATGAACTGATGATAGCCGTGGTGTGAGCACTAGTGAAGACAGGTATCTAGGTCATCTACACAAAACAGTAATTAAAAGGACATTGCTGTGATCTCTTAGTTAACTCTAACACTTCCAGTGTTTCTTCCACTGGTGAAAGCAATGGTGGGAAACTTCCAAAGATTTTTTCTAGTGTAGATAAGAAAAAATAAATCAATAAATAGTCATTTGAGGGCAGCCCCGTTCACTCCTCTGAAGTCCACAGGTGACTCAACAATAGAGCTACATAGACTCATGGGTCAAAAAAACATGAGGCATTTTGATACTGTGAGGGCTGTCTCGACAGAACCTTCTCAGTAATATTAACTACAAAGGGAAGATCAGATACAGGATCACAGATGACCAATGTCAAGTGATGGTTACATGAGCAAAGCGTATACCAATGCTTCCTTAAGGGAAGCGATAAACCTGCCCTACTAAAGAGAATGACAATCACCATTGGCTCTAGACCTAGCAGCAGCATCACACTATAATCAGGACTGAAATAAGGCAAGCCAGAGCCCTCAGCACTGTACAACTCATGGCCCACTATGGCTCCCATTCTGCGGCTTCCTCACTGTGCTATGGCACTCCTCCCCCTTTGGAGTGGCAAGGAGCAGCATGCCCCTCATTTTATGGAGAGGCAGGGCAGTGACATGGAGCTGCCTCCTCAAATGAGAGCTATGACAGGGTTTCCTATCTCCTTTGGAGCAGAAGGGAGTCCCCTCTCCCTTTCAGAGACACTTGGTGGGAGTAGTGGGCTTTCCCTGGTATTTACCCCAGCAGCTGGGATGTATATGTTTTGGTACGTGGGTGAGGCCATCTGCAATCTTTGTCTCCTGCAGCACACAGTCCTCTGTTGGATCGTGTTAGCCTTGAAATTAACACCACTCTGAAATGGATGGGACAGTTCACCGCATGAGATGTTGTTTCAGGCTGCTTGCAGGCACATTTTCAAGCTTTTTTTTTTTTCCAACCACAAAACATTTTTTTTTAATTGAGAGCTGAGATTCTGATATAATGACATGTCTCCATCAGATGGAGCCTAGGCACAAGTTTATAGTGTGAATGTCATAATCCAGGGGTGGGCAAACTTTTTGGCCTGAGGGCCACATCTGGGTATGGAAATAGTATGGCGGGCCATGAATGCTCATGAAATTGGGGGTTGGGCTGAGGGCTCTGGCTGGGGGTGCGGGCTCTGTGGTGGGTCCAGAAATGAGCTTAGTGTGCGGGAAGGGGCTCTGGGCTGGGGCAGGGGGTTGGGGTGAAGACTCTGGCTGTGGGTGCAGGCTCTGGGGTGGAGCTGAGGATGAGGGTTTGCAGTGCAGGAAGGTGCTCTGGGCGGGGACCAAGGGGTTCAGAGGGCAGGAGGGGGATCAGGGCTGGGGCAGGGGGTTGGGGCATGGGAGTGGGTCGGGGTGCAGGCTCCGGGCTGCGCTTACCTCAAGCAGCTCCAAGAAGCAGCAGCATGTCCCCCTTCTGGCTCCTATGCAGAGGCGTGGCCAGACAGCTCTGCACGCTGTCCCGTCCGCAGGCGCCGCCCCTACAGCTCCCATTGGCCGTGGTTCCCAGCCAATGGGAGCTGCAGGGGCAGCATGCGGAGCCCATTGGCTGCCCCTACGTGTAGGAGCTGGAGGAGGGAACATGCCACTGCTTCCAGGAGCCGGGCGGAGCCATGGTACACGTGGAGTGGGGCAAGCCCCCGACCCTGCTCCCCAGAGGGAGCTCGAGGGCCGGATTAAAACATCTAAAGGGCCGGATGCAGCCCCCAGGCTGTAGTTTGCTCACCCCTGACTTAATCTGTTTTTGATTTTATAGGTGCAAGAAAATCCCATAATGTCTATCTTCTGTAAAGAATGGACACTATCAGCGTAACTGTCACACTTAATATCTGAATGTCTCTATCCACTATTTTTAACAAGCAAAATCCATAATTCCTACATATGAAAGAGATTGAGTGTTGTGAGGGGGGGGAGAGTTCTTGATTTTTTTCCAGTTTGTTTACATTGTGTATTTCACAGTGCTTTGTGTGCAGTCAACTTCACTGTTTCCTTTGCTATTTGTGTAGGGTTTTCATGCAGTAATGGGAAAGAAACATTTTAAGAAAATATATAATTGTAAAACTGCAAAAATTGTCAGAGAAAATTAGGAGCGGGTGAAATACCTATAATGACAACTTTTTTTTTAATTGACTAGAATTCAAGTTGACAATGTCCTTGTAATACCAAAGATATTTGAGTTTTGTTTAAGCTGTAAGTTTTTGCAATCGTTTGCATGGCAGTCAACTTTTATGCCATATTTGTATTTTGAATTATTTATGCTCTTTGCCAATTGAAGAGAAAATGTGCTTCAGTGAATCATTATTTCTCTGATAAAGGGCCAAATTCAACCCCAATATGACTTCTGAGCAACTCTATTAGCCTCAATTGGGTTTCACAGGGTGTAAAACAGGGTCAACTATTCTAAAAACCAAGGACCAGCTGCACTCTTGCAACACCATTGAAGTCAATGGAGTTCCTAGGATTTAGCTAGGGTCAGAATTTGGCTCCATACATTTGTTGAAACCTAAGAGGATTCAGCATTTTCCTGCCCTTCCCCACACAAAATAAGATTTAAAAAACAAAAACACACAAACAAACAAAATTCAAAAAAGGCTAAACAGGAAGAATATCTTCAAAAGACTATTTTTTCCTGTTATGTGTTCTATTGCATTAGTTATCATTTTGTTGATTTTATTGCTGTGTTGCATGAAATATCGTGATAGCTCAACACATTAGGCATAAGTGCTTATGTGGTGTGTTACATAATTTAATGAGATTGATTAATTTTGCATCCCCTTCCCTTCAGATAAATTGAAACCATTACTGTAGATTTCACTTCACATGAATTAATTTTCTCTGCTGGGTGGAGTTGATTATTACAAGGTAATTTAAAATATATATGGAGAAAAAAAAGTTTTGTTTATGGCAGGTGTATTCCTAACCCCATTATAATTGCCTATAGTGTTTTGAAGATGTAAACATAAATATAATTTATGCATGAGGTTCATGCAGCATACCTCAGACTTGTCCTAGTAAGAAACAATATATTTCTAAAGCAAATTGTTATCTGGGAGAAAATGGCATGTTGGCTTCATACTGCCTCCCACAGTCATTGGCATATCTCTTACTGTTCTTTCTTCTTCCTTTTCTAGCAAACACATTTAACAGCTGTGGAAACAAACAGGGCATATTTGGCAAAAGTAGAGACCAGATGCCAAAATCTGAACTGTGTGGTCTAGCAGCAGCATCTGGGTCTGTTGCTAACTCCTTGGTGTCACCTCTGCTGGCTCCTTTACTAATTCTTCTATTGGCAGGCAACAGAGGTGCATCTGGAGATGTTGTTAGGGGCATGCAGCTGTGGGGCTGTCTTGGCTTCTATGTTCACATTTCTACCATTCTTGTTTGGCTCTCCTGCATTTAAAAAATGTGTTGGTTTTTTTCTGTGCAATAAAATTAGTACCTGAGAATGTTGTTCTAAATTTCTATTTCTATGCAGGTTTGCCTTACTTGTCTTGCTCACACACAATTGCTATAATATAGATATAGATTAGGAGAAAGGTGTGCATTTATGTGTTGGTTTGTTTTTGTAAACAGATGTTTTTTGGTCAACAGAATTAAATAGTCTCTTACAATTTAACAACATTTATTTTTATTTTGTAGCGTGCAGAAATGTCAGCACACACCTTGCTGCAATGTTTACGTGTTATGAGAGTGCCAGGGGTGTTAAGGCCAGATTGTGCCTGGCCATCATATTGGGGCCACATGGAGAGGTGGGCATAAGGAAAGAGGCAGAGAGCATAAAGGCTGTTCTCTGTGTTTGCCCCCAAGGGTGTAAATCACCCCCAAAGAGTTTGGGGGAGGAGGTAGGGCTATGACCCAGCACCTTAATCAGCCTACATAGCAAGCTTGTCCTACCAGTGTGTGGAGAGAGGAGGCAGGTTTACAATATCCTATAGTGCAGAGCACTATGCACAGCACAGGGAGTACTGCCAGCTTGGATGAGTGGTGCTTCCCTACTCAGAGCTGTGCACAAATGGTAATATTTAGAGCTTTACCACACTAGATCTTCTGTATCCTGCTATAATCTATTGGTACGATATCATCATGGAGAAATTCAGAGAAAAGAGATGGCCACTATGGTATGAGGTATGGTCTTTGTGGACCTGGAGATGGTGTATGATCATGTACCAATAGAACTAGTTTAGTGGAGTTTGTGAGGGAGAGATGTGCCAGAAGGATACATATGAGGAAGTCAAAACTAATTGGATCTAGAGAATTTGTAGTAAATTTTGTCCTGTATCAGCAGTTGACATTGAGCCTCCTTTTGTTTGCAGTGGTCAAAGATGTGATAAGTAAGACTATACACTGTAGGCTGATATCGTAGTGGTACATGTGGAAGGTTGTGAGACCCTGCAAGCCAATTCTGAATACTGGTAACATTGTTTTGAGCAGTCTGGGTACAGAGTTAACACTGATAAAACTGAGGCGATGGTAGCTGAGGGACTCACCCTAAAGGATATCACAGGCGGAGAGGTTGGAAGAATGAAATAATTTGAATATCTAGGATCATTGGTTGCTGATGATGGTGCCCTCTTGACTGATACCTGGCATCATAGTAAAGGTGTTTGGTGCAAGTGGTGGGAGCTGTCTTCTGTTCTCTGGGACAAAAGCATGCCAATAAAGTTAAACGGTAGGCTGTATAAAACTAATTTGACCAATCTTGATGTACTGAACAGACACTTAGCCAGACACAAGAAAGGAAATCTGTATGCTCTTCAGCATGGAAATAAAGATGTTGAGATGATGAAATGGGTGGACACTCCATGATAGGAAACAAAAGGAGGTTGTAAGAGGTTGCTCTAATTGAAGACAAGTTGAAGGAAGCTAGACTATGTTGGTATGGGCACATCCAGCAGATATCTGAGAGCTGTGTTGATAGAATGGCTCCTTCAATGACTGTGGATGTAAGACAACCCAGGGGGAGACCAAACATTCGATACATGGACAAGATATCAGCGGACCAATCAGAGAGACTAGAGAAACCAATCTGTATGATAGCCTAACATATGATCATGAGATTTGGAAGAAGGCTATAAGAATTTCTGACCCTGAATAGGGAGGTGGCAAAAAAGATGATGATCTATTGGCATTATATAATTGATGACTACACCTTTTGTAGTTCCCAAGGTATTGATTGCACTTTATATCTTTGGATTACAAGTTTTTATTCTGCAAAACCTGAATATGCAAAATCAATAAAGTAATTTTTATTATTATTTAAAGGTTGGCTCTATATTTAATGGGTCCATTCTGCCCTGTTTGTATGTAACTTCCATTTTTTTGTTAAGGGGAGTTGTATACCTTAGAGCAGCATGGCCTTGCATTTTGAATGGTAAAAGTCTTTCCCTCTGTGAGACTCAAAGTACAATCAACAGTGCAAGCCTGGGCATGGGCTACGATTAGGAGTAGCCCTCATTCAGCAGTCCATTTAGCTGCATAGGTGATAAATACTGTATGTAACCAAGGGCACGCTGGGCTTTGTACCAAACAATTGGCTCAATCAATTGATGCAAAAACTTGACATATTCTTGTCTACCCATATGGATCAGCACTGGTGCAGCTACACTGATGGATGAATGGATAATGGTTGTTGAATTGGGACTATTCCAAAGTGCAGATAAAGCCTTGGAGGGCTCCTGGACATACGACCATTGCCCCCCAATTGGCTGGCACTGCTCTGTGACCATTTTAATCAGTCTTTGAACATGAATGCTCTAATTAGTCCTTATATTTTGTGTGTGGCTTTAACTTGTTATAGTAGTGGTTTTGCAGTTTGCCTTTTTAGGTTGGCTATCTAAATATGACAGAGCCAAGCAGCTGCAGCCCTCAGGTGCCATTTTGTAACCACCTAGTGTTTCCTGCATCTCCCACTCTCCGGTTTGTAAATATTTTCATCTTTTGTTATGTTCTTTTTTCATTCCATAGGAGAATAGAATTACTGAGGTGCCTGGTAGTGACTACGTAGTCAGGGTTTCATTCTTAAATTGAATCACAATAGGGCATACATTCCTGTTTTTCCTCTACAGGTAAATGGCCAATAAGTATGAAATTTCACACAGGGTTTGTTTTTTATGCCATTTGAACTATCTATGTACATTTGTTTGGTTTCTCTTCATAACTTATAATGGGAAGTCTTTGAAATTTGACTCTGACTGAAGATTTCCTTAGCCTTCCTGCTTTTCATTGCTGACATGACTGAAGGCATATGGTGTTAGGGGAGATTAGCTTTCATATCCTTGTTTTTGTTGGTATATCGGTAGAAATTCTAACTTCTTTGCCATTAGTTTTTTACGTATTAATATTCCCACATTTCCAACCCCCGAAGCCACATTTTTTAGTGTTTTCTTCTGTGAAGATTTGTAGTCACTTCACTGGCTGGTTACTACTACTATTTTTTTCTAATGGCTGGATAGTATGGTCTGAATTTACTTACTGCGATTTTCTAATATGTTCTTGAAGATTTTATACCTTTCCATATATTTTCACCCATTACAAAGGGGGAACACATGATCCTAGAATACTCCTTATGACACACACAGAGAAGCGGTTAAAATAGTGAGATACTGTACAGTTTGTACATAATCATTCAGCTTATTAGCAGGAAGAAAGGAAGTGCTGATTTACAATGCATTTGGAATAAAGCAGAGTGAACTATGTGGGAGTGGGAAGTGTCACTTTAGTTCCACATTTTTTTTTCTGGTGAGTGGATGGAAAGAGAAGAGAATATAAACTGAAAGAAAAGTGAAGGGATAGGGGACATTGATGTGAAGGTGGATAGAGGAAATAAGTGGGGCAAGGGTGGAGTGAGGCTGAGGTGAGGAGACTGTGAGGGAGAGGATTGGAGCAAATAGCCCATCAGTGCATGGCAGAGAAAATCCAGTGAAAACTGTAGAAAATTCTCTGATGTTATCAGTGTCTGTTGGTTCCTTCTTACGGTATACCAGTTACCTCATGATATATCAAATGAGCTAATTCTTTCCCAAGCTATGTGATTTTCTGCATCAGGGCTGTAGATTGTTCTATGCTTAATGTAAAAAGATTACCTTTAATACATACCTTATTAAAATTGATTAAATGATAACATTTTATAACATGTTGGATACCTTACATGCAGGTGATAAACTTCTGTATAAATTATCTCAACAATATCTACATCTTGCTTTATAAAAAGGAAATATTAACTTCTGTCATGGAAACTATTTAACAGAGAGGTGAAAATAGCCCCAGGGAATGTTCATCAAAGTAATGTCCTTGAATACAATACTGTTAAATAAATCCTGAATATCTGAATTAGAAATCTTCCCTTTGTCAGCATACATTTCAAAAGTGGATGTGGGTTTTTTTTTTAACATTTGAAATTAAAATAAAATTGTAAAGTGGAGATCAAGTTGAAGGCTCAGAAAAAAAGGTTATTACTCACCTTCTGGAACAGGGGTCGGCAACGTTTGGCACGTGGCTCGCCAGGGTAAGCACCCTGGCGGGCCGGGCCAGTTTTATTTACCTGCTGACGCGGCAGGTTCGGCCGATCGCGGCCCCCACTCACCGTGGTTCGCCGTCCCGGGCCAATGGGGGCGGCGAGAAGCCGCGGCCAGCACATCGCTCGCCCGCGCCACTTCCCGCCGCCCCCATTGGCCCGGGACGGCGAACCGCGGCCAGTGAGGGCCGTGATCGGCTGAACCTGCCGCGTCAGCAGGTAAATAAAACTGGCCCGGCCCGCCAGGGTGCTTACCCTGGCGAGCCGCGTGCCGAACGTTGCCGACCCCTGTTCTAGAAAGTAAATAGTTCTCAATGAACTCAATGGATCAGGATGTACTGATATGCATACACGATCTGAATGGTTGACATTACCTAGACTTAAGCGTTGATCTCTGACAAAGTAAACAGAATATTACTCGTCACAGGAAGGTCGTCAGATAATCATGAGCCAAGATTTTTCTCATGTATGTAGCAATATAATTTGTAACAGCATTCATAAAATCATCAGGAACACTGTTACTCATGATTTTTGAATCTTTCAATACATTTCAATAAATAATTTGACTTGGTTTCATAAATAGGAATATATAATTTATGAATGGTACTTACATTTTAAAGTTTTTTCCCCTTAAAACACAGAGTAAATGTTGTCCTTTTCCAGTTGATTCACATAACTCTATTGACTTAACTGGGGCTCCGTGCAAGCAAATGGGTCTGCATGTACGGAATAGATTGCCAGACTGGGATTTTAGAGTACCACTGTAGCCGCACTTGAAACGTTACTTAAAGTTCTAGAGATGTTATTGGTAGAAGTATTCCTCCTTTTAATTCAGTGTTGGAAATAGCTTTGAAATCTCCAATATTTTTCAAACTGGAATTAATTCTTTAAATGTACCCCACAACTCTTGAGTGTAACTGATAAATGGGCAGTTGAATTTCATGAAATATTAAGAGTTTGTACGTGGGGAAAGTGTGCTTTCCCATATAAAGAGTTAAACAAATTTAAATGAAAGTTAAACACAGTGATAAAACTTGTAAATATGTAAAGAAGACATTACTGTACATTATAAGTTATATTCAAAAATATTTTTTGCTGAAATATCAGTCCAGTGGTACGTTATCCATATGTTTGGTCTATCAAAGTATGACATTCATACACAAAACCATCAATACCATGTGCTTGTGTATTGGATTGATGAGATTTTAAATTCCCATATAGTCATTCAATAGTATATGTCAACAAACATTTTTGAAGGTATGAATGAAAATGGAGATATATAGGGAAGTTGTGCAATATTTGTCCTTTATATAACAATAAAGTTGTACACCATGGCAAGTAATAGGGCAATTTGCAAATAGGAATTATTTAAATTATGCGTACTAAATGGTCAAGAACTGAACACTAAGGAATGAAAACTAGAAGAGCAGATGGGGAGGATGTGAAGCCAATAATATTTAAGTAGCTGAAACCAATTAGAAAGGTATCACTGAAACTATGCAACAGCAACTCTAAAATGGAGAGCAAAAAATGATAATAAAATGCCATGGTTGACAGCTTCTAAGGTCTATGGAATGTCAAGAAGCAACGAGAGTGTAATGTTATAACCTTAATAAGCAATTTATTAGTAATTCAGTGCAAAAGTGTTTCTGTTTTTAGAATCCAGATTGAAATCTGGGTAGAATAGAAAACAGTTGGACAATCCCATTAATTTATGCAGTTACCACATGTTCAGGGAGCTTCTGCACAAATAATAATTGGCAAAAGTTTAAAAAATGGTAGATCATTACATATTAAGGATTTGGGTGCCTTAAGTGACAGACACTGTATCTGGAGAAAAAGGAACATGAATAATGTTATGGAGGAGGCTGTAAAATTATTCTCACACTCTCTTATTAGCTTGCTAAGGTTCTGTTTATATTTTGGTTACAGGGCAAAATGTTGGATTCCTTGCATACCCAGTCTCTCCATTGTCTTTAAAAAGGAGCTATGGGATGTTAGGAATGCAGGAGCTGGGCCGTAAGTTTCAAGAAATATACAGTATTGAACTTTTTTAGATATTTTACAAAATGGATACATTTTTATTTATCTAAAGTTTAACTGGAAGAGCACACCCAAATGAACAGATCTAGACAACTGCCTTTCCTTAGCTTCACACACACATTTTCAACTGTTAGAAGGGCTTTTCCTGAAAAATGCTAGTACAAGAAAGAGAAGAGACTGCATTATCATCAAATTGTCTTAAAATACTAAATTGACTTGTATGCAAAATTATTTCTTGCAGCAGTATATTGTAGGTAGTAATATGCCTAGAACAAATAGCCCAACTTTGGATGAGCTGAGGAGTGTCAGCCCCAATTATCATGAGGCCAGCAAAAGGATTAGTTCAGGCCCATGGGAAGGCCATATTTGATTGCAATTGTCTAATCCTTTAAGGACATTTATAGTAGCAAATATTGTTTAAAGTGGTGGGTTCCTTTTTTATATTAATGTTTTTTAAAAAAAAAAATATTAAGCCACAAATTATTCAACTTATTTTGTTAAACTGTAGTAGCTTTGAAATGGGTATCCCTTCAAACCCTATGATTCTGTGATTCTCAAGCTCCTTGGAATAATTTAATGGCTAGTAGCAGATATAGCTATCACGTGTGTATTTTGATGCCACCGCTTCCCAAGTTTGTACAACTCTTGGGCTATTCAAGTTATGCACATTATCATTTAGGTCATTGGAGATGCAGAACTCACCATGATGTGTCATTAAGAGAAAATGCTGAGGACAAATACTCATTGATCATGCATCCTCCATGACCAGCATCCCTAACTCTGTGCTTCCACCATTACCACTGACATCCTGGCTAGCTCATTGTCCTGTTGCTATTGACATGCTAGCTTCCTGTATCCCCGAGACTCTTCATAATGCACAAGGTATATTTACACTTCTAAGAGAAGCTTTGGCTTAACTGGTTGGGGGCATGCTGCATCACTTCCCAGCACAGTCATCCTTCAGCTGGCCATAGCATTACATCAACACGTAAGGTGTCAGGGAGGGTTGCCAGCAGCAATGCAGTAGAAGGAATGCCACATAAATGCCTTTCCTCTCTGGCCTACCCCCAACCTCACTTCTACATGATGCATGGTTTTGCTTCTTGCTCTACTTGGCCCTGGAGAAGAGCATAGAGGGTACAGCTGGTACATTCAAATTTTGTGTTTGTTGTTTTTTTTTTAATAGTAAAACAAAACCATTGTAATGCTCGCATAGTAAAAATAGACTGTCTAGAAAGATAATTATGGAAACATATCCTCATTTATATCACTTATTTTGGCAATAATATATTTTGTTAACCAAAGCCCTGCTTGTGGCCTTACACTATTTTCTGCATTGAGGAAAAATAATAATAATACAAAAGGATTATAACACACTTTGTTTCATGGTGCAGGATATGACTTAATGCTGATTTTTAAAGAAGTAACTTTGTCCAATATTCAGCTAATGAATCGCACACGGTGCCACTGACACAGTTTGATAGAGGAAGCTAGCTCATTCGTTGGTACCTTTCTTTAAGGCTAAGATGTCAAGTATTTGTGATAAAACTCATTTCTCTTTTTGAACCTTTCAGTAAAGGATAGATGATGCTGAAGGATCCTTGATGTTCTGGTAGTAGAAGCTTTATTCTACAACCAGCACTTCAAGGGTGAGATTAAATGTGAATCTTGCATCCAGTTGCTGCATTATAGAAATCCACACAAACCAGGAATAAACACACATGCTGTTGGTCATGTTTTTTTCTATTAAAATTCATAATTGGTAATTATATGGAAAGAAATAAAATGTATGATATCTACTGCCTCACACATGCAGTTATCTTCTCAGATGCTCCATGTGCATTCTTCCTTATAGCAAGATATATAGCAAAAATAACCCAGATCTTTCTAACCAGTAGGTTACCAACACTATCCAGTACTATAGTATTTTACTTGCAAAAGACAAAATATTCTCAATTTATTCAGTGAAAATATTTCATTTTCTTTGGGCCATTAAACTTTTTTAAAATTATTGTTATTATTCACCAGGGCAGGAATACAAGCAGGTGGGTGAAATGATGCCTGGTCCATTATGCGAGATCAGGAAATACTGTGGTCCATAAACATACAGCTGTCTCCTACCATACATTTATAAAATTGTTTCCTATTTCCTAATTGCCAATTAGAAGTTCAGGTGATTGCAACAACTGGTGCTCATACATAATTACACAAAGAAAATAGGAGCTATGAGGTAATGAATTGACATTGTGATAATTTCAGGGCAGTGTGAACAACTATTGAAAGTGCTTCATAGAGATGCAAAGATTTGTGAGGGACTTTTTTGCCTTATAGCATTAGAAAAATTATTAGCACAGCATGACCTTGTGCTCAGAAATAACACTTACCAAATGTTACCATTAGAGGCCAAAATGATATGATAAAAGCTAGTTCAGTATTACTTTTACATTAGCTTTAAAGGTAATTAGTGCAGTTGAGTGTTTCAAATTAATGGATAAGGCTAAATGTGTGATGTAAGCAATAATGAACTAGTTAGCGTTGTACTCAGATATGTAGATAACAATTAAAACATTCAGGAGTGGTTGGTTTATACCCAACAAGTGGCAAAAACAGATTCTTAGGGTTATTTAAAATTTTTCACATAATATCTAAATATTTGCCAGAAGCTATCATGGTACTGGTTTGCCACATAATGTTATAGAAAATATTGGTGAATATTTCTCCCAATAAAGCATTGCTTTGCTCCTCTGTTTCTGGTGTTAGTTTAATGGACATAAGACACATTGTTGGAAATTTTTGGATACCCTTTAAGTTGTTAGCACCTTACCAAAAGTGATCCACAAAGATACAGTGGGGTTGTAAATAGCTTAGTGAAAATTAGATGCTCCAACAGTTAAGGTGAAATCATTAGCGCAATGAATGAAAGCATACATACCTTAACAAAATCTCTGCACTCTACTCCAGGTTTCATATTCCTAGAGGCTCCGCTGAAGCTGGAAGTCTACTGGTCCACGTGGAAACTCTTGATTTAGAAATTTAGGCCCAGATTCTTGCCTCAGATACAGTGGTGCACTCCCACTGAAGGTAGTGGGTTTTTTTGCATCTATACATCTGAGGGCAGAAGCTCGTCTTTAGGCCAGGTGTACATTAGAGAAGGTTTGCAGATATAGCTATATTCCTAAAGGAGATGCAGCTTATAATCTACCAGCTTGTGCTGGTATAGATTATACCTGTTTGGCAAACAAACAAGCTACACCTGTAAAAGTGCTTTTATGCATCTACACTGGGGCTTTTGCTGGTATAGAAATGTAATTTTAAAAATTGCACCCTCTAACTGACATTGCTACTAGAAAAATAACACTCAAACTCTGTTTACAGATATTTTTTCTAAAAAGCCCTTGACAACTGATTACTATAAAATCGCTCGTCCTTTCCTCCATTGCTTTTTTTTTTAAAATAAACTTGATTTTATATGTAAAAGAACAAGAAACAATCAAGGCACTGACAACTGATTACAGCAAATTTTGGCCACTTCAATGAGGAATAATAGTCCCTTGTGAGAATTTGTTTATAAAGTATATTTTTAAGAGAAAATCTTTAAATCATGCAACTGAATAAAGAAAAAATCCTTCTAAAAATGCCATATTGTAGTAACTTAAAAGTAATGAATTGGAATTGCAAAGTAACTGTAACAATCAAAAAGTTAAGATTCAGTTTGCATTCTTCTTACTGCAGTTCAATTGTAGCCTAGAATGAGATTAGGAATGATACAATAATCCTATGAAATGTGATTCCTGATTTTAAATATGCATAGCAAGCTTTTACTACAAAATTATGCTGAATATGGAAAGAGAATCAGGGGTACTCATATACATTTTGGGTACTACTTTCAAGAGCCATTAAGTGACTTCGGAGCCTAAAGGTATGTCTACGCTGCAGTCAGAGGTGTAATTGCATCACAGGTTGGCATACCCATGCTAGCTTTAATTTAGTTTTAGTGTGGCTAATAAGAGTAGCGAAGATGCAGCGGCATGGTCCCCAGTGCAGGCTACCAATGCAAGTATGTACCCATGGTCCCAGGTAGGCTTGTACAGCCTGTGTTGAAGCCCAGGTAATTGCATCTTCACTGCTATTTTTAGCCACACTAAACTAGATTAAAGTTAGTGTGGGTATGACAACCCCTGCTGCAGTCATGTCTCTGATTGCAGTGTAAATGTACCATACGTCTCATTGAAAGTCAGTCCTAAGTGCCTAAGTCACTCCTGAAAATGAGAAGTTAGGCTTCAATGTCACCCTTTGAGACTAAAATGGAATGGTTACCTTTCCTTTGCATCAGTAATCATCTCCAACCCAAATCTACTCTTCTTAGGTGGGTTCTTATTTCAAATTAACTGAAAAGTTTTGAGTGACCATAGATTTGTCTGCATGTGATCACAGATTTGTCATTACTCTGAGTTCTGTCTGTCCCAAATTATTATATGGATCTAAGTTTAAAACATTCAAGGCTTAACTGTAAGCAATAGTGAGCAAGCTATTTATAAAAGTTTTGAAAAAATCCTTCAGGTTCTTTAACTGTATTTTTTATGGATAGAAAACAGGAAAATGAATGACCCGCTAGCTTGCTACTCCAATGCATTAGAGAAGTGGAGGTGGAGAAGGAGCTGAGATTCTGCTAACACATGAAGAATTCTCCAACGAATGTCTGTTTAATTCCACTTTGCATAGCAAAAAGTAAACTTAATGGACTGTAGAATATGGCCGTAGATGTTCAATAAGATCAGAATTAAACAAAAGTCAGGGTACCATAAAACCTGACCTGGTCTAGGTCAGAAAATAAATTTGGTAGGTCAGACCAGTTCTCCATGCTCTTGAGAGATGAGATTCAACCATAAATTTGTTAAGACACAAATAAAAGCAGACCTTAAGTGTGGTTTAAAAGACTTGTATTGTGAGTCACTTTCCATTGTCTTTTTAACAGTAAATAATATTTAGCATTTATATTCTGTCATTCATTTGATGACTTCAAAGTACTTTATTAATAATAAATTAAGCCTCCCCAAACCTCTGTCATGTATGTACAGTATTGCTACCAATTTATCTAGGAGTAAACGGAAGCACTGAGGTGAATGATTTACCCAATTTTATAGAGCAAGAGTATGACAGAGTTGGGAATAGAACCTAAAACTTCTGTCAGTCCCATGCTCTCACCATTAAATTAATTGAATTACAAACAAACAAACAAACTTACCAAAACATTTGTAATACTCATGTAGAAGATATAAATTGTAAGAGTAGAGTACATTTTATTTTGGTTTGTACACATATTCAGTAAAAAGGAGCAAAATAGTATTTGCGAACATTGGTTGGAATTCTTAGTTGCTTCTCTCTTCAATTATTTGTTAGAAAGGATTTTTTTTGCATGAATATTTGGAGAATGAAGGCTATTGGTACAAATATCTGTTTCTGTAGGTAGAGAGGCCTATTCATCATTCTGTTTTTGTTTTAAAAAATTCCATCCTTCAAATGGGGAGCAAAACCAATGCGACTCAGGTGACCAATCACAAATGACAAATACCGAACAGCTGACTTGATCAATGTGTGACCAATCAGATGGCTGAAAATTATTTGTCCAAGTGATTTGATGAATAGCTACATGTAACCAATACATTCACAAAATATCAGTTGTGAATGCTTCACAGATAGGAAAAGGGTTAAATTTGCAACTAATATAATTGTAGCAAATTTTTGACTGTGTGAGATTTCTATTTAAATACAGAAATATTAGGAATTTTGATATAACTTAATGCTTTCAATACAGCTACATTCACTATGCACAGAGGAGATTGAGATTATTTGTTATTGTATTTTAGGTAAAATCACTCCCTAAAGAGTTGTTTGTTAAGCAAGCTTGCTCTATTGTATAAGCAAGGACACAGTTATCTTCATTGTAGTCACTATGAGAGTACTTGAAAATAAGTGGCTAGGGGAAAAAATTGCTTGTTAAATGTTTAATAAATTGGGTACTGGATTTCTCTCAAACTAAGATTATTATACTTTGTGCAGTGTATTTGTTACAATTTGAATCATTCATGTAATAACAGTTGTACCAAACATCACTCCTGAAATGTTTTATTTGCGTTTCAATTATAAATTCATTTTCTTTTCTCCTTTTTTCCCTAGATGTACAGTGCTTCTGTTAATGTGTCAGTAGGGGATTAGATAACACTTATCTTTATTGTACAAAATGGCTTCTGGTCAAAGTGACAAGATATCAAACCAGATAAAACTACTAGTCCACTCCAAGGATTATTGTTAGCATTCAATGTTGTTGAGTATTGATTTGGTTCCTTTGTGCTTACCGTCACAATGAACATGCTTCAGTACCTCAGTACACTTGAGGTATAGCTTGTACTTCTTCACTTATGCACCATACAGAGAGCTTGATCCTCAGAATACTCAGCTAGGAGTGAGTGATGCAGGTCATCCCAAACTAGTGCCAAGAAAACCGTTATCCCACATTTTCCTATATATATCACATTTATTGGGGAAAAAGGCAAACAAACAAAAACTACTTTAGAAATGTCTTAGGCCTTGATTCTGCACCACCAATGGGATCTTTGTCATTGAGTTCAATGCGTACAGGATTAGGCCCTACTGTTGTTGTTCTTTTCTCAGACATTTGTAGGGATGTCCCATGAGTCCAGATGTACAAGCTTTGAGAGAGAAGATAATTATAAGTAACATTTCTGAAACCTCTAAAAAAGCGAACATATCCATTCCACTTAAAAAATAGAACACTATTAAGTGGCAATATTTCAGGACTTACTAAATTATAAGAAAATTCCATTTCCTATTGGAAAACTGTGGATCTTCCTTCTCTAACAGTTTCAAGCTCCTATTTCTAGGCCTGATGGGTCACAAGATATAGGTCTTAGACTTGTCACAGGTGCATGACTAAATATTGCCAGTTCTGGGCTCCAAGCCAGTGTAAATTCCATATTATGGGGAAAGAAGAAACCATTGCTCAGGGAAGTTGGGGGTTTTTTGGTTGGCTTTTTGTTTGTTCATTTATTTTATTAATTGTTGGCTGTCTGAGTTTCTCAGATGTTTGCCATTGTTAAAGGAAATCCTTATTTACTTTTTAAAAATAATTGCCCTTTTTCTGTTCATTCCCTCCGAAACATCGGGTACCAGCCCTTATCAGAAGACAGAATACTGGGTTTGATGGACCATTTGTCTGACCCAATATGGCTATTCTTATGTACTGGCAAAAATCAGTGGAATGGTGAAATGTATGTAATAAATACAATTTATCCCGTAACTGTGTTATTCTTTGCTACACCGGCATATATATGTGGTAGATGGGTCGATGTATGTGATGAACTGAGTTCGCTGGAAAATGGAAAATAAAACATGCAACAATTTTTATTTTTATTTAATTTAATTTATCAAAGTTTCATTTAGTCTACATTTCTAGTTATTAGAGGAAATAGTGGTTGCCTGGTAGCAATTGCTATGGCTTAAGGTTGTAAAACAGTTTCCATTATAACCTTCTGCTTTCAGTTGCTGGTAGCTTTTTGAAACAAACACTTGTCAGGCTGAATTTTCCAGGCTTTTGCTCTGCCTAAAGGTGAATTACTTGTGCAAAAACTGAATGGTTGATTGTAAAGGCTTGTCTACATGGGGGGCATCCAGGAAAGTTAATCCAAATTAACTAATGGTGTGAATTAGAAGTACATTAGTTAAACCCCATTAAATCTCTGTGCGAACACCCTCACTCACAATTAAAGTGGCTTTAATTTGGGTTATTTTAATTCACTTTCAATATGAATTAAAGTAGGTGGTATTAAGGCTCTTAATTCTGAACCACAGTGTCCTCACAGTGATTTAATGTGCTTTAGCAATGCACTTCAAAATCACACTTTTAGTTAATTTCCCATGTAGACAAGCCCCAAGACAGCAAGGGCTGGAAAAACTCACACTTTTCTCATTTATTTATATATATATATATATATATATATATAATAAAACTTCCAACTTTTATTTTTAAGGCCTACAGATGAAGTAGCTGGTATTTGAAAGTTGGAATTAGGCATGGAAATAGTCCTCATTGGGGAGCAGTTCCTGATCATTATTTAGAGGCAATTAGTATTGATTCCACAGAGTTATGAGTGTTTGAAAATCTCACACTGAGCCTGAGAGGTCAAGTTCATTGTTTAGTATTTAGATGCTGCTCATGCATGTGCACCTTAATTAAGGCTACTTATTTAATTGAGATTTGGGTCAGATCCTTAATGAATTGCCTACACCACTAAATTGCTCCAAACTGGACTAGGAAACTATCATCATGTTTTGGGATGTAACAGATCTGCTACAATGGATCCTTCTCCTCTTGTTGCACTCTTCCTAAGGGCTCAAATCCTAGGAGGTGCTGAGTACTCTTAACTCTCATTTATTTGACTAAAACCTAATCCATTTATACCACAGTGATGCTCAACAAGTTATTCAGCTTTTGTTGGTGTCCTTTTTCCCGCCTGTAAAATAGGTATAATGCTTTACAGCTGAATATGGGATTTTTCATCTGCAGTTCTTAAAGCCCTTGACTAAAATGGATGAGCATTATTTTGCCCATTTTATATATGGCATAAGCAGGCACAAAGAGTTTAAACAATCTGCCTGAGGAGCAATGGAATCAAGTGATCAAACACAAGTACAGCATTTCAGTGATCTAAGGTCTTTGCCCATTGTCCCATACCAAAAGAAGGACAGGAGACATCTGATATGGTTTTAAGCTGGTGGCAACTTTGTTATTAGATGTAAGGGACTACCCGGCAGATAAATGTGTACTGTGCAGATAAACCCATTTTCATTCAATAATTACCCAGGGGGCTTCTGTCAGCTCCCCCTCTTTTCCCCCAGCCAACCCATTGCTGGGATCTTATCATCCACCCCCCTGCCTTGTAGGAGGGTTAAGGTGGGCTACTGTATAAGAAAGGGGGTTGGCTTCCTGCCTTACCAAACATAGGAGCCCCGACTCCCCTTCCCCCGTTCTGTTCCTTTAACAAATACCTCCTTTTCAAGTCCTTTTCCAAGCCATTTATCCAGTCACTGTATACCTTCCCTTATACACAGAGCAGGCTGAGGCAGCACCCACCCTCCCTCCCCTTCAGATGATGAAATACTAGCTTTGGTCAAGACCTGGTGTGGGCATTGCACTAGCTGTCCCTTTTTTTAGGTATACCTCCCCTATGGCGTACCTGTATTGGACATCCACCCCACACTTATATAATGAGTTGCGATATATAGCCTACCACCCTACATGCCATATGTCAACAGAGCCCTCCCCGAACCCACTGTGGGGAAGGCGAAGAAGCCACAACTTTACCCAAACCTATTTGGTGGTAAGGGAAAAATTCCTTCCCAGCCCCCCTAAAAAAAGGGACAGCTAGTGCAATGCCCACACCAGGTCTTGACCAAACCTAGTATTTCACCATCTGAAGGGGAGGGAGGGTGGGTGCTGCCTCAGCCTGCTCTGTGTAAAAGGGGGCTTCACTGCATGGTCTGCCCCTTTTAAGCCCTTCCGCCCATCCAGTTCCCAGGGGATGACTCAGTGTTGTCACGCTGGCCCCTTGCCCTGTTTTGCAGCAGTTTACCTCTCTATCTCCCCCCACCCAGTCATAAAGCACTGTTCCTGTCATTTGGCCAGGCAGACAAATTTGCCCCCGCACTCTGCACATAAAGGTGTGGTGCAGCCATTATCCCACAAACTTTGTGAGATGCTGATCACCCTTAAGTCCCAATGAAATCAATGGAAGTAGGATTGGTGAAAAATTATGTAAAAATCATCATCACTTAACTACAACCTGATTTTTTCAATATCTAACTGTAGTGGGGCGGATTGGCCTCCCACAGACCTGGATGTGGAGGAGCCCCTCATTGAACCCTGGTGGGTGGAGCCACGCCATGCTCAAGCCTCCTGCCGGATGTCAGTGGGCGGGGCCGGAAGTATAAAAGGTGGGCCGGAGAGCTCAGTTGAGAGGCAGCCACTGGAGGAGCCAGATGCCTCCTGTGAGCTCCTGAGTTGGGAGGCTGCTGCAGACCCCAAGGGAGCCGAGGACTGGCCAGGACCATTTATGGACCCGAGCATGGAGGAGCTGCAAGCCCTGACAGAGGCCTTCTTCCCCAACTACAGAGCCAGGTACACTCTGAGGGGGCGGTTGGGAAGTGGCCCAGGGGTAGCCTACCCCTGCCGGGCTGCAACGCTGACAGCAAGCGAGTCAGCATCTTGCGGTCAGGATCCCTGCTGACCCAGTGGCAGACCGCTCTGCCACTGCTAGGGCCCTGGGCCGGAACACAGTGGGTGGGTGGGCCTGCATCCCCCCCCCCCCGCCACCCCAATCCGTGGGTAGCAGTCTCCCCCTCTCTTAAGGAAGAGCCTGTGCTTGTCAGCCCTCTGCCAGAGCTAGAAGGTCCTCTGCCAGAGCTAGAAGGCCCGACTGTTTGCTGCTCAGCCTGAGTGTAGGCCTGAGCCCTCAGAATCTCCACTGCCCCTTCCTGATCAAGGGCTTGGGCTAACTGACCGGTTGCTGCCCAGCCTGCGTACAGGCCTGAGCCCGAGACTCTTTGCTGCCCCGCCAGGCTCCATAACTGTGTTTGTTGTTCAGCCCTGATCACAGTCCCGAGCTCACGTCTCTCGTCGCCCCGCTGATTCTCCACATCAGGCGACTCCCGGAGACATAGTGGGGCGGATTGGCCGCCCACAGACCTGGAGGGAGAGGAGCTACTCCCCCCAACGGACTACACTAACCAACATGCACCTTTTTTTCAAGGAGATTTAACTAGTGTGGGAAGCCTGGAATTAGAGGAAGAATAATCTAACGGTTAAGGTACTAGCCTAGGAATTAAGTGAGCCAGGTTCCATTCCCTGCTCTGCTACAGGGAATTGGGCAAGTCACTTTGTTTTTCTGTGCCTCAGCTCCCCATCTGTAAAATAGGGATAATAGCACTTCGCTACCTCCTAGGGTTTTTGTGTGGTTAAATACATTAAAATTTGTGAGGTGCTCAGATACTGTGGTAATGGAGGCCATATCAGTACCTAAGATAGGTAGGAAGGCTAGTTCATTTTTTAAAAGAAAATTCATTATTTGCCATTCCCTGTAAGATAAGCATGGCAATTTCCAGGACAAAATACTTTTCCATACCAAATTTATAGGGGACTAAAAAAAAGAGTTTGTAATGGGAGCTGGCTACTACAGCCTCTTCATTATACCATTTGGATAATTACCAAAACCCTCTTTATTGTTTGTCTTAAACATTGTTCAGCTTGAACCACAGCAGATATTTTAATATGAAGACAATCTCCCTACTTCACCCTTCTTTCATTTCTTAAGACACATATAAAATACTTCATAGGTTACTTTATTGCAGAGAATGATGACTTGAGATTTTTTTTTGTTCCAGCTGTCTTTAAACATGAGTTATTCTCATTTCACACATCAAGGTAAGGCAATTAATAGCCTCCTTTCTCTGCTGAGCCAGAAGTCTGTGGTGTTGGATTCAGAATGGCTTAGAATATTCATAGGCAAGTGTCATCCAATACTCCCTACACTTTCAAAATTCAAATCAGAAATTCCCCCTGAAATAACACAGCATTTGGAGGACTATTTACCTTTGGCCTATTAGAGACTTCCAAACGTTTCTGAAGGCATACAGTATCACCAAAGATGCTTTCACATTATCTCAGTGTGTTTCTATTATTCAGTCACGGAGCTTGCGTTTAACTAACTTAATTTTCCCCTTTAATTCTGAGTACAAGTTACCATACTAGAAAGGGGATTCCACTCTGATTCTCCTGTCAGCTCCAAACTTAGTCAAGCCTTTGATGGTGAATATCTTTTGGTTCCTGTTTCACATTAGAGAATTCCACTTGCTCCCTTGGGGTCATCTCAGAGAAATGTTCCACTCAGTCAGCATGGAAGATAATCAGAGTTCCACTAATTTCACATTTCAAACCTTTAGTTTAGATAATATCCTGAGGCTTTAACCACTACTTAATGTTCTGGTACTCCTTCCCTTTACAGTACTTTATTTTACACATTCATTTTGCATCCTTATAAACACTTTGGATCTGATCCTTATTCTTGCTCTGACTTTTGTTCTACTCCAGTAGTGCAAAAGGGCTAATAAGGGCTTATAACTGGCCTCCTGCAAATTCTGCTGGCTTGGGTGAAATCACTAGGTGATATAGGAGCAGCACCACCTCTGCTAGTTCCTGTAATAGGGGGTGTGGCTAGAAGCAAGGGGGCATAGCTGGAGCACATGGCTCCCCAGTGGTCCATGGCTATGACACTTGCCCAGATGCTGTTGTATACACTGCCAAGAACAGGGACAGAACACAGCCAGACCCAGGATTGGGGAGCTGCAAAAAGGCTTATTTGTGGCATTTTCTCCCTGATCCCCATAGCTGTGCCCAGTGCTTAGGATTGTGTCTTTCTTTTGGTTTTGTTTTATGTATAGAGATCTGCTTAAATAAGGACCCAGCCCTGCAGTCCTTAGACTAAACTCCCCTTGATGTGAATGGCAATTTTAGCCTGTGTAGGGACTTGCCATCTTTGAAAAAGCACTGCTAAAGTAGTAGGATAGATGGTTCATTTGTCTTTATCCTTCTCGTAGCTTTAAGAAGGTGTTTAAAATATACCCTTTCCAGTCAGAAATTATACATTTTATGTGTGCTTTTATAGATATAACTTAGATGGATAAAATGTATGTGTGTTTCTGTTTCATCTTTTAGGATGACCTAGTAGCATGGACAGGCAACTTGTTATCCTCACCTTTAGTGAGGATCAAGAGCTTTCCTTATGGTTCACTGAAACCTTGAAAGAAGTTATATTTTTTTTCCCTGGTGGCTGGAGATATTCAGAGATAGCACAGAAGGAGAATTCTGTCTGTAGGGATAGTCTGCAAATTTCAGGAAAGGGAACTGGATGGCCTGTTATCTTTTCCCCACCTGCATTAGCTATAATTCTGTGATATATTTGGCTCCTGGGTAGTCAATGGCACATCATCTTTTTTAGATGGGGTCATTCATTGTTTACTGTGCTGAAGAATGCCTGTAGTCTTACACAAAACTTCAGGTTTAAGTGCCCAGTTATTCCCTGTCCAGTCATTCTTCACCTTATTTAACAAACTATGTTTTGCTCATTTTTCCCTTTTTCTTTTTAATCAGGAAACAGTCCTTGAGGGAACACCTAATCTGGAGTCTCCAGTAGCTACTGCTTATCAAGCGCAAGGCTCCTGGTTGCATGAAGAATTCACCTCTGAATCCTCGTCTCAGAAGGAACCTCAAGTCCTTTCATTCTTTAAATTACCATAATTGTATGTCTTGCAGTCGTAATATTTTCATGCTAATATTGTAATTTCCCCTTTCCTCCTTTGGTTGGTTTGCTGAATTGGTTTTAAGGTCTTCTGAAACATTCCCTTTTCATCATGCTTGTTTTTTCACCTCTAGGTGCTGATATCAGGTGGCTGCTGATCCACTTTTCATAATGAATCTCTGTGACAGTGTCACACCTGACATATGCTCTTAGAGAAAACCTAATGCTTAAATGGCCGTTCAATGGTAAGAATCAGACGTTCCCATTTATAAATTTGAGATAAGCCTGTTTCTCAGTAGCATCCACAATTAATACAAATGTAGGTCTCGTGTATTGACTGTTTGGCTGTGATGTGAGTAAATTATGCTGGGGATTTTGTCAAAATATGTTTTAAAATTAAGCCTCTTGCATGAACATATTATTGGTAAAAATTATGTAAACTAATGATGTTGAATTAATGTGTATATGAGAAATACTGTGATGTTTTCAGACTTGGCCTAGGTACAGCAGAAGTATTTTCATTTAGAATCCAACTGCTTGGAGGGATTAGTTAACTCAAATTCAGCTATACTAAAATTTCTCATCTTAATTCATTATATAATAGGATTACTTTAAAAGAGTACTAGATGACATAGTTGGTCAATACACTAGCCTTTTGTTTCCAGAGATCTAGGCTTAAATCAGACCCCAGGTCACAAACGTACCAAATTTGGTGCTCTAAACATATGGATGTTTGTTTATATTTGCCATACAATTTGGCACTGCTTCATGAAGCTGGCAATCTGTTCAGCAAAGGCCCAGGACTCAACTCGCAATTTTGGACGGAGGTGTGCTAGCACAGCTGTTTGGAGAACCTGATATAGCTCATATCTGAACTATTCTTGGCTCTAGCCAATGTTAGCAGTTTCTCACTTTCATGCCCCCTAAAATATTTTAAATTCACAGAACAAATTAACAGAAAACAAAAAGCAATGCCTCTAGGTTCATCAGCACTACTGTGTTGTCTAGGGGTTAGAACGAAAGGACTAGATGCCAGAATTACCCTGGGTTTTAATTAGGATAATACAACTGGTTTAAAAAAATTAAACACACACAAAAAAAACTGTGCTATGCAAAATTAAGGTGGCATGGTTGCCTCTCAGGATTAGGAAATGCAAGAGTTCAATTCCAAAAGCCCCATTAACTCTGCCACAATGGACTTTGAACCTGATCTTTGATGGCCTTTCATCACGTGTACTCATACACCTGTGCAAACACAGTGTAAAATGCTATTAATTTGGGATGGCAGCAGTTTGCACAGGTGTAAATGAATGCACAAGGTGCATTTTTGGGATGCATATTATGACCCAGAAATATGTTAAGATACATATTTAATCAAGAAAAAATGAGAAAGGGTATTGTGTTAGAGTAAGAGAGCAATGAAGGACGATATGGCTGTGAGGTACTGGCTAAATCCCTTTCCTGTTCATTTCCATAATTTCCAACATTTGTTTTGTTTTATTTTAAAGTTTATTTGTAATGAATATACAACATTGTTTTAGGATGATAACTAGATGTGATTTGAAACATATTTGCAACTGTAACTTTTCCTAAGCTTTTTGTTTTTCAATTTAACAATTCGGGACCCAATCTACCTCCTGCAGAAGTTACTGGCAGCTTCAATTGATTTCAAAAGATTGAATTTGTAGGGAATGATCTGTAATTATAGTAAATAGTTCACCATGTATTAAGGTTTAGGGGAAATCTATGAACTATGTGCTAATTATAACACATTTATATTTTATTTGTGCATTATTTAATGCAGTAATTAGTTCTGAGTTAAGTTGCACTATGTATTTATTAAAATCATTAAAATGGTGAGCAGAATAAAAAACATGAAAGTAGATAAAATAAATCTGAGATACTGTAAAATTATTAGAGCTAATTGGGAATTGTTGTCATTTTTTTTCCTGCATAAAATGCAGCTTAAACATAACTGAAATTTTTCACAGAAAAAATTCAATGTTGCTAAATATTAATTGTTGAGTCAGTTCAACACTAAACTGCATATGCCTAAGGGTCCACAACATCTAACAAGAGTTGTAGTTTGGATGCATCCTGGTTCATTCTCTCATGTGGGCAGGGCTCTTTGACTGGACTACATTTTCCATGATGAGCCACAGTTTCACCTCTGACTTTGAGGTGCATCATGGCAATCCCATGACTGTGGTGATCCACGGGGGATATAATTTGACCTGGGTACACAACATATAGGGAAGAATGAGGGCATGAGGCACCTGAACTCAAAGGTGAAAGTAACATTAAACACTTACCGGTATGGGGCCTTGGGCGGAAGGGCTGGGCTGGGGGTCAGCCTCCCCCACCCAGGCCATCCACGCTGCCTGTCCCGTGCCACCTGGGGCTCCGGCGATTTAAAGGGCCCGGGGCTCTGGCCGCTGCCGCAGTAGCAGCAGCCAGGAGCCCCGGACCCTTTTAAATCGCTGGCCCCAGAGCAGCTGCCCCTTTTGCACACCCACCCCCCCAATCAACGGTCGGGGGGGGCGGGGCGTGGAAGGCAAAAGGGGCAATGATGTTAACATCGGCTGCGTACGGGCCGGTACCAGTGGGCACTTTTTACTGGTACGCCATACCGGCCTGTAACAGCCCACTTTCACCCCTGCCTGAACTGCAACTCAGATAAGGAACTGAAGCACCTTAGATAGATGCAGATTAATGTCAAACTGACTTGAAATGAAAAGTTTTGATATTTCCTAATCATTTTTGTTAACTTTACACTACACAAAGCAAAAGCTGAAATATCGAAATGTCCTGTGAGATGGAAATTACAATTTTCACTCAGCTCTAAAAAGCATAGAAATCCAATGGATGTAAACTGAAGCTAGACAAATTAATCTAGAAATAAGGCATGCCTTTTTAACAGTCAGAGTAATTAACCATTGGAACAACTTACCCAAATTGTGTAAGTTTATTATTTTCTATTTTTATTTTATCTTAATATTATATTTGTTAAATATATTGGACCAGCCAGACTTTCCATTGTTGCAGGTGCCTCAAAAGACAATGTTTCAGACAGTTAAGAGTGTAAAACCAGTGTCATCCCTGAAATGTTGACAATCTTATTATAATGGTCACTACCAGGCGACAGATACAATAAAAAATATAAAATCAAAGAAAAGTCAAACTCTAGAAGCTTGTTCAATTCTTTACAATATGCCTTATTTCATTTCACTACATAACATTATTGCATATATTACATTATATGATCAATTTCTGTGAATGCATGAGTCATTTACTGTACCTATTTTCCCCCATTCAAACCTGATTTATGTGCCTAAAGCTTTTTGAATTCCTTAACTGGCATGAGAATCAACTAAACCAGGATCGTGCAACATAGCTAAAAAGGTGTCAAATTTTATATTCATTTTTTTAAAATCTATTATCACCAAGGACAGACACCATTTTTTTTAAAGGAACAAATGGAAATGCCTTTTACTCAAGGACAGCTTGAAATAAAATGGCATTCTTGTGGAATTGCTGCATATTCTCAGATTTTAACAGTAATTTATAAAATTAGGTTCTGTTTCAGTTAATTGTTTTTTGACTGTAAAATCAGGCATACTTCTGCCATGAGGTTTTTAGGTGTGGACTAGAGAACTGTTTGGGAGTACATCAAGAATCACAGCAAAAAGCTGTCAACAGCAAACGATGTAGCTCTTTTTGCAAATTCATAAAGAAAATTTCCCAGAGAAAAATGGGACCATGACTGTGAGACTACAAAGGAGTGCATTTAACAAAATCAGCATGAAAAATAAAGTGCCATTACCAAGTGATGATTTCCTGGATAATTTATCTGGAGGTAAAGTATTTGTAAAATTGCACTTAGAACCTAAAACACATGAAATATGAATTGAAACTAAATGTGTTCTTGAAACACCATAAATAAAAGGTATGATACTGACTACTGTTTTTAGTTCAACTAATGGAAAAATGGTATACTTGGATAATATTTTCCACCTTGTGCTTGACATATTTCTCACATAGATTTAGTTGCAACCTTTAAGCTAAGTATCAATTAACATAAAAATCACTTGACTTATTCACAGATATTCTGGTCAAAAAAAGGTCATGACCGAAAGTTAAGCTGGTTATAAGAAAAGATTGTTAAAGTGCTTTTTAAATTCAATATATATATATATATAAATGTTATATATGTGATTTCACTTCTCTCCACCGTCTCAGAATGTTGTGGTCTTTAATTAGATTGTAAACTCCTTGGGGCAGAGACCAGTGCTGAGATCCTGGCCACACAGAAGACCGTGGAAGTTTTGCCACTCATCCAAGGGCTTGTCTATACTTACCGCGCTGGTTCGGCGGCAGGCAATCGAACTTCTGGGTTCGATTTATCGCGTCTTGTCTGGACGCGATAAATCGAACCCAGAAGTGCTCACTGTCGACTCCGGTAATCCTGCTCGGCGCGAGGAGTACGCGGAGTCGACGGGGGAGCCTGCCTGCCGCGTCTGGACCGCGGTAAGTTCGAACTAAGGTACGTCGACTTCAGCTACGTGAATAACGTAGCTGAAGTTGCGTACCTTAGTTCGAATTGGGGGGTTAGTGTAGACCAGGCCCAAGATTTCCAACCATATCTTTCCATATGTTTGTAGAGCACCTACTGCAGTAGGTCCCAATCCCAGTGAGCGTTTTTGAGCACTACTGCAATACAAACTATAAACAATCAAAAAATGTTAATGTAATTTAAATTTAAATATAATAAAATACAAACAAATTAAATATGCCCCCCCCCCCCAACCCAAACAAATAACTTTGGTATTATTGTTTTAATAGTTTATAGTTTACGTTATCAGAAGCTCTGAAATACAGAAGTGTCAAAAGCAATGTCAACTTGCCTATATTGCTCTTGATGTTACCACAGTACAAGTATGTATTAATCACAATTTCATATTCTGTTGAGTTTACTGCAAAACATTTTATGATGCAGACCTGATTCTGATGTGCTAGCACAGACTTCTGCAGCCACATGGAGATCCTCTTGTTTTTTATAACAGTAATGCCTAGAGACTCAAGTCAGTATCAGGATCCCACAGTGCTAGGTACTGTACAACACAGGAGAAAGGTGATCCTTGTTCCACAGAGCTTGGGATTCCACATGGATGCAATGTACAGAGCCAAAACTTGAAAAAAATCAGCCTAAAAGGTGATTTGTGTCTGTGTATATGC
The DNA here is from genome assembly GCF_028017835.1 of Emys orbicularis. Taxonomy (NCBI): domain Eukaryota; kingdom Metazoa; phylum Chordata; order Testudines; family Emydidae; genus Emys; species Emys orbicularis. The sequence goes on from NC_088683.1 coordinate 183,776,043, forward strand.
CCACTCAGTATATACAAAACAGAAGGAAAAAAGTCCTGATCAATTATAGTAAAGACAATCAATCAGCTTTGGTAGGAGATTGGGGTTGTGTTCTTTTGATTTGTGTTTAAAAAGAGGCAGAGGAATGCAGATAACCTACAGTATTAACATTTTTATTATATTATTCATTGTATTTGTATTATGCTAGCACCTAAGAGCCCCAGTCATAGACCAGGACCTTATTGTGAATTCCCAGGCACTGTACAAACACGTAACAAAATAACAGTCCCTGTCCCAAAGAGCTTACAATAATGGGAGTTGTGCATATACTGCTCATTCACCAAGAGAACAGTCTCCTTGATCATTAGAAATTGATAGGATTTGCTCCAGGATTTTGGACCACTGCATCTCTCCTGAAAACTTCTCTGTAAATACTGTGTAATCATTGGTTCAGAGCATATAAGCTGATCCTTACAGGAAGACCAAATTATGCCATCTGATCCTCTATTTGGAGTACCATTTTGTCAAGCACACTCCTTCCACCTCAATTTTCCAAAAGATTTCTTGTTGCTCCACCTTTTCCCTTGCTTTTGTCTGATGCCCTCACATCTTTCATCCCTTCCGTCTTTTAGGGAGTAAATTGTTCTTTTTGCTAGACCCTCTCTTCCTGCCACCTGTTTGCTGTCTACTCACAGGTGCTAATAACAGCTGCTTATGCTGATGCCTGGCCCTGGTCTCTATAGTAATCAGGCAGCAGGAGCAGTCAGCGCTAACAGGAGCAGCGATCATCATCAGCCTCCTACTTTACTTCCTCCCTTTCCCCTGCTACTGTTAACACCACCTGCCTTCTCTACTGCTACAGCCGTCCATTAACATGCTGGTTATTAGACAACCCACTTGATGATGATAGGGAGGTATTCACAGGTAGACCACTTATCTGAAAATCTTCATATAAATAAATACATAGAGCTTATTAAATTTTGATACATTGAACGGTCCTGACTAATATTCTTGTAACATAAGTGAGTGTTTTGCAGTTGCTCAGCATACCAGAGTGTGGCCCGCTGAAATGCCTAATGAAGCTCTTAGCAAACTCCAGCTGCTGTCAAGTTAAGGCCAAAATATATAGATCTGCTGCATATCTGTTATGTGAAAGTACACATGTATTTTAACTCACTGCCAGATTTTTTCATGCCAGAGATTAATGAGCTAAATACTTTATTTTCTATGAACAAATGCCTATGTAGTATTGCAGAGCTGAGCCCAATGAGTGAGGGTTGTTTTTATTGCAAAGGTAAGATTTTGATTCTGAATACTGTGCAAGAAAATCAAATATCATATCCTGTCAAGAAGATACAAAAATAAACATTAGATCTCTGAGCTGATTCTAAGCTATCAAAAATATGTACACTCTAACATAGATGGTATTTTGTTATAAGACAGATTAATATTTTCTAATATCCTATTGAGACTGACAGAATTACTTTTTGTTTTACCAGACACTTGCAGACATGATATTCAAAACATTTCCTTTGTTTGGAGTCAAAAAGTATTATGCTCATATTGCCAAATACAAATAAAACTACCAAGGGATGTACTGTACTGACATGCTTTTGAGTAATTTGCTAGTTTTTTCAATCAATATGGGACAGTGTTTTATAATTAGCATGTTACATAGCATAATAAATTACTTTAAAGAGTTCCAATAAGGTCATCATAAAATTTATTCCAGTGGCAACTGGTAGGTGGCAATAATTAAAGCACAAATTAAATCCAAAGGTTGCTTTTTCAAGACAAAGCGGCTCTGATTTAAATTTAAAACAAGTACAAAAGCTGCTTGGTTACAAACAGCAGCAAGTATAAGTTGTCAAAAACCAAGGAACGGATATCATTACCAGTTCCCATGTGAATAACAAATAATTCTCATCTTCTTTGTAATGCTAGTCACCAGGTACCAGGATCAGAGTGGCTATGCAAATCTATGATGTAATGTCAGTATGGGAGGTATTGTGCGAGCATTTTCAGTACAAATTGTTAGCAAATTCCTGAGCAGCCTCAGGCCAGGTCTATAGACAGCTCTAAAACACATGTGCACCTAACCAAAATAGGTATACTGGTGAAACCCCTAGCATGGGTGCAGTTATACTGGTATAAAGGTGCCCTATACCAGTATATCTTATTCCCCTTCTTAGAGGAATAGCTATACCAATACAAAGCACTTTTATGCATCTAAAGCTGCATCCACACTAAGGAGTTTGTACTGCCTTAACTATAACAATGTAGAGACTAAGCTAACTACTTGTGCAATTGATAAAGTGCTGTGCCTTCACTCCAAACAAGCGAACTTCCCAGTGCCTTCTAAACACTAAAGTGCCAGTTCTTCAAAGAACTTAAATATATGAGACCAGGACTACTCACATTTTCAAAGTTAAGCACGTTTTTATGTTCCTTGTTGAATCAGGACCTAGATGGTGCACAAGGTGGGACTAAAGCAAAGATGAAGCAAAGTCAAGGGATTTTCAAGTAAACCTCACGGAGTACTGTTTGTTCAAGCAATATTTAAAAAAAAAATTCTTATTGCTAAAGAATTTGCAATAAAAGGTGAATGTTGCTGATAATTAAGAGCAGGACTTGAATTGGAGAGAGGATGCAGTGAGACAGCAGATCACTATATCTTTCAAGCTGTCAACTTGTGCTCCAAAATATAAGGTTTTAATAGTAATACAAATTTGGAAAAGTAAGTCTCAATCTGTTATAGTCACAAAGAAAATCTTGCCAGAGTGAACTGAGCATACCTGATGCAACGTCTGCCTGAATTTGAAGAGTCTGAAACAACATCCCTCAGATGTGTCAACAGCACACTCATCTCCATGGGTTGTTACTTCAGATGCTCAGTGATGAGACTTTGAATGTCAACATTGTTAAGTATTTCACTCTTGCTCATCAAAGTATGAAGAAAGGAGGAGGCGGCTCATAATATAAAGCTCTTCCCAATCTACTGAGAGTGATATGGGTGTCAGCTGAAAAAGTGCCACCACTCATTTTCTTTTCAGCCCAGTGATGAGGGTGTCCATCTGGGATACAGAAGACCTGGTTTTAGTCCCTTCCTTCTGTCTCATGTGGAGAAGAGATTTGAACTTTGGTTTCCTACATTGCAGGAGACTGTCCAAGCCACTTAATTATGGGATATTCTGATGTGAAGTTCTCTCAATCTCTGCTGTTGAAGCTGTTCCACTTTTTATGAACTACTTATAGTTATTGGAGGAGGGACATGAATGTGGTGTGACAGATATGGCAATTTCCTGCAATATCTTTGGGAGATCTTATTATATTAAGTTTATGTATCATTGTGGGCCTGGGACTGGCTACAGTTCCATTGGGTTGGTGACCATAGCCCATCAGAAACCAAGAACAGTGGGGACTGATTACTCAGTTTGTAAAACCTCCAGAGAGGTACTAGCACCTGGAAAGGCTCATTTATACTGACTCAGACTGGATTCTCCAGAGATCAACATGCAGTTTGACAAGATTTGTACCTCTGGGCCTAGCATGTGGCTCTAGATGACTATACGGTGCCTAGTTTGCAACCAGCAGTAACTAACAAGTAATTCTTCATAAGGCACATCGTGTGCAGCAAATCCTTATTCAAATGTGTGAGCTAAATGTGCATTATTATCTTATATCTGCCCCACTGTTCTAGCACACTGATCTGATTAAATATCATCACCACCACCAAAGAGATACTCTGGTACAGGTGCAGTCTATACTTTATAACAATAAAATAAATGAGTAGTTTGGAACATAATGGAGAGAAGGAGTGCTGATCTGTGTTCCTTATATTTCAGATTTGAACTTCTAAGAATAAGTTTTCTTCTTTCAAATGTGGTTTCCGTTTTTTGTGGATTTGGTTGTTTATGTATCAAGGAGTTGTAGTGAACTGACTAGTGTGCAACAATGCCACTGCCCTGAGAATGGAATCAAAGCTTTTCATCTTTGTAACATATGTCCTATAGTTCTAATAGTTAAAGGAGATTCTGCTTTTCAAGTGGAAGGAACCTGCACTTCTATAGCAGGAAGCTGACTTCAATTTCTGTTCTGAAGTTCCAAGTGTGCCTCATAGGATATGGCTATACTGTAATCCAAGGTGTGATTGCATTGTGTAGACCTACTCATATGACAATACTAAAAATAGCAGTGGCAATGCAGCGGCATGGGCTTCAGCAATGTGAATATGTACCTAAGGTCCCCAGAAGGCTTGTGCAGCCCGTGCTGAAGCCTACGCTGCTGCATCTATGTTGCTATTCTTAACAGTGCATGTGCAGGTATGTCTATTCAAGCTGCAGTCACAACTCAGATTGCAGTGTGGGCATACTCATAGTTAAAATAATACAATTCATATGGGGCCACATATTTGTTACAGTGTTTTAGCTTCTGTCCTTTGTAAAGCAGACTTGGAATGCGTTTGCCTGCTGTCTCTAATTCATGTAATTTGCTTGCCTTGGTTTCTTATATCTTCAGTTGTTGATTAATATTTGGATTTTATGATGTGGATTTCAGGCTAATTGATAAATATGCTATGAAGGAAAGAGAGAAGACATTCTGGGACTATCCTAACCCAGGCAAATAGCTGAGGCCAAAGGGAAGCACTGAATTTTATGCATGAGAGTCCCTCTGACAACTTAAAACAATTTTTACTTAGACAGAAAATCAAACACAAGGTCACCTCAGCAGGACATATCAACAGAATTTTAGCAACTGTATTATCTTCTGTTCAGTTTCGAGGGGGGGAGACTCTTGCCCCAAGACTGTGTGAGGAAGAGAATAAGATAGACGTGTTAGATTTTATTTTGCTAGGGAAGAAAAACTGTCATCAGAAAGAAAGTGGAAAGAATTAGTGATATTTTGGAACTTCTGTTGGATTAGTGAGGGCACTATTTGTGCTCCAAGTTCAGGTTGTGCTTAAGTGGTTTGCTAATAGGGGTCCAGATGGGAAAGACAATTTCTTACTAGAAACTGTTATGAAAAACAGGAATGTGAATCTTTGGGGGGAAACTTATGAAAAACAGGAATTTGAATCTTTGGAAGGAAATATTGCAAGTGAAAACAATGAAAAACTCTTCAGTGGTGTTTTAGGGCTTGTCTACACTTACCGGAGGTTCGACGCATAGTGATCGATGCATCGGCGGTCGATTTAGTGCGTTCGCTCTCCTGTCGACCTGTACTCCACCTAAATGAGAAGTGCAAAGGGAGTCAACAGGAGAGCATCTCCAGTCGACATCACGTAGTGTGGACCCTGCAGTAAGTAGATCTAAGTACGTTGACCTCAGCTACTTTATTCACGTAGCTGAAGTTGCGTAACTTAGATTGATCTCCTCCCATAGTGTAAACAAGGTCTTAGTTTAGACTTGGAATTATGTTTTCAAACAGAAAAAAATTAAAAAAAATAAAACCCTATTCCTAAGAAATAACCAGGTCTACATTTGTTTTTTAAAACAAGAAATAACCTAATCTTCTAATCTGGAAATTCAGCTCTTGAAGAAGCACCCAACTTTTCATTTGTCTTCAACTACTCAGCAGGGCTGGAAGATTAATTTTGTTTCTGAACTCATCTAAGATTACCCAGAGCAGAGGAGTTGAGTTTCTTTCAGGCCAAGATTGGAAAAGTTTCTGGGGATAAGTTTTTATTCTTTACTCTGGGGGTTAAAATGCTGTATAAGGGGATTCTATTTTTTAAAAAGGTTTTGATGATGCCATGTCCTTTTTTAAAGTGCCCATAAAGTAGCAAATGAGAATAACTGATAAATATTACAATCAGTATGGTGCTGATACATAACTATGTTAATTAGAAGGTCCTGTGCTTAGTTAATAATCTTTCATTCCCCTCTCTCCCTTCATTACTTTGCTGTGTCTGTTCAATAGAAATGACTAAGCATTTTCCAGAGTTTCAGTAGTGTCTATGCCCTTACTTATTGTCTGTATTGCACCAGTGATGTGCATGATGCACTACAGACAAGACAACGCAACTCTCACCCCAGGCCCCAATCCAGCGCCTCTTGAAGTCAATAGCATTTTTTCCACTGATTTCAATGAACATTGGATCAGAGCCTCAGAGCTTACAATCTACACAGTCAGGCTAGAGAGACAGAAGTGAGAAGAGCAATAAAAAACAGTGTCATTAAATACTGAAGTTAAGCATGTGTCTTGTATTTGAAACAGTTTTTGTATTGGCTTTTTTGTGTGTGCACTTACACAGTAAATTGAAATAGTTAGGTCTAGGGCCTAGTCTATGCTAGAACAGATTTACCAGTATAGTCATACTGATTTAGCTTTATCACCAAACCCTCCTAGACACAGCTTATAGCAGCAAAAAAGTATTTTTATAACTTATACCCGTTCCACAAATTAAATAAATTGTACCAGGAAAGCATTTTCATGTTGGTATAACTGCATCTATACTTGTTGCTCTGGATTTGAGGGGTGTGTATACCCCAGAATGTGATCATGTTAATTGTAACCATATTACGTGCATTCAGCCACTATGAATTAATGAAATAGAACACCACATAGTTAAGGGTTAATTTGGAGACAGACTTTCAGAAGCAAGGTCATATCTTGCTGGCAGTTTTTGCAAATCAGAATAGGAAGAGGGGACACATAAGTAAACACCTAGGTTTTTTTTGTTGTTATAAGAACGTAGCAAAGAAATCACCTCTCTAACCTGAAAAAGTTTCCACTGAAGACCTGGTTTAAGGATTTTCTGTACCCAAATTTTAACCCCTTAACTATACCAGCATAGTTAAAGTAAACAAATCCCTGGAGTGGATGCAGTTATACCAGTATAAAGGGGGAATCAGGTGAACTGGTACAAGGCACATTTATACAAATATGACCACATCCACACTACAGATTGTACCAGTATAACTATTTCAGTAAAAAAAATCACATCCCTAACCAAAAATTATAGCTGCAAAAATCTGTGTGTGGATGAAACCATTGGCATAGCTACCTCAGTGTACAATAATATTTTCCCTAAAGCGTTAAAAGTGGTCTCCATGCTTTTCCACAACTCTTAAGTGCCTTTTGCCTCATGCAGAATGTCCTGTCTAAACCATGTTGGCCAGTTTACTAGTGATCAATTTAACTAATCCAGGGCTCTAACAGAAGGGAAACATAATCTCTCTCATTAAAACAAAGTAAATGTTTTCTTATAAAATATGGAGATTCCAGAAGGGCATTGTTACTTTCTCAAATCCCATATAGGAAGATACTGCATTCTAGCTCCAATGTCACCTTCATTTTGGTTATTTTGATGGGTTCTGCACTTACAAAAGTTTAGAACTCCTGCCATGTCAGGCATGATTTTTAATGTTTTCTTTAGGTTCACTTGTCATAGTATGTCCAGTTGAATCATTCAGATTTGCGCTGAAGCTTACTAGACAAGTGACAGAAAGTTTAGGAGCCCAGGGCAGGCTTGTGCATGCAACTCACAGGTAGAGTGAACAGTTCACTGTACCTCCAGGTCACATTATTTATTGACATTATTTAAAATTTTGTTCCACTGAAATAATCTCATGAGATACATATCTTATTTTCTTGAGGTCTCTCAGAGGGCTGGTACTGATACAGCATTACTCAAGTATTCTTTGGTACAGCATGAACAAATAACACAAGGAGCTTTATCTAAACAGCAGACAACAACATTGTGCTGTCATAATCTAAAATTAGTTTTCGGGCTGGCCAGAAAACAAGTCGTCTGCTTTATGACAAATGTTCAGGTTTCTAAATCTGTTTCTAATCTGCATGGGAAGCAAACTAACAGCATTTGCATTTTTTTAATGAAAAAAATGTGAGAGAGGAAACCCCCACCCAAAGTCCCTGCAATGCCTCATTATAGAGGAGAGACTTCAACCCATTACTCCTCAATTCCTGGTGGTGAGTGCCCTAATCACTGGACTGTTGGCTTCTCTAGGGTGGCTGTCTCTCTCTCTCTCTCTCTCTCTCTCTCTCTCTCTCTCTCTCTGGTTCTGTCTCAAATTCCATCCTGGACCTGACCTGAGAAAGTTTTGTCAATACTGATAAATTCCTGTGAAAAGTTTCAGTTTCCTCAAAAAATGTCTGACCAGACATTAAGATAAAGCATGAAAAGCTTTTGAAAACTAAACAATGTGGAGGAATAACCCTATTTTTTCCTGCTCGTTAAAGAGCAAAACATAGAGTAGCAATAAGATTGACTAAAATGTATAAATGTTTAGCTATTCATATTTGCTAGGCAAAACCTTAGGATTTATGTCTGTTTCAACGTCAAATAGAATTAGATAGAAATGCCAAAATTTTAGATGTGAGTGTCTAACAGTGACTAGGATAGGGCAATCATGTGGGAATAAGTAACCTGAAAGAGACAAATGACAGAATACAAAAAAGGTACAATTAATTGTATCTCTGAGTTCGGTGAGTGAGCAGCTGCTGGTGGGATGGAGTGAGGTAGGTTGTAGATTTGGGGGATCTCTCCCAACCCCACAGTTCTCAGGCTTCATGGAACACAGAATTCCCTTCAGCATGGAGCCAAGAGCCATTCTGCAGCTAAATTACTACAGGCTGCATTGCCACCTTGCCATCCAACTCAAGTAAGACGCACCATAGAGCTATGTTCTCCCAGATGTAGGTCAACAATGGATTGACTTTTACAGTCAAAAATCTGTTCCCTGCTTCCTTCTTGCTCCAGGGTGACGTGTTCTGTGTTAGCCTTTTCATTGCCACAGCTTATCACCCCTCTGTCCCAGCTCTATTGCACTAGCTTGTGTACTGGGGGAAGGAGAGAAGAGAAATAACAGCTTTGACAGTTGTTGCGCTGCCCCACCTCTCCCTCCGGAATCTGGTGATACAGGTAACCCTGAATGATACTATCACATGGGCAGACTCACATCTGAGCCCTATTAGCAGAAAGCTATAAGGTTTGCATTAATAGATCATTGCTGCAATCTTACCTACCACCCAAGGAGTGCACTAGTAGAATATGATTGAACACCTGGCCAAAGCTACTTGCTATTAAAATATGGGTCATTAAGTTGGGGGTGGATTTATGTCATGTATTCACAAGAAAAATCAGTTCCCATTACAGTCAGTAGAGGGGGAAACATATTAAGGCAGAGGTTATAAATGCTTTCCTGACACCAGCTAAAATAGCAGCTGAAACAAATACTAGAACGAAGGAGAAAGGGCTCCTTGTGTCCTCTCCTTGGCAAATTTGTGTATCCTGTGTATGTTCTGAATATCAAAATATGCTCCCCAGTACTGGTGATTCAACTTAGATGTATGTTCAGATGGTGTACTTCCCAAAGAAAAGCTGGGAAAAGAAGAGAAGAGATTAATGGTCACTGTTCATATAGAAATGAGATTTTAGAAATGCTTGTATTTTTCACATTCAAATTCAGATGTTTAGGAGTGTTAGGATTCAGTTGTTTGAGGATTATGTTATATACTACTTGGATTTAAATCACAGGGGTGTTTCAGGTCTGCTACTAAGGGGCTGCTGTTACAGGATTTCTGAAAGATTTTGCTTCCAGGGAGTTAGTATAGCAGGCTTTTGTCTGACTGGATTTCAAATAGCATGTAGATTTGTCTAACACAGTATAGCAGGGTGGCCTGTCCTTTAAGGGCCAGAGACCCGGAGTCAGCCAGCCCTGGTTAGTTATCAGATCCAGAGGGAAAGGGAGTAAGTGATTATAAATCCCAGCAAATAGCTCAGCTTAGTGGAGTGGCAACAGAGCAGAGGGAAGAAGAAAGTTTATTGCAGTGGTCCGGAAGGAAGAGACTGACTCACTCACTCCAGGTGGTAAGTCCTGGAAGTTGTGGCTGGGTAGAAAGCCCCAGATGGAAGGTTTGGGTTTTCCTTTTGTGAGAATTTGTGAGCAGTTGGACAATAAATTGAGCCCAGAACCAAGGGCTAAGAACTAATCTATTATGACTGATAGTTCCCTAGGCTTGTGAGGAAGCCAGCCTTATCTCATACAGTACTTCTGAGAGATCTTAGTCTGCTTAAAAAAAAATCCAAAAACATCAAGGTATTTAGCAGTTCAAAAATATTTGCTTTTTTATAGTATTATTTTACACAGAAGATCGTAGAATCCCATCATGATCATTTCAGTATAAATGGCAAAGAGTGAAAGTGAAGCTTTTAACTGAAATAAGTACTTAAAATCATCCATTCGTTGCTTCAACACCTAAAGAAATTTACAGAAGATAGTTCAAAAATTGGAACATGAATGTCTTGGATTACCATTGTTTAGTGTGGTTTTTTTCCCCATCAGGCTGAAAGGAACCGTGTGTGCGTGCGTGTGTGTGTGTGTGTGTGTGTGTGTGTGTATGTGTGTGTGCGTGTAAATGATTTTGGTAAGCTTTTTAAGGAAAGTCAAAAGAAAATGAAATTGTGCCTACAGTAATTCACCCACAAACAGATGGTCAAATATAACAAATTAGTAGTATGTAAATAACAGTGTTGAGAGGATTTGTTGCAATGCATGAAAAAATGACTGGTTTCCTGGCAGCTATCTTCACAAAGACTAACCCTTCACAGACAGGAGCAGGATATACACTTTTTATACTCAGACAGCTGTAGATACTCAAAGCCGCTGTCTTTATTTGCAAGTCCATTTTTATAAAAGGCAGAATTAGCCACATCTAATACAGAAATAGCCATATCTAATACATGTAGTAATTCTGCCTCTTATAAAAATGGACTTGAAAACTAAGATGGCAGCTTTGACTGCATCTACATAGACAGACAAGCTTACCAAAATTCTGGGCTAGCCTTATGCTATTCTACAGCAGAGTATATATGTAAAGCACGTGTGTTGTGATTGTGTCTCCATAGAGAGGCAAGTCAAGCGCATTAGTTGAAGTGACTTAACTATTCAATAGTTAATAGTAGTGTGGGCCAAGGGATATGCTGGCCACCGCTTCCCACAGCCCCCATTGGCCAGGAATGGTGAACCACGGCCAGTGGGAGCTGCAATTGGCCGAACCTGCAGATGCTGCAGGTAAACAAACCATCTTGGCCCGCCAGCGGATTTCCCTGACGGGCCATGTGCCAAAGGTTGCCGATCCCTGGTATAGATGGAAGCAGCTGGAAACTGTCTTTTCAGTCTCCATCTTTTACAATAACGGGCTATAGCTTTCAAGTCAGCATTCAGGACTTACTCTAGATGACTGAAATCCTGGTCCTGTGCTAATGTCATCTGCTTAAATAAAATGCCTGGCAGTGGTATTGGGAAGGTCATGTGTGAAGAGGATGAAGTTTCTGTGCTATAACAGCCTTGAGGCAGACCATTGTTTTGAGACCGCCGGGTTGTCTTCTGGATGCTCTGGAAGCCCTTCTCAATGTAGGTGGTACTATGGTTTGATCTGAAACCTGCTTGAATTACATTCAGGATATCATCAATGATAGGGACAATTTTTTGAAGGATAAGTCTTTCAAGTAATTTGTACACACAGCTTAGCAAAGAGATGGGGTGGTAACTTGTTGGAAGTTGGTGGTTTTTCTCAGGTTTTGGCAAGGCCATTACTTTTGCTCTGCACCAGATGTTAGATATTTATTCCTATGGTGTCTGTAGATAGAAAGATGCCTAGCCATTGTTTGGTAGTTTTTGCCAGGTTCTTCCAGAGTTTTGAGAAGTTATCAAGTCCACAGGCTTCACCTGTTTTCAATATTTTGATTGCCCATTTTATTTTATCTGTAGTGAAAGGCTGGAAGTCTTCTTTGATTCAGGTATACACTGTTTGTATTGCCACCATTTCTGCTTCACCTCTTCTTAAAACTTTTTATCTGTATCCACCTTTATAACATTTATCAGGTGAGTAGCAATGCTGTTTGGAGAGACTGGATAATCTCACTGTGCTGGAGGCTTCTGAGCAACATCAAGATTTCTGATTAGTACCCAGACTTTGCAACTAGGTCTTGACCATGTTTAGTTCTGTGGTAGCCTGCTCCCATCGCCACTTTCTTCATATTGCTTGAGGAATTCTGCACATTCCTCATCTAGGTAGGGAACGTAGTTCTTATAACAAGCTCTTGGAATTGACTTGTTGGTAGCTTTGTAAATGACTTTTTGAAGCACATGAAAGCTTCTTCAACAGAGATGTGTGAGATATAAATGATATAGCAGTTAATGAATTGTGTAAGGCTCGGCTTGGTGTTTTCTGATAGTTTCAGCGAGGATTTTTATTGGTGCTCAAAACAGGTCTGGCTACTCCAACTTTAGTAAGGATTAGAGGATGTTGATTATCTGGGAAGTTTCTCAATACACTTATCTGGTTCTGAGACTCACTGCTTTGTTTGGTTTTGGGTTTGGGTTTGCAGTGCAGACCTACCCACTGGAACTGCAGCTTCCCTTCTGTAAAATGTGGATTATAACACTTAACTTTAGCAGTACTGCAGGCCCTATTAAAGATGCAAAAGGAAAGACTCTTAGTACAGAAGAAGAGCAAAGGAAAAGATGGGAAGAATGTTTTCAGGCTGTTTTCAGTGGCCCAACCCCTTATACTAGCTACGTGATGAAGACCTATCACTAAAGCTTGATATTGATTTACCACTTGCTGCTGCTGCTTGTGTTAATGCAATACACACTAAGAAAAAAACATAAAAATTGAAACAATTTTTCTACTTTGTTTTTAATGTACAGTGCCAAATGTAGTTCATGAAGTCACCATTTTAATCTTTGCTTTATGTTCTTCTCCTGTCTTCCTTTTTATATGTTGTTCTCCAATGATGTCAGTAGCATAGGTGGAACAATGTTAACAGCGACTCCACTGCATAATCCCATTTATGCAAGTGCCAGAGTGTAAGCACTATGCCACCCTAACAGAGGCCCCTGGACGTTTACGTACCATATTTTTAATGTGATTGCACACATTTCTGGTCAACACAAAGGTGGTCCTCCTCTGAAATAAAAGATCCCAATCTGAGCAGTCAAAAAATGAGGCCCCAAGAATTACTAGCCACATTTGAAAATCCCGGCCCTGTTTTCATAGAATGCTAAGGAAAACCTCTCATAACTCTTGTATGGAAGTCCGTCACTAGGCACAGTCCCACCTCCCCTTTTTTAAGATCTGGAAAAGAGTACTTCTACTTGAGTCTAGCATGGCTGAAGTTTGCCCTTTAGCAATGAGGATAATCTGTTTGAGTAATGATCCCTGAAAACAGAATATTCTGTACAATTTAGGGCCAGACCCTCAGATGTCCTAAATTGGCAGAGCTCAATTGGGTCAGTTTTTTTCTGATCATAAACACTTTGAAACAAGAATGGTATCATTTTGTGTGTTTGGAAAATAGCTCACACATTGTGGGTGCTTCTTCAGTTCAATTGAATAAAAATAATTAATAATTGAAAACATGTTCTTTCAGGGATAGCTATGAAGTCAACAAGGCTCTAAATTGGAGCCCATCGGTGTAGAAGTCAGGAAAGTTATAAGCAACTTACAGACTAGTTCTATAGCAATCTCAGTTCTGAAATGGAGGGACCACCTTCTTTTTAAATAAGGAGCTTTTTCTAGCAAGTTTAGTTTGGGGATTTTTCCTGTGACCTAATTTCTTTTTCACTCCATAATACTGTGTGCTGGTAATGCCACTAAAACCACAAATCTCTTTTCACTTATACCCAGGGCTGGAACTTAAGCCATGTTCTCTGAGGTGAAAGGTCAAAGGAATTATCCACTAAGCCACCAAACTCCTTATTTTAGGTGGTTTTGAGTAGGGGTATTTCTTTGTGACAGAGGGCACTCATGAGGAATTATGCACTGTGCCTGAGGGGGGAATAAGTGCAAGAAAGGGAGCCTTACTAATAGTACATATACTGCAGCACGACAGATTTTGACCTTCACAATGACATAGAGGCAAGGATGAATGTAAAAGAGTCAGTCCAATGAAAGCATTGCAAGAAGACAATCTACAACACCAAAAACAGTAACTAAGACAAATGGAGTGAGTGCCAAAACAGTCAGAATCCAAACAAGCCTCCACGTTGGTCATAGGCAAGAGGCAGCTGGTCAAACAGAGTTAAAAGGAAGAAGTCAATTTCAAATCTGCCATTGGATTTGCTTATATAAAATCTGCCATTGGATTGCTTATATACCTTCCCAGATACGAGGAAGCAGTACAATTTGGAATTGAACAGGAAGAACTAAAAACTACTGTTTGTTCTCTAAACATATTCAATTCTGACCTCCCGATTTTATTAACCAGCTTGTTGCCACATTACTGTTTCCCATTAAACAATGGGGGCGGCGAGAAGCGACGCGGGGAGCGATGTGCTGGCTGCGGCTTCCCGCTGCCCCCATTGGCCCGGGACGGCGAACCGCGGCCAGTAGGGGCTGCGATCGGCTGAACCTGCCGCGTCAGCCGGTAAATAAACTGGCCCGGCCCGCCAGGGTGCTTACCCTGGCGAGCCGCGTGCCGAACATTGCCGACCCCTGCTATAGAAGCTTTGAATTTACCATCACTTGACCTTAACATATAAATATTATGGGGCATGGGAGGAGGAGTTTGGGGTTTTTTGTTTTGTTTTCCTTCTAAATTAGTTCTATTGATAGTTATATTGTTGATTCAATATTCTTCAAAAACAAACAAAAATTCAAGACTAACACACAATTTGAGAAAACTTCTTTCCCTTTCTCAGGACTGCAGTCACATTGGAGATAATGTAGTCACAATTAAGGCAAGCAGTCTTTCACTATTTAATAAATATAGAATTACAATAATGTTATAACAGTCACACTGGGTAAGGGGGAAAGGGGAAATGAGGTCCAAAAATATTTGTTGCTGTTAATCTCAAAGTTCATATACATTATTGATCTGTAACAGATATTCACTACCTATAAGAGATCAGACATGTGGTAAAGTATTACAAATAAAATTGAAAGACAAGGAAAAATTTTACCCAATGCAAGAATAGAGCTGGAGGGAACAAAGAAGGAAGTATGATCACATTTAACCACCAAACCATATGGAACCATATCTGAGATAACAATATAAATGTCTTTGTTATAGTTTTAGGCTGTTTTATATAACATGATGAAGTTGACAAAGTTGCAAGAGGATTTTCTTGTATTAGTAGCTGTCTATTTACAACAATATACTTTTCCAAAGTATTTCTTCTAATTTTCCGTTATATTTAAGAGACTTAATTATACCAATATTCCTCATCTATCTAGGTATTTATATGGCCTGTAGTAGGTGCGTATTTCAGGGAGGACATATTCCCCTATCTCTTTTCTTTTAGTTTATATTAGATTGTAAATTCTTTGGGGGCAGAGACCATCTTTTTTGGTTTTTTGTTCTTTGTTCTGGGGCTTTAAACTGAATAGAAAGTGTTACACCTAATAATGGTACAGATTAACTGGAAGTAGAATACTATGTTTAAATTATACCCCATTTTCTCTATGCTGCTATTATTAATGGATCAGAATATAAAGAATCACTACCTGTATTTAACAGAATCCTGTCTTGTACAGTTGGCCTCTCTGAAAACAGATGCAGGATATCTTGTAAACGGGGTGACCTAGAAAACTGCAGTTTCTGAAATCTGGATCAGGCTGGTACAGCGAGAAGGAGCCCTGAGGAAGCCAATCCTGCAGGGAAAGCTAAGGATTGGAGGTATCATGTATAATTGTTTGAAAATCCTTTTGTGTGAAACTTGATTAAACCAGGCCCTGGGCTAGTAATACCTGTTTACAACTGGTGTCTCTGATCTTGTGTTTCACAACCAGACTATGAGCTGCTTGAGGGATTATTGGAAGAAGAGAACCTATGAAAAGTTCTAATGAGTCAGAACCTTCAGTTTCTGTGGTTGTTCAGGCTGAGCAAGTGACTTTCTTCATTCAGTAGGGTGAACCTTTTTCTGATTTGATAAAATAGACCAATTGTTTACACATTTTTTAGCACTACTAATATATACTTTTTTACATTTTGCCACATTAATCATTATGAATAAATTATCCAATGTATTTAGGTCTCTTCTCTATGAATCATGCATAAACCAATCATGCTTTCTACAAGTCTTCATTACTCTCAAACATTTGCCGAACAGTTTAGCTTGTTGTGATTATTTTCTATTCACTATTCTTGGTGTATTATTGACTACCTAGATCACATGGTTATTGTTTCTGATTGGATCTTCTTCTTTTAGCCTTGGTTCAGTTGATATGGGGTTGGTTGTTAAAGTCCTTCTTCTCCATTCAAGTCTGTCTTGAAGCTGCTCCTCAGAAACTCCACAGTTAATCAGATCCTTTCGTATGACATCCATCCATCAATTTTCGGGTCTTCCAATCCTTCTCTGACCCTTCACTTATAAATTTAAAATCCTGTTTCCTATTTCTTCTTCTGATCTTCTTTTCACATGTCCAAACCGTCCAAGCTTTGTTTCCCTAAGCTTTTTGTCGCTTCAAACTTCCCCTAATACATTCATTCTGAATGTGGTTCTTGTAACTCCAAGCATCCATCTTAACTCGAAACATCTTGCATTTCTACTGTATTAAAGATCCATTCCTGTCTATTTCTCAGTGCCCAGCATTTGGAGCCAAACAAAAATCCTGGACTAATTACCACCCAATGACCTTATTTTTCAAATTAATAGGCATTTTCCTGTCACAGATCACGCTGCTCACTTTTCTTCATTTAGTCCATGCTTTTTTTTTTGTTCTGATTATAAGTTTGTCATTGAGTTCATCATTATCCTGTACTATTTAACTTAGGTACTTTAACTTCTGTACCTGTGGTAATGGCTGGTCCCCCAGACTTAGGGTATGTCTACACTACGAGAGTATTTCGATTTTACTTAAATTGAATATGTGGAATCGATATTACAAAGTCGAACGTGTGTATCCACGCTAAGGACAGTAATTCGACTTTGTGAGTCCACACTAACGGGGCAAGCGTAGACATTGGAAGCGGTGCACTGTGGGCAGCTATCCCACAGTTCCCGCAGTCCCTGCTGCCCATTGGAATTCTGGGTCGAGCCCCCAATGCCTGCTGGGGAAAAAAATGTGTCGAGGGTGGTTTTGGGTAACTGTCGTCATCCAACCGTCACTTCCGCCCTCACTCCCTGAAAGCGCCGGCGGGCAATCAGTTCGCGCACTTTTCTGGTGAGTGACAGCGCGGACGCCACAGCACTGCGAGCATGGAGCCCGCTGCGACCATCGCTGCAGTTATGGCCGTTGTCAACACCTCACACCTTATCATCCACCTTTTCCAGAGGCAGATGCTGAGAAATCGGGTGAGGAGGTTACGGCAGCGCGGTGAGGATATGAAGTCTGAGAGTGGCACAGACCTGTCACAAAGCACGGGACCCCGCGCCGTGAACATCATGGTGGCAATGGGTCATGTTGATGCTGTGGAATGGCGATTCTGGGCCCGGGAAACAAGCACGGACTGGTGGGACCGCATAGTGCTGCAGGTCTGGGATGAATCACAGTGGCTGCGAAACTTTCGGATGCGGAAGGGAACTTTCCTGGAAATTTGAGTTGCTGTCCCCTGCCCTGAAGCGCAAGGACACCCGGATGCGAGCAGCCCTGACTGTCCAGAAGCGAGTGGCCATAGCCCTCTGGAAGCTTGCAACGCCAGACAGCTACCGGTCAGTCGCGAACCACTTTGGCGTGGGCAAATCTACCGTGGGGGTTGCTGTGATGCAAGTAGCCAACGCAATCGTTGAGCTACTGCTGTCAAAAGTAGTGACCCTTGGAAACGTGCAGGTTTCGCCGTGATGGGATTCCCAAACTGTGGTGGGGCTATAGATGGAACTCACATCCCTATCCTGGGACCGGAGCACCAGGCCAGCCAGTACATTAACCGAAAGGGCTACTTTTCAATGGTGCTGCAAGCACTGGTGGACCATAGGGGACGTTTTACAAACATCAACGTCGGATGGCCGGGCAAGGTTCATGACGCTCGTGTTTTCAGGAACTCAGGTCTGTTTAGACGGCTGCAGGAAGGTATTTACTTCCCGGACCACAAAATAACTCTTGGGGATGTGGAGATGCCTGTAGTGATCCTCGGGGACCCAGCCTACCCGCTAATGCCCTGGCTCATGAAGCCCTATACAGGCGCCCTGGACACTGAAAAAGAACTCTTCAACTACCGTCTGAGCAAGTGTAGGATGGTGGTGGAGTGTGCTTTTGGACATCTCAAGGGGAGATGGAGAAGCTTACTGACTCGCTCTGATCTCAGCGAAACCAATATCCCCATTGTATTGCAGCTTGCTGTGTGCTCCACAATCTCTGTGAGAGCAAGGGGGAGACATTTATGGCGGGGTGGGAGGTTGAGGCAAATAGCCTGGCTGCTGATTACGCCCAGCCAGACAGCCGGGCGATTAGAAGAGCCCAGCGGGACGTGCTGTGCATCCGGGAGGCTTTGAAAGCTAGGTTCCTTAGTGAGCAGAGTAACCTGTGACTATTAAGTTTGTTTAAAGAGAAGCTGAACCTGCCCCCGTTTCTTTACCCGGTTAATGTTGACTATCCTCTCCAGCTACATACCCCGTTCACCCCGTCCCCCTCCCCCCTTCCAACACACGTTTAAAAATAAAATAAATGGAACTTTGTTAATGAATCCCGTTTTCTTTATTACGGGTTTCGCGGTAAAGTGTTGAAACTGGGACGCAGACTGTGGTGGGGAGCGGGCGTAGTGATGGAAAGAACGCTTCTAAACTCGAGGAATGACAGGCTCCTGCTCCTAGAGCGGTCCGCAGTGGTGGACTGGTTGTTTCAACGGAACCTGCCACCCCTCCTTTTTGGGACTCTGTGTGTGGGGGCTATGTGACTTTGTGGCGGGGGAGGATGGTTACAGATCCCCTGCTGCGTGGCTCTGTGATCCAGGATAAGGACCGCAGCATAAGATTTCTAACCGCCCTCCCCCGCCACAAAGTCACATAGCCCCCCCACACACAGAACATGAAAACCACCTCCCAGACTGACCAGGGTGCCTAGTGACTGCAATGTGTGTGTGACCTGCTGCTGAACCTGCACCCATGTCTGTACCCTGGTAAAGGTGACTGTCCTCTCCAATTACCAACCCCCTTCCACCCTTCAAACACACTCTCCTCTAAAAGAACATGATGGAAACAGTAATTAACAGAAACGTATTTTTTATTAGCAACTACACAGTTAGGGGATGACACTGGGACGGCGGCTTGGGTGAGGCGGGAAGGAAAGGACTTATCAAATTTTTGGGAATGAGAGCCTTCTGGTACTTGAGCAGTCTGCAGGGGTGGAGTGACAGTTTTCACGGCCCCTGGCTCTCCTCCTTCTTGGGACTTTGGGTGAGGGTGGTATGGGACTTTGTGGCGGGGGAGGGCGGTTAGAGAGAGACTGCAGCGGGGCTCTGTCCTCCTGCCTCCGGTCCTGCAGAACATTCACAAGGCGCCGGAGCGTGTCCGTTTGCTCCCTCATTAGTCCAAGCAGCGTTTGAGTTGCCTGCTGGTCTTCCTGCCTCCACCTCTCCTCCTGTTCAATGTGTGATCGATGGTATTTGGACATGTTCTCCCTCCACTGGGTCTGATGGACTGCCTCGGCTCGGGAGCAGCCCATAAGTTCTGAGAACATATCATCCCGTGTCCTTTTCTTTCTCCGCCTAATCTGCGCCAGCCTCTGGGAGGGGGATGCCAGGGTAGGTCGGGAGACAGTCGCAGCTGTGGGATGGGAAAAAGGGAGTGAATTCCTCAAAAAGATAATTTTTTGTGAACAATGAACATAGTCTTTCTCTGTGAAAAAGACCATGCACAGCACCTATCACATGCGCACTCAGGACAATGTCGAATTTTCGGCCTCCGTATTCAGTGCCTGGGGTCTTGCAGTGGAGATCAGACAAGCGGGGCAGGACAGCGGAATTCGGGTAGCAGGCTGACATGGTAAGCCGTAGACTTTTGGCTGCTTAAAACTTAAATTATAGCAGTGCCCTCCTTTCACGTTCAAAGCAATGCTCCTAGCATTGGCCAGTTCCTGCTGCCGGCAATCCGGCAAGCATGAACTCTGCCCCTGTCCCACCCCCTCGCGGCTGTCCCCGGGAAAGATCCCTGTATGCTGCCCCTCTCCCACCTCCACTGCGTGGCTGTAAACCGCCGGTTACAATTCTGTAAAGGAACAGGCAAGCAGTCCCAATACTAACATTCCCCTAATTCTAAGCAGGTCACCATGAGCGACATCACTCTGCTGAGGATTTCTGAGACAGAGAAAGAACGCATGCTGCGTGAAAGCCAGCAAAAACCAGGGCCATATGCCACCATGCTCTGCAAGGCAATGATCCCCGAGTACTTGATTGTCTCCTGGCGCGGAAAAGTTTCCTACCACGGAGGACACAATAAGGCCGCTCTCCCCAGGAACCTCATGCAAATGCTTTCCAATTACCTCCAGGAGAGCTTCGTGGAGATGTCCCATGAGGATTTCAGCTCTATCCCCGGACATATAGACCTTATTTTCCAGTAGCTGCACTGGCAAGGACTAAAAAGTAGAGCGCCTAGGGCAAACTAATCATGATAAACCGGACATTGTTAGATTCTTTTGCAGTAGTTGCACTGCCAAGGACTTAAACATTAAGCGCCTAGGGCAAACTAATCATGAAAAACCCATTGTTAATATTCCTGTTCTGTTCAAAATAAATGTTTACATGTTTAAAACACTTACCAACTGATCCTTCCCCTGATTCAGGGTCCGGGTTAACGCCTGGGGACGGTTGGTAGGGGATCTCTGTGAGGGTGATGAAGAGATCCTGGCTGTCGGGGAAATCAGCGTTGTAAGCGCCGTCGACTGCCTCGTCCTCCTCATCTCCTTCCTCATCTTCCCCGTCCGCTAACATCTCCGAGGAACTGGCCGTCGACAATATCCCATCCTCAGAGTCCACGGTCACTGGTGGGGTAGTGGTGGCGGCCGCACCTAGAATGGAATGCAGTGCCTCGTAGAAACGGCATGTCTGGGGCTGGGATCCGGAGCGTCCATTTGCCTCTTTGGTCTTCTGGTAGCCTTGTCTCAGCTCCTTGATTTTCACGTGGCACTGCGTTGCATCCTGGCTGTATCCTCTCTCTGTCATGGCTTTTGAGATCTTCTTGTAGATCTTTGCATTCTGTCTTTTCGATCGCAGCTCCGAAAGCACGGACTCATCGCCCCACACAGTGATCAGATCCAAGACTTCCCGATCAGTCCATGCTGGGGCCCTCTTTCTATTCTGAGATTGCATGGTCACATCTGCTGGAGAGCTCTGCATCGTTGCCAGTGCTGATGAGCTCGCCACGATGTCCAAACAGGAAATGAGATTCAAACTGCCCAGACAGGAAAAGGAATTCAAATTTTCCCGGGGCTTTTCCTGTGTGGCTGGTCAGAGCATCCGAGCTCGGACTGCTGTCCAGAGCGTCAACAGAGTGGTGCACTGTGGGATAGCTCCCGAAGCTATTACCGTCGATTTCCATCCACACCTAGCCTAATTCGACATGGCCATGTCGAATTTAGCGCTACTCCCCTCGTTGGGGAGGAGTACAGAAATCGAATTTAAGAGACCTCTATGTCGAACTAAATAGCTTTGTTGTGTGGACGGGTGCAGGGTTAATTCGATTTAACGCTGCTAAATTCAACATAACCTCCTAGTGTAGACCAGGCCTTAGTCTCATACTCTTTCTGATTGTTTTTGATTGCAGTTCTGATTTTTTTAAACAGGTGATTGAATAACAAATAGTGAATGCTTATGTTTCTACCTCAATGCACTAGTCTACATGTATTTGGAGAATGGCTATTCTTTGTACAATTATCTGTATTCATATGTGAACAAAAACCTATTCATGTATATGTTCAATAATAATAATACATAATGGTACCTGATCTAGTTGAACAGCAGTCCTGAAATTGAACAAATGTGAACAAATGTTCACAAACTCTGCTTTTTTCAGTATTTGAGAAGTTTTAGTATTTCCAAACTCATATTAATCATACAAGAAATAATTCATGATTAAATTAGAGAGAAATCCATGGTGGTGTACATGTACCTAGCCACCACCTTTAGCTATTATCATTGTTGTATACAATTAATCTTGAGCAAAAACTCTCTCCAAGTCACACCCCAAATTGTTGCTGAAATGCAACTGTTCCATGCTCCTTGGAGAGTAAAATGAACTTTCTAAGTTAAATGTAGGTTAGCATACAGCCTTTCCACTTTGTTTTATTGCTAGTGTCCAATTCAAATACTTACATTCCCCTTTCTTTCTTTATTGCTTATACATATTTATACCGAGTTCCCTTCCTAAGTGTAATTTCCTTAGGGGAAAATAAAAATCTCTTGCAAATATAACTTATGAGGCAAAAATAGAGTCTGTATAATTCTGGTTTTTTTTAAAATTTCTTTGTCTATGCACTTTTTCTGGCCTTACTATTCCAAATACATATTTACTAGTACAGTATATTTTGGGGACATAAACTCCTTCACACAGCCAGAGATCATTCTGAATATATGTGACAAAAGAGAATTTGCCTTTTATGCAATGTCACTGCATTGTGAACTTGGATTTATTTAATTAATTATCCAGTTATCTGAGATCTTTTTTGACTCCTTTCTAAATAATAGCTCCATTGCTTCTATTAGTTTTGTGAGTTATTCTTCATCAGATATGTTAAGTTATATCCCTTCTATATTTAACCTAAAGGTACTTAGATTGCAAAGTGTTTCAAAGCAGAGTAGATCAAAGCACACTAGGGAACTTTTAGTACACAAAGCAGGGTTCAAATGCACAGTTAGTTTGTGGCACACTAGTGTGCTGTAGATTTACACCTCAGCTTGTTGTGCACTAACTGCTCATCTAGACAAGTCTTTAGGTTATGAGTGAACATCAGACAAGGTGTTTTGCTAGGAGAAGGGAGAGTTTCTCAATGCATCATGATCAGTACAACTGAAGTCAGAGGGGCTGTGTTCCCTGGAGGGATTGTTATTGATGGGACACCAGGGAACATGGAGAGTTAGGTTGGAAGAGAGAAGTGCACAAGATTTAATGAAGTTCCAGTTGTTCAACTTAATCTGCATTCAGCGTCACTCTTTGCTAATGAAACTCTGACCCCTGGAAATAGGTGCTAAGCAGGGTTGGCCTGTGCTCATGGCATTAAAAATTTTATTAAGATGATGTTAAAAAAAAAAAAGTGAACAGAGTTTGAGCATAGAAGTTTCTGGTTACCAGGGAATAATGTACAGATTATCGAGGGTGCAAAGTTTGGTTTAAAATCAGGTGGCATAAGGAATACATAATCTGCAATATCCCCTATTGAGGGTAAAAGGTTGATGGGTCAAAGTACAAGCATTGAGATATGAGGGTATGAAGTTCATAAACTGGCTATGTTCGGGTGTGGAGTATAATGAGTGGATATGATGATGAGGATGGATTGACCCTCATTTGGTGAGATTTAATGTTCAGGGAGTTTATGGTTCCAGTTCATATGATCCAACGGAGAAGGTCACTTGGTCCCTTTCTCGTAGTGGGAGAACGATGTCATTCTGTCTCATGCCTCCTGGTACTGTCGGTGGCCGGTGATGTGCTTGATGTAGATGTCCCTGGACCATCGGATGGCGTCTGAGACCATGAGGCGCTGCATGAGCCGTGTGTAGCGTCGACCGATCCCGCAGGTCCACAGCACATGCTCGTTGCAGGGGTCCCAGGCGCCCAGGGCTCCGACAATCAGGGCATCCATCTGCACCTCATAGCCCTTCGCTCTCAGGGTGTCAGCCAGGGGAGTGTACTTTTCCAGCTTACAAGCTCGGGCTTCTCTCAAAGGAATCTGTGACGTTGACGAAGATGATCTTTGTTTGGGCCTCGTCGGTGACGACCACGTCAGGTCGTAGCTGGCTGTCGGTACCGGGGATGGTGCGGTTCACGGAGATCTCCCCCAGGCGTGGCGCGATGGCTTTCACCAGGCGGTTCTGGATTGTGGCGCAGTTGCCAGGCTCTGGAGTGGGGTTTGCAGCTGCACAGGATGTGAGGCAGGGTCTCGTTGGAGTAGCCGCACTTCCTGCAACACTTGTCTCGGTTCCCGTGGCAGACGGCTCCGTTGAGCGGGACGCAGTTGAGCAGGGCACGGTGGATGAACCGCCAGTCAGCGAAACAGGTGAAGCCACCCCCGGCGAGGAAGTGGTTGCTGGCATCCCACTTGCTGGTCAACTCAAAGGCTTTACCCTGGTCTGGTTTACGCTTCAGGGTTTCCACGTACAGCGAGTGGATAGCGGCCTTCAGAGTCCTCTCCAGCAAGCCCCTGGTGCTCGGGGTGACGATGGTGTTGTCGTCGGACCTGATGTGCGGCACCCGGACTCCCAGCTCCTAGCGCTCCTCGCACCACTCCCAGCAGCAGCCGATGCACTTCCTTAGGCGACGCGTGGCGTTGCGAGTGCGGGACCACAGTGAAGCGATGTCGCGCCCATCCCGTCCGAATTCCCCATCCAGGGAAACGCTCAGGAAGGTGGCGATGTCTTGGTTGGAGGGGGCTCTGCTGATCTGCTTCTCTGTCGCACCACGCAGGGCGTTCGCCGCGATGTTCCTTACCATGGCATCGGGACATGTCAGCAGGCGGAAGGCGTGGGTGATCACCGCGACGTCACACAGGTCACCCATGCAGGGGACGTTGGCGCCGCCGTGCCTGTGGGCGATGTAGACCAGCTCATTGCTGGCTCTCTGGGGAAGGAACAGTCACTTCTTCACCAGCTTCCTGATAAACTTGTCTGCCTTGTTGAGGGGCACCTTCACCACGGCGGATCCCCTTAGGGTGAACGTGGGATCAGGTGTTCAGGGCGTTTATCTTCTGCCAAGGTGCCAGCAGGGAGGCATCAATCTTGGCGGCGTCCTGCAAGATCTCCTGGATGGTGTCCCCAGGTGTCTGCCGGATACGGAAACCTGTTGGTGTGCCCAGGTGCTGGTATGCCTGCCCCTCTGCCAGGGGGATGACGGGCTCACCCTGGATCTGGAACCCCATCCTCAGCCTTTGCCAGCTCCTCCATCCAGGCGGATTGCCATGGCGTGGCGACCCTCGCTCGCGGCCGTCGCTCCCCCTGCTGCGTTGTCTCTGCGGGTTCAAGTGCTGTGGGGACGGTCTGCGGCCTTGTTGTCCCTCGGACTGGGGAGCAGTGTTCAGGTGGGTCTTGAGGCGGGGGTCCTGCTGCGGTGGGGAGGGCAGCTCTCGGTGTCTCCGAGGCAGCGCTGGATCTTCCGGGAGGGAGTGGGGTTACATAACTCTGTGATTGACCTCGATTTCTCCCTCAGGCCAAGAAAAGCAGAAGAAGGAGGAATATTTCAGGTGATCAGGCTACAGGTGTAGAGGAACCAGCACATGAAGCTTTATGTCTGCTGGAAGGGAGAAAACATACATGGTCAGTTGAGGAGAAGGAAGAGAGCACAGCCAAGTAGACAGTGTGTCATCATTTGGTAAAGGAAAGGGAAGTTGGGGCTATACTTGAGAGGAGGAGGAGGACTAGATCCCCCATCCTTCATCTTATGACCATCAAAATGGGTATATTTCAGCCTGAGAGCTGTATTTGTTAAACCTCATTGAATTCAGACTAGGAAATAACCCACATTTATATGTAACTGAATTTTCATTGCAATGCCTTAGGTATTTCCTGATTTGGTGTAATCGGCCCATTTAATTTATGCTTAATTTGCCTTCTTGAGATGTCCAGTGAATATTCTGGATAATATTAGATTCAATCCCAGCCTCTGTGGGATCTCACCATGAAGATTCTCCCTTCCATTCAGCATTAAATGCCCATAAGCATTAAAAAAAAGACTTATGTGAATGCTTAACTTTAAGCACCCAAATAATCACAGTGACTTCACTACTTCCTTGGTTTCCTATCTGTAAGTCAATGATTTCAATATCCACTATAAAATAAGCACTATCCAGATAGTGCTTCTCTAATCTCTGAGTTTCCTGAGTTGGACTTTGATTTTTTTGTTTCAGGCCTTCTTAGCTGAGTGATACAGTGCATTTTTATTTGCTTTCAGTATATATCTTTTCCTAGAGAGTGAACATGAGACATGGGCTGATGGAATGTTTTCCTCTTTTCTTTTCCATTTTGGGAGTGCTACTACTGTTAAATGTTGAAAAGCTGGTTTATCAGGTGCTAACTGTTTACAGTGTTGTAGCTGTGTTGACCCCAGGATATTGAGAGACAAGGTGGGTGAGGTAATCTCTTTTATTGGACCACTTTCTGTTGGTGAAAGAGACAAACTTTCGAGCTACACAGAGGTCTTCTTCTCTGTATAGCTCAAAAGCTTGCCTCTTTTACCAATAGAAGTTGTTCTAATAAAAGATATTACTTCACCCATCTCATCTCTCAGATGTTAACTGGTAAGAAAAGAAATGTAATCATTGACCTAATGGTTGGAAACTATTAGTTATGACTTCTTTGTCCCTCGTGATTAAATTCAGCTTCCTGTTTGCTGTGGCTTTGTTTTCATAGGCTATACTTTCAGAGAGAATTTTTCTCTTCTAACTGGTCCGTCACCACTGACGTTCTCAAGTGTAATCTGTGCCTTCTATGATGGATTGTGTGCCTTCCATGATGGATTGTAGCTAGTTTGGCCTGCCTGTACCTGATGGATCGGTGCGGGGCACGAGGAAGAAATCTGCCAGATTTTTGTCCTGGCACAAATAGCTCCATAAATAGAATATCAGATGAAAATAATTGTATCAAATTATTTTAGTTTTTTAGGACTTGCGTAGGAAATGACTTTCTCTCTGTTTTTGCTTCTTATGACAATCAACGCCATGCCAGTGTCCCTTCAGACAAATTGATTCGGGACATGTTAGCAATAATTAATCAAATATAAGTTCTGCATGTACCCTTTGTGAATTTCTCCAAAAAATTCTTGGAACCATATGTCATCAAAACTGAACTGCTTTATGACGTTTTCCTTCATGGAGAATTTCAAAATTTCTTTGATTTTGTTTCGATTGAGAATGAAATTTTGAAATCCTTCATGAAATGGAACTTTCATCCTCAGCACATCTCTAGTAATTAATACTTTTTCTGAGTTCTTTCCTTAATCCTCATTCATGCCTTCACCTTACACGTGGTTCAGTGTTACTTTCCATCTTCACACCTGGGTGGAAGACTTGTCTTTTATAATATTTTCACATGCAACATTGACAGGCACATGGGGAAACCATGTTTATTTTCCTCCTTATCAGTCTCTGACAAACTTTCTTTGAAGAGGAGGAGAATGTTAAAGGGTAAGTAGGCCTTTGTGGTGTTAAATTATATCCCTGTTTTTCTCAGAATGACAACACACACTGAGATTGCCTGGCTCTTTATGAAAATTTCCTATATATTTCTAGCTAATTCAATACAAAGTGCCCGAAGAAACTCTGTCATGCCAGAAGAATCACCACCCACTTTTTAGCTGCTAGTATTTTATACTGCAGAGAGCCTTTCAGGTTAAGTTTTAGTTTTGGACTACTAACTACATCAATAGTATTTAAGTTTTTCTTTCCATCAAAAACATTTTATTTTTCTTTGTAATTATTGCACTGCTTCCAAATGCATGATTCAGAATCTTAATTGCTATGCAGGAGAAAGGCAGCCTCTGTGGCTGCTGGCCAAGGGAAGCTCTGCAGTCCTCCTTGACTGTGAATCCATAAAGCCTATTGTGAATGGGTATTTCCCTCTAAGTAGTGGCTACGCAGTATGGGGACTATGTGGCTTCCCCACAAGGTTGTCCTTCCCAGGTATAAAGTCATACTTCTCAGTGCACCCCCTAGTGTTCTAATGTCAGCTTTTGAAGTGTCTGCTTTTCTGTCCGACTACTAACCAAGCAGTCAGAAAATATTCCCAAGCTGACTGCTTCATTCTAGAACTTGGTCAGGAGAAATAAAATGTGACCCATAAAGTGACAAATATAATATCCCTCACCCAGAACAGAAAAGGAGGAGGAAAATAACAGGAGACAATAGGTACCCTCTCTGCCCAGCACTATCCAGTGTGACTGGTGCAGAAGGCCCTCCCATCAAAATGACGGGATAAAAAGACAATCTCTAAAAAGTAGGTAGTTTGTTTTTTACATGACCTATACATTGGTTAGGATTTGTCTTTATTTTCCCTCTTGGGGGCCACGTGGGGGTGTTAGGTCAGAGCTAGGGTATTAGGGGTTCCTGCACTCTTCATGGGGGTGGAGGTTGAAGGGACACAATGAGGAGAAGCAACTGTGAATTTCAGGTTTTTCAACTCTCTTTTTATGCTGAGTTCTCTTCCCCCTGAGTGACTCCCCAAAATGCCTGGTTTAGTTGTTTGGCCTTACACAGCAGACCAGTTATCCCAAATCGGTTATCCCAATTTTTGAGCAATTACCCTCAGCATCCTGTAGCTTATGTGACTGGGAAGAGCATGGATACCTTTGGCATACTGAGGCCTTGTGAATTGAACTCTTTCCATTCATACCAAATTGTGCTTTATTGAGACACTACTAAGCAACCTGCAAGCTCTCCAAATAAAACCTTATCCTCTTAATACACTCAAATTGAGAACTTATAGAAAAACCAAAATTAGAACTGGCACAAAGATTGAGAAATCCAAACCAAAGTGCTTTCTTCTCTTTCTGTGAGGGGAAATTTAATTTTTTTTGGGGGGGGGGGGGAGGGGGGAATTCCTTATTAACAATTAGAACACAGGGCATATGGTAAAACACTCACTGCTAATGATTGTGCAAACTCAAAAAGATCAAAGCACATACAGAAATCTCATTAGTGCAAACACAAATAAATATGGTTCCTTTTATGACTTGATGACCGCTATAAGGAATCATAGACCTAAAGAGATAGGAAGCTGAATTACTATTTTTTCTTTTTTAAGAAAACAAAGAGATATCAGCCTCATAGGTTAGAAAGTGGCTGTTTATGGTTTTGTGATAATCATAGGACTGGAAGGGACTTCAAGAGGTCATCAAATCCAGTCCTCTGCACTCATAGAAGGACTAAATATTATCTAGACCATCCCTGACAGATGTTTGTCTAACCTGCTCTTAAAAATCTCTAACAATGAAGATTCTACAATAGTCACATTACTATAGCATTGGGGGTGGATAATAGAAGATAGCTATTATTCTTCCCATTATGTTAATGGGACAAATAATGGCAATGCACTATACTATGTGCCAAATTTGGATAATATACCCAAAAGACTATGCAGTGTTTTGGAGCACTGAGACAGGAGGCCAATTTGAGCTGGCTCATTGCACTGCAACCCATTTGTTCCTGCTGCTTTCTGCAGGTAAAATTTGTTTGCTGATGCTCTTTTGTGCTTGCTCTGAGTTGAGTATCTGCATGCACACTTGTGGAATTCTGAACTTTTTCTGTTTATCTGGTGTTCTCATGTTCATTTGGTCACATATGTGCAAAATTTATTATTTTAGTATCAACAGTAGTTCGGATACAGATTTAAAGCATGATTTTTCAGTGATCAGAGGGATAGCTCAGTGGTTTAAGCATTGGCCTGCTAAACCCAAGGTTGTGAGTTCAATTCTTGAGGGGGCCATTTGGGGATTGGTCCTGCTTTGAGCAGGGAGGGGATTGGACTAGATGACCTCCTGAGGTCCCTTCCAACCCTGATATTCTATGATTCAATGGTAGCTGAAGTTGATGGGATGTGTAGGAGCTCAGTCCTTCAGAAAATAGGTCCTAATGCCCCTCAAATCTTCATTGATTTGATTGGTTTCAGAGTTGGCCTCTCAGAGTTGGTAAGACAACTCCCACCTGCTCATGCTCTCTGTATGTGTGTATATATATCTCTTCAATATATGTTTCACTCTATATGCATCCGAAGAAGTGGGTTGTAGCCCACGAAAGCTTATGCTCTAATAAATTTGTTAGTCTCTAAGGTGCCACAAGTACTCCTGTTCTTTTTATTGATTTGATTGTACTTGAATGAAAATAAGGTGTTAACATTATCTTGAGAGAAGATACAAATACCTGTTCCACCCCGAGCTCTGCTCCAGCCCTGCAGCCCCCGCT
The DNA here is from genome assembly GCF_028017835.1 of Emys orbicularis. Taxonomy (NCBI): domain Eukaryota; kingdom Metazoa; phylum Chordata; order Testudines; family Emydidae; genus Emys; species Emys orbicularis. The sequence goes on from NC_088683.1 coordinate 183,806,022, forward strand.
CTTGGCTGCAGCTTCCACTCTTGGCCCTAGCCCTGGACTCCAGCCAGGACTCTATTCCTGCCCCCAGTACCACCCCCAGCTGGTAATAGCAGGGGATGCACGACAATGAACAATTTGGGGACCACTGAAATAAAGTATGTATATATTCATACATTATGCTGTAGTGTATATTTGGGCTAGTTGAAATTTATAGACTGGAAGAATTTAAAAAAAAATCTTCCTTTATTTACAGCCAGGGGATTTTGTGAAACATTGTAAAAAATGTCATGTTTTCTGTGAAAAATGTGGCTTCTATATTAGAATTTTTAATTGAAAAATGTGATCAAAATTCCAAATAACGGATCAATTATTTTGATGCTTTTATAAAATGGGGAAAAATACTTAAAAACCCCTAAAGCACTTTAAAAAAAAGAAAAGACAAATGGTCCCTCTTGAACAATTTTAAATTAGAACAACTTGTACATTTAACTTTTTTTTTCATGAAAATAGGGTTTCACTTTTCAACGAGCTCTAGTCTATACAGCTTGTGTTGGAACAATATTACTGTCATACTGTCTGGAGTGGCTCATGAGCGTGAGTGCCAACCTCAGGGCAGACTGTCTAGGAGCAGGGCACAAACCGCCAAATTGTTTGTGTGTTCTATAATCAGATTTCACCAACCAAATAACTCCGAACTCCTAAAGTGCTATAATAGTCTTATCATGGAGTCACAGAGTCTCCTTGGACATTCCAGTCTATATTGCCTCCCAGGCAAGCTGGACTTTGTGATAGATAGTCACTTTACCTCAAAGATCACAAAATATTAAGGTTATTGATAGCAGCCTTCAACTACCTGAAGGGGGGTTCCAAAGAGGATGGAGCTAGGCTGTTATCAGTGGTGGCAGATGACACAACAAGGAGCAATGGTCTCAAGTTGCAGTGGGGGAGGTCTAGGTTGGATATTAGGAAAAACTATTTCACTAGGAGGGTGGTGAAGCACTGGAATGGGTTACGTAGGCAGGTGGTGGAATCTCCATCCTTAGAGGTTTCTAAGGCCCAGCTTGACAAAGCCCTGGCTGGGATGATTTAGTTGGGGTTGGTTCTGCTTTGAGCAGGGAGTTGGACTAGATGGCCCCCTGAGGTCTCTTCCAACCCTAATCATCTATGATTCTATGTTACTCCCAGTCCCAAAAGACCAGTCACTTACCCAGGTCAATTTGCCCCTTAGATCTCTCACCAGAGAGAACATTTGTAGCCAATACTGTAACTAACTCAGCGGCAGCTCCAGGCACCAGCGCTCCAAGCACGTGCCTGGGGTGGCAAGCCGCCGGGGGCGCCCTGCCAGTCCCTGCAAGGGTGGCACTCAGGCAGCCTTCGGCGGCTTGCCTGTGGGAGGTCCGCCGGTCCCGCGGATTCGGCGGCAATTCGGCTGTGGGTATGCCGAAGCCGCGGGACCGGCGGACCTCCCGCAGGCATGCCGCCAAATCCGTGGGAATGGGGACCTCCCGCAGGCATGCCACCGAAGGCAGCCTGCCTGCTGTGCTTGGGGCGGCAAAAAAGCTAGAGCCACCCCTGAACTAACTAAAGGCTTATTTACCAGGAAAAAGAAATGAGTTATTTACAAGTTTAAAGCAGGTAACATACACACATGAATTGATCTTAAATTGCAAATGATAATAGAAACTTCTATAATAAGCAAACTTTATATGTCTTTTAAGGCTAACCCATGCTAAACAGTTGGGGACTCCTTGCTGATACCTAGAAATCCTTGCTCCCTCAGAGTTCAAGAATCATAGCTCCTTCTCCTTAACAGGCATTTTTATTCCCTTCCTCCTAGCATTCAAGCTGTGATGGGACAAAGGCTTGGGTGCATATTCTCTTCAGGGCTTGGGGGGAAGCAATCAATTTGTTTCACAGTGGTCCTATTTGGATTCAATAGTCCTTCCTAATGGACAGGAGATAACACCTTCTGTAGGAACGCAGCATTTTGCATTAGGTGAAGTTCCCTCCTCCCCCTATTTGGTGAGTTACATAGCTTCAGAACAAACATTTTACAGTTATAAAGCAAACCCTTAAGTACTGTATTATCTTATAGCATGGGATATAGAGCTTATAAGTGAGATTAATACATGCAGCAACTTACAAGCATTTCTTGAAGTCTAAACACTATAAACAGTGATATAAGCCTGATACCTATCTTAACAATACTAACACACAGGTGAGTGAGACTGGTTTCCAGCTATGCATTTGTCCGTGTTCAGTGAGGCCTAGGGGCCTTGGCATGAGCTGTTACCTGGTCTGCCAGCGTCAACATTACTATTTCAAAACTGCATGATTTGTTCAATTCATGACTAAATGAGTCAATGTGAGTTGCTTTAGGCACTTATCTTCTCAGCGGCTATCTTTCTGAAGCAGTGTGTGTTTGAATATCTGCAGCCCATGATGTAGTGACATGAAATGTCTCTTTAGCATGCCAGGATAATGCCAGAGCTAAATAATTGCATCTATATTGTATGTACACAAGCTTTCATAAAGAGCTTTTTATATTCATGTGAATTTATAATAATGAGCCTGATGGATTTTGTTGCTTTCAGAATAGATTGTAGCAAAATAAAAACTATCCAGTTGTGTCCACTTTTCTTAAGAAACACAGTTCAGTGTAGGCACCCTACTCTCGTCCTTTGAAGAACTTAGCTGGAAAAGCTGATCATATTATGTTTTCACCTCCCTAGACAAGTTTTACAAGACCAGATAAAAATCATCTGAATTATTTCAGTTTATGACATAAGTGAGTGCAACTATTGAATTTGGCCCAATGCAAGTGTCGTACAGGTTATAAGGACATCAGAAATGAAGACTACCTGACTATTACACAAGGAATACAGAGTACTGTTCTATACCATGCTGTTTACTGGGCATGGATCGGGCAGCCTATTATACTGTTTTTATAGATATAGGGATGCCATTTCAGGACATTCATCACATGTTGTTGAACAAACACAGAGAAACAGCCAGAAAAGCAGAGTCATATCTGACATAGGAATCTCAAGACAACAGAAACCTTTCCAACCAAGGAAAATACATTTTCAAAACAATATCGATTTTTCTGTCATTCTTCCACAATAGCTCCTTGAACACCCAACTATGGTTCTATGCTGGGGCCTTAGAATTCTACTTGTCCCACAGGAAAGGAGTATGCCTCCTTTTTAAAAAATAATTCTGTATTCATTGGAAATGATGCATCAATACTATGATGCTGGGCACCATACACAGAAAGACAGTTATCCTGTCCTCTGCATGGCATTTTAAGCGTCTGTAATTGTACAATAAGGGATGCCTATAGAGAGAGATTGCTCCTCCTCATGTCACACTAAGCCATTTAATCAGACTCAACTGTAATGACCAAAAGTCCTTCTCGGGGGGGGAGGGGTTGGTTTTTGTGGGTAATGATCATGTCCCTTATCCAGATTTCAGTAAAAGACTAACCAAAATGGCTTCCAGAAGGAGATTGCAAAGTCAATTATCAATGCAATTGGATTTTGAAGAAAGGAAAACTTTATTTATGTAGCGAGCTCTCCCTCCCTAATGATAATGAAACTCATGCACTACACTGAGAATTAGCCTATTGGGAGGTCTGTTCCTACTCCTACAGAATTCAATGCAAGTTTTATACCCACAACCTCAATTGACTTAAGCAGGAACAGAGAGAGTCTCTTTGTCTGCACTATCTATGCATAGTCCATCTGAAAATTCATATTTGATACCACTCTGACTCATAAAGTATATTCCAAAGTAATCCTAAATATTTGTCAACTGACATTCTGTAAAGTAGCATCTCTTAAATGATGAGCATAGAACATACCTTTTTACTGTTTAGCAATTAATGTGAGACCTGTGATTTGCATCCTTAGCAAAATCTTCCTCTGCCCTGCTTTCTTTCAACCCCTCTGTCCCACACACTCACAGAACGTTTTGCTTAAGTGCTCCCAAATCTGAAGAGTCTCTTGGTTTTTCTCTCAGTATTCCCACATATTCCATTATCCCCATGGGAGTTACACAGCTGTATAGAAAAGAGAATATAAATCAAAGTAATATGGACACAGATTAATTTGGTTATTTTAAAGAGGGGACATGTTTTAACTTTCAAATATGTTTCTGAAATGTGCATGGGGAACTTCCTGGTGTTCCTGGCATGTTCATTCATTTAGCTGCAATTTTTCTGCTTATTGTTCTACATGAAGTTTCTCTTAGGGTATGTCTACTACAATTAGACACCCACAGCTGACATGTGATAGCTGACTTGGGCTCAGGCTAAGGGTCAGTGTATATGTTTGGGCTTGAGCTGCAGCTTGAGCTCTGGGACCCTCCCCCTTGCAGGGTCATAGAGCCTGGGCTCCAGCCCAAGCCCAAATGTCTACACACAATTAAACAATCGCTGAGCCCCAGTCCCTTAGCCTGAGTCAGCAGGCATGGGCCTGATGCAGATATTTAATTGCAGTGTAGGTATACCAATAGTGGTAGAAAAAGGTGTTCGTTTTTTTTTTTTTAATGTCAGTTCCGCTAAAGTGTATATGAAGAAAACTCCTGACGTTCAACAAAGGTGTAAACAAATAGGATTGTTCTAATAACTTTGTACAGGTATTTGCAGGACATCGTATAATTTACAACTTATGTTTGATCACAGTCCTTATAATTAGAAACATTCTATCTGTTTAACATTGCTAGTGTTTTGGAGCAAAAGATTTTCTGTATCAATTAATCTAGTAATATCCCTCAGCAAGCTAGAATTGTTGAAGAAGATGGAAATTGGCTGATGAATGTATTGGTCACTTCAGAGGCATGTTCAAATCTATCTTTTTGCTGTCCTAATGAATATGGAAGCCTGCCCAGTGTGTGATTGGATTTTAATGACTACAAGGTCAGGGACTTTGCAAGGTATGAATCTGCTTGCAAGGTCACTAGTAGCAAACAGTGCATGGATCTGAAAATAAACAAGGAGCTGTCAGGAATATTAGCTTTTTGTAGAGAAACCCATGGGATGAAAAGGTTAACAGGTGATTGCATTGTAACTTGTTTTGAAACTCAAAATGAGCTCTAAAGTTACATGTATTATCCTTCATTATACATTGCATGAGAAAGAGTGGTAATTTAAAATGCAGGCAATGTTTGATTATAATAGTACCCTAGCTTATCAAAGCTTGCATTTACCACCATATAAATGGGTCCACTGAATCAACATATGCTCCAAACAGGGACCTCTTTGCAGAAACAGGTTAAATTACCTAGCCTAAACTGCTTGTATCTCCCTTCAACAGATAACCCAACCTAGTAATTACTCACAAAAATTCAGGTCATGTGTTCGGCAGTGCTAACCTAAATTAATTTGCTGTTCAATGGAGATTGTTCAGTTTGTAGGAGAAATAATAGGAAATGAGTTTGCAAATATTACACTTTATAAATGGCTGTCGGAAGGTATTTGATTTACTATAGAACAGTACACAAACTGCTTGTACATGAGGAAAACAAAAGAAGGAGAATTTGCAAAGGAGAGAAGATGAGGGAGACAGTAAGAACTGAGAAATGGCTGTTAATGGTAACAAATCCTTACCCAGACTTTTGTTAGGCTTTTGGGCCCAGGGCAGGTTCAGGCAATGTTATCAAACTTGGAGTTGCAGGGAGGCTGATGAGCTATTGGGACCTTGCCCAATCATGGACAAGCTGAAATGCCAGTGGAGCATTTACTGCAGAGCTGTGTGTTGTAAGAGTGGCTACTTGTTGACTGAGAGCTCTGCAAGGAAAACATGAGCTCCTTGATGAATTAGGATGTGACTCTACTAGGGCTGAAGAGCCAGGGGAAATATCACAGGTTCTCCCGGTCTTTTGATTAAATCCTGGCCCTATTGAAGTCAGTGGGGGTTTTGCTGTTTTGTCCACTGAGGCCAGAATTTAACCTCTTCTGTTTAACAGGAAACCTACATCTATTCTTCCCCTTGCTCCAGAAAGGCACTTGTTTCTGGACACATTCCTCAGTGCTGCCATCCCTTCCCAGTTAGGCACAAATGTTAAGGAGAAAGTCACATTCTTCATCTTGGCCTTGCCACTGTGGAACCAATTGAATAATTGCTTGGGTTCTTCAGCTTTACATGAATTATCCATGGTTGGGCTATATGAAAGGGAGAGAGAGAGAGAGACCTGTTCTACTCATAGACAGATAGGGCAAGATATATGAAAGTAGAGAGTACTGGACTTGATATAATTCCGAATAGCAGAAAATGGACAAAATTAGCTAACCTCAACCCAATGTTTGTTTAATCATCAGTTGGATATTGCACTTAAAGCAGGGACTCAGTTTCTTTGATATGTATGAAAAATATGTTGTATCCTCTCCAAAACTAACATGCTCACTTAGTCTTTGACTACTGGATGATATAAAATAATCCTTCCACTATTATAGGAAAGGATTAGGGGTGAAATCTTGGTCCCGCTAAAGTTAATGGCAAAAATCCACTGCCTTCAAGTAAGACAGGATTTCACCCTGGGTCTGTATAGATGCATTATTTTACAGGTTATATTCCTATTTGAGACATTTTGGTTGCTGCTATGTCACTATTGCATTGATTCCTCTCTTCTTATTCTGTCAAATGGTGGGTGTATTGCCATTAAATAGCTCAAATACTGAGTTCCTGCTCTATACTAATTAGTCGTTAGAAAAAGTGATGGGATCAAATGTACTTTTATTTGCAAGAATCTTTTTTTTCCTGGTGATCAGTGCTTGAAACCTAAAGAATTGTAGCTTAAATTTTGTCTTCATTAGGAACACTAAAACATATTGTCTCTGGTGGTTCTTCCTTTTCAGATTCTTATTTACAGTGTTTTGAAGAGAAGTAGTGAGTTGGACATAATGGCCTGCTGAAGCCATAAAAGGCAATAAAGTCTGCTAATAGCACAAATGTCAGCTTGGGTTATGCTACTTCTAATGCAGTCATCATTGTGGCTGACTGTTTAGGCTTAAAATTTTGTATTGACAAACATTTAATAGCAAACATCTGCATAATCTGTAACACCTAAGTGATCTGAACTGAATAAATGACCTACAATTTTGTTACCAGATGCTACAGAGCACCTGAAGGCATGGCTATATGATAGTGTCAAAAGGCTTTTCTATGGAATAATTTTGATGGGATAATCTGTGTTTGGTAGAGTCATTGTTCTAAGTGGTTGGTTTCAAACAATGCCACATGTCAGTGTCAGTCTACATACGAGCTCTTCTGTCTTTCCATTTTGCTGTTACTGTGGGTTTGTGAGGTTCCCGAGTATAAGCAAATTTGACAGCATCTACTGTCCTGACTCACAGATTCTACTTTTGATCCTCCTATTCCCCTACACAGACACAGGAAATCCAATAAATCTGATCTCCATCTTCCTTTCTGTTTTCTTCTGTCCCCCCTGCTTACTTCCCCAGTACTACATTTCTTCACACCTTCCTCAATATACCCATCACTATGGCTTTCACTTTCACTTTCTCTAAATAGAAATGGGTCTAAACTGAAAATGTTTTTTGAACTCACCACAGACTGCCTATGAACTCTGGTTGAGATAAAATAGCTTCCAGACCTGAACCACTCTTTATTCTTGTTCTGTAAAGCAAAAACATGGTAGAGATTTGGGACCGTCAAAACATTGGGTCCTTGGCCAATCTTCAATTTTACCTAGTCTGGTGTTAGATGTATATCAGTGTTAGTGAATAAACCATGATTCTTAGTATTTCCACAATTCTTTGGTTCATGCACAAAGGTTGATTGAGTTTTATACACCAAGTGTTTTGTATCTATAATTGTTGCTTTTTTATCCAATTTGGCTACTATCTTCATGTCTGGCCATTTTGGAGTTAGAAATACTCTTTCAAGTATGAAACAGAACTGGAATTGTCTTCCCATCAGGAGTTATACTGGGCTATATCCAATAGCTGCTATTGGTATTGATCTGTAACTCAGAAAAGCAAGGAATATATCTGCCTGCTATAGAATTTTCTTGGATGACTGTACTTTTTGTCTATGATTCTAGGGACACTGAACTTAGACTGAGTTTTAATGTGTGATGGAATATATATAATATTTTTACCCTGACCCTGCTGACCTGTGGAGAACATGTCAGATGTCCCAAAAGGGATCACTTGTGATTAATTAGGGATGCTTATTATTGAAAATGTCTTCCATGAGCGATGAGATAATGATCTACTGAAAATGTTTTTAGTTCATTATAAATTACTTGTTGACACAGATGTTTTCTATAATAAGGACTTGATAACAGATATATTTAGCTTATTGATTAGCTTTCTTGAAATACCTGAAAAGGAATTCCATGTGTAGATCCTAGACACATTATAAAGAGCAGAGTTTCTGGGAGTTGGTTAGGAGTGAATCAAGGACAAGTGCAGAGTCCTGCACTTAGGACAGAAGAATCCCATGCAGCTGGGGACTGACTGGCTAAGCAGCAGCTCTGCAGAAAAGGAACTGGGAATTACAGTGGATGAGAAGCTGGATATGAGTCAGCAGTGTGCCCTTGTTGTCAAGAAGGCTAACGGCATATTGGGCTGCATTAGTAGGAGCATTGCCAGCAGATTGAGGGAACTGATTATTCCCCTCTATTCAGCACTGGTGAGGCCACATCTGGAGTATTACATCCAGTTTTGCGCCCCCCTCCCACTACTGAAAGGATGTGGACAAATTGGAGAGAGTCCAGCAGAGGGCAATGGAAATGATCAGGGTGCTGGGGCACATGACTTACGAGGAGAGGCTGAGGGAAGTGGGTTTGTTTAGTCTGCAGAAGAGAAGAGCGAGGGGGGATTTGATAGCAGCCTCCAACTATCTGAAGGGAGGTTCCAAAGAGGATGGCGCTCAGCTGTTCTGCGTGGTGGTAGATAATAGAACAAGGAGCAATGGTCTCAAGTTGAAGTGGGGGACATCTAGGTTGGATATTAGGAAACATTATTGCACTAGGAGGGTGGTGAAGCACTGGAATGGGTTACCTAGGATGGTGGTGGAATCTCGATCTTTAGAAGTTTTTAAGGCCCGGCTTGACAAAGCCCTGACTGGAATGATTTAATTGGTGTTGCTCCTGCTTTGAGTTGGGCTAGATGACCTTCTGAAGTCTCTTCCAACCCTAATCTTCTATAAGATGCAAAGTCTCTAGGTAGGCTATACATATTAAACCATTCTGTATTGTGCTGTGTATTAATCTTGACTAATAATCTTTGATTAATAAATTCCCTGTTCTATTTGACCTCTTATTAAGAACAGAACAACCAAACCGCAAAACTAGTACATCCATTCTCATAGGTAAGTGTGTTTGAGAGGAATGTTAGTATCAAAAACAATGAGTAGTGGAATCATAACTCTATGTAACAATTTAAATTTGTCCTACCGCTTCTTTACTGAAGTGGTCATCATTTATCACTGGCTCTTAAATGGTAGCTAACTTTACTGTGGTATATATATATATATGTAGTGTCTAGAACAACAGCAATCCTAATTACAATATGTTTTCACTTCTAGATGGTATCTGCTTTTTTTCCTCCAAATTGCACATACTTACTGTTGGTATGTATCAGTGGGAAATGGACGTATCCTTGGAGATGAGGCAAGATCCTGACTTCAATGGAACTCAGTCCTGACTCTAAAGATTCAATTGCAGGATTCGGCGTTAGTTAGAACTGCAGGCAAGAGAGATGGCTTGGAAAAAAACAACAACAACAACAACAAAACACTGGTTGCTTTTTATAACTTTTCTTTCTGTGTTAATAGAGACTTTACTCTGAAAACATATTGTTTAATTTTCTAGAAACATGACAAGTAATTGTTTTGAAAAGCATAATCAATGAGGAGAATAAAATAAAGATAGCAGATGCCAGAAACTATTTTACAATGGATAATTAGCAAGGGGGGTACTACCACAATGAGAGAAAATCCTGCTTACTTGATTATTAAATATTTTGGGGAATGGCAAGGAATTAAGTCTTGTTCCTCACAAATTCCACAGAGTGAAGATAGGACACCACCAACTTCCTCCATCAGTGATGGCCCATTAAATATCTATTCTCCTGTGAGGCATAGAGTATGACAGGAGAAACTGGAGGAGCAGTCAGGTTGGGTGGAACACTCATTCCTTCAGTGACTCAGGATGACTTTGGAACCTACTGGAAACCAGAAGGATTCTTTAAACCTACTGAACTGTGAAAACACAAGATGTGGTAGGATAATCGTTGAAACAATCCTGGGATAGAGCTGTGGGGAGGGGTGATGCATGAGGCAGTAAATAAAGCAATATGTGTTGCTAATAAACTATGTAACTGGAAAGGTTAACAAACAAAATGAAACATCTGTAAGATGAGCATGAGATTGGAAGAACTGGATCATAAATGGTGGACCATAGTGGCTAAGGAACTTGGGCATAGGTTTATAGACAGTGTGTGGTGGAAAAATGGCTTGGATAAACAATAATAATGTTGCCTCTTTGCATCACAGGTTAGCCAATATTCAGGGCCTTACACATTGTTGTTGTTGTTTTTTCAGTTAGGAGAATGGATGATACGCGTCAGATATATTCTTTGGTGCAATCCTGGTTATTTACAAAGAAAGTACACAAAGTCTTGTTTCCCTCAATATAGTAGACACAACAGCAGGCAGTTGCTTTACTCACAATTTCCAAGTCTGCCTCTCCAGTCAGTTCTGTGCCCCAAGGAGCAGTGTCTCTGTTCCCCCTCAGGCCACACTCAGAACTGCTTCTCCAGTGTCTGCTGACATCCTCCCCACTTTTCTCCTTGGAAAACACACAGAGCTTATAAAAAAAAAAATGCCTCCTGAAATGCAGAACCACTCTGCCCATACAGTTTACCATCTGATCAGGCCTTGCCTTGCTGCCTAAACCCTTGGGTTGTGACTTTTAGTATTTCCAGCTATCCCACTACACAAAGGGCTTAATTGCTCCTTGCATTTAGCCTGAAAGAAATGTACTAAGCATACCCATCAGCTTTCCCCAGGTCTGTGATGTCTACAGATCAAAGACCTATTTGATGACCACATTTAACAACTTGCAGCACAACAATAATAATAAAGCAATAAACACCTATATGTGCCTTGTTCATGTCTTGTCTTTCTGTTACTGTGTATTTATCTGTTTAAATTTTAAGCTCCTCAGGATAGGTACTGTGTCATTCTATGTGTTTTGTATTGATCCTAGCACAAGGGATCAATTTTTAATTGGTGTTTTTTGACAACTTCTGGAACATCAATTTTAAATACTAATGAGAGAATAGTCAATCCTGGGAGCCAAATACCTTGAAAGAAACGGCATGCTTTCATTACTGGGGAAGAATGGTTTTATAAGTATATAACCAGAAACCCCCACCCACCCCTTCTCCCCAAGACTTCCACTGGAAATAGACAACCATCCTGGGGGACATTATGTTTGCCATTCTACTCTGGTTTTCCAGCCAATGTTTCTGTCTTTAATAAGGCAAAAGGGGAAAATAGTACAGCTTTGATTTTTTAAGGGGTGTGAAGGTACTGTGCTCACTTCCTATAACTCTATATTCCATCCACTGTATGAGAAATGGGGAGGTTTTAGCATCACTCTGGGTAACATTGATGTGTTTTTGAGGTAAGTATTAAGCCCCCTTCCATTTCTCTCTGAATAGGGAATAAAAATATTGCTTTTTGACTTTTTCTAAGTAGCAAGACAATATAACATTATTTTTGAATTAAGAAATGCAGATCTTTCAGATATCCAGCAAATGAGGAAACAGCAACATTGTATAAAGAAATTGGTTGAGGTTTAGTGACCACGGTACTGGATGAGGACACAGGAGAAGTGGGATCTAACTCGGGTCCTGCCAAACATTCCTACATGGTGTTAGGTAAGTCACTTATACCAGAATCTTCAAAGGTGGCCACTTATTTTATATTTCTCATTTTAAGGGTTTAGAACTTGCTATACCTGAGGCCTACTATTTAGAAATGCTGACCACTCCCAAGTTCAGCTGAAAGCAATGGGAACTGCAGATGCTTATCTGGTCTGAAACTTCAGGCATCTGGCATCTCACCTTGGCACCCAAAATTAGTGGATGCTCTTGTAAATGTTGTCCTTAATCTCTCTCTACCTCAGTTCCCCATCTGGAAAATGAGGTTAACAATATTTCCTTATTTGTGAAGATAAATTAATTGTTTGTGAGGCAATCAGATAGTACAGTGAATACATTAGAAAAGCCATAGGGAGAAAAAAATATTCTGTACTTAGTGCAAGGTTTGGGTGATGTGCACCGCAGTACATAAGGAATGGGGCCACACACTGAATGAGGAAATTAAATGTATGAAACAGCTGCCTTGTTTCTTGAGCATCATCCATCTTTTCAATGAACAAGGCATGGGAACTGTAATAAATATAGGAGCATGTAAATAAATACATGCAAGGGGTTAGGAATAAATTGCATGGGCAACCTAAATTCTGGCATTTCTTAATTTCTCAGTGTTTGAATTTGCAAATTAATAGTTTTTAAATGAAATACTGGGCAAATAAATTTGTGAGCATAATTTCAAAATCCAATTATTGATTTGAATCCGACATATTCATATCTCTTTTTATTAATTTTCTGTTAGCATATGACAGATGTTTCTGCATTAACATTTATAGACCAGCTATGACACACACAAAATCCATATTCACAGACAAGCAAGGGTATTCATTATTTACTACTTGTCACTCATTATTCACTAAGTGTTCCTAATTATTGCCTTAGTCAAAAGTTTTATTTATCCAATCAGAGTACAGAAATAACAACATGTGACATCAACCAACATTTTCAAACTTTATATTTAAGGCACTTATATAGCCCTCATTATTATATGAGAACCTCACAATCTTTAACATATTTCTTCTTACAACACCTCTGTGAAATAGGGAAGTGCTGTTATCCCCATTTTATAGATGGGGAAGCTGAGGCACAAACAAAGTAACTTGCCCAAAGTCACACAGAAAGTTGTGGTAGTTTAGGGAACTGAACCAGGGTCTCCTGAGTCTGAGGCGATGCCCCTAGCCATTGGACCAGTCATGGTGCTTAAAGTAAATGACATCATTTGTAGAGGTGCTCAGCACCCATAATTATTAAAATCAATGGAAGCTTCAGGGACTCTGCACCTCATAAAATCAGAACATATATTTGAGAGTTGAACTGTAGGCACCCATATTTGAAGGCTAGGTAACCAAATGATTTGCACTCTGCAGTGATCTAGGGGCTGCAATTTGTTCAGACAAAAGTTTTGATGAACAATAAAAATAATAAATATGTTTGCGAAAATCTTTACTGGCTAGTGGGTAGCGTAAATTCCCTAAATATGTTTTTCTTAATGACTATTTTGCTTGGTTCTAATATACCTGTTCTTTGAACATAGTGGGTGGTGTAACTGCTTCTGTCCAAATTCAAGTGAACTTTTCAGCACATAACTGAACTTGCAATTAGATTTATTAAGCCTGTATTAATCAGTGTGAAATTGGGTTTGGTGTTTTCGATCTCCCTGATGCTTGTCCTTTATCTTGTTTGTGTCAGGCCTCATTGCTTCTGTATTGTGTGGTTTTAAAATGATGTGGGTGTTAATGAATCCAAATGTTGTGAACCTGTTTCAGAAGAAAAAGTGAGATCCACTCCCAGGTGTGACAACTTCAGGGGGAAAAATATGCTACAAGAATGAGAAGGAGTTAGAGAGGAAAGAGAGTTTCTCTCCCTTCCCCCTCTTCCTTATCCCACATATCAGACATATTTAATGCTCAGAGAACACCAAGCAAAGAGGTTGGCTACTATAACCACATATGTTCAACAGTGTCTGTCAGGCATCTTAGTGAGGCCTCCCACACAGTCCCTCCCCACACAGTATATACTGCAGTGTAGGGCCATCACTGTTGGTCCTTGATCCCTGGGGGACTGCAGGACTTGTTGCTTCCACCTGGAGAAAGTGGAAGCAAAGAGCTTGATTCTCCCGGGTGTAGTGACTTAAGCTCATGTGAACTTAATGTAAAGGGATTCCACCCACAACATGAGGCAAAAAGACACCAGTGAGGTGAATTTCTACTTATCCAAACCTTTTTGTAGACAGCGTTACCTTGGTTTGGAGACTGTGCTGCAAACTGGGCATGGCTGGGACAAAGGGAGTGCAGTTTTGAAAACCCTCACAGCACTGCTTTGCAATCTCTGCATCTAATTAGATTGTCTTGAGCAACCTGTGTAGATTATAATAGTCACAGTTGTCTGAATCAATGGAGCTGCAACAGTTTACACCCACTAAGGATCTGACCCTATACATTTATTTTCCTAATCTTATCAGTGTTTATCCTTATAACTCCTATTCTAAGCAATACATACACCATAAAAACTTCCTTAATACTGCTTTTTAGAAAGGAAAATAGTTTAAAATATATACTAGATATACGTATTTTTCTACCTGAAAATAGATTTATCTATTCTGCATTATTGAATACATGCAGAGTATATTTTAAACCTAGGATCTTGACATCCTCTCCATAAAAATGAATAAATTTCTATTAAATCTTCCTAGGTATTTTATTATCAGCAATGAGATATGAAAGTTCATTTTAATATTCAGGTATACTATTACAACTGAAACTTCATACAGCCCTCTGTGTTACTCCTAGCTAAAATGTTTTCTTTGTGAATTCTTTTCCTACTTTATTTTAGAAACAGAGTTCTAAATAAACCTAGTGTCACAAATGAAACATTTCATTTTTAATCATTTGAAAATAAATTTCCAAATCTTTCTGAGGGTTTTTCTGTAGTGTTTACCAGCTGGAAGCCTACTAGAGGAAACAACATATTTTTTTTAAGTATTTTCCTGGCTAATTTTTTAAATGGCCTGTGACCATTTTTTAAATATTATGTGTCTGCACATCTGGACACACTAGTCTCAGAGACCAGTTCTGAGCATGAAAATACGTTTTGGTGGTTCAAAACTGGGATTTTTGCTTACAGAAATATATAAATATGCAAATGCCATATGTGAGCAAATATGAATTTTAGTCACTCAGGGTTGTACCCTAAAACTAGTAGGCTCAAATTTTGAGGCAGCTTTTGAAAATTTAGCCCTTTATGTTGCAATTAAATTTTTCACCTTTTCTGAACATATTGATTTTTGAAATTATAGCACTTAATATTTACTTAAAAATTGGTATGAAACTAATTGAAAAATGTGTGCTGTTGGTTACTGACAACATAGGCTGACCACATCACAAAAAATACCAGTTGGTGTTCTTTCTTACAGCCATGTTGGTTTTAGAAATTTTGTTCTATAAATAATGAGGGACATTTAATTAATTCTATATCGAACTTTGTGGAAATCTGTTACTTTTGTAGCAGAAATACAACAGAGTTATTCTGTTTGGAAATAAAAATGTAGAAAGTCTTTTTTATCTAAAACTCACCAATCAGGCCAAGAAATGCCATCTGGATATGTTATTGCTTGTCTGGTGGTACCCACTAGCTTTCAATATGCTGTGAACCAAGACTTCTGTGATAGGATGTTTCTGGAAAATAAAAAGAAAGGTAGTGATCAACATCATCCATCAGTTGGTATTTGGTTCCCAAGTTTGACTCGGTGTGGATAAGGGTGACCACTTGAGTCCTGTGCTGGGTGGAGCAAATGGAATCCATTATCAGCTCTTCAAAGAATTAGATTTAATGCCCATTCTAATTTCCATCTCATGAAAATATACGAGCTTCTTAGAAATAACCCAGGAGAACCTTGGAATCACCAGGAGGATCTTGAAAACAGGATCCAAGGATTTTTATCCTTGGTCTGGTGGAGAGTGTTGAATGCAAGAAACATAAAAGAAATATTTTAAAAGTGAACTGTAGATGCTTTAGAGCTAAATTTTAGTAACAAATCCATCAGGATGGACAGAGTTTCAGGACTATAAGAATAGAACCTCCTTGGTAAGGATGACACATTGATAAAATCACACCTAAAAGAAACAGCTTATGTGTATGAAAAGGAAGAGGTGAGACATTCTGTCTAAAACTAAAAGATTGTCTTTTAGTGTGATGGGGTGCCCACCCCACACAGGTGTGAAAGGGGTAATCATGCCCTTCCTGAGAGTGGAGCAGTGGAAGGGAGTCCTCCAAACAGCATTGAGAGGCTGTGTAGGGTGCAGCCAATCAGAAAAGAGCTACAGGGAGCAACCAATCCGGGCTCAGTAGGCCCCTATAAGAGGAGCTGCAGGGTAGAACAGGGTCAGTTGCTGCCAGAAGCTCAAGGAGTGAGGACCTTGTAGGCTGCAGGAAGGGTAGCACCTTGGACAAAGCAGTTATTGGCAGAGTCTGGGGGAGCAAGAGAGAGCTCCTGGCTAGCTCATGGGACTTGCTAGCTCAATGCCATGAGGTAAGGGCAAAGAAGGTGCTGGGGCCATCAGGAAGTGACCCAGGGAATCAAAGCAGTTTAGAGTTTAGTTAAACAGATGCAGTAGGAAGCTGCTATCTACAGGGTCCCTGCATCAGGACCCAGAGTAGTGGGCTGGCCTGGGTCATCCCCCCTCCCATTCACCACTGGGGAAGTGGTTTGACTACTGAACAATGGTACTCACCCCCAGAAGGGAGAACAACAGATGATGACCTGGCCAGAGGACCGAATCATGAAGAGGATGCTGAGGTTCCTGGAGTGACATGGGTCGGCAGGCAGAGATGACTACTAGAGAGGCACCACTGGAAGAGGGCACACCGACTGGCAGAGATAATCCCCAGGACAGTCAGCAGAAGGTGTCACTGTGGTGAGTGAACCCTGTCACAGGCTGATTAAAAATTTTCTGTTGACACTTTTTTTTTTCAGTGGGAAATTGGGTTTTTGATTACCTTTTTTTGTGGGTGGGTGGGTGAAAAATGTCTGCTTCCACAGAAAATGGCATTTCCTTAAACTTTTAATTTGAAAACTTTCTCCCAAAAAGTCAAAATTTCCCAAGGGGGCAGAACATTTGGGGGCATTTTCCAGGTAACTCTTCCTAGTTTGTATGCCTCACAGATCTCTCTGAAATTAAATTTCACTGATGTTGGAAGCTGAATATTTTTTTCCCATCTAAACTGAGGCCATTTCTCCAAATAAAACCTCTTTCCAAGAGGAAAATCTCAGAATGGCTGAGACAAAATTAGACATCTGTGATGTAAGCTTGAGTTAAAAACCTTAGGCAAAGAATACTGATATCTGAAGGTCCTGCGTGTAGTTGTTACAGGATTAGTAGGTTGAATCTTCATACTTCCATAAATTCAGTCAGTTACAGAAAAAGCTTCAGTATCATGACTGCATAATACTTATCTCTCATATTTTCTTTCTGGTCCACTTGGAAGAATTCATGTAATCTCAAGAACTCTATTGTCACACCTTTCTTGTGTGTTCCTTACTTCTGTTTTGATTGCATAAAACTGGAGACATTCCTAAACAGTGGAGAGTTCTGACTCTCACTCCTCTCAGAGCTTCACTTGGGGCCTTTGTAAAACGCTTCCTGGGAGAGCTCCACAAGCTTGAAGTTAAAAAGTACTGGCTAACCCTTCCAAATAATGATGAAGGGTATATGTACACTGCAACATAAGCCGGTGCTTGAGCTCGGTCTCCAGCCTAACAACCCTGCATCTACACTGTAATTGTGCTAGCCCAGGCTTCGGACTTTGACCAGGTTCTGGGCACTGTGCCCAGCATGGAGCCAACTGGGCTTCATGATGACCAGTGAGCCAAGATGGTGTTCTGTTGGCTCCTGAATCCAGCATAGGGACTGATGGTAGCCAGCAGCAGGTTCCCAGTGAGGAGCATGAAGTGACTCTTTTAATGAAACCAGTCCCAGAGCAGGCTGTGTTTCAGGATCAACAGCAAATTCGTGGTCTCTATTTGGAAGAGCTCTTTGCTTTCCCACCAACCCCACCCCCAGGAACAGCCCACTGCCATGCCTGCAGCAAACCCCTTGGAGACAGAAGCCTCCCCAGAGTGTATGACTCAAATTTACAGTCTATTATTATAGTAATGGGAGGGATTTCTGCTCTAAGAAGCAATGTAAAAATAAATCCCAGCTACCAGTGCTTGGCAACTAATGGCAGATTGTATCACAGTGCCTTGGTGTGTCTCTCCCCCCGCCCCTCCCTCCCCTCCCACCATGTGGAGTTTAAAATGGTGATTTGGAATTTTAAAACTCATTAACAGCTGTAAAGGTTATTTTAACTAAGTCAAAGATGTTTGCTAGGGTCATTCTTGTTTTCCTTTCAGTAATGAGAAATTTGTCACTGTGTAATCATTCCCCTTGGGCCTATAGAGCTGCTGTAAACAGTGAACTAAGTGTGGGTGTTTGGGAAACAGTTAGTCCATTTTAGTTAGAGGTTATCCAGGCCGTCTGTGTGTTACAAAATCATTTCTCCAAAGTAGGAGAAGGGTGCAAGTTTTTTCCCAGAACGGTGCTGGATGGAGGAAAGCTGCAGATTTCAGAGTGTTTGGGTGAAGTAATAACAGGGTAAAAGCCGTGTGTGAGCAAATGCACTATCATGTTAATTCCCTTATAGATTCTGACCCAATTCTGGCTGCCAATCGTTGCAGACGTTTCCTGAGGCAGGAATGCCAGCTAGTCAGTCACACTGCGGTATAGCTGAACTAGCCCACTCCACTCACAAATGTGCTGTTTGGTCATTATATGTTTGAATACTTCAGCTGCATATGCTGCAGGTTTCCCTTCAGCAGCTTGGAATAAATCTCCCTCTGCCAGTATGGCACCACGAGAACAAATATGTCTTCCAAAGTATGAAAGGCCCGAAATGACAGAGAAAAGCCTTATTGCAGAAATGGCACTATACACACCTGCCCTCACTCCCATGGCAATTAGTTATGATTTTTTTATGAAACAAAAAAAGTTATAACTTAAACTTGCCATTGTCTCTGAACTTCCTTAGCTGTGATTAACAAGGCTGAGTCCAGAGACAGTAGGAGGACTGAAGCATCCCCTTCACAATATACGCTGTTTCACTTCAGAAATGTCACATTTGATGTCCTTGAGATTCCACCAAAATTAATTCTGTGCTACTCCACTCAGCTAATTTAGACAATAACCTTCTGTTTCCTGTCCTGTTTCAGGATCCTCAACCTATACTGCCCGCTGTTCTTCGGGAACCCTTTCCTTGGCCCAACGTACCTTCCCAGGCTCTTCCCAAAAGAAGCATTTCAGTGATGAAGTTATGGTCAATGTTCTTGAGAGGGCAGACCAGCAGGTACAGTAACAGAAGTAGATAGACAAAAGACTGGAACAACAGGCAGGAGGAAAGGCTGAGGCTCTTCACCCAGGTGGAGGACAGGGTTTCAGCAAGGGAGCAGGTACTTGCAAAGCAGTTCCTTGGACAGGAACCATGGTTAAGGGAGTAGGACAGAGTTCAAAAGAAAGAACTGTTTCAGCAACTCCAGTCCATAATGGCTGCAAGAGTACCATCTCCTGCTGCCTCCTCAACACCACCAGTAGCTTGGACAACTCCATGTTTGGGCAGCCCATACATTCAAGACTCATGAGTGGCTGTGCAGGGCAACTAAACCCCATGCAGCCTTCCTTCTTCAACCCCTCTCTGTGGAAACCCCCATTTCCCTCTCCTTCCACCAAGTGAGAGGGAAATGTGTAAAGAAGGAAAAGGAGAATGTGAAGCCAAAGGATATGTAGTGGTACGGGGATTGCGTGTGGCATTAACTATTTTCTTGTGTGTGTGGTTTTGTAATGGCACCTGGCCTGCCCCAACACTGTGTGAGTGCTTTACTATTTTAAGACACGTTTACAAATAAAGCATGTTATATCTTCAGGAAAGCTTATTGTTATCACTGTGTCACATCATACAATCATTAATTGAGGTAATACAGCTAAAAACACAATCAGGAGCAATTAAGCATTAGTAATCAAATGGTATTCCTCTCTTTAGCTGGGTACAGCGAACCCATAAATTCCATCTCTACACCCGTTTTTTTCCCTCATCCAAATTCATTATTCATCAAGTCATGCAGGCTTACAGTGCATGGCAACCAAGCTCCCACCCTCACATGCACCACCCCCATGAACCCTTTTCCCCCTCACAAGCACATTTCTACAGGTACTACTCTGTCATTGAGCCATGCAAGTCCATAGTGTGAGAACACAAAGCATCCAGGGGATGACTTCTACTGCCCAGGTGGAGCTATCACTGTGAAAGCAGGTTATACTCTTTGGCTTAGGGTACCGATCTAGCATCCCCTCACTGTCATAGGTCCATTCAGGGGGAAATGGCTCACTGATGGCTTCATAGAGGTTGAGCAGAGCAAACCACAATAATGCAGACAGCATTGATGACACTCAAGTATCAGGGGGTAGCCGTGTTAGTCTGTATCTACAAGAAGTGAGGTTTTTACCCACGAAAGCTTATGCCCAAATAAATCTGTTAGTCTTTAAGGTGCCACCAGACTCCTTGTTTTTGATGACACTGGCATCCAAATGGCTCTGTAGATATCTCCAATGTGTTTTCAATTCACACAATCGCACATTCAACAACTATTTTATACCTGCTGAGACTGTAATTAAACCTTCTTTTGCCAGGGCCTCTGAAATTAGGTTACAAGCCAAGGCAAAAGGGGTAATGTGGGGTCCCCCAGAATAACAGTGACATAAATAGTGTTACTGTCCCCAATGTCATTTGGTAAGAATAGTGTCCCAACCTGTCCATGGAAGTTGACTCCTGAGTGATGAAAAACTCTGGCATCATGAACTTTTCCTTTACAACCCACATTAACATTCATAAATCTTCCTCTTTGGTCCACTAGTGCCTGCATAGCAATGGAGTAGTACCCTTTCTGGTTTATGTACTTGTGTGCTCCTTGAGGAGGGCAAACTATGGGCACATGAGTTCCATCAACAGCCCTGCCATAGTCGGGGAACCCTGCTCTCTCAAAGCCAGTAATTACCTCAGGAATATCTTTAATGCCTGCCATTTTGGGGTAAACCATATGCCTGATTGTCTCAGTTACCTCTATCACCACTTTAACCAGAGTCGAATTTCCAACTGCAACCATATTGGCAATGGACCTGTAGCAGTCTAGGGTAGCTAGCTTCCAGATGGTTATAGCAACACATTTCTGGACCGGCAAGTGTGACGTCAGTTGTGTCTATTTATGCTGGAGGGTCAGGGCAAGCTGCTCTCAAAGCTCCAGAAATGTGGTTTCTTCATCTGAAAGTTCTGGATTCACTGCTGAGCATCCAAAGTCTGCATGTCAGTGTGGTCCCATCAGTCTGTGATTGTAGCCCTGTGCCAGAAGCAGTAATCTATGTAAGGGGCCTCAGTGGCTATGCCATTTACACTGAGCAGCATCTGCCAGTGAGAGTCTGCAATGGCAAGGCGGTGGTACTCCTCTTCCTGCAGCTCCATCAGGAAATCCGTCAGGTACAGAAAAAGCTGCTGAAATATCCACCAGTGCCTTGTGGATGCTCTGCCCATTTCCTGACACAGTAGTGAAAGGACCAGCAAGAGAAGTTTGTCAAAAGGTGCCGCCTCCATGTTGCTGGCTCTGGTAGCTGGGAGTGCACAGACCAAAATGAGTGGTCAGCGCGCTGTGTTGGTGGGCTGTTCAAACTTCCTGTAACATACATGGTGGGCAGTAAAGTTTTCCCACAGTGCACCACTGTCTTAGGGCTGGAGCAGCCACATTGGGGGGGCACTAAGGACTCTGGGCCATGATTACTTTGACTTGGATGTATGCGCTGCAGTGTAGACACCAGAGCTCCTGGTTCGAACGTGGGTTAGAAAAGTCTTAATGTAGGGGTTAAAAATCTATGTAGAGCTCAAGGTTAGGCTTTCCTAACATGGGTCAGCTGACTTGATTTCCACTAACCCTGGGCTTAATTACAGTGTAGATGTACCCTGAGAGACTTAAGACGTGCCTAAGCCACACTGTTAGGGTGGAGTTAGGGAAGGCCTAGCAGATCTCAATTTTAAACAAAATGCTGAGCACTTTTGGAAAGGGGTGCGTCAGGAGTCCTTAATGCAAGAGCCCTTATTCCTTGGACAAGAAAAAAAGGAAGAGAAAGGAGGTGGCTGAATGAAAGCATTTCTGTGTAGAAAAGTTAAGGAAACAGCAGGTAGAGTTCATCTTTCAGGTAACAGCTTAGGATTCCAACAAACTACTGTGTAGGTGCTGGAGAAGGTGGAGTTGAAATATGAGGGAGTCAATAATAATAATAAAAAATGCTGCCAGTATTTTTATATAGTTGTGGGTAAATGTTCTGTGTTGGTACATTTCATTAGAGAGCATGTCAACTTATATTATTTTGTCTTTGCTGCTTTAATAAATAGCTTTGTTTAAAACCAACTCCCATGATGTCTATGGTGGGAAGAAGGAATGCATCTCTCTGCTCCTGACAAAGGGAGTGAGTGCTTTTCTTGTTGATAGGCAGCTGCAGATAGGGAATTGAAGCAGCAAAATATTAACTTTCAAAAATTGAAATAAACAAATATGCTTTCTGATAAAGAAGGAAGAGTCAATTTTCACATGTTCCAGGATTCTTTACAGCTGTGAGTTTGTTCCTTAGGCTTCTTAAATTCTCAGCTTCTTCATACTAGTAAATGGTACACTCCCATTGATTAAAATGTGTATGTAATTGAATTTGACTATAAAGTGCATATTTCTATAACTAATGTTTTCATTGAATCAGACAGAGCTATAGTAAGGGATTTTCATTCCTAATATACCTATAGTAATTATCCATGTTCTACTAATAGTTATTTAGTGTTTAATTAAAATGTACACAGGGGATATAAAGCCGATAAGGATAAAATAGCATGACAACCCCCAAAAGTAGCAATAAAGTTTAAGCATAAAAATGCCAACTATTGGTTTCTGTATATTTATTGCCAGCATCTGGTAGCAAGCCTGGGGAAAATGGGGTGGTAGGTGTTTCTGAAGTAATACCCTCCCTTACTACAAGTTGGATGGTCAATACTTGAATTATTAACTCAACAAATCAACCAGAATAAGGTATATTTACAGCCTGATATTCTGTGTACCATATTTGTTAAGATTCACTGTGGGTGGGGAGAGAGCTGAGGATGTGGGAGTAGTGCAGGCAGCTAGAAAGGACAGGCATCAATTCAGATATATGTCTAATAAATTAACACAGATATATCTTTGC
This sequence comes from Emys orbicularis, assembly GCF_028017835.1. Classification (NCBI taxonomy): domain Eukaryota; kingdom Metazoa; phylum Chordata; order Testudines; family Emydidae; genus Emys; species Emys orbicularis. Next base: position 183,829,215 of record NC_088683.1, read on the forward strand.
AAAAGAGCTTGTAGATGTGCTATATTCAAAGGCACACTATTAGATTTGAAGAAGCTTAAATTCATTAATCTCTGTGAATTTCTTACACTTGTCTGACATGGTTCCAAATGCTTACTCTGATGTAACATATTAAGTGAGGATAATAATCTATTTGAATTTATGAGGTGTGCTCTCATTGCAATATGTGTGACTTTGCACACACAACTCTGAATGCTGATGAGTTAAACATGTAAATTCTTGTGCACTGTGATGAATGAATGGCAACTTTTTTCTTAACAAATAATTATAGATGTGGTTCACCTTGGATCAATTAAATCATAGTAGGTGACATTTTTTCAAAATTCCTGGAAATGGTTTTGTAGTTTTTCCTGCAGAACTGATTCATTTTCATTGTGGGGAGTGCAGGGGAAGATCTGGGTCCAAAACCCTCTCAAATGGAAAACCATTTCATATTACTGATTCATAATTCTGATTCAATTTCACACTTAAATACTATGGGTATAATTTTCCACTCTAGCTGGGCCAGGCTTGGTGTATGAACTGAAGTGGTACGGGAAGGGTGACTTTAAGCCAACTTTATACCTCTGGTATTCTGGCCCAAGCTGCCAAAGAAGTTAGAGAGACAATGTGGGTGAGGTAATATCTTTTATTGGACCAACTTTGCAGGTGAGAGAGACAAGCTTTCAAACTTACACAGAACTCTTTGTAAGTTTGAAAACTTGTCTCTCTCACCAGCAACATTGGTCCAATGAAAGATATTAAATCACCCACATTGTCTCTCTCATATCCTGGGATCTACATAGCTACACCAACACTGCATACAAAAATAAGTTAGAGCACTTGAATGCTTCTTTAAATTATGCTTAATTGCAATCGACACCTTGGGCCATTCCATAGACAAAAATCATTGGATTGCAGTGAGCTCTGGTCATGCCCCTCCATTCCCTGACACAGCTCATACTCTGGGAGCTGTGATGTCTGTGTATGGCCATTCCATCAGCTCTGTGCTATCCAGAGACACTTTATATGCTGGAGATGGTTCCTGGTGCATTCCATTAGGTATCTAGGCACTTTACACTGCCAGATTATCATAAAGCAGATGGACAGCGATGGAGAATTTGACCAGTACCTTTAGTTCAAATCTTAAAATAATTTTGTGGGACTTTGTACTGTGCGTACTGATTTGATTTCATAAGTACTTAATTTTAGTATAGTATCCTGTTTAATATGGCTAATTAAAGCACTACATAATGTAGTGGCATTTACAGAGGAGCCAGAGCTGGAACTAGGTGCCCAATCTCTTCCACATCCTCTGCACTTTGGTTGTTTAACTGAAATGAGTCATAAGAGTCAACTCCTGGTTTTTCAGAACCAAAACCCGACTCGCAATCTGAAGCATGAATAACCAAAACCCAGCCTCCCCTCAGCCCATCTCCTGTAGCATTACAATACCTACTCTAATGATCTGGCTAAATAAATAGTTTCACAGAATAATTGAATACAGTTACTGACGGTGCTTTTATAGGGATCTTGCAGTGAAGCATCATATAATATCATCTTCTGGTATCTCCACTTTTTTTCTCTTTGAATAAAATATAGTTACTGCAGGATTTTGTCAGATTTCACTCTAAATCCTGTGAGATTCACAAATAACTGCTTTGTGCACCCAATATGTTGGTCTTAATGCAACATTTTAAAGAAGGAGGCACAGAAAGTAAAATTAAAAGTCCAGTGTCTGTTCTCACAAAGAAAATTGCAATTTTTTAATACAAAAGGTTTGGTTGTCATGTTTTCTTTGCAGAATATTAGAAGTGACTGTTTGAAAAGGAGAGAATTTACAGTAGAATGAATGAAAGAAAGGTTGAAGGCATCTGTTCAATTTGCGTTTGTATTCTCCCACGCTTGATAATGTTAAAAACAAAGATAATTTTTTCCCCCTGGTTTGCCGTCAAACAGAAAGAACTACCATTACTTTTTAATTCCCTGTTTGTTTCTTTGTAATCAAGAGCCAATGTTTAAATCAAGAGATCCAACGTTCCCATCCTGAAGCACAAAGTTCTACAAAGCCAACATTTTGCTGAGGAGTAATTTGTGAAAATGGCCTTAGGCATTGCTTCTTTTTCTCATGCTTAAGGAGCAAAGAAAATCTCTTACTGTGTCAGTGCTACTGGAGTCATGACTGTTTGGCAGCTATTTAATTTTAAACTGCCTTAGTTTAGTGCCCTTTTTACAGATGTCCAAGCAACTGTGGTTATACTGTAACACTTACATATGTCCGTGCTGGCTATTCTCTCTTCATTTTTAATTTTAAACATAAATGGTATTCTGGGTTGTCAGACTTTTTTTCAACCTCCAGCCAAGCAGCCCTTCTCCAAAGCCCCCAACAACTCAGCACCAACCCTAGCCACTCGCTCCACTCCTGCCCGCCAACATCCACCGAGTTTGATCTGCAACCCACAGAACATTAGAAATTGCCCTGGGGCCCAAATGCCACAAGAATTATGGGATATGGAATGTTGCAGGATATTTTGTTGCCATTTTTAAGAATGAACTGCTTCTAATCCTTCTACTCAAAGGACTCCTTAATCAGGATCAGCCATTTCTTCTGTCCATATGGAGGGTTTCAGATTGGCTGGAAAGTATCACAGCCCTTTCTAGATTTGGGGAATGAGGGATGGAGCTTAATCCCAAAACTCACCTCTCTTTTGTGTGATCATATTGAATTGCCACTTGAAAGCCCCAGGTTCATCCAGTGCTTTCTCTATGCCATGAAATGGTGCTAGTCCCAGGAAGATGCATATTCTTTTTCTAGAAGGACAACTTGTTCAACTGAAAGGTTTGGCCTGCCTCAGAAGTAATTTACAAGAAAAGAAAACGGATTCCAGGCATCTAGTTATAGAACTTACCTGTGTTCTGTGATCAAATTTATCAACAAAATAACTTCTGGCACTAACTCATTTATCCTCCTGTGTTAACTGCAAGCTTCTTGGCATACAACATAAGTAATAATAATACAAAAAGTTCTAGATACCACTGTGGTATTGCAAATTCTTGCAATTTAATTATATCAGACAATAGTTGATGTTTTTTTTGAAGCCCAGCTCCTGCAACTATGTGAATATATGAGAATTTGAGCTTTCAATTAAATTTCTGTTCTTCATGGTTGTGCACAAAAGCTGGAAATTGTGACCCAAGTTCATCCTGAAGGGTCAAACCAGAAGCCAAAATATATTAAAAAACAAAAACAAAAAAACCCTCCTGATATTTAAGCCAATTTGATGATTTCTTCAGGGACCTGATTTGTGATTTTTTTGAAAGCATGAAATTGGCAATAGTGTACATAGAAGCGGTACATATCTAAATAGCTTAATTGCCATTTACATGTTACAAACTGTTACAAAATAGTACAGCTGGGAAAGGGTTAAGAGTTCCTGCCTATCACATGGTTGGATGGGGTTTACAAGGAAGAGGAAGGTGGGCTTCATGGAACCCAGCCCGAAGGGAAAAATGGCAGGAATGCCCCAGAAGACTGGGAGATGGCCCAGGTTCTTTTCCTTTCTTTTTTCTTTTTTTGTCACAGAACATTTTGGGATGCAGCCCCTGAACTCTGACAAGAAAAGGATAGGACTGAAGGGACAATTAGCTGGTGGGCTGTAGCTCACCTCAGTGGACACTGGAGATAGTCGTCTCCCCAGGGAGACTCATGGCCTAGTTGGGGAAACCAGAAGGTCCATAAGGGGGCACTGCTGCAGCCACACCACTACAATCATACTATCTTAGGTCAGCTCAAGTTTTTGATCACTCCTATCAGTATCTCAAGTGAAACAGTATTTCCAATTAAACTGGCCAGTATGTTCTGGCCTCTTTGCACTGGTCCAGAGTGAGATAAAGCAGCCAGATCACACCAGTGAATCTGGTGATGAATGTTAACATTTAAAAAATTAATGTTGATACTTAACTTAAAATTATTAGAAATATCATGTGCTAAACATTCTCTGTTGTTTAATATTAATTTACAAAATAATTTATTTAAAAACCCTAAAACTCTCAGACTACATCTTTAAGAACTCTTTAAGATACAGTTCAGAGTACATATTAGTAATTTAGGGTAAAATACATTACTGGACTGTTGTAATTATCCCAATCATTCAAGAAATTCAGAGTTAAGATTGAATTTAAGAGAAATACACACATGCTAAGGTATGGAAATGGAAAGTTAGGGCATCTAAACAACCTTAACTCAGCTCTGTAGTGACACTGTGAATGAGGAAAATGTGAATGTGTTTTTTGAATTTGGTTTAATGTAATCTGGGATCATAAACTCTAAAAAAAAAAAAAAAAAAAAAAAAAAAATGGCTTAATTGAAATCGTTTCAGTATTGCATGGTGTCAAAGGGGAAGAGAGGGATGGTATGGCAAAAGAACATCAGAAAAAGAGATTAAAAGAGAGATCAGCTATTACCTCTCTTACAATTCCTTCCAACCCATTATTTTTTTCCCAGCTAGTAAGCCTTACTATTGATTGATTGAACAGCTAATGGTGTATCTCATTTAGCTTAGTTGTCAGAGGCCAGTGGTTTTTGAAACAGAAGGTACTGAGTTATGACACATTCACCATGCTGCAAGTAAAAGGTTAAACTGATGCGTGCAGGGCTCAACTACTCCCATGAATTTCTATAGCTACGATTTTTTTCTCAATTAAACTGATACTAATTGTCTATTTCCTCAGTTGGAAGTCCACTCCACTCATTCAGTCTTCAATTTGTAAAAATCATACTTTTTTATTTTTTTCCTACACACTTTCCCTTTTAATTTAACCTGGGTCCTCTAGTTGTGCTGTTTCAGAGTATCAAAGAGACACTCGGGACTTAAAATAGACCATCAAACATATTTGGTAATAGCTCTTAGCCACAGGAATTTGAATCAGCTATAGGAAACTACTAAAATCAGGAAACTCAAACATCAAGACTTTTGAATATGAGGATGTTCAGATTTAAATTTCTTAACTCTACTTTTTTGTCCAGTTCACGATCAGATCCTAAACTATATCCATTCTCCAGTTTCATGTCAGATGAAAATGAAATTACATGAAAACAGCTGCTGTTGTGAGTGTTCCTCCATTCATGATGGTAGGAAATCTCACAAGGCTGGTTGATCTCACAAAGATTTCCTACACTGAGCTTATGAGGATTTGACATTATTGAGTCTAAACCCAAACCCTGATTTCACTTTAGATTCAAAGTTTGGATCTAGTTGTACCATGGTATGTTCTTCCATTTTAAATTAAAATAAATAAATCAAATAAAAAGGTATAGTTAAGGAAAATGGCCCAAACTGTAGCAATATTCCTGGAACTTGGAGGGAGGACCACAGGTTGCAGGAGGGAAGAGTTGGGAGGAGGCAAGTGGGACTTGGTCTGTATGCCCTTGGCTGGAATGCTAGCTGCAGTACAGCGGCATATCTGTCAATAGTTCTTACTAAAAAGCCTGTTTAGTTTTAGAAGTATGGAGTCCTATCATATTGTAACCAATATGTGGTACATGAAACACAAACTACATCCTGCACTCTAAATGTGGCCTGACTGATGCAGGGTAAAATAATAACTGAGTGTTCTTGAACTTCTGTCATATGCTCTTTATGCAAGCTTACATCCCTTCTTTACTGCTACTGCATAGTGGAGTGGAAATGTATGTATGTATTGTATATAGATAGGGACCTCCTATTTAGGTGGACATGGGAGGTGCCATATTATTACATAAGAGGATGATTTTTATAATAAAGCAAGATACTGTCTTACATGACAATGTGTTGTTATGCAACTTGGAGAGGAAAAAAAATACTTTCAAATATGTCTGTGACCTGGTAATGAATTGGGTAGAAAAAGCTGACCCGATTTTCCATCAGATAATTGGCAAGCTTAGATACCATAAGCCTATTTATAGTCTATATACCATTGAACAGCTTGCGGGACTGCCTAACAGTTCTTTATTCAAATTCTAATTCAAGTACATAATATAGCACCCTTTGTTAGTGTTAGAGGCAAATATTATGCCTAGGTCACTACCCTAGGAACCAAGCTGATAACCTTCAAAGGGAGTTCCTTTTACAACAGGTGACCCCTCTCCACATTCTCTGTCTAATTAATTGAAAGCTGGCAACATACGTTCAAAGCTGATGTTCACTGGAAATGGCCATTAGGCACACAAATCAGAGATATGATGATCAGGGTGTCAAGGCAGGTCAGCCACTTGCACTAGAGCTGAAATGCCTTTCCTTCAAATGCACTCTACATGTAGCGGAATTCCCAAGTGGTTCCTTGTCCTCTACAAACCCAGCTCATTAATGTGATATTCCATGACTTTTGTACCTCATTATAGATGCCACAATCTCCTAGCAATGGTGCTTTTTTTTTTTAAAGTTTCTTGAATTAGTATATTTTGCCCTTTCTTGTCCCTATAGCAAAATCCCCATTGGACTATTATCAGTAAGAATGAAACAGGCTCAGCTCTATCAGTCTTATAGAAAGAGAAGGCTGTGACAGCTTCTATTTCAAGTTTCATAAGCATTTTGAGTTACAACAGTTGTATCCCCTGGTTTGTATGTATAGGATAATCTCACTTAATACTTGTCAGACTCTCTTAACCTTGCTGTAATATTTCAGATGCAGATTAAGGATATTAGAAGAAGGAGAATTATAGCTCACTACTGTGCACAGGTTTTAAGGTTCTCATAAAGGTACAGGCTATGAAGCTGAGAAATATTTTATTCTCTCAAGTAGACAAGTCAGGCAAGTTTTAATCTTCATTTTACATCAATTGATAACATTAATACTTTCTAAATATTAGCCCCTCTGCTGAACTAGTTTAATATTAGAAAGATTTTTCTTTCATCCACACAATTCCTCTTGGGTAAAACTTAGTCTACATATACATTTTAAGGATTGTGGATGAAATTTAATTATATAGCCCCCTTTTCCTGATCATTACTCTTCATCAAATGTATCAATTCAGGATATGGTTTAACTATTATTTACTGTTTCACTTTGTCACTCTTCATCAGATGTATTGGAAAATGGCCTTACTTTTCTTACCGGTATTCTTTATATAATCTTTAGCTATCCTGCCAAAATTTAACAAAGAGTGTTTATCCCTGCTCTCGCATGTGCAAAAACCCTGTAGAATGTAAAGAAGTTTTTTTGTCTGGGTTACAGCTGTGTCCTCTGTTTGATTGTTAACCCTTTCTTCCCCTCCATCTCCTCCCCAACACCATTAGTTCTCCTTGTTTATATAAGTTTGGCTTCCTGTTATTTTTTTTTATTGGGTGCATTACTGCAGTGTTTTTAATACAGTCCACTGGAATCAAACTATTAATCCTTTTCACTGTTTGGGGCTGATCCAGAGTCCACTAAAGTCAATGGACAGACTCCCATTGAGTTCAAGAGGATTTGGATCAGACCCACTGTCAGGAATAGTAGGAAGTGCTGCTGAGGCAGCATAACCAGCCCTTGAGGGTGTACTTTGAGGCACTTATTGACTGAAAAGTGGTGTTCACAAAAGGAGTCATGTCCATTCTTTCCACAACCTAGGCCCCCAGTTATACAGGAGTTAAAGGGCCTGTTCCAATGTCCATTGAAGTAAGTGGGAGTCTTTCCATGGACACCAGTGGGCATTGAATGAGGCCTAAAGTAAGGGTGTATGAGGAGATAGAGGTCCTAAAGCTTCAGATAATGCAGAAAAGAGCTAAGGAGGAATCTATGATTCTATGATTTATAGCTCTTACCTGAATTTTAAAAACAAACAAACAAAATTTTGAGCAGATATCAAACATGCAAAATTTCACCGCAAAGGTGAAAGTCTCAGAAGGTTTATGAATGTCTGAATAGCGAGGGTTAAAATGGAAACTATTATGCAGCTTTAGTGCTAGCAAACACTTCCATGAGCAATCAATATTCCCTGGGCTTATCTTTAAAAACAGAGTTAGTAAAAGGTAAGTGTGTATGAAAATGCCCAACAGTTCCAGACACCTCAAGATATCACCTGAATAATCATGTCTCTAAGAAACCATAGGCTAGTTGGATAAGTTATTTGAAATGACTGTCTAAATTGTTTTATTTCATGGTCTGGAAGCGCTATTGCTTTAGCTGTGGAAATGAAGCGCACACTATGTGGGCAGGCACTCTTAAAATATGATTTTCTGTCTTTGCATCCATTTGTCTCTCTTCCCATTTTCAATAAAGCGACTTGCATGCTTTATGGGTGGATTACCACCAGTGTTGAACATGGCAATGTGCTTGTATTTTTAGGAAACAAGCCCTTTTGCCTATGCTGTGAGTGTCAGACGTTTTGCATCATGTAATTTACCTACACTGGGAAAAGATGCAGAGGAGGAAGAGAAGGTGGATGACAGGTGCCAGCTCTCTTAGAAAAGCATCCTTCAAGCAAGTGGATCAAGCAAAGCTGCCAGCACATAATTATCCCTTTCATGAGTTCCACTGATTTTAGGGTGTGAGAGCAATTTAGCTGGTTAAGTCTTGATTTTGATTTGCTATAAGCAGCAATATTGCTTCTTGATTTTGCTACTGCAGTGAAGCAGATATCAGTCAAATTCAAAAACATTACTATGCTTGCTTCCCTAAAGTGCTGCTGCTCCTTCCTACTATATAGCCTCAGCTTGTGTCTCTTGGCCACTCAGGTTCTCTACTTTTATGGCATCTAAACTTGGTGTTTTCCCTTGTAAACAGAATTTCAACACTGACATATCCTGGTGTTCACTATCCTTTTGTTAAATAACACTTGTGCAGCAGATGGTGGGAATGACTAAGCATGCATTTGCTCCAACAATAAAAGAAACAGTCAAAAAGGCTTACCAGCTGTTTTTTCTTCATCACCATTACATTGCATCAATTGCAGGTTAAGGAGGGCAATGACTGAACTTTTCAGGCATTTCTGAGGGTTCTTTGGAATGTGGCTGACCCACTGGGTCTTTTTATTGCTCAGTGTTTTGCTAATATATTGTTTGAGAGAATTTTTCAGCAGTAGCTTTGCCTTTAAGATTTTTTCCCTCTCAGTTTTGACCTTTCTGTCAACTAAGTCCTTAGTTCCACTTTCTTTTTTTTTGACTGTGAACTGTCATCAGCTTCCTGTGCAGATAGGTGGATAATATTTTTTAAAATATTTGGCTGAACCTGAATGGGAACTGGCACCATAAAGCTCAGGGCCTCCACATATAACAGGTGCAAGTTCTTGAGCAAGAATTATCCCAGCTGCAGAGTTGGTAGTTTCCCTTTCTATATTCTCCACCATCACTAAATAAACTGGGAAAACATCTCTTGGTGCTGTTTAATTAGAATGACAGATGTTTGCACTGAGGTTTGCAGACAGCACTCACACTGTAGTGTTCTTTCTTAGATCATAGCCCAGTGACAATTGACAGAGCAACAGCATCTGCAAAAGTGAGAGGTAATGTGTTTCTCTACATCAGGTATTTCTGGGAGAACAGGTAAGCCTTGCTGCTTGATCTGACGGTCTCCAAGTCCAAACTGTGTTGGAGGAAATGCACAAGTGAGTTACAGAGCTGAGAGTCCCTCAAAGAAAACAACCTACTAACAGGGCCCTCTTGTTTAAACAAGGTTCTCTGTTAAATCCAGTGCTGTAGCTGGGCAGGTCAGAATTGAAAACCTGCTAGTGCTATGACCATAAGCAGTACAACCTGTACTCGTCAATGCCGAGTGCTGGGCAGCAGTTAATTAACCCAGAAACCTCAGGAAACACCAATGGCTTTGAGCTGATGAGCGCCTGAGGTGGGTATTGGAACCCTTGATGGAGGAAATGCCATTAAAAGGTGGATGAACAAATTCACTCAGTGTTTTGGCCAACAACATCCACAAAGGACAGATTGGGTCCTTCAGCTGTGGCTGACAACCAATCTAGGAGTGGAACCCCGAAAGGTAGGCAGATGGAAGATCTCCTCTGCTCTGGCAATTCCTACAGCATAGCTGGTTCCAAATGTATTGACTCCCATCCTTCCTTTGGTCCAAACCAGTGAAGTCAAGAGGGGGACGTTGACACTTGGGCAAAGCAGTGCCTCCATATCAACTGCCCAGGCTATTGCAGCCACATCAAAGGGAGAGGACACTCCATCCTTGTTGGCAACATGCACACAAAACAGAAGAGGAGAGAGATGCCCTGGCCTTAAGAAAGAAACTATTATTTTTCTGTTTAGTATAATCTAGACTGATTATTGATGTCCATATTTATATGGGCCCATTCATGTGAAATCAGTGGAAATCTGGAGCCTAAATTTTGAGAATCTGGACTGTGATGCTATCCAGCCAAAGTCTTTGAAACGGGTAATGCTAAAAGTTCCCCACATATGAGTTGGCTTTATGATGTTCTTTATGTATGCTTTTTGTTTTGTTTTGTTTTCCCAAAAGATGTCTAACCAAAGTAGTATTCCAGAAAATGCAAACTATAAAGATGATTCTAAAGTTGGCAGAAAATAAAACTGAGGCTTCTAGTTAACTAGTTCTTGCTATACTGGCGTTAGTCCTTTCCTTCTGTTTTCTGTATGAGCATTGAGGACTTGAAAAATGAATAGCTTGTTTCCTTTGAGGATAACTCCTCCAGTATTGCTACATATTGCTGGTAGGACTTTCCTTAAGTTTCTGCAAGTCCACTCTTACTAGGATCATAGGCCTGGATTCACAAAAGGAGTTAGGCACCTAGAAAATCATGGGGGCACACCATGCTTCATAAAGCCTGAGTTAGGTGTTGAGGCTTCCTACACAATGAATGGGGAGAGAGAGTTGGAATGTGATTCACAAAAAAACAGCATTTTAGGCAGAGAGTTCCCTGTGCTAGCCGATGGAGATGCTGATCAGAGGGCTGTGTGCTAAGCCCCATCCCTTTCACAGAGATAGAGTCTGGTCTGCAGGGAGGCACCTATCTCTCCTAGGGATTCACAGCCAGGAACCCCTCTTTAGAATTAGGTGTTTAAGCCTTTTTTGCAAGAAGCCAGGGTTTGCAGGGGTGGGGAGGACCCCAGTGGCTGGAGTACCCCTTGGGATGTGGGAGACACCTGCTTCAAGTCCTCCCTCTGAGCGTGAGAAGAGGGTTGAACACGGCTCCACCACCTCTCAGGTGAGTGCTGTAATCTTGGGAATGTGGGGCATCCTGATGCGGGGCTCACTCAGTCTTTCCTGTTGAAGCTGTTGCACTCTGGAAAAATAATTGAAGTCATTGGAGCAGGGGGGACTGTATCCTGCGTCTCCCACACCCTGGGTGAGTACTTTAACCACCAAGCTACAGAGTCATTCTTGTGCTTGTGTTTCATTCTCTCTCTGTATGACTCTTTAATTATTTACCCACAATGGAACAGCTCCAACAGGAGAGACTGATTGGCCCTAGGGACCCCACCCAGGAACCACAATTGCTCACTTTGAACTGTAGCTAATACCTAAGGTATTTGCAAGTTTCCCTTTCCTGCCAGCTTTACTAAAATACCTTTTTACTTAGCCATGTGTCTGAGCAGTTATTGGGGCCCACCAGGACTAGCACCTATGAGGCATAGCTGTTGAAACCCTTTTAGTGCTTGCCTCAGAGTTGTGGTACACCTGGCATGCCATTGGGGGTTTGATGCACTTTGACACTGAACAGCCCCAGTCATTACACTATCATAGAGAAATTATTCTAATTTGAGAAAGAACTAACTATTGAGCAACCTCCATAGTATGGGGAACAACATAGATTTGGATGACAAGGTGTGTGGAACTATTTTTCAGATGTTAGACAGCACTATATTTTATATCATGAGTAGACTGAAGCACCCGTTGTCTGAAGGAGTAACAGCATTTTATCTCTTCTAAATATTCTATAGATATGGAAGCCATGCAATTTATCTCTTATTGTCTCCTCAAGTTTCCCCTTATTTCAGTAGGAAATTGATACTAAGGGAAAAAACAGCACATTTCTGAGGGACAAGAAAACAGGGTATTTCTTTACAAGATTAAACAATGCAGGCCAATGTCACACAATAAACAGCAGTACGGTAAGGAACCACACTCCCTCCCCTACACCCAGCTATAGATGCACACAGTAGGCAGAAGTTTGTTTTCCCCTTAAATGATGTATGTGATCATGTAATGAAAGATCTTGTTATATAATACATACACACAAGGGTACAGAGATAAAGCTACTGTGGGAACCATAATTCTAAATGCCCTGACTTTTGTAACATGTTACAACCCAAACTTCAGTCCCTTACATCAGTATGTCATTAAAAATAAAAATCAGATGTTTTCTGGATTCTCATTTAAGATAATGTTTTATTGTATTTTAAATATAGAAACTCTATAGTCTTTGTGACCCTGTAGGGTCTGAAGGTCAGTAGCTGTATATTACACTACATAGATTGAAAGATTCTACAACTTTTAACAGACTTCTCTATTTTAAATATTGAGAATAGCTTTGAGAATGATAGTGGCCCAGATCATGACCAGTGGTAGAGGAGCAATGATTGTACCATGGGAGGCGGGGGAAGGGGGTGAGTGTGTGAAGAAAGGTGGCTTTGAGGTATATTTGTACTGACCTAATCCTGGGTTTGCTTGCACACTGGACCAATACCTGGCATTCCCAGGTGCCATTCAAGCAACCAGGGATCACTAGGGTGTAAGGGAGACCCAGCCACACCCATAGGCTAGCAACAAAGATGTGGGAAAGACAGCAGAGTGAAGCAAGCTTCCTACCACAAAAATTATATAAAGCTGCCCTATTGCATGGGAGAACTGGGCCCAGAATCTTTCAAACCACATAAGTGTGCACTGTACAAGCAGCAGTAAATATAAGGCCTCAATTCTGCTCCATTAAAAATGGGGGGAAAGTCCTATTGATTTTAGTGGGAGTGAGATGGGACTTACATTTTCAGTCTGATAGTGTTTTAGTTTAGCATATTTGTGAGGGAGACCCCCAGTAAGGAGGTGGACTATTTTCAGTATGGAAGGGAGCTCTTCAGCTCTTTATACACACCTGAGTATATTCTTACTAGGCAGCTTCTTTTTTATGCTACATTTTCTAATGTAGTAGCCCTAACTATCATAGCAGAGTGTCTGAAAATGATAGGCTTCTGTATCTTCCAGTAGAAAATTTGAAAGCAACTCAGCAGCACAGGAAGACTGGGAAGTGTTCAAAGAGTTCTTATGTGTGTATCCAGCTATTTTGATACAGCTAGACAGAAACAGACATGATATTATTTTCATGCTGAAGCCTATTTTTGAAGTTTTAAAAATGTTTTAAAGTCACCCAGCTACCAGTATGAACTTTTATTGGAAAAAATTTGGAAAGGAGATCAATACACTGGAGTCCTACACACCATGTGTTAAATGGATCAAAATGTTTTGTGATGGAATTTGAATCCTTTTTTGTATGCAGAAACATTTATTACCAATGGTTTTACTTCACTGTGTGTGTCTCAGGTATTTTAATGTAATAATGAGGTCACACCAGTTGGGAAAATGTGAGATCCTATTTCAAATCTAGGCAAATTGCCTTTAAGTGACATGGCGTGATCCTCCAACTCCTTATAATCTAGGAGGCTGACTGTATTTGTTTGCACTCAGAATCCCCAAATTTCATATAATATGATTATTGATAGAATTATTATTATGGGTAGGATTTGGAGATGATTAATATTATTGTAGGTAGTATTGGAGAACTCAAAAATATTCAATACTGGTTTTGGCATAAATAGAGTAAACTTGGTTTTCATTAAGGGGTTCTATTTGTTTGCACTGAATCTTCATTTGAAACATAATTTACCCACCCTGTTTGTGTAGGGACCAGTTAGTACAACTGCTGTTGTGCATTGGGCAGGGCAATTTTAATATTAGCTTTTTCAGATGAAAGCATGTAGAATATGCAGCTATTACAGATATTGGCCCCACTCTTCAGGGCTGGCCAAGCTTCAGTCAACACAGGATTTATAGGGAAGCAAAGGAGACTGCAACATCCTTATGACTCTCCAATATGGGGGCCACCTCTGGCCTAAGTTAGAAGTTTCAGGGCTCTTGTACCAGCCATGATGCAGCAGAATTCCAGCCATACTCGCTCTCCTCAGGAATGCCTGTGACACAGCCCTGCACTGGAACTTGATATGCTAGCTCTACACTACCCAGGGATTTGCCCAAGATAACAGAATTCCCAGATGGCCAGTTATGCTGGCTCGCTGGCCTCTTTGTGTCACTCTGGAGCCAAGCATCTGGCCATAGGTAATCAACCCATTTAGTCAGCAGTTTAGCGGGAATAACCCCTGTTTACCTGCATCCTTGTAAAGACTGACAGGTTGATTACCTTCTTTTTACACTAGTTTTACAATGTTCTTCTGGTAACTCCACTGACTTCAACTGACTTTCTTTGTGGGTGCATAAAATTTGCACTAATTGTAGCAGCAGGCTGCTTTCTGTATGTATAACACTATTTCCACTTCCATTTTATGTCCTCAGGCCACCACAGAAAAAAAAATGTTGTGAGCCTGGGAGTTGGTGGCAACCTGGGGAGTTCCCTGTCACAGGGCAAGAAGCCTAGCAGTCCTGAGAGCCTGAGTCCATTTGGAGCAACCAGACTACTTGCTGAGGAGTGGAAAGCTTAGGAGCCCTAAGACCCCATCTTGAGTTGGGGCTCTCAGGATTTCCAGGCTCCCAGCTCCATGACAAAGAGCCTGGAAACATGGGGTTCATGACTCTGAGGCAATCTGCCAAGAGCGGCTGCTGCAGAACCATAAACCCTGAAAGTCCTGGGGTCCGTGGCCCAGTCCACATGGTATAGCTTCTCTGGAGCCACAGACACTGAAAACCCCAGCAGCCCACCAAGCAAGCTGGCAAGAAATCAGTTAGGTGTGTGATGGAAACTCCTGGAGACACCTCAGAGAGCCACTGACATCCTGAATGGACTATAGTGACTCTCTCTCTCTCTCTCTCTGACCAGAAATTTGATGTGAGAAACTTTCCAGCCAAATCGTCATTTTACACTACAAAATACTTGGCCAACTCTAGCGCTAAGATTCTTTCCAGTGCCCTGTCTATCAATAACTGAGAAAGTATTGACCCTCCTACAGTGATTATTCTTTAGGTGTTTCTGAAATGGGACTTAGAGTGATTAAAACTGTGAACCAGATTCTCAGCCAGCTCAGTTTACATCAGGTGAGAATTTGGCCTTCATATATTTTCACTTTGTACCTGTATCCTCCTGGGTTGAGATTGAGTTTTTCAATCAAACTTCCTTTTTGGATGTTAAGTAATGTTTAATAATGTTGGAATAGACTTTGCCCCGCCCCCCACTTGATTTCCTGCTACTGTATATATTTTGCTCTTTGCTCATGTATGTCAGTGTTTAAAAGTCTGTGCATAGCTGATAAATGATACCTAGAGACCAACCCCAAAAACTGAAATATGTGACAGAGCCCTCTGGCTCTTGCCTCTGCTTTGGTTCACAATCTGCTCGGAGACCCTTGTGCTGGTCAAACACCTTGTGTAATTTATGTACAATGTGGGTTCCCACCACCTCCACACTATATACAGCTCTGCTCCAACAGTCCTAGGGAGCCCCCAACTCCTATAACAAGCAGGGAAAGGCAATCTCCTCCCTTCATTGTTTGCTTTCCCCCCTTTCTAATTCCTACCTATGTCTATTTGTAACCTCTACTTAATGGTTTAATTAGTGTTCCAGCTCTGCTCCACCCACAAATTAGGCACTGCTCTGTTTAACCAGCCCCATTCTGAGTTGTTTGATTGGCGCTGGGTGACCAGAGTGCTGCTCAGCTATTCTTTCCTTGCAATCTGTCACAAGTAATCATGTCTGTTTACACAAGCCCTCAGCAGCATTTTCTGGGACTTCTCAGACACACATACATGCTGGAGGTCGTTTATTATCCAGACCCCGATTCCAGTGCCACCAGATTTAGAGTGGAGCAGTAGACAAGCTTAGCAGAGAGAGCACCAGAGCTGCTAGCTACCCTCACTACATTTTACATAGTAAGAGATAAGAGTCCGGCATGGTGGATGGAGAAAAGGAATCAAAACATGGTTCAACACTGGCTATTTCATACCTGGGTAAAACTAGGACTAATATCAAGTACGTGGAAGACCCCACCGCATATTATCAGTCCCCTCAAGCAGATTAGGCTATTAGGAGTAAAGCAGTGTTGACCTTCCTATTAATTCCCTTATAGGGCTATCATACCTTATGTGCAATATCTTAAAACACTAAACTGAAACTAAAATGTGTCATTTAATCATTTTCAGTAACATCCTGCCCTCATCCTGTTCATGGAAAATTGAAGCAGAGAATTAACTTGCTTTCCACAAGTTAAGAACGGAAGGAATTCAACCCAACTTGGAAAAAAATGTGCTTAATCATTTAGTAAAGAAACCTCTTTGATAATAATAATAATAATTAATAGATAATAGATAATGGGCTAGACTGTGTTTCCCTCCATCCTCGGGATCCATTCACAGAGGGGGAGCCTCTCTCACCCTTCCACACAGAAAAGTGAGTTCAGCCACCTCTCTGTGGCACTGTCCTCTGCATGGGCCTGGATGAGGCCCGAAGTTTCTCTGTCTAACACAGGGTCCTCACAGGAGGATACTGGGCAATGCACATGATCCCTCATTTAGTCCTCTAGAAATGGCAATAGCCTCTGATTGTGTTATGTTTCCCATGGAACCAAACCCCAAATTTCCCCCGGACAGCCAGAACCAGGTGCGGCCCAGGCAGCACAGCTTTAATGGGGCTGCACTTGGAGCTGTGCGAAGAGCTGGTTTTTTATTTATTTTGTTTTATTTTATTTTTGATTCTCTGGCTGTACCAAAAAATTGAAAGAAATAATTTCATTTTGGGTTGATCCAAAAATGAAATTTTTCAAACCTTTCAGTGACCTGAAAAGTTGAAAGAAAAATTGTTTTGGATTGAACAAGAACTTTTGTTTCATATGGGGGGCTTTTTTATTTTTTTGTATTTAGATTTTTTAAATGTTTTAAATAAAATGGAAGACAATTGAAAAAAAGTCATTTTCAATTGGAAAATCAAAATGTTGTATTTCAAAAACATCAAAACAATTTTGTTGACTTTTTTTTGGAATTTTTTAGATTGTGTGTGTGTCGGGGGGAGGTCTGTTTCTAGCAACAACAAAAAAGGTGAATTTGACATGAACTTGTAAAATGTTTCAGTCAACTCAAATCTGCATTTTCTTTCAGTAGGGAAAAAAAAAGGCCAGCAGATTTCGCTGTGCAGAACTGTAGCCGTGCTGCTGGGGACCTATGAGGTGGGGAGCACCAGCATCAAGACCTAAATTAGGATGGCCTCAGCTTTTATCAGGTCCATAGGGAATGGCTAGATTTGAGCGTGGGCCCTACATCCTTTATCGCAGCAATGGGGATGAATCCCAATGACAGATAGGATGACGTCTGGTGAGCTCTGAGAAGGAATCCTTGTGGAGGTTTCTTTCTCCAGAACCCTTTCCTGTGAGATTTGGTGAGGGAGGGGATGATTGGTGCCAAGCATAGTACTTTGCACTTGCAGTGCATTTTATATGAAGATCTTAAAGTGCTTTGCACCACAGTAAATATGAACATAAAAATATCTCAACTTCAGACCTGTATTCCAACCAATGTACACTCCAACCTTACAAGTCTATGCGTTTTCCATGTGGACTTCAGGTACTGGACCCTTCTATTTGGGGAAATCCTTGTCCTGACTGACTGCCTCTCCCTATTCTCCTACCTTCTGAGGAAAGGCAGACAATCAGTGGGGCCCCTATGTGCTAAGTGATCATTTGCTTCCTTAGCACAGGGACCAATTAATGCTCACCCCTTCCCCCAAAGCACAGGGCTAGAATGCTGCAGCAGGACTCAGCCCTCCATGTTCACTTGGCCCTGTTCTGCAGCAGCTCAGCTTGTCTGGGGGTTCTTGGCCTTCTTGCCAGGTCTGGGAGTAGCTGAAGATCCTGCCACTGTTAACCTTTTCACAGGCCTGGGCCTTGAGGGGGACGGGGGATGGGGGGAGAGGGAGGGCGCAAGTGAAATCTTATTTGTGCTGCCTCTGCTTCTCAGCTTCTAAAAGGTGAGAGTACAGGGGGATTTAATAAAATGATAGCATGTCAGGGGGAAAAGAAATGCTGATTTGATGAAAGGTTTAGGGAGAGAGGGTCTTCTCTGTTTCCCTTGCTTTCCCCACCCCATCTCTTTAGTTAAACGTATGAAGATCTGTGATCAACTGTTTTTTGCAGTCTGGATGTTAGCAGTTTGATATCCTGAGGCCTCCCAGTCTCTGTATTTATGTACTGTACATATTGTAAAAGGATCTTAGCTCTTTTGAGGACCTCAGTAGCAACACTTTATTGGTGCAGAAAATAGAAAAGTAGTGGTAGGACAAGACCGATGTATTGTTAAAACACATAATTTTCTTATGTGTGAGTCTGTGAAATCTTTACTTGAAATCCCAGTTCAGTGAATAAAACTATTTTGAATTATTTTCTTTGTCTCCAGGATCAGGCTTGGTACATGAGCTTTGTAAAGGTTGCATAAATTGCAAAGCAACTTTTGCATTTACAGATGCCTTTACATTTACAAATGCCTTTATCTTCAGAGGCATACTTGACAGACTAGGCCCACTTACAGTTTGAAAAGACAGACACTTGTTTGAATTGCTGAGTACAGAACATTTGAAACAATCAATCACAACTTACAAGGGTTTGTGTGGAATGCTCCCTATTGTAAAGATTGCTGCAGAGCACAGTGTGAAACTCAAGTGGTCATATGATGAGAGAATGGCTGCATTCATTTCTTAGGAACTAAAGCAGTTATTAGCAACATCAGTTGCTCTTGGTCATAATATAATTTATCTACCTACATTTGTCTGAGCTTTTGTTGTTCCATTCAATAATAAAATGGTACTTTTTGTCAGTTGCCATGCAGTTATCGTTACTGTCTCTATTCTGGTCTCTCTCTCTGCTGGTATTTTCACCTCCGGCCAAGTGCTTATGCAAACATCAGGCCTACTTCTCTGTGTGTATGTGAGTTTGTGTATATTAATTATAAAAGAAAGATTTATGAGTACTAATACTGCCTGAGCCACTTGGTATTGCACTGGATTGCTGGTGCTGCTCAAGCCAGGGTTGTCCTCTTGCTATTAAACTGTAAGTAAACTAATTACTAGAAGAAAACAAAACCAGAAGGTACTGGTTGCTCAGTGTTTTGTAATCCTTTATTCTTTTCCCACCATCCTTTAAATATACATCTAACTAGACCATCATAAAAGTGGGAGGTGAAGCATACGTCAGCCAGTGATGAGAGGAATATTTCTGGAGTGTGACATGTAGGATGTGTGTGTGTGTGTGTGTGTGTTTATATGTGCTTGTTGTGTTGTGTGTGTATAATATAACTATGTGCATATACAGATAAAAAGATAAATATTTTAAAACTACAGTGTAAATTTGTTCATTCTACTTCCAGCTAATCAAATTCTGTTATATTGCTTATCAGCAATGAGTTGCTTCCTTTCCCATTTGAATGAGATTTTGAATGTCTCCAGAACATGCTGGAAAAACAGGATGGTACAGAATATATCTTCTATATGGATAATGCCTCACCTGTTTCCCACTGAAGTCCAATATAAGTTGCTATTCCATTGGCTTCAATGGTCTGTGGATCAGGGCCATAGTACTTCGATCCTAAAGAATGTTTCTAGCTATCCTAAGTTACCACAGAAATGGAGTCAGTTCTCTTCTAAAACAACTATTTCAGGCTGTTCAGCAATACTACATATCACTTTAGGAGAGGAGGTAAAGCAGCATATCTTACACATCTGAAACACAGATGGGCTAATATATTGTAGGCTGATATTTTACAGAAGGCAAGGTCTTTTTTTTTTTTTTTTTTTTTTTTTTTTTTTTTACTAAAGCTTATTCTTTGTCTTCATTGTGTTCATTTTGTATATATAATGGATGTTACTATTTTACACTGTGGTAGGGCACGGTGCTAGGGGATGTGGTGCACAATACCAAGTAATGGGATTAGGTGCCATTACTAATGACTCTCTTTGTGTGGTGTCTTCTTTGTTTCATTTTGTATGGATATAATCTCTCAATACACAGATAATTAGGACAAAAGAGAAATCTTAATAGCCAAATGCTGATTTATTTTGCTTAGTTATGCAAGCATGCACACAAAATGTACAATTATGTTTCAGTAAAATGTTTTTTCCCGCCATATTATTTGATTTATAGATAGTTGGGGGTTTTTTTTGTTCCTCTAATTACTCTGGGAATCGACCTAAATGGTGGTGGGAGAGGAGCACCATATAAAGTATGTCTATTGTGATGAATTTCCACTAGAGATCTTGGAAATTTTTTCATGGAAACTGGCTAAGTCTGCAGTAAATGATGAGCTTTTATACCAGGTGGATGTTGAATTGATTCAAAGGCACTCAGCTGCTGCATCATCTTTATTTTCACACATCAAAGCTAGGCACATTGCAAGCAATTAATCATGTACTTGTTTATTGTTTTGGATTAAATGCATTTTACACACTTTTTGTTGCTGAATTTAATTTAATTACAAATCATCCCTATGTGAATCTGTCATTACTTTAGTACGTTCACAGAAAGGAAAGGAGGAGAGAGAAATAAATGAGGTTTGCTTTTGTGATGTTGGTTATTTTTGAATCAAAGGGACCATAAGACACATTACTTATCATTGCTATTTTTAACATGAATCAACTGCAAAAACTATTTACCAGCATGTTTGGCAATGTAAAAAAAGCTCCTAAGCTCTAGATGCCAGTCCCTAGAGCACACCTAACTAATTATCAGGGTCCACGGTTCAATGGCTGGAATTCATCCCTGTGTAGTGGGTCAGTGCAAGGATGGATCACTGACGCCCCAACCAAATAATGTGTGGGATATAAATGGTGCCTACACTTTGTGCTAGTCTTCTGTGCAGAAGTGAATTTCCCCCTTTGTGCATATTCTCTCCATTACTGCAACCAAGGGAAATCTGTGGTGCATAGACAGCCTCTCTACCATGTCAGCAACAAAATAAAGCTCTTTCTGGCTAGGGTCAATAGGTGATATGCTAAGTTTGTAGCCACTGGAAGTTGCTGTATGCATCTCTTCTACTGCCAGCTTTTTACATGAATAAGAAGAATTGGAAAATTATTTTTAGGATACATGTGTGGCGATTTTTAGTCACTGACTGACATGTTATCTTTTCAAGATCTGGAATAATGTACTTGTTTTGCTGTTTTACATGTGCGAAATAGAAAGCCATAAACAAATACAGTAGATAAAGGAAACCAGCATGAGTGTAACTTTTTATCAGTGTAAGAGTAAAACAAAGTTTCTATCAGAAGTCTGAAACCTGCCTCTCACATGCTTTATGGAGCAGCCAAACATGAAACTACTTGATCATTATATCTTAGGAAAAAAATGAGAATTTGTGGTGCGGGAGGTATTGAACACTTGAATTTTTACAGGCATGGAAAATTTCTCAGTTCAGTTGTGTCTGTAATGGTATAAAATTAGGAACTTTGCAGTCTTTTGCCTGGCAGAGAATTAATACATCGGACTGATAAAGTATATGGAAGGCAAGTTCAAGACTGATGCAATGTGACATCCAAGTATCAAGGTGCTACCCGGTCTCTGTATGCTGGCGGTCCATAAGGCACTGAGGCCTGGTCTACACTAGGAGTTTATGTCGAATTTAGCACCGTTACATCGAATTAACTCTGCACCCGTCCACACAACGAAGCTATTTAGTTCGACATAGAGGGCTCTTAAATTCGACTTCTGTACTCCTCCCCAACGAGGGGAGTAGCACTAAATTTGACATGGCCATGTCGAATTAGGCTAGGTGTGGATGGAAATCGATGGTAATAGCTCCGGGAGCTATCCCACAGTGCACCACTCTGTTGACGCTCTGGACAGCAGTCCGAGCTCGGATGCTCTGACCAACCACACAGGAAAAGCCCCGGGAAAATTTGAATTCCTTTTCCTGTCTGGGCAGCTTGAATCTCATTTCCTGTTTGGACATCGTGGCGAGCTCAGCAGCACTGGCAATGATGCAGAGCTCTCCAGCAGAGATGGCCATGCAATCTCAGAATAGAAAGAGGGCCCCAGCATGGACTGATCGGGAAGTCTTGGATCTGATCGCTGTGTGGGGCGATGAGTCCGTGCTTTCCGAGCTGCGATCGAAAAGACGGAATGCAAAGATCTACGAGAAGATCTCAAAAGCCATGGCAGAGAGAGGATACAGCCGGGATGCAATGCAGTGCCGCGTGAAAATCAAGGAGCTGAGACAAGGCTACCAGAAGACCAAAGAGGCAAACGGATGCTCCTGATCCCAGCCCCAGACATCCCATTTCTACGAGGCACTGCATTCCATCCTAGGTGCGGCCGCCAACACTACCCCACCACTGACCGTGGACTCTGAGGATGGAATATTGTCGACGGCTGGTTCCTCGGAGATGTTAGCAGACGGGGAAGATGAGGAAGGAGATGAGGAGGACGAGGCAGTCGACAGCACTTACAACGCTGATTTCCCCGACAGCCAGGATCTCTTCATCACCCTTACAGAGATCCCCTACCAACCGTCCCCAGGCGTTAACCCGGACACAGAATCAGGGGAAGGATCAGTCAGTAAGTGTTTTAAACATGTAAACATTTATTTTTAACAGAACAGGAATATTAACAATATTAACAATGGGTTTTTCATGATTAGTTTGCCCTAGGCGCTTAACGTTTCAGTCCTTGGCAGTGCAACTACTGAAAAAAAATCTAACAATGTCTGGTTTAGCATGATTGGTTTGCCCTAGGTGCTCTACTGTTTAGTCCCTGCCAGTGCAGCTACAGTAAAATCCGGTCTATATGTCCGGGGATAGAGCAGAAATCCTCCTGGGACATCTCCACGAAGCTCTCCTGGAGGTAATTGGAAAGCCTTTGCATCAGGTTCCTGGGGAGAGCAGCCTTATTGGGTCCTCCGTGGTAGGAAACGTTTCCGCGCCAGGAGACAATCAAGTACTCGGGGATCATTGCCTTGCAGAGCATGGCGGCATACGGCCCTGGTCTTTGCAGGCTTTCCCGAAGCATCCTCTCTTTCTCGGTCTCTGAAATCCTCATCAGAGTGATGTCGCTCATGGTGACCTGCTTTGAATTAGGTAGGGGAATGTTAGTATTGGGACTGCTTGCCTGTTCCTTTACAGAACTGTAACCGGCGGTTTACAGCCGCGCGGTGGAGGCGGGAGAGGAGCAGCATACAGGGATCTTTCCCTGGGACAGCCGCGACGGGGTGGGACAGGGGCAGAGTTCATGCTTGCCGGATTGCTGGCAGAAGGGACTGGCATTGCTTTGAACGTGAAAGGAGGCCAGTGCTATTATTAAAGTTTTAAGCAGCCACAAGTCTACGGCTTACCATGTCAGCCTGTTACCCAAATTCTGCTGTCCTGCCCTGCTTGTCTGATCTGCACTGCAAGACCCCAGGTACTGAATGCGAAGGCCGAAAATTTGACCTTGTCCTGAGTGCGCATGTGATAGGTGCTGTGCATGGTCTTGTTCACAGAGAAAGACTATGTTCTTTGTTCACAAAAAAAATTATCTTTCTAAGGAATTCACTCCCTTTTTCCCATCCCACAGCTGCGACTGTCTCCCGACCTACCCTGGCATCACACTCCCAGAGGCTAGCGCAGATTAGGCGTAGGAAGAAGAGGACACGGGACGACATGTTCTCGGAACTTATGGGCTGCTCCCGAGCCCAGGCAGCCCAGCAGACCCAGTGGAGGGAGAACTTGTCCCAAATGCACCGATCACACATGGAACGGGAGGAGAGGTGGCGGCAGGAAGACCAGCAGGTGACTCAAACGCTGCTTGGACTAATGAGGGAGCAAACGGACACGCTCCGGCGCCTTGTGGATGTTCTGCAGGACCGGAGGCAGGAGGACAGAGCCCCGCTGCAGTCTCTCTCTAACCGCCCTCCCCCACCACCAAGTCCCATACAACCCTCACCCAAAGTCCCAAGAAGGAGGGGCGGCAGAGTCCGTGAAAACTCTCACTCCACCCCTGCAGACTGCTCAAGTACCAGAAGGCTCTCATTCCCCAAAATTTGATAAGTCCTTTCCTTCCCGCCTCACCCAAGCCCCCGTCCCAGTTTCATCCCCCAGTTTCATGTGTAGTTGCTAATAAAAAATATGTTTCTGTTAATTACTGTTTTCATCATGTTCTTTTAGAGGAGAGTGTGTTTGAAGGGGGGGAAGGAGGTTGGTAATTGGACAGGACAGTCACCTTTACCAGGGTACAGACGCGGGGGCAGGTTCAGCAGCAGGGCACAGACACATTGCAGTCACTAGTTACCCTGGTCAGTCTGGGAGGTGGTTTTCATGTTCTGTGTGGGGGGTGGCTATGTGACTTTGTGGCGGGGGAGGGCGGTTAGAGATCTTATCCTGGATCACAGAGCCACGCAGCAGGGGATCTGTAACCGTCCTCCCCCTGCCACAAAGTCACATAGCCCCCACACACAGAGTCCCGAACAGGAGGGGTGACAGGCTCCATTGAAACAACCAGTCCACCAGTGCGGAGCCTGTCATTCCTCGAGTTTAGAAGCATCCTTTGCATCACTACACTACACCCGCTCCCCACCACAGTCTGCGTCCCAGGTTCAACACTTTACCGCGAAAACAGTAATAAAGAAAACGGTGTTCATTAACAAATTTCAAGTGATTTTATTTTTAAACGTGTGTTGGAAGGGGGTGAACGGGGTATATAACTGGAGAGGATAGTGAACATTCACTGGGTAAAGAAACGGGGGGGCAGGTTCAGCTTCTCTGTAAACAAACTTAATAGTCACAGGTTACCCTGCTCACTCAGGAACCTAGCTTTCAAAGCCTCCCGGATGCACAGCGCGTCCCGCTGGGCTCTTCTAATCGCACGGCTGTCTGGCTGGGCGTAATCAGCAGCCAGGCTATTTGCCTCAACCTCCCACCCCGCCATAAAGGTCTCCCCCTTGCTCTCACACAGATTGTGGAGCACACAGCAAGCTGCAATAACAATGGGGATATTGGTTTCGCTGAGATCCGAGTGAGTCAGTAAGGTTCTCCATCTCCCCTTGAGACGTCCAAAAGCACACTCCACCACCATTCTGCACTTGCTCAGCCGGTAGTTGAAGAGTTCTTTTTCACTGTCCAGGGCGCCTGTATAGGGCTTCATGAGCCAGGGCATTAGCGGGTAGGCTGGATCCCCGAGGATGACTATAGGCATCTCCACATCCCCAAGAGTTATTTTGTGGTCCGGGAAGTAAATACCTTCCTGCAGCCGTCTAAACAGACCAGAGTTCCTGAAAACACGAGCGTCATGAACCTTGCCCGGCCATCCGACGTTGATGTTTGTAAAACGTTCCCTATGGTCCACCAGTGCTTGCAGCACCATTGAAAAGTAGCCCTTTCGGTTAATGTACTGGCTGGCCTGGTGGTCCGGTCCCAGGATAGGGATGTGAGTTCCATCTATAGCCCCACCGCAGTTTGGGAATCCCATCGCGGTGAAGCCATCTATGATGACCTCCACGTTTCCCAGGGTCACTACCTTTGAGAGCAGTAGCTCAACGATTGCGTTGGCTACTTGCATCACAACAACCGCCACGGTAGATTTGCCCACGCCAAAGTGGTTCGCGACTGACCGGTAGCTGTCTGGCGTTGCAAGCTTCCAGAGGGCTATGGCCACTCGCTTCTGGACAGTCAGGGCTGGTCGCATCCGGGTGTCCTTGCGCTTCAGGGCAGGGGACAGCAACTCACAAAGTTCCATGAAAGTCCCCTTCCGCATGCAAAAGTTTCGCAGCCACTGTGATTCATCCCAGACCTGCAGCACTATGCAGTCCCACCAGTCCGTGCTTGTTTCCCAGGCCCAGAATCACCATTCCACAACATCAACATGACCCATTGCCACCATGATGTCCTCGGCGCGGGGTCCCGTGCTTTGTGACAGGTCTGTGCCACTCTCAGACTTCAGGTCCTCACCGCGCTGCCGTAGCCTCCTCGCCCGATTTCTCAGCATCTGCCTCTGGGAAAGGTGGATGATAAGGTGCGAGGTGTTGACAACGGCCATAACTGCAGCGATGGTCGCAGCGGGCTCCATGCTCGCAGTGCTGTGGCGTCCGCGCTGTCACTGACCAGAAAAGTGCACAAACTGATTTCCCACCGGCGCTTTCAGGGAGGGAGGGCGGGAGTGATGGTTGGATGACGACAGTTACCCAAAACCACCCTCGACACATTTTTCCCCCCAGAAGGCATTGGGGGCTCGACCCAGAATTCCAATGGGCAGCGGGGACTGCGGGAACTGTGGGATAGCTGCCCACAGTGCACTGCTTCCAATGTCGACGCTTGCCCCGTTAGTGTGGACTCTCAAAGTCGAATTACTGTCCTTAGTGTGGATACACACATTCAACTTTGTAATATCGATTCCACATATTCGATTTCAGTAAAATCGAACTACTCTCGTAGTGTAGACATACCCTGAGATAAAGTTGTCTAGGTGTCTTGGATGGAAAGTGTTGCCTGAACTTTGCATTTCCTGGTTGTCTTAAATTTATGGTTCTTTTGTTGTTGTTTTGTTGTAAGGGATTTTGGTGAAGACTTAACTGAGTATTCCTTGAGATTTTTTTCCAGGGTTCATATTCCAAAAGGTAAGGGGAAGAGAATGCATGGTTGTGTACTAGTAACTTTAACACATTTTTGTAGGGTTTCCCACTATAAAGTTTTACTCATCTAATAATTAAGTAATTGCAGTACAATAAAAAAACCTAAACTTTTAGCTCTGACTGCATTATTGGATTCTCCTCCTCATGTCATAGCAGGGCAACCATGGTGTCTAAAAGTCACCTGAGTATTCTTTCTTTGTATCTATCCCTGTCAGGGTTCCTTCCCCACTCTGAACTCTAGCGTACAGATGTGGGGACCCACATGAAAGCCCCCTAAGCTTATTTCTACCAGCTTAGGTTAAAACCTGGTACGCTGCCACCACCAAGTGATTTAACAAGAAACAGGGAAAGGACCACTTGGCGCCCTTACCCCCCCCTTTCCTGGGGAGGCTTGAGAATAATATCCTAACCAATTGGTTACAAAGTGATCAAAGACCCAAACCCCTGGGTCTTTGGACAATGGAAAAATCAGTCAGGTTCTTAAAAGAAGGATTTTATTAAAAAGAAAAGGTAAAAATCATCTCTGTAAAATCAGGATGGAAAATAACTTTACAGGGTAATCAGATTCAAAGAGCCCAGAGGAACCCCCTCTAGCCTTAGTTTCAAAGTTACAGCAAAACAGGGATACCTCCCTCTAGCAAAGGGAACATTCACAAGTTGAGAAAAACAAAGATAAACTAATACACCTTGCCTGACTATTACTTACAAGTTTGAAATATGAAAGACTTGTTCAGAAAGATTTGGAGAGCATGGATTGATGTCCGGTCCCTTTTAGTCCCAAGAGCGAACACCCACCAAAACAAAGAGCACAAACAAAAGCCTCCTCCTCCCCGCAAGATTTGAAAGTATCTTGTCCCTTATTGGTCCTTTGGGTCAGGTGTCAGCCAGGTTACCTGAGCTTTTTAACCCTTTACAGGTAAAAGGATGCTATCGTATTGTATACAGGAGGGTTGTTACCCTTCCCTTTATAGTTATGACAATCCCAAACCAGTTATTTTTTCTGTATTGTAAAGTCCCATGCACATTTATGTGGCTATGTATTACTTTTCTTGAAAAGTGGAATATAATTTTTCATATAATTTTGTATATATATTTTAGCACGCTGAAAATGAATGAAATTATCATGCCAATATCTCTCATGGTCAAGGCCAAATAGTTGTGGTTCAGTGGGCCAGAGTAGGCAAAATAAATGCTCCATTACCCTCTACATGTGTTCAACGAGTCAACCTGAATTTTCCTGTGGGGGCCCAGAGAGTATCTCACTGCCTTTAATTGTTCCCTGAGCTCTCCCTCTGCAACTACCCCCAACTCCAATCCCTGAGCTTTCTCATGGTCCCTCTGCACCCAGATGTATGCTTTCTCCTCAATGCCACACACACTCCCCTCCTGTTGCCCCACACTCAGCCCCGCCACTCTTTCCTCCATATTACTCCACATCCAGCTCCGAGTTCTTCCCCCTGCACTCAGTTCTGCAGTCTCCCCACCCTGCACCCAGCCCCAAGCTGTTACTCAGAGTGCACTCTCTCATGCAAGTTCCAATCTCAGTCATGGCACTAGCAAACCATAGAAACAAATACAGTCCCATCCTGGTCTAACAAAACTGAACACATGCAGATGAATCTTCATAGTGCATAGAACTGGGTAGTATCCCTTTAAATAGTTTGTGAGCCCTCCAGTGGCCTTCATTGTCTTCTGTGTTTCAGAAGCCACCAGAACCCTGCCAGAGCTAGGCCTTGCATGTTGTATATAGTTATGTTGCACATATATAGCTATACAGTTATAGTATATAGTTATGTATATAGTTATGTTGCATATATATAGCTAGGCCTTGCATGTTGTATATAGTTAGTAACAGTTATTTGGATCCTGCCATGCCTGTGTGATTCCTTCATATCATGTTTGTTGTGTAAAGAGCAAAAAAGCATGACAAATGGAAATCCTAATCCTGGAATACAGTGAGGTCTAATAAAAGTGAAAAGGAAACTGTAGCCTGCAATACCAGGACTGAGAGTTAACTGCTTATTTAGAGGGGGGGGGGACATAAAAGGTTAAAAATGTCTGGCTGTTTGGGAAAAATGGACTTACTTTCTTCATAACTTTTTTCTATGCTTACAAGTTTAGTAGATAAAAATAATAGTGTTGACATAATATATGTAGCCTCTTGTAAGGCATTTGACTTGGTACCACATGATATTTTGATTAAAAAACTGGAATGCTATAAAATTAACATGGCCACATTCAATGGATTAAAAATGGCTAATTAGTAAATCATCATCAAGTGGGTGTGTTTATAGTGGGGTCCCACAGGGATAGGTTCTTGGTCCTATACTAGTTAACATTTTATCCATGATCTGGAAGAAAACATAAAATTATCACTGATAAAATTTGCAGGTGACAGAAATGTATCCACAGTTGACCTAGCCTAGCCCTATATATAAATGGAGATTGAGGATAGAGACAATCGTTGGAGGGCTCACAAACTATTCAAAGGGATACTATGCAATTCCTTTACATCACAATTTTCTGAATACTGATGTCACCATAGCCCAGATAACATGTCTGTTCTGCCCCTATGGCCTCCCAATATGTGTTTCACTGAAAAAAATAGAATCATTATGGAATAGTATACAAAGTGTTCTAAGAAACTTGACTTCCTCACCCCCACTTCGTCTCTGAGTGCTTCTCCGGTGCCACAGAAGGTCTCAAATACAGCAGATCAAGTAATATGTTGTTGCATGGAGTAGGAGGGGATTCTGGGAACATAGCAGAACTCCTGTACACTTTTTGCCCCAATGTTGAACAAACTAGGATGGGCTTCTTTAGAGTTATTAAAACCAAAGTTCACATTGTGACTTCAAAGTTTGGGTCGAAATTTTTAAAATGTTGTTCAGTTGTTTGTATATAAATGTACAGCAATTATGGTGAAACAAAGTTCATTCCATATTTCTGCCAAGTTGTATAGTCTTCTCTTCTTCAACGCTTAGCCAGACAGTCGGCCATAGTGATTGTTCACCATTTGGTCCATTCCTGCGCAACCACAAAGGCTTGACAGCCTGAGAGTCCAACATCGGCACAGACTTGATAAACCCATGCAATAGGGGGTCTGTCTCTGGGCTGCCTCTTGCCCTCGGTTGGTGGAATTTTATCCCAGATGTTACAAGCCACCTGGAGAATGGCATTCACTGGAACTCCATGAGGTATCCTTGCGACATGTCTGAAAAGCATAAGGCTCCGCCTGCGGACAATGGCCCAGGTAGTCTGTAGACCCAAGCGACCATAAACCTCTGTATTACAGATTAAGTCATTCCACTTTATGCCCAATATACAACATAGACATTTTGTGTGAAAAGCCTCCAGCTTTGTCCTGTCTGAGCAGCGTAGTGTCCATGTTTTGCGGCCGTACAACAGTATGGGAAGGATACAGCTCGAATCAATCCTGAACTGTTCAGGAAGTTGTATAGTAACCTATATTAATTAGACTCTAACTGGAAACATAAAAATCCACTTAGCTGGGATAAAAAGTTTTATCAATTATTGATTTGTAAATATTCCTGACATTGTAAGTGTCTTTATAGAATTCTTCTGTCTATCCAAATAATGGATCATCTGACTGTCATTACGTATATTATCATATATCATATATTGATTCCTAATGTTTGGATTGCTAATGCATTACTTAATATCATGATTAAGGATTTACTTTGTAGTCCATTGCTTCCAGTCAATGAAATAATGTTCACAGGTATGCACATAATAAAGTCTATGTAAATACTATAACATATAAATTCTATGTTCATAATGTTAACATGTAACATCAGTGAAGACTGGAAGTAAATGAGAAACCAAACACTTGTAAAGGATGTGTTTAAAAATGAAAAATCTAATTATGAGCCAAACTTTGATGGTGGTTCACAGCTAAATACAATGAAAAGTAAAATAACATAGGCACAGAGCAAGTACTAAAAATCTGAAAATTAGGAATCAGTGCTCTGCAGATGAAAGATTGATACACTATAACTGACTTGTGATTTTGACTAGATAAATTATATTGAAGGAAGATTGGGATATTCCTAAATCAATTAATAAAATGTATCTTTTTATGATAAATACCTTATATTTTCAATTAGAATAAAATAAATATTTATTATTATGATAGTGGGATCCTGATTTTTTCTTTCATTATAACTGCCATAATTGTAGCATATATATTGGAATACATCTCTACAGCCATATCCTCTGGTCCAACTGAGTTGTGCTCACCATGGGACTGAGGTAAGTGTCCTTTATACCAGCTTTGCAGTTCCCAATCCTGGGGTCAACCAAGGGCTGATTTGGCCCATTGCACAATTTACAATTGTCTTGGAGTTTTCTTAAATTGTGCCTGTCTGCCCATGGTCTCGGGGGAGGGGGGCCATTCCTGTAGTACATAAAACATCTGGACAAGTGAAAGCTTTTAGTGGCAGAATTTTACAATAAGTAAATGCACTGGTTATACAGTGAATCAAGTGGATCTGTCCTGCTCTACCTTTACGTGACCTTCTAAATGGCTGCCACTCAAGAATGAGAAATGGCTAATACAACAACCTCAGTAGGGTGTTGTTTTTGTTTTTTTCTGCCTGTCCTCCTATTCATCCATAGCTTAAAGAATAGACTCTTTTAATAGAAAAAAAAATGTGCAACTCAAAAAGCAAGGAGGTTATTTCCTGTAGAGAGTTCTGTAGTATTCTTAGCATTATGCCAAGAAATCAAAGAAAGCATGATAATACAGCAAGCATTATGTGAGCCAAAACTGAGAATTTTCAACTCAAACATATTGACATATGGCTTCAAGAACTGGAGATCTATTAAAACGTTAGAAAACTAGATGCCTATGAAAATAAGTGCCTATGAAAGATTCTGGGCATTGGATGGAGAGACTTTATCACCACCAAAGAGAGTTGAGAAATCACCAATCAGCAGCTTGTCTCCACTAGAATTAGAAGGAAGTGTTGGATTATTTGAGGCATGTACTCTGCATGCCAACACAGACTTCCACAGAAAACTATCTGGTGTGAGGAAATAAGGGTGTCCAAATAAAGCCTTAAGAAGAACCCTTAGCAGGGAGGGTAGAACAGTCTATCACAACACTATAGAGCAGATGGAAGCAACGGCTAATGACAGAAAGGAATGGAAGAGACCAGTTTCTGTCCTGTGCCAACATTGGTGTGAGAAAGGTATAATAATTAATTATTTAAGCACTGTGTCTATCTACACTGCATTATGAAGTCTGCCTTCTGAGTGCATCTTGGAGCTTCTGTATAATTTGTAAACCTACAATTCCACTTGATTTATCTCCATCCATCCAATCCCATTTTTCAGCTGGTCTGTCTTAACATCTCCACCTGGATGTCTTGCCATCAGTTTAGACGACTACGCATGGACCAAGCTGAATGTTTTCTCTTTCCTTACAAACCCACACAACTTCCTGCATTTTCTCTTCCTGTTGATACCACCGCCATCTTCCCTGTCACTCAGGCCAATAATGTAGGGTCCACCTTGCCTCCTCCTCACTTTCCTTGAACTCCAGGATATTTTCAGATCTTGTTACTTCTTCCTCTGTATCATTTCTCAAATCCAGTCTCTTTTCTCACACAGATGCAACTCACAACCAAATCCTTCTCATCTTCCTTTGTCTGTTTCTGGCACCAATATTGCCCTTCTCTAGTACACACAAAATGAAAATAGTGCTAATATTTTCCTTCCCTATCTCTTTCACAACATCACTCCTTTTCTTTTAATCCATCCACTGGTTCCCATTTTCCACTGCATCAAATTCAAGCTACTTTCCCTCATTTTCAAAGCCCTTCAGAGCTCTGAGATCTGGGTGATACCTAAAACTTAGGTTGATCTAGCTATGTCGCTCGAAAGTGTGAAAAATTCACACCCCTAAGCTCTGGTATGGACCTCACTAGGTAGATGGAAGAATTATTTGGTTGATTTAGCTACCACCTCTTGATGAGTTGGATTAACTACAGCTACTGCAGAAAAAAACCCTTCTGTCATTGTAGCAGGTGTCTACCCTACAGTGCTTCAGTGGCATAGCTGCAGTGCCATAGCTGTGCTGCTGTTGTGTCGACGTACCTTGACACTGAGAATCTACTTATTTGGTTCTATCCTTTACCACACTGCTCTACTCCACCATTCCTTCTGTGTCAATGATGCAACCTTAGCTAACCATGTTTCTACCTCTCCAGTAATGGTTTTTGTGCTTTGTCCACACTCCTCCTTTGTCAAAATAGTGGAGTCACATGTTGAGCAGTGGTGGAGTGGGGATGAAGGGCACAGGTCATTGGTAGTGCCACCTTCAATTATACCTCGTGGCTTGAAAAGGCACCACACATACATCTAAAGGCTGCTGGAGGGGAGATGGTCGTCTGCTGCCACCCCTTCGTCTTGGAACATCTTTCCCTGAGATAGTCATTGAAGTGACTCCCCATCATCTTCAAATCCCTTATAGATATGCTCCTGCCAGGATGTCTACACAAAATTGACAGTTAACAGCAGCTAGGTTCAGTTGGGATAAATTATACTTATTTAAAATAAAAATGGGACGTTTTATCTCTCCCCCCACTCACCTGCCATATGTCACTTTTCTTTTCACACTGTGAACTATCTGGGCCAGGCAGTGCATCTTATTATATGTTTGGAAAACAGCAAGTACATTGGGCGCACTACCAGAATCCAAACAGTATATAATATTTGGTGCTGCATAACACCCTTCCTCTTCTTGTAGATTAACCACCCTCATTTCTCATTGCCCACCAAAAAACACGGTCCTCCATAATTACTCATACCCTGACACTGTCTGCGCCAATCCTTGCACCTGATCATAATTAAAGAAAAATCCTCAGACAAAAACTTAATCAAGTTAAAGGCTTTACAAAATAAAAAAAAATAAAAAGGTGAAGTCTGGAAGTTAACAGTTAAAGGATCTAGATAGCTTCCTGGTATCTGACTCACAATGTCCCGATCTTGCCTGTGCACAAGACAGTTAGTTCCCCAGTTCCAGTTTGTATCCTCCCCTGTGCCAGCAGAGAAAAGGACAGAGAGGAAGAGCTTCCTCTTTCACTGCCAATAGATTCCCCCCTTCATGACCCCTGGAATACAGTTAGGCCATCAGACTCTACTTTCTTCAGCTTGAACTTCAGTCATTTTTTCTTCTCCAGTGATTGGTGGTTTGTTCCAACTTTCCTTTTTCCTCACAGTAGCGTCTTTGCTATCCTTACTCTCCTGAATCCCTTATTCTTCTCTATCTTTTCCTCTTAATTTTCCTCCTTCCTTTCTCTCTCTCTCTACCTTTTTTCTTCTTCTCCCCACAGTGTCCCCCTCTCTCTTCTATTGCTTTACTTTTATTAATTCATCCTGTCCTGTCTTCCCCTCATCAAACTTGGCCCCATAATCTACTTCAAATCGTTAAGTCTAAGACTTTCAAAGGCCCCCCCAAATTTGGCGCCCAATTCCTATTAACTTTCCTGGGGTCCTTTGAAAATGCCAGCCTAAATTCCATGAATGAATGAATGAATGAAATGAGCTCACAAAATGTTTGCCAACCATCATTCTCATCACTCTGTTGGTATGTAGAAAGTCTTATACATTCTGCTCGCCCCCTTCCAATTGTGCTTTCTAACTAGTGAGCCCTTATGGCAAAGACAGTGTCTTCCTTTGTGTTTGGAAGATGCTTAACATGTTGTGGGTGTTACTGGAATATAACCAGTCTAAATAATAATTAACAGAATGCTTTGTATGTCATACTAAAAACCTGAAAGAAGATAAGTATGAATACTTCTGATAGTGAGGTTTGAAGAGTCCAGAGCCGTGTGCTGGGGGGGAAATGTTCAGAAAGGTTCTCAGCACTGGCCTAACTGCTTCTATTGAAGTCAATGGAAATGTTACCATTAATTTCAGCAGGAGCAGAGTTAGCCAAATCCATTGTGGTTTTGAAAATCTCACTTTTGAAAATGTAAGTAGTTTAGGGATTTTTTTTTTTTGTGTGTGCATCATTTCTAGAAATTCAAAGGTGCTTTCAAAAATAATTTTAGTGTCATAAATTGATAATTGCCAGATGCTGAAATATTATATCTGGACATGTGGCCTTTCAGAGCTTTTTACCCAAGAAGAATGTTCACATATACTCTCCTTTATTCAGATGTGGGTGTTTATGGTTTTGTTGGCTTTTTGGGCCTAGTCTCAGAGGTGCTGTGGGTAATAAGTCAATAAGCTTAGCAGTAGTGGTTAAACTATTATTGTACAGTGCAGCTCTAAAGATTAAATAAATCCTGCTATTTTGGCCATAAAGATTATGTTTAGCTTGTCATTCGAAGGCCTGATAGTCTGATAACTAAATTTTCAAAAAGCTGCATGCAATTTTAGGTGTGACACTGTCATTAATACTAAGCAGAACCATGTGCAGAATTCCTTGCATTGCAAATGTACCCCTAAGATTGATATAAAAGTGCTGTTTGATAATCCAGTTGAGGCAGGATGTTCAGTCTTAAAAGGCTAATTTCATATTTTCTCTTTAGCCTAGACAGTATTTCATTCGAACACACATTTAATATTCTTGTTGCCTAAATCGTATATTAATGTTTTTGGTCTCCATAGCGGAAAGACGTAATTCTAATAATGAGGAGAAGTAACCAGAATGCTTGATGAAGAAGCTGAGCTACAGAACAACAATCAGACTGTTTCATTAACTGAGATTTAACAACTGGTCTGTAAAGCTACCACAGTTTTGCCATGTCCTCACAAAAGAAATGTATTGTTTTTATTACATCATGCTATAGTATCAAAATGGTCAAATCAACCAAAATGTTGTGAAAGTATAACGTACAGCAGGAGCAGAAAGCAATCTAAGAGGAAACCACAAAAAAACGTGATGGCTCTAGAATTATTTCACACAGTGTTTCATTTTTTCCCCTTTCAGCAAGAACTCCAGCACAGCTACTAAATCACACAAAAACAGTCAGAATCAGCACTTACCCCTAGGTAAGTGATACAATCTCCTAACTAAATTCTCTATTTAGTTTCTTTCATCTCCAGTATTTCACCTTAAAAGGAAAACTAAATTGAAAATCTCTGTGTTCATTCCATAATTTTAAAAGATATATTTGTGGGTGACTTAAAGGATAGCTGCTGCCTATTCAAAGTGAAAACAGAGATGGGTTAACTCGTTCATGGTTGAAGAGGTTCCCCAAAACACTATATACTATATTTGTTGTTTGTAACAGTTCCTTTCTACATGTGGAAAAGATAGTTTATTTGTACAATATTGATTCTAATTGCATTGCTTAAATTATTTTTTTTGTATTATCTGAGAAATATTGAACAAGAATGTGGTGTTTTTTTTAAGTTTAAATGGAATTCATATCCTGAAGATCTTAAGGAAGTGGTGTCCTTTTTGTTCATATGTCCAACAATTAGAAATGTAGGACTTAAGTTTCCTGTAAGCCACCCCTTAATTTTTTTCTTTCATTTATTTACATAGTCCCTTCATAGTGACTATACTGCACCAGATACTTCTAACCGGTAACATGTCTTACATATTCAACAGTCTGGCTTTTAACTAGAATGGTGCTATATTCTGCTCAAATCTAATAGACACATGGCTACTATGAAATTCAGAAATATTCACGTTTTTAACCTGCTGAAATATTAGCTGTATAATTGATGCCCTATAACATACAGTCAATTTGGTTGCCAATCTAGCTGTCCTACATGTTGTGTTCCAAGCATTGTTGAACTTAAGAACATAAGAATTGCCATACTGGGTTACACCAATGGTCCACTTAACCCAGTATCCTGTCTTCTGACAGTGGCCAGTGCCAGATGATTAAGGGGGAATAAACAGAACAGGGCAATTATTGAGGGGTTCATCCCCTGTCATCCCCTGTCATCCAATCCCAACTTCTGGCAGTCAGAGGCTTAGGGACACTGGTGTTGCATCCCTGACCATCTTGGCTAATAGCCATTGATGGACCTATCCTCCATTAACTTGTCTAATTCTTTTTTTAACCTTGTTATATATTGGGCCATGACAACATCCCCTGGCAACGAATTCTACAGGTTGTGCGTTGTGGCTGTTTTAAATCTGCTGCCTATTAATTTCATTGCCACACCCCTGGTTCTTGTCTTATATGAAGGGGTAAGTAACACTTTCGTATTCTTTCTCCACACCATTCATAATTGTATAGAACTTTTATCATATCCCCCTTTAGTGGTCTCTTTTCTAAAATGAATAGTCCCAGTCTTTTTAATCTCTGCTCGGATGGAAGTTGTTTTTTTCCCCCCAACCATTTTGTTGCCCTTTTCTATAACTTTTCCAATTTTTTTGTGATGCGGTGACCAGAACTGCATGCTGTCTTCAAGCTGAGAATGTACCATGTATTTATATAATGGCATTATGATATTTTCTGTCTTAATATCTGTCCCCATCCTGATGGTTCCTAACATTCTTAGGGTTTTTTTTTTTTACTGCTGCTGTACATTGAGCAGATGTTTTCAGAGAACTATCCACAATGACTCCAAGATCTCTTTCTTGAGTGGTAACAGCTAATTTAGACCCCATCATTTTGTCTGAATACGTGGGATTATGTTTCCCAATGTACATTATTCTGCATTTATAAACATTGAATGTCATCTGCCATTCTGTTGCTCAGTCACCCAATTTTGTGAGATCCCTTTCTAACTCTTCGCAGTCAGCTTTGGCCTTAACTATTTTGAGTAATTTTGTATTACTTTACTTTTATAAACTTTGCCACCTCATTGGTAATCCCTTTTCCCAAATCATTTATGAATATGCTGAACAGAACTGAATCCACCCAGATTCTGGGGGGAACCCCACTATTTACTTCTTTCCACTGTGAAAACTGACCATTTATTCCTACCTTTGGTTTCCTATCATGTAACTGATTAGAGATTCATGAGAGGACCTTCAGCTTATCCCTTGACTGCTTATTTTGCTTAAGAGCTTTTGGTGAGTGATGTTGTCAAAGGATTTCTGAAAGTCCAACTAGACAATATCCAATGGATCACCCTTTTCCACATGTTTGTTGACCCCTTTCAAAGAATTCTAATACATTGATAAGGGATGTTTTCCCTTTACAAAGGCTTACAAAAGACTCTTTCCCAACAAATTGTGTTCATCTATGTGTCTGATAATTCTGTTCTTTACTATTGTTTCAACCAATTTGTCTGGTACTGTAGGTAAGCTTACCAACCTGTAATTGCCAGGATCACCTCTGGAGCCTTTTTTTTTTTTAAATTGGTGTAACATTAGCTACCTTCTCCAGTCACCTGGTACAGCGGCTGATTCAAATGATAGGTTACATAGTTAGTAGATCTGCAATTTTATATCAGAGTTCCTTCAGGACACTTGGGTAAATACCATCTGGTCCTGGTGACATTACTGTTTAATTTATCAATTTTTTTCAAAACCTCCTCTACTGACACCTCAATCTGGGACAGTTCCTCAGATTTGTCACTTAAAAGAATGGCTCAGGTGTGGGAATCTCCCTTGAATCCTCTGCAAAGAAGACTAACAAAAAACTTTTATTTAGCTTCTCCACAGTGGTCTTGTCTTCCTGAATGCTCCTTTAGCATCTCAATAGTCCAGTGACCCCACTGATTGTTTGTCAGGCTTCCTGTTTCTCATGTAATTAAAAATAATTGCTGTTAGTTTTATTTGTCTTTTGCTAGTTGCTCTTCAAATTCTTTTTTGGCGGACTTTATTATGCCTAACTTCTCCAGAGTTTATGCAGAGTTTCTATTTTCCACAGTAGGATATGACTTGCAATTTTTAAAGGATGCTTTTTTGTCTTTAACCACCTCTTTTACTCTGTTATGTAGTCATGGTGCTATTTTTTGCAGGGGAGGGGTTTGGGACTCTTAATGCTTTTTATTTTATTTTTTAATTTGGAGTATACATTTAGTTTAGACTTTACTGTGATGTTTTTACAAAGTTTCCATGCAGCTTGCAGACATTTCACTCTTGTGACTGTTCCTTTTAATTTCTGTTCCACTAGGTTTCCTCATTTTTTGTGTAATTCCTCTTTTTTTTTTTAAGTCAAATGTTAGTGTGGTGGGTTTCTTTAGTATTCCTCCCCTCCCCCCAATAATGTTAAATTTTATTACATTATGGTTGCTATTACCAAGGGGCTATATTCACCTCTTTGACCAAATCCTGTTTGCTATTTAGGATTAAATAAAGAATTGCCTCACCCCTTGTGGGTTCCAGGACTAACTGCTCCAAAAAGCAGTCATTAATGGTATCTAGAAATTTTATCTCTGTATCCCATTCTGGGGTGACATATCAATATGGGAATAGTTGAAATCCCCCATTATTATCAAGGGTTTTTATTTTATTTTATTTTATTTTATTTTATTTTTATAGCCTCTCTAATCTCCCTGAGCATTTCACAAAAAACATCACCATCCTGGTCAGGTGGTCAGTAGTATATTCTTGCTGCTATACCTTTATTATTCAAGCATGGAATTTCTATCCATAGAGATTCTATGGTACAGTTTGATTCATTTAAAATGTTGACTATATTTGACATTATGCTTTCTTTCACTTATAGTGCCTCTCTCCCACCAGCATGACCTACTCTATCATTCCTATATATTTTGTGCCCTGGTGTTACCGTGTCCCATTAATTATCATTGTTCCATCAAGTTTCTGTGCTGCTTATTATATCAGGATACTCATTTAATATCAGGCATGTAAGTTCACCTATCTTAGTAGTTAGACTGCTTGCATTTGTGTACAAGCACTTATAAAATTTGTCAATATTTAGTTGTCTGCATTCACATGATGTAATTGAATGGGACTATGTTTCATTTGATGGTTTCTCTTCAGTTCCTGCCTGTACTTTATCAACTTCTATCCTGTCTTTACTAGAATAGAGAATCCCCTTTAATAAATCGTCCCCTAAGAAATTTCCATGTGAATCATGTTCTCCTCTCTACCTGTCAGCTTTCCCCCATCCCTTAATATTTAAAAGTTTAAAATTTCCTTGACAACCTCTTTAAATTTAGCTGCCAGCTATCTAATTCCTTTTTGGTTTGGCCCTTCATGTACAGGATCCTTCTTTCCCAAAAGATTCCCCAGTTCCTAATAAAACGAAATCCCTCCTCCAAACACCATCACCTCATCCATACATTAAACCCTGTAGTTCGGCCTTTCTAACTGGCCCTAGGCATAGAACTGGAAGCATTTCAGAGGATGATACTATGGAGATTCTGGACTCTAATCTCTTACCCAGCAGCCCAAATTTGGCTTCCACGACCTCTCTCCTACCTTTCCTTATGTCATTGGCATCTACCAAGGCCACAGGCTCTTCCCCAGTACTGCTCATAAATTTATTTAGATGTCTTGAGAGGTACACAATCTTTGCATCTCCCGGTCACCACAAACACGTCTATATTTCTAATAATTGAATCCCCCATTACCATGACCTGTCTCCTCCTAATAACTGGGGTCCACTCCCAGAATGTTTATTTGGTGGATCAGGCTCTGACGTTCCCTTTCTAACCTCCCTTGCAAAACTCCCCTGTTTGCTAGTTTGTCTGGCCACCTAGGAGCTGGCTTTTTAAACCCCTGTTCTCCCTGAATTAGCCTTGCCCTCTAGTGAAGGGATCCTAACGAGATTAGGGATCAAAAGATTGTCTTCAGAGCTGAAGTCAATGGCAAAACTACCTGATTTTGATAAGACAGGGTTTAACCTATAGCATCCAATTCTTTCTAAAGGAGTGTGACATAAATATAAAATTGACCATACAACAGATACACTTTGGGGGTGCTGTTAATTACATGGTTTACATTTTAGTTATATTAATAAAAGCACCTTCCATGCAAACAAATACGTTTATTGAGAAAGAAATTAAGCTGTCTTCCCAAATGTAATGCTAAGTGTTGGAACTGTGAATCTAATTTTCTTGTTCAGACTTGACTTTTGATAAGTTTCTAAATTAGATGGCAGAACAATTTCATTTTAAATGATTCCATAATCAAGGTTGTTATCTTGACAATGTGAAGCCAGGTAAATGAATGGTGATAGGATTTTTAAATAAATAAAGTTTGCTTTGAAATATGTATGATTGGTCTAAGGAGTCATTAGGGGCTGACATTGTGGTTTGCTCTGTTTGCTGCATAAACTCTGCTAACAAATATATTTATTTTTTCTACAGCAAAAGTATTTTTGGAAGAAACAACTTATGTAATGATTACAGCTATTGCTATACTATTCATTATTTATGTTTATTTTTACCAGAGTGCACTGCTGTTCTCTTGATCATGTAGCATGCTGTTATCTATATAAACTGCAGGCACTAATAGGTCCAGAAACTACTGTGGGTGTTGATTATAAGTACATAGCACAGTGTGTTGAGTTTGGTCATCTTGATACACAAGACTTTTGGAGTCACATTCATTGATACTGCACTAATTGATTGCAACAATGTAGTTAGCACAATCCCATTCACACACTGGTCCTAGGTCTCTTGTTACACTTCACCCAATCTAACCTGTTAATAAGGCAGAAAATACATTAAGATCTCACTTGAGCCATGGTACAGTAACTCCAATTTCAGCAGAGCATTTGTCTAATTCTTATCTCAGCTGTGCCTGCTGGCTAAAGCTCAGCTCTTTGAGTTGGACTGTGAATGATGCCTGGACAAGCATTCTCAGAACAACATCAAACCATGTTTCTTAGCATGACAAACATCCCTAGCTAAACAATTTTTGATAGCTGACTGTCAACTTTGTGTGTTAAATAGCTTTGTTCTTATGAAAACAACAAGGAGTCTGGTGGCACCTTAAAGACTAACAGATTTATTTGGGCATAAGCTTTCGTGGGTAAAAACCTCACTTCTTCAGATGTTCTTATGGCGTCTTACGATATACATCTGGCTTTGAAAAACAGAGTTTAAATACAGAAAGGGTGATACAGTCTGGTTTATAGGAAATAACAAAAGTCTTATTTTCTTAGGTAGTCGTTAAAATATCAATTTTAGTTGACTTACTGCTTGTAAGAGATGCTGGATTGCTAGTTTTAGAAACTGAAGTCATCTCTTTATGTGCAAGACAACTGCAGCACAAATAGCTGTTGTGTAAATTTTCCTGCTTCATCACACCAACATATCTCAACTGTAATCTGGGAGGGCCCTCTCTAGGGAGTAACATCATAGGTCAGCGTTCAGACCTATTCAGTCACTAGTCTGTGTGAGAATGCCAGCGCATCCCACTGGCTATCATAATTTCTATGATCTGGACACATGTCCACTAAGAACTGAAGAGAGACAACATAGGCCACTATAGAAGCATCACGTGGTTGTGACTTTTGGTCAATGCTATGCTGTGTCAGATTTGAAACAGTTACGTAAAAGTGAAATGTTCTGTAGCCCACTACCATGTCT
Organism: Emys orbicularis; assembly: GCF_028017835.1. Taxonomy (NCBI): domain Eukaryota; kingdom Metazoa; phylum Chordata; order Testudines; family Emydidae; genus Emys; species Emys orbicularis. Next base: position 183,871,386 of record NC_088683.1, read on the forward strand.
GGACCATCCAGTTTCACTTTTTTTTTTTTTTTTTAAATAAAAATATGTTTGGCATCATTGTGTAATAATTTTGGATGCACCACTAGGATCCAAAATAGTTTGGTACAGTCAGCAAGATACTGAAAGAAAATATAGTTACTAGATTACACTAGCTGAAATGAAAATATAGTTAGTAGTTTGTGTAATACATTCGCAGGAAAGGAGATGATAGTAAAAGGTGGAAGTGTAACAATGGCTTTGATGAGTCCCTTGGGAAAAAACAGATATGAATGACATGTACATGCACACACATGTGTGCACAAAACAAAACCCACAACTTTCAATGAAACTTAGGAGTCTAGGTTCCTATATCACTTTTGAAAATGAGTCCTTAGACTCCTTATTCATTTAGGTAGTTTTAACAATTTTACCTCAGAGCTGAAAAGCAAATCATGAGATATTAGCTGAAACCTTTTCTCTTCCTGTTGGCAAAAGAAACCTTCATAACGGAAGAGTTTAAGACAGCATCTATAGGGCAGTATTCTCAGGAATTTAGATTTTCTTTCAAGACAAAATCCATGGAGATACTTTCTATGGAGTGTACTAGATTTATCATTGTGAAATCAAGAATTGATTCTTGTTGCCAAGGAGAAGAGCTGCTGCTTAGGCACAAACTTGGCGGGGGAGGGGACAACATATGCATGATGTGCCCAATGTTAAACAGTAAAGGCAGAAATAGAACTCGGGTGTTTTGACTCTCAGTACACACTGCCCTTCCACCATCTCCAACTCCTCCCAATAACTCCATCAATGGGACTGTGTGTTATTTATAAAAGCTAGTCAATTTTTTTTTAAAAATTGACATTTTAATTTTCACCATTTTTTGATCAGCCCTATTAGTTAGCTATACAATTACATTCTGTCTAAGCGTTTCTTGGCACTGCCTAAGCATTAAAGGCACTGTAGGACAAAGGGAGTTGCTGGCTGCTCAGTACTTCTGAAAATCAGCCCAATTTTATTTAGGTACCTAAATTTATTTAAGAGAATAACTTTAGTTTGGCACCCAAGGTTGGAAATTTTGGTGACAGTACCTTTATTTTATTTATTTATTTTGTATAAAATTAAACATAATTGTGTGTGGCACCATATCTCTGCTTGTGGCTCCAATGCCTCTTTTCTTCCCTGTGTTTAAATACAGTGTATTTTCCCTGTGATAGCGCAGATACCCCCCTCCCTCCAGTCAAGAATAGGTTAAAGAATTCTTGTGGTAACAATCAGGCCCAACCCACCTCACCTATTTGGCTTGTCAGCCCCGGGGACAGACCCTTAAAAGGGAGGAACTCAGCCCCAGGTAGGGGTAGCACTCTGAAAGAAGCAGAGATAGTGCTCCTAGACCAGGGTACTGAATTATCTGCTGAGGAACAGCTTGAGAGTATGGCCAAGCCTGAATGCTCTGAGGAAAAAAAGATAGACTGGTTTGTTTCTTTTGTTGAAATCTCCAGGACTAAGCTTGTAGTAGGGGGCTGAGACTATCCGTGGAGCCTGAAATACTGATTCCCCCACTTTGTATGAGGGAGGAGGCCTTGGAACTATTTTCCTTTTTGTTTGGACTGTCTTTCACAAACCTGTATGGAAGGGGATGAACTTGCTATGAGATAGAGCTGGAGAACAATACCCCATATCCCAGTGCTGGACTACAGGATTGTTGCCCAGGGAATGATTTGTGAGGTAATCAGGGTACCTCTCTTTATCCCTTTAACTTGGAGAGGGGTCAAGTTTAGGCAGAAACTTTGACTCTCCCATTTCTAGGATATACCTGCTTTCCAGCCAAAACTTTTTTTTTCTTTGATTGGCACAAATCTTTTGATTGAGCACACAGGCCAAATTACCAGGCTTTTTTCTTGGTATCTCCCCCACAAGGCTATGGAAAGGCTGTCCATCTGCGTTGTGCTTGTTGCTATAGTCCTCGGGATGCTGAAATCCTATAAACCTAATATGCTGTCTGACAGGTAAGGGAGAGAGGACATGAGAATGTGTGTAACAGCAGATGCTCCAGGTCAATCCCCTTCCTTCCCTTCTTTCTGTCCTGCTCCTATCTATTCCCTGCACATTGGCGTATGGGTAATCACTGCACAGCAGAGCAAAATGCTTAGTAAGGCATGTGCACAAAACCCATCAGTTCCATCCTGCATTTTACACAGAACCACTGCATTTCTGCTGTTTAGGGGGAATCGGCACCCATAGAGGAGTTGGTTTGGGAGGCATGATATAATGGCTCTGATTGGTGGCAGCTGTGGCTCTGGCAGATGAAGCACTGGGTGTGGCAGATGGTGGATGAAGTGACCATAGTGAGTGGGACCATTAGTGGTGGTAGCTGTCACCCTGAAAAGTGGCAATAAAATGGGGATAGCACTTTCAGACCTCTAGGTGAAAGGCACTGATGATTTACTTGTGTTATTAAATAAGGAGGGTTGATGTTCTCTAGTCTCTCAATCCTCCCGTGCCCACAGGGCCGGCTCCAGGCACCAGCTTGGCAAGCAGGTGCTTGGGGCGGCCACTCCGGAGAGGGGCAGCAGGTCCAGCTATTCGGCGGCAATTCAGCAGACGGTCCCTCACTCCCGCTCGGAGTGAAGGACCTCCCGCCAAAGTGCCGCCGCAGATCGCGATCGCGGCTTTTTTTTTTTTTTTTTTTTTGGCTGCTTGGGGCGGCCAAAACCCTGGAGCCAGCCCTGCGTGCCCATTTTCACATACTCACATTGCATGCTAAGTGCACAGGCACCTGCACATACTCACATGATCTGCTAAGCATGCGCACACACATATAGCCATTGCAAACTAATTTGATGAAGCAAACTGCTGTAAATGTTTGCAGACTGCTGCATGGCCAGCCAGTGACTTTAAGCTCTTTGAGGTCCATGGGAGATACTGTATGTCTTAAAATATATTTCTAACAGATATGGCAGTTGTTTCCTCTCTGATTTCTGGATACAAAATGGCCCAAAGCATGCTCAGAGAACAAGCTGCTCTCTGGCACATCCATATGACATTCATCCAGCTTCCTGCATCCTGATTTGATAGAGCTTTGACACCTCTCTGAATTCAATTGCAAACCAGGGAGTTTGGCTTGCAGCATTTTACAGAGCTACCTAGAAGCCTTTAAATTCAGTGTTGCACCTACCCCTCAACCCAGCCATACAATATATATATGTAGAAATGCATGGTCTGTGTGTATACTGTAATTGCTTATGTACATGGTGGACTACTGTTGGGTGTACAGGGCAGAAAAAGCCATTGAAGGGCTCTATAGAAGGGAAAAATGGCTACATCCAGATTGCCTCATCTTTTTGTAACCACCGTTATCTCCTCTACATAAAGTATGTATGACCCATTAGCCGTGTGTTTCCAAGGGGGCAGAGCAGTGGCTGGGATGGAGCTGCACTCAGCAGAACATGCTGGTACCAAACTGTGCTCCCCAAACTGTGGAAGAATCGTAGTGAAAGTTGCAGATAGGGAATGCTGCCTTTAACTCCAACTTGTGCACTCTTTAATTCTCTGAGAGGTCTCACAGTACAGCCATGTGGCAACACAGCTGTGGTAGCCAGGGACAAAGGAGAGCTGATAGGAAGAACCAGTCCATGTGGTTGGTTTGCAGTTCACTAAGTTGGGGATCCTTGATATCTACTGCTGCTTTTTGTTGGATCATAAGAGAAGTGAAAGGGCCAACAAATGTAGAGTTTTTGTATTAGTTCCCTTCTATGTGTGGTTTTATATAGGAAAGGAATGTATGGAACAGTTTAATGCAATGTTTGCAAAGCACTTTGAAAACATCTGAAGAAGAGCTCTGTATAAGCTCGAAATTTTGTCTCTTTTACCAACAGACGTTGCTCCAGTAAAATATATTACCTCACTCATTTTGTCTCTCTAATATCCTGGGACAAACACCACTACAACCACAGTGTAATGAGTCAATTAGATGACTGAAAGGGTGCCCCTTCTCTTGCTCTTTCTCTCACACACAAACAGATGGGTTCTGTGTTATACTTGTTTTACTGCTGTTTAACTCCAATGATCACACCTTAATTATGTGACTCTTTTTACTTAGAGCCCTAAATTATTTGGATTTCAGCCATATCATGCAATACCATGACAGTGGCAAACACCAGAAGCATTTGAACTATATAAGACGGTGGTATAAGATAGAGATATAAGATAGAACACCGTCTGGAACTTGGGCCTGTAGCATCCTAATTTCTTGACCTTCAGGGCATATTGCAAGGTGTGGAGATTACTGCAAGCTTTTCTAGCAGGGGTGACATTAAGACTTTTGGGGCTAGATTGTGGGTATTGGTTGCCCTTTTTGTTAAGATCCTTACTAACCAGAGGGCAATTGCATTTAACGTTACAAGGTGGTTTACATAGCATAGTGATTTGCTTCCAAAGAGTTATTTTAACTATAATATTTATGACTTGTATGAGAGCATAGGTGCAAGGTGCATACTTAAAAAAAATCAAATTCAATAAATATATAATGCTTGGTTCCAAATGGCAGTGTAGCATCCTCTCTACAACAAATTCAGAAAATTGCGAACAAAAAATGTGCTTTAGGTGAGCTAAATACAGAACAATATTTTGGTATAAAAAATCTTGTTTTAAGAGTCATGTTAGGCTTCTTACCTGTAAGACATGACATATATTTACAGTGACTCCTGGGGCCAGCTCTTCAGCTGATATATATTGCGGTAGCTACACTGATTTCAATTAGTGTGCTGATTTACATCAGCTGAGGAACTGCCCCCTAGAGGAATTCTACATGGTATAATCCTGCAGAGTGCAGCTGCCTCACCTTTCTCATCAATGGATTATTCTACATAAATTGCAGCCTGGGCTGGGGGGAGGTTTTAAAGGAAGAAAATAAACTTAAATCTAACACATTTTAAGAATTCCTCTTTCCTCTATCCTCACATACACAGGAAAACCTGGAGTGGATTAGACTTGGGTAAATTAGGGGAACACCTGTTCTTTGATACACGAGTTCCCAAACAAAAATATCAAATTCTAGTAAAAACACCCTAAAATAAAATGTTAATTTTAAAAGCAAACTATTTTATTTAAAAATTAATGTTGCATTACCTCATAATTTCCAAAAATGTGTGCAATCTGATATTTGGATGCAAAACTTCTAATTGGGTGTCCCTATCTTGGTTCATCATAGCACATCAAAGACTACTAAATGAGTAAATGATGTCATTTACATCAGTAGGAAAACAAGCAAGGAGTTGGAAAAACTTGAGGAAAAGTATGCCACATAGTTCTCACGGTGTTTGACCTAGTATTCTAATGTGGATTCCTTTCTGAAAACATGAAAATAAACAAAGGAGCAGAGATTAATTATCAAAATAGCAAAACGTAACTTACTTTGTAGGGTTTTCACACTCCTTAAATGATTAAAGTGTGGGAAATTGTGTTCCTGTGCTTTATGAAAAGTAACAGGTGTCCACCAAGCTGCAGTGAAGCAAAATGACATGCTCTTTAGTATATTGTTTATGAGATGATCAGTACATCCATATCCCTCCCCTCCTAGTGAGTATGATTTCAACTTCTTCCTGAAAATAAGTATCATAAATGTTTCCAGTAAATATTCTTTCACACCAGCTATAATTTCGGAGAACTGAGACACTCTGCCTAACCTTTCTAGATAAGAATTTCTAACAGAGAATAAGTACAGTGGCATTTTTTTGTAATGCTTTATTTGAAACAGTGGAACACTTCGATTAGAGATGGCTCGAGCAGCAGTTTTGCACCTTATGGAAAATGTTGCCAGAGAGAGTTTGTTCCAAAGTCTTGAGAGTGTTTACATCTTTAAGAAGTCAAATTAGCCTGTCATGGATTTGGTTCATCTCTTGATGTGTTATGGCCTCCTCTCTGCTTACCCTGTGCTAGCCTTATAGTTTGCTGGTGGTAGCAAAATAAACTATAGCCTTTGTTGGACATCATAATTGCTGCCTTGCTCCTTGTCTCTCCAGGGCTGACAATACCTATTGCCTACTGAATCCTTACCAATTGGCTTTATGGGGATGCTTATCAAACATAAACTTTCATTAGGTTCCTAGTGAGAAGCCTCAAGCTTCTTTGTGACAGCTAGTTGGGAATTCTTTGACTAATTTTTTTAAATCAAAAATGACACATTTAAACAGGAACTTTTCACTGGAAAGAGTTGGTTTGGGAAAAAAATATCAACTCAACAAAATTTTGGAAAAAAAGGTTTGAAATTGTTTAAACATTTATATTTCCTTTTTTAAATGAAAAATTCCTCTTTTCTAGTTTGAAATGACTTTTCATTTAAAAATTCAGCTAATAGTAAATACAACGTAAAAAAACAAAATTGCAAAATAATCAAAATATTTTCAATTGACCTGAACTAAATATTTTTCAGAATTTTGATTTATGATTTTTTTCTAAATCTCAAAAATATCTATATGATGGGGAAAAAAAGTTTTGCCTTGACCTATTCTTAGCAATACATAAGACTGATATGGCTACCTGGAATAAATTGGGTATCTCTGAAGAGGGAAATCTTAAACTGTTACTTTATATGCAAGGTACTGTACTAGCTTTGGGACCTGGAAATGATATATGGATAAATTTAAATATCTGTTAACCATTGACCCAAATGGACTCCTGACTTTCAAGCTATGGGATATTTTTTAATATATGCCGCCAGATGTAAAATAAAATTATATATATATATAAAAAAAAAACTTTTCTAGAAATCTCTGTTGTGCACCTTTATCAAACTGAATATGCACTAAATGGGGCAGATAGTATGTATTTGCTCTCTCATGCATAGTTTAATACACCATCAGTCTATAACTTATAACTCAACTGCTAGCAGAGCACCTCACCCTCCCTGATTGAACTAACCTCATTATCTCCATACTGATTTATACCTGCCTCTGGAAATTTCCACTACTTACATCTGAAGAAGTGAGGTTCTTACCCACGAAAGCTTATGCTCCCAATACTTCTGTTAGTCTTAAAGGTGCCACAGGACCCTCTGTTGCTTTTAACTTTTATGTTGTGTTTTTTATAAGAGACCAAAAAAATGTAGAATAATGCTTCTTAAATGTTATGTCTTTCCTAAGATATTTGCAAATTTCAGTGATCTACCCTTCAGAACACTCCTGGGACTATTAAGTAGTCAAATTTTTGTTATCTCCATTTCACAAATGGGAAAACTGAGGAAGAGATTGTTCAAATGATAGACAGTATCTGCAGTGACACAAGAAATCTGTGGCAGTGAGGAATACAGCCTTGATTTTCTGAATCTCTTTCATGTATTTTAACTATTAGATAAGCTACACACTCAAGCACCTCTTTCCTTTCAATTTATTTTTTATTTGGATTTACAGAAAGCCTCTATTGCGCCCCATGCTACACTCTAGGCACCCATCCTGTAAATTATAATACACAATACAGAAATAGAAGGGAACTGTTCATATGTAAATAACTACCAGACCCTTTCAATTCTCACCTTAAAATCTGGGAGAGGGGGAGAGAGGTTTTGGCACATGCCTGGAAGATTAACAAATCCAAGGTCTGGTGGCTCAGGATTGGGGAATAAGTTTCAAAGTCATGCCCACTCCTGCCCTGCCAGCAACTCTCTTCTATTTATGGTGAGGGAGCTCAATCTCAGGTACCTCTGCTGATCTGTGCTGAACTCTATTACAGCACTATATGGTTCCAATGAGTTGTCCTGTCCAGAGCTGATATAAGTTTCACCAACACTTCTGGCTACTTTCCACAACCTACCAACAGTATTCTGTTGTTTTCTGCCTAAGGCCGAGCCAACTAAACATCATCCAAGCTGCAAGTTGAGAGATATTTGCTTATTTGTTCCACCGTCGTAGCCAGGTCTCAGACTACAAATGTAGAAGCGTCATCAACAAAATGAATGCATCACTGCAAATATATCTTCACATTCTCCCAGCAGCCTCATATGCTCGTAAAACAAGAGGGGTAACATCTACTGCTCTGTCCCAAAGCTAGTGTTGCCATCTTTCATAATTTTATCGCAAATCTAATTATAGTTTTTTTCCTAAATCCCTAGCTTCTGAAGTCATGTGAATGATTGAGAACCTCAGCTCTCCCTCTTTTTTTAAGTAAGCTTCTAGCCCTTATGGTCGCAGTGAAAATGTGGCACCCCCTCCCCTGCAGTGTATCCCAAGGGCTCAAAAGCCAGAAGGCAAATAAAAAGAACACCAAAATGTACTACTAATAAATGGTTTAAAAATCATTTTTATTTGTTTATTTAATCTCAATTTTTGGAGCTTGACTCGGGACTTTTGAATATTTGGTGTTAACAGTACTAAGTTTGCTCACTTTCTTCAATTACCACTTACCAGTTACCACTGATGTTTCCACCTCACTCTCCTAGTAAGAGACAAAGAATGCCATATCGGCACCTTCTCTGATCTTTGAGACCAGAAGCAGCACTCTGTTGCCATCTTACCTTACCAGTCATAGCAGGTACATCATGAAATAGCGCAAGTTCTCTCCACAAAAGCCAAACAGAAATCCAAAGCCTGAAATAGTCTTACCTTGCTATTTGCATAAGGTGATCAGATGTCCTGATTTTATAGGGACAATCCTGATATTCAGGGCTTCTTCTCATATAGGCATCTATTACCCTCCACCCCCATCCAATTTTTCACACTTGCTATCTGGTCACCCTCTATCTATATATAGGGTGTATAATCATTCATTTCTATTTAGTAAAAAGAGTGGAGTTGGAAGAATGCAATCAAAGGAGATTATTGGGCCAGATTCTCTCCTGAACCAACATCCATTCAACAAATGTGTGTGTGTGTGTGTGTGTGTGTGTGTGTGTGTGAGAGAGAGAGAGAGAGAGAGAGAGAGAGAAAGAAAGAGTTATAGCTCCCTTATTTTCTAGCTGCTGCAGCCCTGACATAAATTAACTGATGACAACTGGCTGTGGTTCCTATGTGGGATAACTGTGAACTGGCAGTAGCAGAGCCCCTTTCTCCCACTCCCTGTCATCTCACCTATGCCATGCTGGGAAGGGGTAACTAGTGTTGAAGATGACTCTGCCAGGTTTGCACCACTTGAGAATTCCTCTCGGCAGGTGTGGCCAGGTTCTGGCTCCTTTGTGCCAGCACACATGAGCCCAGGGCAGATAATCTTGTCTTTCTTCTAATGTGTCTTTCACAGTGCCTCCTTCTGCTATATTTTTATATATACAGTTTATGCAGTATACTGAAGTAGATATAGCACACTATGTCCAAGCTGACTTTTTTTTGTTAAGTATACTCTGTTTCTTTGTGGATGGGTTGACTTTGGTTTGTTCAATGCTTGTTGCCAACACAGTAAATCAATTCTACATGACACTTTTCCTCAGGAATATAACCCAGCTCTCTTTTTGTATAAGATTCTGAAAGGAAGCTTATAGTGGATGTCTCCCATGCAACCAGATTCATTCCTTGTATTGATTTCCAAAAGTCTAAAATAGGACAGCAGTGCATCAAGTTATTGAACACTTAAGAATAATCTGCTTGAGGTTTTTTTTTTTAGTTGTCATAAAAAATTGATGTTTTACAGACCCAGCTGTTGTTTAAACTATGAATGATTTATTGAGGTAAAGGTTAAGGTATTATTTTCTGTTCTGATCTTTTTGGCCTTTTATCTGCATCTGTGGTGTGGGATCTAATAATAATTTGCTGCACACAGAATGGATCTCATACTTGGTAATTCAGATGGGAGCAAAATGGCATAGTCACCCAAGAAAACCTGCACTTGAAATGGAACTTCAACAAGCCCAGAAAGGCCAGGAATTTTAGAATTAAGGACCCAATGTGTACTCCCCAGGTGTAGGATGGCTCACACTACCAATATCCTGCCGTGGAAACTAGACTGTTTTAAATATTGTTTTATTGTTTATTATTTATTTGTTTATTTATTTTATTCATTTATTATTTGTGAATTGCTTTATGGGTTTGTAAGATGGATGTGCTAACCAGTAACTTATCTGTAGAGGAGATCTGAGGTAAATTTGCTCATGTCCCAACTAACAATGAGCCAATTTATATTGATGTCGTCCTTATGCTATCCTGTGGTTTACTTATTTTTCCTATCCTGTAGTCTTTAGTTAAATACTTGAATTTTAGCAAGATTAGGGAGGATGGTCTTACGGCTAATGCATGGGACTATAAGTAAGAAGATGTGGGTTCTATTCCTGGCTTTACTGTAGATTTCCTATATTACCTTAGGCAAGGTGGGTGAGGTAATATCTTTTATTGTATCAACTTCTGTTGGTGAAAGAGACAAGCTTTCGAGCATAAAGAGGCTCTTCTTCAGATCTGAACACGAGCTTTCCATAAGCACAAAAACTTGTCTCTCTTATATTCTGTATCAACACAGCTAAAACAACTCTCCAAATTACCTTGGGCAAGTCATTTATCCCCTCTATGCTTCAATTATCCCATCTATAACATCAGGATAATAAGACTTTCTTCATAAGGTTGCTCTGAGGCTTACGTCTTTAGTAAGCCTTATTCTCCACCACACCAGTGTAACTCATTGATTTCAGCCAAGATATTCCTGATTTACACCAGCATGAGACAATTAGGCCCTGTAACTGCAAATACTCAACCTTCAAATACAAGGCTTGGTAGAAGTACAAAGTATTACTACTAGTAGGAATAATAATAAATTATGTTTGCTTATGGAAACTCAGAAGAGGCAGCCAATATCCTAAATGTTTAGACTCTGGAACCAGCCATACTAGCAGTTTTATTTCGTTTTGGAGTGGCTAATAATGTCTGATATGCCTTTTCTTCTAGATGGTTAGCCTAGTTGGGGAGCATTGCATATAGATCTTCTGGTGATGATATGACAATGATTGTGGTGCGCTGGCTTGTGAGAACGTGTATCAGTGCTCCCTACTGGAATGTGGTATACCTACCTGTGTGTAAGAATTCCCTCTCATTGCTGAGTTTGATGGAGCTGTTCTTTTAGCTTGGGAAGAGTTTCTGTTTTCAGAGCCTACTCTCTTTGGTTTCAGACCCAATGCCTCTTCTTAACTTAATAGCAAGAAATGCTCATTTTTTTGGCAATGTGATTTCTCTCTCAGTAGCATTACATTCCAAATATGATGCTTTCCTCACATCATGTAGTCACATGGTGGTTCTTCATGCAGGCAGTTATGATGTGGCATGCTGAGGAACTTCATTGTCAGCCCTTCATTAACCAAGTGCCGGTTTCTCTATAAAGAATGCCGTCAGAGTTTTAGGGAAACACCTCGGTATTGCTAAAATTTGGCATTTTCTCTTCAGGTAGAAAATGCAAACACTTTAAAAAAGGTGGGGAGGGAGTGTAGGGTTCCTGACCTCATTGGAAAAGAAAGCATGTTTTTATCAGAATCAAAATCTGTTTGTAGCAGAATATAAATTCTTTTGTAAGTAATCTAATTAAATTGTATTTGGCTCCACAAGCTGAGTGCCGGTATATTGCTTATTAAAATGTTCTTTTTTCTTAATCCATCATCTTTGATAGAATCACAGCAGCTCATCACTGCTCCATGTAGAAAAGCACCCCAGGAAGTGGCACCTGTTATCTTGAATGGCATTTCTTCCTTCCTCAGTAATTACTTGTGCACATCATATTTGCATAAGAGTCTTGATGACTTCTTCAGCAATCACTGGCTTTAGATTGTTGGCCTGTTATTTCCCACCCCACCCCCTCCATCTTTTTAAACCCACGGCTTGAAGAACTTGACTCCACAAAAGAACTGTATCGTCTTTTAAGACTTTTGGGTGACTGTTAATAATGCAATCACCTTAAACCTCTGCCAAACACTTTTATATCACATATAGCTTTCAGTTTGTTTTGGAAATAGTCTTACCAGGTTTATGTTTAAAGTATATTATATAATATTTGGGCCAAGCTATCAAAAGCCTAAAAGACCTCAAACATGAAACTATATTGTCTGCCTAATTTAGGAGGCAGGCCCTCAGCTGGTGTAAATCATGATAGCTCTAGTGAAGCTGATGAAACAATGTGATTTACTCCAGCTGAGGATCAGCTCCTTAGTATTAATAGTATACCCATCATTGTGATATCTAGTCACCACTAGTAGTAAGCTAGTGGTAAAATATGAATGAAGAAGAGATGTTTACGGAGAATACTGTAATTCATATTACACACACTCTGTTAGCTGCATGTAATAATATGGGGTGAGTTGTTAGGTCTTGTCTACATTAGAATGTTCCAGCAGTGGATCTGTCCTGTCAGAGCCATGCATCCTCATGCATGAGTGGTTGGATGGAGGAATTAAGAATTAAAGGGACAATACCAAGAAGTTCAGGACTAAAATTTGGTACAGTACTAATAGGGTTTTAAAAATATTTAATATAATATCAGCAGTTTAAGCAAAATGAATAGTAGATAGACATTGAAAGGATGAAGAAATTCCAATAGGAGAAGAGTAGGTTACAGTGTTTCACATTGCCACTATATGATAGCACTCTCTCTCTCTCTCTCTCTCTCTCTCTCTCTCTCTCTCTCAAACAAAATAATTTAGGAAGTTATGGTATGTTGTACCCTTTACTTGATGATACTCACCTCCTTCCAACCACACACAAGAACTAGGGCCCTGTTGTTAAGTGATCTTGAGTTTACTATAAAACATAAATAAAAGAACAAATTTTATATCTCAAGCATTCATAGGCCACCAAACACTGCAATTTCAATGTAGCACAATAAAGTAACTGAACTTCTTCTTCAAGTGTGTGTTGGTGTGGATCTCACTGTGCATGTGCATGTGTCTCATGAACTCCAGATTGGACATTGCTAGTCAAAAAATTATTGGTGCTGTGCATGCATGCTGAGCCTCCTTGTGCTCCTGTAAGAGGTTATAAAAGGCTAAGCAAGTACATTTCCCTCACAATTTGAAGTCCATGGTAACTGAGGACTCCAAAAAAGCAGGGATGGTGAGGGTGAGGGAGGAGAGCCACATTGATGACAACATCTTAAAGCACAGTTCAGTAGGATAAGTAACTGTTCTTTCTTGTCCGAGTATGTCAGTGTGGATTCCAATGTGAGTTACTCACAGGCAGAAATCCCCTCAGGATGCTGGGAATGAGGAGTTTCAGCTGCATCAGCCCATCAGTGACTATAATACTGCTCTCCCGAACTTGGCATCTGATCTAGCAGCTAAGTCCAGGCATAGTGTTTAACAATGATCACTGGGTTATTCCATGTTGTTGCCTTACAGATTTCTGATACTGGCACATAACTGAAGCAAGTAGAGAATGCTGCTTGTGCTGTGGTGAAGTGAGCCTTGACATTTGGTGGGAATGGTAGACAAGCCATGTTATCCATTTTCATATCCTATGTGATGAGATGTTCTTAATTTATGTTACCAGCTATGGCTAGAAATACATGGGCAACAGTCTGAATGGTTTAGCACTGTCAGTGTAATAAAGAAAAGCCCTAAAGACATCTAGCATATGTGATTTCTCTTCTCCCAGTGCAGAGTGTGGCTTTGGGAAGAAAATGGTAAGGTTGATTGGATTAGATAAAATTCTGAGACTACCTTAGGAATGATCTTCAGGTGAGGTCTCAACACCATTTTGTCTCTATGAACTATACTCACTCTTCTGGCCAAAAAAATAGCTGCTAGGAAGACAGTCTTCAGAGTGAGGTGGTGTAGAGAACATTCTGATAGGGTCTAACAAAGGCTCCATAAACCTCAGGAGGACTAGGCTGATGTCCTGGGCAGAGTATGTTCTCTGACCAGTGGGTAAGAATTTAATAGTCTTTTTAGAAACTTGGATATTGTTGAGTAAGAACAGACTGAACACAACTGTACAGGTGGATGGCAAGCTCAGCTTACTACAAGCTGGACCTAAATAAAGTTGAATGAAAAGCACACCGGCTTTAAATACCATAAGGATCATTGGTATTGAGGGCTGGCCTGGGTTCAGACAATGTTAAGCTGCCAATGTCAAGAACCTCATCAATTCAGAATAATATGTTCTTCTGGTTGATGTTTTCCTGCTCTGTATCAGGATTTTTTAGACCTGCAGGGAGCAATCTCTGGCCATGATATTCAGCCAGACAAAAGCCATGCTCTTATGTGCAGTTACTTTGAATATAAATGTAGTATCTAGCCATAGTGTTCTGAGATCAGGTCTGAGACCTGGATTGGAGGATAAATGGACATCTATGATGGGTCTGTCAGCAGAAATTACCTCAGCCAGTATGGAGTTATGAGAATGATTGTGGCCTTGTCTCTCTTGATCTTGGAAATCACCTTGGGAGTCAGGAAAAGTGGTGGAAAGGCATATAGAAGGCATTGAGACCACTGCAAAAGGAAACTAATTCTGGGCTCGCACCCTTTCTGGGGCAAAAGTTCTAGCACTTGGTATTGACGTTGGTGTTGAACAGGTCTATCATCAGGACTCTCCGACACAGGACTACCGGTTCTATGATGGAGCTCTGCAAAGATCACTTGTGAGCACTAACAAATTGTCTACTCAGGAAGTCCTCCAGGTTGTTGTTGATTCCAGGGAGGTGGGCAAAATCCAATCTCTTAGGGGTGCGCAACCTAGAGTGGGATCCACACTGAAATGTCAAAAACCCACAGTTACTGTATGGTAAATAAACATAATAAACCTGTTTATATACATAATTTTTAAATAATTCAAAATAATATGCAGGATACAAGGTTTATGATGTGTGTTAAAGTAAGGATTAATTCTTCTTTATAATAGTAATGTATTATATGAAAATAATAAAAAATACTCACTCAATGAAAGTATTTTTTATTAAACATATTTTTCAAATAAATTAAAACATTTATTTTTGGTTAGACATGGTTCTTCAATGTTTAAAACCCAACACAAAATGATGCTGCAGTCCATGCTAGAGAACTGGAAAAGGAAACTGCTCAGTTGAGGGTCTGATTTAAAGCCCATTAAAGTCAGCAGAAAGATTCTCTGAGTTCCTGATCCAGAAAGTATGTCTTTTTCGGATTGTCTGTTCTGCATGTCAATGTGGCTTAAGAACATGCTTAAAGTGCTTTACTGAAGATGTATGGATTTAAGAATATGCTTAAGTACTTACCTGAATTGGGACTCAAGTTTGATGCAAAGAGTAAGACTTAATATTCATATATTATGAAGAAGAAAATACATTTTTAAAATTTTTGCAGTTTACCAGTTTAAATTGTCAGTAAGTTGGGTAAAGACTTTTAAAATATGATTTATTTTGACAGCATCACTTTCTGTGATTTGGTCACTGTGGGAGAAAGGCAATTCATTACATAAGCTCTCCACTTCTCAGTTAGCTCTACCACTTTCCAGCACAATGCTGTGTATTTCTTACTTGGTCATCAGTTTCCACAGTAGGTCAAACTTTCTGCTAAACTGTTTGGCGTCCTATAGAGACAGAATCTATGACTTTTTAAGGCTTGCTTAGCCTGGAAGATCTCAGGTCTGCATTAAAAAATAACCATTTAATCAGAAGAAAATTCTCACTCCTGAAAAGTTCGGATTTTACAGAAAATTTCATATAGACACCCGAACTGCCACACTATACAATCAAAGAAAGCTTTGTTAAATATTTTAAAAAAATAAATATATCATTTTGTGACATATTGCATATCACTATGTAGAACACAATCTTTAACTTGAAAATTGATTGTGTGTGTCTGTAGATAGTTGGTTGTGTGACTGTGTACCTCTGTGGGTAGGTTTGCATTCTGATAAGTAGATCTGGGTAACATAAAAGTACCACTTTTTTGATTTGCAGGCATTTGTGTACAAAATCTTTTATTTTCCATGGGAATTTTCAAATTTTATCCAAGATCAAGTGTTGCTAATTTGCTCCAAAACTAAAGTAATTTTCCCCCACCCCTGTAGAAATTGCCATTTATTAGGGATAGACATTTATTTCAGAAAAAAATGAAAAAGGATGAGATGAACCTGCTATTCAACATCTTTGCTTTATCAGCTGACACTAAGCATTTTAACTTGTCCACAGGAAGCAGGTTCTATTAAATTAATCTGCTCTTTTAATCTGATTTGCATGTGTAAAATTGCTTTTTCATTTGTGTATTGTACTTCAAGCACATCCTTCTAAGATCTGTTAAGTAATTTCACAGTTAAGTGCTTGAGTGTTCTTAAGGAGACATTTGTAAGTGTCTTCCCTCACTGGGCTCATAGAAAGTTGACCAAGACCAAATATATATATATATATATATATATATATATATATATATATATATATATATATATATATATATATATATATATTAAATTCCACTTCAGATTTATAGATTAAGCTAGTTTTGAGAAGCAGAAATGAGACCCTAATCCTATAATGAAAATATGTAGATTGACCTCAGTGGTGCTCTGTGCAGATGCAGGGGTTTGTTTACATGCATCTCGCTGCAGGATCTGGGCCTAAATTTCATGCTCCTCACTAATTAATGTTGGAGCCCCTCACTCTCTCTTTGAATTATGGATAGACATTTTTAACGCACAGAAGCAGTTGTCGGTCTGTCTTTTTTTTTTTTAAATCAAAGCTTTTTACACTAATGAGGTTGCTGTTTCATACATCGTTGTTATATGGGGAAGTGAGCAGAGTGGATTGCTTTGCAGTGGCACTAATTTAATAATTAAAAATTGATCAACAAAAGGCATTATCGGATCAGTATGTGGTCATAATCCTTGTGTAGAGTGTCTCTCCTCTAGCTGCCACAGGAATTATGAATATTCAAAACTTTGGCAGATCAGCAGGAGGGAAGCAAATGAGTCTGGCACAAGAGCATCTTGAATTTTTTTGAAAACGTCCTCTGAAACTCCATGTGTGGCATCCTCTGGATTGCATAAAAAGACAGCCGTTCCCGGGCCTTAGTGTAGGTGTTATTCTGTTTTTAAAAAAAATAAGCTATGCATACATCATTTTCAAAATAAAATGGAAAACTGAGAATAAGGTAATAGACTGAATGGAAATATGAAAAAAAAAACAATTAACTGACAACAAATTACTTAGAATATGAAGATTTGTTAAATGTCCAAAATCTTTGTAGAAACGTTAATAAACTATATAATAATGTAAAGAAGCATGGTCTGATGTGTTGAAATCAGAGCTTAACCCCTCATAGGAGACATAGAGTCATAGACTTTAAAGTCTAGTCTGACCTCCTGAACAACGCAGGCCACAGAATCTCACCCACCCACTCCTGTAATAAACCCCTAACATATTTCTGAGCTATTGAAGTTGTCAAATCATGGTTTAAAGACTTCAAGGTGCAGAGAATCCTCCAGCAAGTGACCTGTGTCCCACCATGGCCTCTGCCAATCTGCCCTGGAGGAAAATTCCTTCCTGACCCCAAATATGGCGATTAGCTAAACCCTGAGCATGTGGGTAAGACTCACCAGCCAGACACCCAGGAAAGAATTATCTGTAGTAACTCAGATCCCACCCCATCTAACATCTCATCACAGGGTATTGGGCATATTTACCGCTAATAGTCAAAGATCAATTAATTGCCAAATTTAGGCTATCCCATCATACATCCCCTCCATAAACTTATCAAGCTCAGTCTTGAAGCCAGATATGTCTTTTGTCCCCACTGCTCCCCTTGGAAGGCTGTTCCAGAACTTCACTCCTTTGATGGTTAGAAACCTTTGTCTAATATCAAGTCTAAACTTCCTGATGGCCAGTTTATATCCATTTGTTCTTGTGTCCACATTGGTACTGAGCATAAATAATTCCTCTCCCTCTCTGGTATTTATCCCTCTGATATATTTATAGAGAGCAATCATATCTCCCCTCAGCCTTCTTTTGGTTAGGCTAAACAAACCAAGCTCTTTGAGTCTCCTTTCATAAGACAGGTTTTCCAATTCTCAGATCATCCTAGTAGCCCTTCTCTGTACCTGTTCCAGATTGAATTCATCCTTCTTAAACATGGGAGACCAGAACTACACACAGCATTCCAGATGAGGTCTCACCATTGCCTTGTATAATGGTACTAACACCTCTTTATCTCTACTGGAAATACCTCGCCTGATGCATCCCAAGACCGCATTAGCTTTTTTCACAGCCATATCACATCGGCGGCTCATAGTCATCCTGTGATCAACCAATACTCTCCTCCTCTGTTACTTCCAACTGATGCGTCCCCAGCTTATAACAAAAATTCTTGTTATTAATCCCTAAATACATGACCTTGAACTTTTCACTATTAAATTTCATCCTCTTGCTATTACTCCAGTTTACAAGGTCATCCAGATCTTCCTGTATGATATCCTGGTCCTTCTCTGTATTGGCAATACCTCCTAGCTTTGTGTCATCCACAAACTTTATTAGCACACTCCCACTTTTTGTGCCAAGGTCAGTAATAAAAAGATTGGATAAGATTGGTCCCAATACCAATCCCTGAGCAACTCCACTAGTAACCTCCCTCCAGCCTGACAGTTCACCTTTCAGTATGACCCATTGTAGTCTCCCCTTTAACCAGTTCCTTATCCACCTTTCAATTTTCATATTGACCCCCATCTTTTCCAATTTAACTAATAATTCCCAATGTGGAACTGTATCAAATGCCTTACTGAAGGTACTCCAGTCATGACTACTAATCTACCATGTTTCTGTTATCCCTATAATATCTGGTTTCACTTCCTGCACCAGTAACTCTAGTTCCTCCATTTTGTTACCTAGGCTCCTCACACTGGTGTACAAACATCTTAATTTTTGCTGTTTGGCTTTGCTCACATTCTTTACCCAATTAGGCACAGACATTCTACCGCCAGTATCACCTGTTCCCTCTGGCTGCAAGTCCTCTCAATTCCTATTCTCCTTTGCAATCCTCTGCAACCCATCCTGTGTCCTCCTGGGGCTCATATTTGGTGGTGTTATCTCCATTTACTCTTCTCCTCTTCCTATTGAACTAGTTGCTCTTCTCTTTTTCCTTGCCCTCCCACCTTCAGTGACCACCTGCTGTGCCCCTTCTTCATTTTCCAGATCCGCTAACTTGTTCCTGAGCTCTATTTCTCCTTCACCAGCCCGTGTTTTCCTCTGCCTGGTTCTTTGAGTCACATGCTTCCACTGTCCACTTTCCTCACCCAGCAGTCTCCCCTCAGAGTTCTTTGGTCCTGCTTCCATCTGCAAGTCTGAGCTTTTCCCTTCAGCCTCCTCATGTCTTTGCTCCATCATCTGCTCAAACCCCCTTCTAATCTCAACCAGAGTTTCCACCTGCATCTCCAATCCTCAGATCTTTTCTTCCATCAGCTCTATCAGGCGACAATTCATGAAGATGAAAGTCTTTTCAGGTACCCCCTCCAGGATCATGTACATACCTCAGCTTCCACATCCAGTCATCTTCATTGTGTCTTCCCAGCACACTGCCCCTACCAGCCTCTACAAATGCCTTCTCCTCCAACAGAACTCCCACTCAAACTCCCCTGTTTACAGCTAGATTGGGTGCTTAAAACTAATACAGTAACACACTAGCTATTTCAATTATTTATATTTACTATAGAGTATACTATACTGTAGAGTAATTAGCTATTATGTATAATTATTATCTGTACACATACTCTATGTGTGTGTGTGTGTATGTATGTATGTATTTGTATGTGTGTATATACACACACACACACCCCTATATACACCTATATGTATATATACCTACACTATATATTTACACATGTAGGTGTGTACACCTATGTAGGGTATGTGTGTTTTGGGGTTTTTTTTATATAACTTATAAAGGAGCAAAACAAACCATCTCTCCAACATATTTATGTATATATAAATATGGTATGGAAGTGATATCCATGTGATAAAAAATATAACCGGGTGATACATTTGTTTACTGTGCACCTAATAACCACAATCTCATTTGTCCTCTACCCAGTAATCCTTGGGATTTATTCCAACATTCAAATCTCTTGAGCATCTTCAAATAAACATGACTTTTAAAATGTAAACTGCCAAATAAATGTTTCCTCTTTCCCCTCTCTCCCAATGGTATACACTGCACTCCCTTCCAGCCCTAGAACAGTCTGAGATAAAGGCTTTAAAGTCAGGAGCCCCAATCTTCAAATAGTATAAGTTGTCATAGTGCCATTGACTTCAACTAACCAACAGATTACACAGGTTGAGGATCTGGCTCATGCTATATTTTGGTCTGGAAAAAGCTGTTCTACATATTTCCAGAGATGGTTATTTTATACCCAGGGAATATATGCTGATGTAATATAGAAGTTTTATCAGCATAAGCTTGGGATGGGCATATTAGGAGCAGATGTTGTTTGCTTTATCACATGTTTTGCAGAACAAGAGGAGGCAACTAGTTTTCTCCCTCATCCCCAGTTCAGGGCCCAGTCTTGCAAACCCAATTTATATTGTTAATCCCCACACAAATAGTGTTATTGAACCCCATAGAACTACTCATGTGAGTAAAAACTAGCCAGTGAGGGAGTTTTCAGAATTAAGGGCCAGGCAGTGTTCATTGGGCCCTAAGTTTAAAATTATATTTTATTAGATGGCCTTGCCTGCCTTATAAATAATACTTAGTTGATAAATTATTTTGAAATGATATACATATTTTATTAAAATGAGATTAAAACACTAATATTTTTTCAGTAATTACAGGTTAGATAATGACTATTTATATAAGTGAAGGAATAATGTGGTAATTAGGAATAACATTTGACACATAATGAACAAATTATTAGTATCATGAACTGTTTTCTCATCTGTTTTTTACATTGCTCTTGTATGCTGCTGTCTACATCTCATAAAGAATGGTAGACAGTGATTATAAAATATAGTGAGTTTTAGATACTACTTTTTCTCCATTGCTTGGCTGAAATAGCAACAATCATTCTGAAGTTTAGCCTGAAAACCATCTTTCTTCTGGTTTACTCCTGACATGCTGAGTATAGGTTTTAAAAAAATACACCTCTACCTCGATATAACGCTGTCCTCGGGAGCCAAAAAATCTTACCGTGTTATAGGTGAAACCACGTTATATCGAATTTGCTTTGATCTTCCAGAGTGCGCAGCCCCGCCCCCACCCCCGGAGCAGTGCTTTACCACGTTATATCAGAATTCGTGCTATATCGGGACGCGTTGTATCGAGGTAGAGGTGTATTTTGTGCCCACCATTCTTGAGAGCATTGATAAAAGGAGATCCAGCTGTTTTTATTTATATCTAGTTTTATGTGTGTTTCTTTGTAGCTTCATGGCATGACCATGCCAATGTAGTTTAGCAGTTTAAATATATGACAGGGAGCTAGAAATAGCGGAGTTTTAACCCTGTTCTGCCAGCCACTAACTGTCTCCTTAGGCAAGCCACTCATAACTCCTCTTGTCTGTAAAAGGGAGATAATAACACTTGCCTATTTACCCTGACAGGGATGTTTGGAGGATTAATTATTTAATGAGTATGAAGTTCTATTTAATAGCCAAGCATTGTTGTTAATATGTTTGCAGCCAATTAGAATGCTCAATCTAAGCAGCATAATGTTTTAGAACATCAAAATGTAAGTTTAGCAAAGGGTTGTAATATTAGAACAACTCATTAATTCACATTTTACAGAGCACTGTAACAGGATATTAATACTCCATTCTGTGTCTGATGGGGAAAGACTAGTACCCTCACTCATTGTGCAGTCACATTATTGCAGTTGCTTGCCCTTGTTATACAGATTTCTAGGTAGCCTGGCCTTTAAGGGAATGTGACTGTGCTCTCATCTGAAGGGAATTAGGGTGGGATCCATGAAAGTGCTTAAATGCCTAAACCCACAAGCTAAGCACCTAAGTGTCAGGTTTAGGCTCTTAAGAAAACAATTTTGGTTCCACTGCAATCCACAAAACTTCTGTGGAACCTTAAGTTTTTTCAGAGCAAAAGTTTCCTAGGTGCCTATGTTTCTGCCTATGGGAATGCACATTGCTGCCTCTCTCTAGGCATTTGGACACCTATCCCATGCCTAAGCCTCAGAGTAATTCATGAACTGGGGGAAGGTAGGTGTTCGCTGCATAAGTCTTCCGTGGGTCATGATCCGCTGGGTCAGTCCCATTCCAAATTTTGGCCAGAGGAGGAGGTGATGGTGCCAACCTTATAACTTTTATCTCAGTGGGTTGGAGCACTTGCCTAGGATGTGGGAGACCCAGGTTCAATTTCCCCCTCTCTGCTAGGGTGAGAGACTATTTGAACAGGGGTCTCCACCTGCCAGGAGAGTGCTCTAACCACTGAGCTGTATTCTGGTGTGGGGCTCCCTCAGTCTCTCCTGGTGAAGCTGTTGAACTCTGGATAAATAATGAAAGAATGGTGGGGAAAAGGGAAGAGAACCTCCCAGGTAGGTGTCCTAACCACTAGACTACAGAGTCAAAGTCATTCTTTCTCTGTCTTTCTTGCCCTCTCCCCCCCAAGACTATTCCAGTGTGGATAAATAATTAAAAAGTCATTGTTCCCATTTCCCTTGCCAGCATAACAGTTCTTGCTTTAGCTCTGGTCATCTACACAGACTGTGCATGAACAGTCTTTCTTCTGGGTGGTCTGGCAGTGTTTCCATCCAGCGAGAAGAGATCAGAGCTGTTGAGCAGAACTGCCTGAGGCTCAGAGCCCGTGAAGAGATGAGAAAGATGAACCTCAGGGCCAGGGGAGCTTAAAGTCTGAACAGGGTCTATTGAGCACAGCAGCTGGGGCTGCTGAGAAGTGCCACTGTAGAGACCTGATGAAACAGCCAAGACATATCTATATCTAGATATATATAGATTAGAGCTGTCAAGCGATTAAAAAAATTAATCGTGATTAATCGCACTGTTAAACAATAATAGAATACCATTTATTTAAATATTTTTCTATGTTTTCTACATTTTCAAATATATTGATTTCAATTAAAACACAGAATACAAAGTGTACAATGCTCACTTTATATTTATTTTGTATTACAAATATTTGCACTATAAAAAACAAGACATTTTATTTTTCAATTCACCTAATACAAGTACTGCAGTACTATCTCTCTGTCATTAAAGTTGAACTTACAAATGTAGAATTATGTACAACAAATAACTGCATTCAAAAATAAAACAACATAAAACTTTAGATCCTACAAGTCCAATCAGTCCTATTTCTTGTTCAGCCAATCGCTAAGAGAAACAAGTTTGTTTACATTTACAGGAGATAATGCTGCCTCCTTCTTGTTTACAATGTCACTTGAAAGTGAGAACAGGCATTCACCTGGCACTGTTGTAGCTGGTGTTGCAAGATATTTACATGCCAGATGTGCTAAAGATTCGTATGTCCCTTCATGCTTCAACCACCATTCAAGAAGACATGCGTCCATGCTGATGACAGGTTGTGCTCGACAGCAATCCAAAGCAGTGTGAACCAATGCATGTTCATTTTTATCATCTGAGTCAGATGCCACTAGCAGAAGGTTGATCTTCTGGGGTGGGGGGGGGGGTGTTTCGGGTTCTGTAGTTTCTGCATCGGAGTGTTGGTCTTCAGCTAAAGTGTTCTTGAAACGAACATGTGCAGGGTCATAATCTGAGACTGCTATAACATGAAATATATGGCAGAATGCAGGTAAAACAGCTGGAGACATACAATTCTCCCTCAAGTTCATTCACAAATTTCATTAATGCATTATTTTTTTAACAAGCATCATCAGCATGGAAGCATGTCCTCTGGAATGGGTTGTTGAAGTATGAAGGGACATACGATTGTTTAGAATATCTTGCACGTAAATACCTTGCAATGCCTGCTACAAAAGTACCATGCAAGTGCCTGTTCTCACTGTCAGGTGACATTGTAAATAAGCAGGCAGCATTATCTCCCATAAATGTAAACAAATTTGTTTGTCTTAGCGTTTGGCTGAACAAGTTGGACTGAGTGGACTTGTAGGCTCTAAAGTTTTATAGTGTTTTGTTTTTGAGTGCAGTTATGTAACAAAAAAAAAATCTACATTTGTAAATTGCACTTTCACCATAAAGGATCACACTACAAGAGTTGTATGAGGTGAATTGAAAAATACTATTTATTTTATCGCTTTTACAGTGCAAATATTTGGAATAAAAATAATTCTGTGTTGTAATTGAAACCAATATATTTGAAAATGTAGAAAAACATCCAAAAATATTTACTACATTTCAATTGGTATTCTATTGTTTAGCACTGCGATTAAAACTGAATAATCACAATTAATGTTTTTGAGTTAATGGCGTGAGTTAAGTGTGATTAATCAACAGCCCTAATATAGATAGACAGATTTAGATATGTATAGAAATATATGTATGTGTGTGTGTGTGTGTGTGTACGTCTAGGTGGAAGGCCAAAAAAGACATGATGTTGGGGGTGGGAACATCAAAGGGATTTGTTGGAATTGGATGGGAGGCTTGTCAAGATCAGGTGTTTAATAAATTGTACATGTGTTGACAAAAAAAAACAACACTGATAGACTTATGAGTACCTCATATTGTGTTTCTTTACATACATGTGGAGTAATTACATGTTTGAGTTATATTGACAAATAAGCTCTGACCTAAATAAAGATCAAGCCTTAGACTCAGTGACAAGGCCGTGATATTGCTGCTGTGTCAAATACAGAGTGCAGGGCTGGATATTTCTGAGTGTCGTTGTGAAGGGTCATGTGACACATTAGGAGAATGAAAGGGAAAGCAAATAATATGTGATAACCACATTTCTTTTACGCAAATTGTTTTAGTGAGCATAGAGTACATGTGGTACAACCTGAACATATGATCTCATAAATTACACTTTTGGCCAACTGTCTGAGATGGCTCAACACAGGATGGGCACTAACGAAAGTAGATAAAGTAACTGGAGGGAAACTCAGAGTAACAGGCAGAGTAGCAGCCTAGAATTTTTGACCATTTTTTTACAGTGGTATTTTTATTTGTGCACTGCTCAAAAGAGATCCCATATCATTAAGTGTGTGGTGATAACAGACATCTTCTCAATGGCTGTATGCTACAGAAGTATAATAAATGAATCATTCAAAGGTGTGAAGGTATAAAATTAATCAATCAAAAGGTGTGATACTTATGAATGTAATGCAAAGATATTTTTCTTTTATGTCTCATTTAAATGATCTATAAACATTTCTTTTAAACAAAATATGCACTTTCTTCTTCCATTTAATCTGCTCAAATGTGCCTCAGTAACATGTGCCTCAGTGACATTTCTCCTTTGGTTCAGATTCTGTTACCTTTAGTTTGAGAGTACCTGACTCAATAATTTATGCCATTATGAGTAAATATGTCAGAATCTCATCCTTAACTTGCGTGTGTTCTAATAGGGATTGCTTAATCTAGCTCTTACTCTGTTCTGAACAGTTTCTTATAACCAAGGTATCTGAGCACCGGAGCACCGTTCTATAGTGCATTATGTAATGTGACTAATGTCTGTCATATGTGGATCATTCTTTCCCTCATCCTAATGTTTTATTTTGGTAGGGTTCTTTTCGTTAGTCATTTAAAAAATGTTTTTATATGTACATGTTTTTAAGTGTTTGTCAGCGAAAGCTAGGTTGAAGAAGTGCAGCATGCACTTCGCATGGAAGGCAGTGAGGTCTGTGATGGTCCTTAGTATGAATTCAATTTTGTGAAAAACTTCTAGGTTTCAGAATTTGGTTTTGTAGAATGAAAATGAGACCTTTCAAAAACATGCATGAATAGATGTGTGAGACATAAACCCCTGAATAGCCAAAAGCCCAGGAGTTAGGGGGAGATCTAGGTTCAAGTTCCTGCTCTGAATCAAGCCTCTCTCCTATCCCAGCTGAGTGCTGTAACCACCAGACAATTGGTTATTTTGGGGTTATGGTGGGATCTATCTTTCTCTGGCTTTGACCAGTAATTCCATCCAGGACCAGAGAAAACTTCCCTATGAAAGTTTTAATTGAAATTGATATGTTTTCACAAAAAAGTTTAGTTTTGATCATTGGCATTTTCTGACTGAAAAAACACTTAATCAAAAAATTCCCAGTCAGCTCTAGTCCTTAGTTTCGATGGGAGTTTGTTCCAGAATATGGGACTTATCCTTAAGAAAGCTCTCTCTCTTGCACAGATGAACTTTACTTTCACTATGGACAACTCCATTGTGCCTGGAGAGTGGAGTTGTTGACCAGGGTCTTCATAGGCTCTGACTTCCCCTCTACCTGGGGGGTGCTCGCCTGCCCTGTCCAGGCTCCGCCTCCACTCCACCCCTTTCCCTAAGCCCCCGCTCTGCCTCTTCCCTGCCTTTTTCCTTCCCCTCCCCCTGAGTGTGACCCATCCCCTCCCTCCCAGAGCCGACCTACACACCATGAAACAGCTGTTTGTGGCAGGCGGGAGGCGCTGGGAGGGTGGGGAAGGAATGATCAGCAGGGCCGCCAGTGGGGGAGAGGCACTGGGGGGTAGGGGGGAGCTTGACGGGTGGTGGGTGCTAAGCACCTGCTAATTTTTCTCCATGGGTGCTCCAGCCCTGGAGCATCCACAAAGTTGGCGCCTATGATGGTCTTCATCCCAGAGGTTTAGTTGATCTTTTAGATATGCTGGGCCTAGGTCACTGAATGACTTGACAATAAGGATGAACACTATAGTCTATGCGAAGTCAGTGCAGAGAGTGGAGGACAGGTTTGATGTGCTTGCAATAACCCATGTTGCTGCAGAGTTTTGACTGATGATTTACTACCCAGGTATATTGTGTTGCTTTAGTCCAGATAGGAGATTGATGTAGATCAGGGGTCGGCAACGTTCGGCACGCGGCTCGCCAGGGTAAGCACCCTGGCGGGTCGGGCCAGTTTTATTTACCTGCTGACGCGGCAGGTTCGGCCGATCGCGGCCCCCACTGGCTGCGGTTCGCCGTCCCGGGCCAATGGGGGCGGCGAGAAGCGGCGTGGGCGAGCGATGTGCTGGCCGCGGCTTCTCGCCGCCCCCATTGGCCCGGGACGGCGAACCGCGGCCAGTGGGGGCCGCGATCGGCCGAACCTGCCGCGTCAGCAGATAAATAAAACTGGCCCGGCCCGCCAGGGTGTTTACCCTGGCGAGCCGCGTGCCGAACGTTGCCGACCCCTGATGTAGACGTTTACAGCCAAAGCCTGATTGTTGTCCATCAGGCAAAGTCTCCTAGCTAACTGGAGATGATAGAAAGTGATAATTACAGATGCTGCTATGTGAAAGTTTAGCATCAGCAAGGAATTGAGAAGCACTCCTAAACTATGGACTGAATTGACCAACTGCGGCTGTGCGCATTCAATCCAAGGATACTGCATTGTGGCTGTAGATTCCTCAAAGTGCTTTCTTCTGTCCACCAATGTCACTTCTATCTTTCTCAGGTTCAGTTTCAGCCAGCTGTTCTTCATCCATGAGCTGATTTCATCCAAACACTAAGCCATCTTGGCGGTAGTAGTAAAAGATAAGTGGATTTATGTGTTATCTGCCTATTGCTGGCACTTGGAGTCAATGTAATCTGACCAAATTATCTAGTAGCTACATATAGATGTTGAATAGGGCCAGATAGAAATGCAATCCTCTTGGGACTCCTCAGAGTGAGGGATCTAGTGGTAGAGGAGCAGTTTCCCATTGTAATTGTGGGTGCATCCCTTCAGGAAGGGCTCAAACCATTTTTGCACATTCTCTGTATCCATGCCATTTCTCTCAGGTACAATAGCATTATCTCATTGTTCTGAAGAGATGTCCAGGAGGATGAGAATGGATGTCTGCCCTTATTCATTGTCAGCAGATATTCCATCAGTGCCCTTAACCCTGTTTCCATTCCAGGTCCTGGCCTGAATCCAGATTATGCCAAATCTAGGATATTGGCTTCAGTTAGATGACCTTGTAATTGGCCATTGGCTAGCTTCTCTGATCTTGCTCAGGAATTGAAGGTTCAATTCTGGGTGATAGGTGGCTAGAACCACTGTATCAAGAGTAAATTTCTTCAGTGTTGGCTGGACTGTTGCATGTTTGAAGGAGTCTATGAAATGCTTATAGTTAAGCATATACTTAAGGGCTAGCCTGAGTAAGAAGACAAGTTTCATGCTATATGCTGTCCTTTTTTCTAACCTGGTTTGAGTCTATCAGAACTCTCAATTAATTATAGCTATAGTTTCTTATTAACCTATCACTATAAAGCATTCCCCCAAACATATATAAATAATATATTAATTAAATATTAAATACAATAAACTCAACAAGATATATTTTACCGTTATTATCTGCTTACTAACTGACATTTATGTCTGTAATAGCCTTATAAATGATTTATAAACACAATGGAAAGTGAATGTGATTTTAAAATCATAATCAGAATGTACTCTACACTTACTATGGATTAAATGATTGTGACTACTAAAATAAATGCAACAGCATTAATGTTTACTATCTGTTAATTAAATAGCATTTATCAGTGTTCATAAACTGAGTAACGCTCATTTTAAAAAATGACATATGTTCATTTGCAGTAATTACTTTCCTAATGTTTGTAACAATGTAAGCACATAGAGCGTTACACCAGCTATTTTATGTCCTCTCAAAGCAATCTAGGGTAAAGTTCCCTTAAAAATAACAATATTTCAAATAAGAAATGACATTAGAATATTAGAAATATATTGAAACTTTCTATAATAAAATATGCAACATGTATACATATTTTGCAGTATTACTTTAAAATCCCTCTTCTTGTGTTGCTAAGAGTCTGCTGAGCATTAACCAGATGTTTCCTTTTCACATTATAGCACAGTAATTTTTCAAGTGGCTTCTTAGCACAGATGTTTCCATGTTTGTATACACCTTTTTTTTTTTTTTTTTTTTGGCTAAAACTTTTTTCTGTATAAACAGCAGAATGCATTGCTGATGTCCTTTTGATCAAAAGAGAGACTGACATTGGTTCTCTATTCAGGCTTTTCTTTGCTTCCTCCTCTGATACTTTTGTTAAATTGGTAATTCCCCTCAATACAAAGCTTGCATGAGATTTAGGACTTTAGTATTTCTTTCCTTTTTCTCAGGGCAAGGTAAGTGAAACCATTCTACCAGTGGCCCCAATCAGGCGAATACTTAAGCATGTGATTTAAAGTTAAGCACATATTTAAGTTCCATTGAAGTCAATGAATCTTGCATATACTTAAACAAGTGCTTTATTTCAATAGGCAAGGACTTAAGCATGTGCTTAATGGTTTTCTGAATCAGGGACTGGTTGCCCTTTTATTATGTATCTGTGGATTGCTTCTCTTCCTTAACTCAGTTACATAAAAAATGTCTGTCTCCTGCCTTGGCTTCCAAAAGATGAACTATATTGAAGTACAGGAAAAGCTGTTATCCGGCACTTTATCAACCGGAAAGCTCTACTAACCAGCATTTCTGATATCTCCCAATACAAATCTTCAATCTAGTAACCGGGACTAGTATACTGCCCAGGAGGTTCTGCAATTGCACATTCTGCACTCTGATTTTATGCAAAAGAGGCAGAAGCAAGTAAGCAAGCTGATATCAGGAATTTATTTAAAAAAGCAGTTTCCAGGGTGTGTCATAGGGTCATTACAGATTCAGCCCAATCTCCTACACCTTCTACATCTACAATGATAATTGATGTTGATGATGATGACCCTGATGCACTTCAAGATCCTGAAGTGCCTTCTGAATCATCAAAGAAAGATTAAATTATGTTCAGTATCATTTTAGTGTTAAGTGTATTTTTACTGATATGGGTGTATGCCATGTGCTGCCCATAGTGATACGTAGGCTACGTCCTCACTACGGGGGGGGGTGTCGATTTAAGATACGCAAATTCAGCTATGCGAATAGCGTAGCTGAATTCGACGTATCGGAGCTGACTTACCCCGCTGTGAGGACGGCGGCAAATCGACCTCCGCGGCTCCCCCGTTGATGGCGCTTACTCCTACCTTCGTTTGTGGAGTAGAAGCGTCGATTCGGGGATCGATTGTCGCGTCCCGACGAGACGCGATAATTCGATCCCCGAGAGATCGATTTCTACCCGCCGATACAGGCGGGTAGTGTAGACCTACCCGTAGTGTCATAAGAGAATCCACTGTATAGAAAACATTACCTGTATACCCCTAAGTACTTCAAGAAGCCAACCTCTGTGCAGTGTAGTATTGCTACTGGATTGGTGAGTACCTGCATACTATTTCATACTTTATTCATTTTATTGTATTCTAATTTTTTGAAAACTGGTATTCCATTGGTAAGTATAACTCTTAGTTAACTGGTATTTTTGATTAACCGGCACCCCCCAACCCCCAACATGCCGGATTATAAAGCTTTTTCTGTATTTGGAACTGTGCTGTAATGATGATATGCTGATAGTGATGTTCTACCTAAAAGATTGATTTTATCTTCCCCTCAAAAACATAAAGAAAAGGCATATAAAAGAGTATGATTTAAACACCACTTATTTGTTTGATAGATACATTGTTTGCATATAGTATGGAAAGGAAAGTGTAACTTAAATTTAAGAAGTTGTACTGAAAGTTGAGGGGGACTGGCCTCTGAAGTCCATGGGGCAGATCTTCAGCTGATGTTAATTGTAATAGCTCCCCAATAGAGCTGGGTTGCCAAGACATTTTTAAGAAGTAGACAGGGTTAGAGAGATGTCAGTGC
Organism: Emys orbicularis; assembly: GCF_028017835.1. NCBI lineage: Eukaryota > Metazoa > Chordata > Testudines > Emydidae > Emys > Emys orbicularis. The sequence goes on from NC_088683.1 coordinate 183,902,022, forward strand.
AATGTTATTTCTCTTCTTCTGCAATGGCAGCCAGCTAGCAGAGGGAACCCAAGGTAACTAAGGAGCTGTCCTGGGCTTACATATCTGATGAAATCTTGGATGCTTATAACAACAGGAAAGTCAACAGGTGAAAGAAACTACGTTAGTTTTTACTCTATACCAAACAAAGAAAAAATAAACAGGTGTTTGACAAATGGAAAGAGAGACATCACTAGTGAAGGAATCCAAAGTTCTTTTGAAGCATAGAAGGTATTGTAAACAATGAAAGGTGATAAACAAAAATTTAGCAGTATAACAAAATAATGTATGGTATCCCTTTAATATTTTTCTGTTGTATCTTGACATTTTTCAGGATCATTTAAAATATTTATTTATTTTACATCTGTTTAAATCTTGTTGTTTTATTTGATAGTTATACACAGATAGAAGAGAATATTTTGGTGGCATACTGTTGTTAGAAATTGTACCTCTCTGATTTTAAACTACTGATTCAAAAATCTCCAGGTTGCATTGATTTGTTTCCTTTTTATACACAAATAGAGGCGGGGGGGAAGGTTTGTTATTCAGTCTTCATCAGAAAGAAATACAAGCATAATGCTGAAATGTTAAATGTTCCTTCCATCTGTATTTTAAATGAAATAAGACAATGGAATTTAGATGGAGCTTTTTTTTTTAACCTTCGTTGGTGTGAGCAGAGTGAATGAGAGTGGATTAGACTGATAAAGTTGTACAACGTATGGTTTAATGATCTTAAGTTTCTCTTGCATGTGTAGCTAAAGTGGAAATAAATCAATGCAATTTTTTTAAAAGTATTTTTTAATGTTTTCTCTGAAGTGTAGATATGATGATGAAAATGATTTTTCTCAATTACTTCCACAGCAGCTCAATGTATTTCACAAAAATTGCTTTTCAACTTTTACAAAACTGCTGAAAGACTCAGATGCAAAATATTTCCTCCCAATATATTGCAGTACATCTTTAAAAGGGTAAATTATACTGTAGTTTCATAGCAAATGTGAATTCTTCTTTGCTCTGCTTCCCCTCCTCAAAAATTTCAAATTTTTAGCTCTTGACTACTAGCTTTTTACCATTCCCCAGCCTTTCACATGGAATAAGATGAGGCTGTAAGCATCCATAGCAACCGGAGTTGGAAGGCACATTCACACATGCTTCCTGAAGTTAGGATACACTAGAGGAGTAATTTTCTGCTAGATACAGACAGCATATTGAAAGGACATGGTCAGTACGAATCAATTATCTGGCTAGTAAGAAATATGATAGAAATGCTGCTCAAAGAACACATTGCAAAACAGAATGTACTGCATGTACCATATACACAATGAGATGTTATTAGGCCATCTTATTCAAGACATAAAAACATTGTACCCAACGTATGACACTATCATTTTCCAGCTTGTAGTTCTGTAGTTCTTAGGGTTCCTAAGCAACTGATATGAAACCTGTATTTTGAAAAAAAAATGTTCTTGTTTTGAGTTTAAGATAAACATCTAAAACTCGTTTCTGGTTCAAATTTTTCCTCATAAACTAGTGTGTATTTGACATGCTTCCCTTTGCAGACTGTGTACTGCTATTCTAGTTAGTTTCATGGGGAATGGGAAATCAAGTGAAAAATATGGCCAGCCTTGCACCATCTTTTTTTAAATTCTTGTGGCCACATCCAAGCCCACTGAAGTCGATAGAAAGACTCTCATTGACTTAGTTGATTAGATCCATAGCAGTAAATGAGCTCCCTATTTGCTTCAGATCCAGATTTGAAGTCCTGTTTGTAAACTACAAAGCACTGTATAAGTTATTTCAGACACTGCTTCACCTTCTGCCTTGCAAGTCACTGGGACAATACAGATGGAAAGAACCAGGTTAGAGTATTGGGATTTCCCAACTATGTAACCACTTGGCAGAGGGAATCAGGGCTTGTCTACATGGCCAGTTAATGCACAGGGAAGTGTGTAAGTGAATCTACAGCACACTATGTCAAAGCTCACTTTGAGTGAGCAGTAGCAGAGTTCAACTGGCCAGTTAATGTGTGGCAAGCTAGTGTGCTGTAGATTCACACTCTGGCTTCCTGTGCACTAGCACACAGCATAGGACAAGCCATCAAACTGACCCTGAGTCTGAGTGAGTTCAGGCTGAAATGCAAGCCACATCGTTCCAATAAAACAGCCCAATGGGCATATGGGCCATGATGGCAGCAATAAAAATGCATCATGAGATATATGGGGAACAGCGTTTTTTGTTGTTTTGTGTGGAACAAGAAAGGCAGGTTTTCTGCTTTCTTTATAGCCTTGTGGTGTTCAGATACTGTACCCAATATCTGGTGACAGGCGCTCTAAGAAATATTTAAGGTACAGGCAGACATTAACCTGAAACCCCTCATAGAATAAAAACAACAAAACACTGAGCAACAATGTATTGTGTACACAGTGAATAGCGGAACCCCTCCCTTAGGTCATTTTTGGGTTGCTAGAGGTGGCTGAGAGGGGAGGTGATTAGCAATTAGCTCACATATCCTCAAACAACAAAGATGAGTGGAAAGTACTAAGTATGTTTTTAAAAAAAATGTTTCTACCCTCCTGTGCTTCTTGATGAATGCGATGGTTAGTACCTCATTATCAGTTCATTTAAGTGCCTATGTTTGAGTACCTAAATTCAAAATTGTTGACCATAGTAGTATTTCAAATACAATGTAAGAGTATTTGATAGGATGGGTGTGGATCAATCTATATCAGGGATTTGTTAAACTGTCAGTGATAAGGGTTTCATTTTTGAAGGGTAACTATTATTATTATGTAACCCTTCTGCCAGGTGGATCCAGCAGCAACCAGGGCCGGGTTTAATATCTAGGGCTTCCTTTCCATCGATACAACACAGAACTGGCTCGAGCCCCTACCCAGTAACCTGGGAAAATTACACATCACCCGTGGGTGCCTCTGAGAGGCAATACTTCCCCTCTCAGAATCACAGGGTCCGAGTATAGAAAATAAACTTTTAATAAAAGGAGGGATGTAACTCGGCATTAATTTGGGAAAACACCACAAACAGGGTTCATAAACATAAACCATGAGTGTATAAGACCCACCCCCAAGTAGGATGGGCAGTGCCCTTTTCCCCTCAGGATCTTAAGTCCAGCAACCCAAAAGTCCCTTTCATATGCCCAAACCTTCTCTGCACCCCACTCACAGTTGCTGTCCTTGATCAGTGCAGACCCAGAGTTCAGAGGTGCATCTACAGAGTTCACCTCCACCCAGGGTGGAGGGTAAAGAGGCATATTATTCGCTCCGCTGGCCGCTCACCAGCCACCATATTACTCGCTCCACGCTCCTCCATCAGCCACCCTGCAGGCCGCTCATCGTGTCTCTCCACCGCCGCCCTGGTGGTCGCTTATCGCACCTCTCTGCTGCCACCCTGCTCGCCACTCATCGCGCCTGTCTGCCGCCGACCTGCTGGCTGCTCATCACCCCTGTTCATTGCTGCCCTGCTGGTCACTCATTCACCAGTTGACTGTCAGTCACCTTCTGCCTCTCTGCTGTGACCTCTGCTCATCAGTCTGTCAGTGATTTTCAGCTCTTTTGCACGCTGGGCAGAAACACTGCCCCATCTCAAGTGATTTCAGCTCTCAGTGATTTTAACTCTTAGCAGGCAGGGCAGAAATACAGTCCTACCACAACTGGTTTCAGTTCTGATTGAATAATTAAAATAACAAAAGAGGCTCCTACTGAAGCCTATTTAGCTCTATTCTTTGAACAGTGGGGAGGAACAAGTTAATCCAGTCTAGAGAGGACCCCTGGGAGGACAGGGGGAGAGGGGGTTTGTGCAGTCTCCTGACCAGGACTCCTGTCCCCACCACTCTTACTTTCACAGAGCTTTGGCAATCGAGCCCCTGGCTCAATGTGGTCCTCTCCGCTAAGGGTGGCCCCACATTGGGAATTGATTAAGCACAGTCCTGCTTCCCTGTATTCCCACAATAATCACAACATTGATACCAGCATTTCACTACTCCTGCATTCAGTACTAACATGATTTGTGACCCAACACCAGCCAAGTTGATTACAAAGAGCAAAACACTGATCCATCTGCTGAATATCTAAGCAAATCTAATCAAAGCAGGCGCAAACTGCATTTACATAACCACACCCAGAGTCTCTCCCCCTCCCAGCTATCTGTCAGCGAAGCATTCATTCAGACCCTGCTTACATCTATTATTAGAATTCTGATGCTGCATGAAGATCTTTCAAGACAGCAACACACACACTGCTCACAGGCCCCTGCAAGGGCTCACTCTGATAAGGGTTGGTAACTTTACAATTTCTCAAAACCAGACACTACAGCTATGGTCAACATTTTCTGCACCCAATGCTTAACCAGCATATACACTATCAAACAGGCACAATGCAGACTTGCCAGTAGCAAAGGAGATACTAGCAAGATACAATTACAAATGGGATGGATAAGTGGGACCAGGGGAGAAGGGAAACTGGCTTTGACTTGTCATTGTTGGTATATACTTCAGAGCAAACAAATCCTTCCAGTTGTTGCAGCACTTGCTTTCCAAGGCAGAATCCAAACACTGGAATGGGGCTCTAGTCCGACATTGTCCACAAGATCCTGCCCCGAAGTGCCACTTTGATAGAATGGCTTCAGATTGAAAGCACAGGGGCTTCCTTTAGCTATCCCACTCCCCGCCAGCAAAGCAAAACAAGTCTGAGCTGATGGGACCAGCTAGGGGGGCTTTCCAGCACACAAGGAGCTGGTACCTTTGCCATTCACCTGAACCCCCACAACTGAAGTCTCAACTCACCATAAAGAGAAGAGGGAGACTGAAGGGAACCATGTCTCTCCTGCGCCATCCAGCAGTGGCTCCGAGGCAGGGAGTGATGGGGGCAGGAAATGGGGGTGAGCTTCCTGCAGCTGTGGGAGGTTCTCAGAGGTGGCTCTACCCCAGTCCCTGCAGGGGAAGAGGAAGTGTCCCTCCCCTGGCCAGGACTAGCACCTGGGGCACTTCCAGCTCTGTCCTTCCCCAGCTCTGGGGACAATGCTCAGGGATTAAAGAAGCCTTGGGCTGGCTCGGGGGTGAGATAACAGAACTGCAGTAACTGGACTTTTAGTGTCCAGTCAATACCCCTGACTGGAGAGTGTGCAGATGCCCTTAACCGGACTTTATGGTCAAAAACTGGTCACCTGGCAGCCCTAACTCTGAATGCCCCAATCCTATTTTTATAGGGGCAGCTCCCATTTATCTAAGTACAAAATTAATGTCTATTCACAGAAATACAAACAATATACAAACAATAATGCAAAAATTCCAAATTACTACTAGATATAAACAAAAACTAATTTCTATAACTTAATCTATTCCAGGAGCCTCACACATGCATGTATTTTTCTAATAAAAGACACTTGCTTTTGTACACTATAAACTTAAAAATACTGAAAACATGGTCTGTGCTTGTGTCATCTCAGTCTAAACTGCTCTGTGCCTGGGGACAAACTTGTGTTCCCATCCATCTTCCCTAAGCCTCTCTCCATATACACATTGCTAAGGAGAGGAAGGTAAGGAGAAGTTCTTGACTGAGCCACTCTGTTTCCTGCATGAAGCAAGAGGCAGATAGGGAATTCCTAGCTCTGACTATTATACTTCCAGCATGTTCTCATTTCCCCAGCCTGTGAGGATGGGAAGAGGTGGAGATCCACAAAAGCTGAGCATCTCCAAGCACAGATAAGAGAGGCAAAGGAAGAGGAACGCTCCCTTTATGTTGTGTTGTTGTGAAGTTGTAACAGGGTTCAAAAAAGAACTAGATAAATTCATGGAGGATAGGTCCATCAAAGGTTATTAGCCGAAATGGATAGGGATGGTGACCCTAGCCTATGTTTGCCAGAAGCTGGGAATGGGCGACAGGGGATGGATCACTTGGGAGAATACCTGTTCTGTTCATTCTCTCTGAAGCTCTTGGAATTGGCCATTGTTGGAAGACAGGATACTGGGCTAGCTGGATCTTTTCTCTGAATCAGTATGGGCGTTCTTATTTTTATTTTTAGCAGAAGTGTTGCTGTTCTCCCACTGGCTCCACTCTATTTTGATGCCTGTTCAGCATCATTAGTTAATGCTAGGACACAGGCCAGTATGAGGTGTTTTGGATCACACCTCTAACTTGATGAGATAATGTTAAGGCACAGATTTTTGTGAGGTCTATCATATAGCATCTATAGTTTTCATTGCTGATGTCAGACTATAGATCTTGGTGAGGTCCATGGCTCAACACCTTTAGCTGTCTGGGATGGTGCCAAAGTACAGAGCTTTGTGAGGTTAACAGCTATGTATCTCTGCCTTGCTGGAATAATGTGAAAGGATAAGCTTCTTTGAAGTTCTTAGCTCAGCATTTCTCTCTTGCAGGGCTGATGTCAGTGTCCAACCCTCTGAGCACGCTCGTTTAACTAGTTTATTGTCCTGGGCTAATCATAAGCCTTTGTGAGGTACAGAGTGTTATATTGAGGTTACCTCTACTGTGCTGGGATGAGGCCAAGGCACAGGCATCTGAGGGTACTTAGGCAATGTCTAGACAGGGAATGCTCTGAGTTTACCTACTCAGTATCTCTAGCTTGCTGGCATTATGTGTGTGGGTAGTCGTGGTGGGGCAGTGTGTACATGCACATAGTGTAGAACTCGGTAGGAGAACATTTGTTCTCCCCAACCCACTCTACTTCCACTCAAACACCAGTATGGAAGGAAGGGAGAAAGACCTAATAACCACTCCTTTGGACATGGAGTAAGTAAGAGGAAACCAATGGCAAGGTCACCATTTTCCCTAGAAGAGTTCAGGTGGTGGACTCTACCTCTTTATTTTATATAGGGTAGCATGCTGCTTAAAACAGCAAGAGGATAGCATTATCAAAAAATCCAGAGGCCCAGACGCAATAACATGAACTAACAAGGATCTGACCTCACCTTCATCACTGGAACTATGCCTGTACAATTACTTTGTTTGAAAGTGACAAAATAAAATTAACTTTAAGCTCTGTAGTCAGTGACTCTTACAGCAGCCTAACTTTCTCTAGGGATGTCATCTCTGGCAAAGCCTGCATAGTACAGAAAGGGAAAGATTTAAAACTGAAAGCCCTCAGTCCTCTCTCAGCCTCTCTCTAAATGGCTTCCTTCCCCTAAGAGATCCCACAGATCCACTTCCAGAGTATGTACCTAAGGTGCAATGGCTGTTGAGGGTGCTCATCAACTTGCAAGATCAGGAGCAATAACAGTTATGGTCATCCTATCGGGGAGAGCAACAATACAGTACGACCAACAATAACTACCTAGGACAGCTCAAATTCCTAATATTGAATACTCACTGTGAACTGTTCAAGGGCAATTTATAGAATAAAAAAATAAAAATGATTAAATTCAAATAAATTTGAGGAGATTATGATCTGCTAGCAATATTCTGCAAGCAGAAAGAAGCTAAATTCATCTTTGCTTTACATTATGCAGTCCAGCTCTATTTTTAATGTAAAATTATCTTAAATCTATTTTAAAAAGCAACCAGCCAATGGCAAAATCTTAAGGCATAATTCAGATCTTCAGTGTAGATCTGGACTCTGATATCTTTCTGTCACTACATATGCAGACTTTGCATTGATGTGAAGAGATCTGTATATGTAGGGAGAGAAGGTTATCAGAGTTATCTACTGTGTGGATGTGAAAGTGGTATTTTCCCCTTAGGTTAGATGTACTGCACTGTCATGCTAATACCCTCAGTTTCTGGATGTGCTAAATTATATTGATAGAACTGTTGGTTTATACAGAAATGAAATCCATCAAACCCAGAATTGTCTGTTCTGTCTTGAACAGTATTCAAAGGCTTCCAGAGAGCTGAAACCTTAACCATACTGCTTTGCCTCAGAATTCCTTATCAAAATCTTATGCAACTATGGAGTTTGTTTTCCCAACTGCGAGTCACAGGACTAAGCTATAGTGTTTCACTACTTGGTCACTAGGGTAACAAGTTGGAAAATGCTAACTGTTTTTGCCACTGCATACTATTGGCTCATTTCATCACATTGTTATATTAGTTCAGGCCGTTGCATCTGTTGTTTGCTTTTCCTTCTGCATTTGCTCAACTCCCTGAAAGAACTGTAAACCTGCTATAAAGCTGCCAAAAAATCACTGTCCCACTTCACTGGTTGTGAGTTGGTGCAAATTGCTGCTGGATTGTTGTATTTTAACTTAATTTTTAAATGCCCCGAGGGAGAGTCTAAAATAGTTTATTTGAACATGCTTTAGAGCTTCAAACAAGTGAAAAGAAAGCACACCAGATGCCATTTTCCAGCCCTGAAAGCTCTATGGCACCAGAAAACCACCCTGAGGAATGCCAGAAAGGCAGATCAAGAAATGTCTTGTCCAGGAGTGAACTGACAAGGATAAAACAATTTCTACAATATCCATAGACTGTGCTAGCCAGACTAGAAAAAGTGACATTCCAATTTCCTGTCAGCAAAGGCTCCACAAAATGGGAGGCAAAACAGTGTAGTGAAAACTCAGTTACAACTGTTGGAGCTTCATGCTTTCTCCTGGGGCAGAGGCATTCCTCTACATGTGTGGGATAGGACTGGATGTGGCCTTCAAGATATGAGGTATCAAAGAGCTCATGAAAAAACCTGGGTTCTTCCCCCAAGAATCTGTGCAGAAAGGCAATTCCTTTCATGATACTTCTCTGGCTCTGCATCCAGCCCCTGTGGCAGTACAGCTCACTCAGAAGCCACGCTGCTTGTGCTTTTCCCACTGAAGCATCACACCAGCCTCCTGCCTGAGGGAGGTAGAAGCCCCAAAAGGGAGAATTAATATTACAGTTTAATTTCTGGATAGAAATTCACCAGAATTCTGCTTCACCAACCTTACATGTCCCCTCAAACCTATAGAGCTCCAAACATGTAGTGTTTGTGCAAGCAGACATCTGCAGGTGATGGGGTAGTGAAGGAGAGGAGGAGCCTGCTGTAGAAGATCTACTACTTTCCACCATGAGTACAGGACTCTTTGTGCCCAATTCCTTTCTCCCATCTCTAGCATGCAGCAAAGAAGAGCACAGATCTGTTTTTAATACTCTTTGCATATTGGGCCTGATTGATAGGTTCCCATTGACTTTAATGGCCTTAGGATAAGGCCCTTTGTGAGTATGTAGTAATTTCTGAGTCTAGATGTGATGGAGTGTTAATCCCTTTGGAACTGGTAGAAGGGGCCAATTAACTTTAAAAGTTGCACCCGATGGGAAGCCAATGGATTTATAATTACTAACTGCTGATGAAGCCCAGTTGGGGGAGAAGCTGGGCAAGGATTATAAAGAAAGGACATTTGTAACCTCAGGAAACTCTAGGGAGAGCGTTTGTAGTCACTTGCTGGGAGTAGAGAGGTGGAGGGGAGAACTGGTGGGAGAATAAGCACTGGGGTCTTAGCTCTAGAAGAAGGGGCAATATCAGAGGGCTTGTGGGGAAAGAATGCCTGAGATGGCAAAGTAGGAATAATCCCAGGGAAACAGCAGCAAGGAGAGGGACTGTGTGGACCAGAGCTACTGATTATAGGGCCTCTGGGCTGCAACTCAGTGTACAGGGAGGGCCTGGGTTCCCTCTACTAGCCACTGGGAAATGGTGCAGGACTGTTGGAGGTGCCAGCTGGACAACTGGTCTGGTGAGATGTTGATACGCTAAAGGGAGGTCTATATAGAGACCTAGCCAGAAGATGGAGTTTCAAAGAGGGAGCACTGTGAATTATGGGAAGAGAGGCCCCTGCAGCAGTGAAGTGACCATTGGCAGGGGGCACAGTACAGGAAGAAAGCTACTATGCCACATCTGGCCAGGAGAAGGTACTCCTGTGATGAGTGAAACTTACACTAGCTCTAAAGGGAGGTGGGCTGCCTAACAGAACCAACAAATGAGGTGGTGGTTTAATTTTGGTATCTTTATAAAAAAATAATTTATGTGTGTGCGCTAAAAAAACTCCTTGCACAACTGTTCAAGTCATTGCCTTGAGTTTTGAAATGAATATTTTATTGCTCACACTTACAAGACAATACCATAATTAGCTGGTTCTGAACCATGAGCATGGTTTTATTGCTATTACAACAATTGTAGTTAAATGAGTTTATGCATAGGGTCCTGATCCTATGAGGTGCAGAGCATGCCCTCAACCCCCATTGGATTAAATGGGAATTGAAGGTGTTCAGCAATTACCTTTCAGGATCAGTCTGAAGTATTTGTACTATTTATGGATTAACCTTTTCCTTTCTGATTGCATTTTCCATATTAACAAATGTTTTCCCTTCTGTAACTTCTCTATTTTATTTCTTGAACAAAACTTGATATACAGACAACAGTCCAGAAATTATTGTATCCTGCATTGAACCACTTGAACTTAATTAAGCATAAATCCTGATTAACTGTGTTTAAATTGGCCACCTTCCCTGGAAAAGAACACAAATGTCTTATTTACACTACATATTGGATATTGTTCATTTCTGCTTTGGCTTCTAAAGCAACCTCTCTGATCACAAACCTCATTCAGCCCAAACATAATATAGTAATTTCTTGCCTACTAAGCTATCCATTGTAAATAAAACTGTTGTTACTCTTCCACCATGCAAATAATGTTTTAAGAGCTCTTGTGAGCATTCTTCTCCTTCTCTAACTGATACTGGCAATATATTAGGGCAGAAAAAGGAAAGCCATGAGAATTATGTTCATATTATATTAAGTACAAACAGCACAAGGACACAATGGGTAGGGAAATTGATTTTTTTTCCAAGTGTGTCAGATGGTATTATAAGCAATGAAGATTAAAAAGGGAGAAAATCATACGGAAGCAATTTCCTTTAAAAAATGCTTCTACCCTCCATTGCCACCCCGTGATCCGGTTCCCTTATCTCTTTAAATCCAAAGTAGCATAGGGCCATATGTTTCCTTTGGTAGTAAAAGAAAATAGAAAGACTAAGATCAGCAAAAAAGGAGGGAATTGAGCTGCATAAATTAATATGTATCCTTGTACCCAGTCAAGAGAGAAGGTTTCCAGTAAGTGGTAGTGATCATGGCTCAAAACACCTAATCAAGAAATCGATTAAAAATACTATGTTCTGCAGTAGGGAAGATGAGAAACCCTGCATTACTGAATGTTGGTGGTAGAAGGCTAACTTTAGAGCAATCTGGACAGTACAGCATATAGCAAACAAGTACCCTAAATTTCAGGTCAGACTCTCACATACTATTAGGCATATCAACATCTCTTCCTGAATCAAAAACCTACTCTTCAACACCATTCCTTTTTCATTAGAAGGAAAATAAAACCTTTCCAATACACAATGAAAATTTTTTTTGACACCTTGAAAACTGCCATAAAATGGAATTGTCATCTTGGGATCTGTTCTAGCTCATATATACAGCAATGTGCAGCAAGCCATTCCAACTCCCCCACCTCCCTCAGGAGTTTCAGAAGAGAAGAACTTTCTGCACCTCACCCCTGCCACACACCCTATTTGTAGTATCTAAAATCACAGCGTTTAGAGAGGGAGAAGCTCTATAAAATCCGCCTGTGTCTGCCTTGTGTGATATTATCCCAGCAACATTATGATTTTTTAAAATTCTCCCTTATAAAGATGGAAACTTTAATCTGATGCCGTCTGACACTGCTTGGCCAGGCTCGATAGAGATGGTACCTGTACTCTTAAACATCAGTTGAAAGACTTAACTTTTTTCTTACATTGAGGAGCACATTTCTTCCGATACTAAAGTTGTTCCCACTACCTCACTGGTGGTTTACTTTATTTCAATAATTCTTCACTTTTCTCCCAGAATCACATGTGTCACACTTTGCCTTTGTCTTGACTGTGCCCACACCCTTTTGTGAGTTGGACCATTCTTGTTGTAAGAAGTTTATAAAGCAGTTTACATTAGCAACAAGGAAATTTTGTGGAGGTTTTGGCGTGTGCTGCTCTTTCTTGGTGCATAAGTCTTGAGAGTATATGCATGCATAAATATAATTCCTACAATACCATTCAAGTGCAACCCACAACCTGTTGGGCGGGGGGGGGGGGGGGGAAGGGAGGAAGGTCTTTCTTTCTACTTGGCTACTTCAATATATGGTGGTCTTTTTTTTTTTTTTTTTAATATGACAAAGCAAAATAATTGTCTGACTTGAAGGAAATTCCCTGTCTGTTTAAACAGGCCAGTGATTACTGTTCTACACAAGCCAAGGTAGAACCTATTAATGAACACTGTCTCCCAACTGAGCCTTCAGTGACTTTTTTTTTTTTTTTTGGCAAGGATTACCTTGTGAAAAGAAGAATACTGTTAAGTTTCCTTTGAGTACATTAGGAGACTATTAAAATAACTATCTTTTCATAAGGGTCATGTTGGAACAGCTCCAAGAGTATGTCTATAGCAATCATACTATAATATGCACAATACTGTAAGAAATGCCTGCCTGACTTCAATCCCATTAGCAGCATTCAATGTGCTGAAGGTCTGTCAAGGGTCTTTATCAGGTTGCTTTGAGCATTGTTTCTTATTACACCTGTCATTAGCTCTTGAGACTTTAGATCAAGAGGTCCTTTCAATCATTTCAAATATTGGAGTGTCTCTGGCATGACATTAATTACTTTATCCTTTATTTATTCCACTGATGCCTGTTTTTTTTTTCTTTTATTTAAGATTCATTTGCCCTTGTTCAAGGTAGTTCTTGAGTTGCATATGGTACTTGTTCAAGTCTCATCATCTGCGGTTTGCATGATTCCTTTGGTGTCAATTTTTAAGACTCTAAAATGTGAATTATTGCTGTTAAATGCTTGCAACATTCAGATCTGTGCCTCAGCACAAGTGTGAATGTGGATGTCACAGAATTTATTAACAATTAATGCTTTTTAATACAGAACTGTTAAAAATTGGCTCAAATTCATTAAAATCTGCTCTTGACTTTAAAGCTGTCTTTTTGGCAGTAATCAGATCGAATAAAACCAAGAGTACTGAGGGTCTTAACAGACCTAGTTTTGTGATGAAAAAGCTCATGTTAATAGTGTTCATCCCTTTAATTAACAAGGAAGAAATACTGCTAGGCTATTAAAATTTTTAACATAGCCTGATGTCACATGCTTTTAGGACTCTGATAACTGCAACTCCTTCCTTATTTGACTTCCTCGATTAGATTCTGAAATCTCAGTAGATGGTAAAAAATGCTGCTAAGAATTTCTTATACAGGTTATCTCTACCCATCGCTCTTGCTTTGTGCTACTTATTTAGCTTTCTGTTAAGCAATGTATCTGTTTGAAAATTGCTGACTGAAACATGTTATTGCTAAATTGTAACTTGAACCTTATTTGGGGGAAAGAGAGGGAAGGGGGAAATGGAAGGGAGAAAAGAGCTCCCGAAAGCTTATGCTCAAATAAATGTGTTAGTCTCTAAGGTGCCACAAGTACTCCTGTTTTTTTCTTCTTCCCTTATGTGGCTCACATAAGTGCTCCTCAGAGTTGCAGCCACAGTGCCATGGGGAATCACAAAGGTTACTACTTGCTCCACCCAGGTACAGCTCAGAAAGAAGGATGATTACCATGACAGTAGCATCTAGTGGTCTGAGACAGGGATGAAGGTCTGTGAGTTAGGATTGTACACGTGTATGACAAAAAGTTGGCCCCTTCTCAAAAGAGCTTATAACTGAGGTTGGCTGGCATGGGGGAGGAGGGGTGGGAAAGGCTGATGCAAACCACTTTCCCCTATCCTGAAACACATTCAAGGAGCTTTAGGAAGCATCTGCCTCCAGCACAAATGCTGTGGATAAAACCATGGTCTATGCTCTAGGAATTTCCTTCACAGACTCCATTCAATCACCTCTTGATCATTACAACTTATTAATCCTTAGAAGTGAGTGTTATTAGCTACCATGGTATTGTTTCCACTTCCTTTCCCATTGTATTTCATACTCACTTGAAATGTGGAATGCAGCTTATTACCTTTGGGAAATATTTTTGTAATGAATAATAACAAAAACAAAACAAAAACCCTGCTATTCCATTCTGACTTTCTTTAATCATTACTACTTGTTCTAAATTCCTTTTCACCTTGTGCAAAGTGCTGACCTAAGAAAGTGATTGGTTGGTTTGCTAGCTGCTGCTGCTGCTACCAGTTATTGGTGGTGGTTTACTTTTGCCTAGAACCTAATTGCTCTATTTGCTATTTGGTTGTCATATGCGATCTGAATACATTTCCATCACTATCCTCATCCTCATTCTCATTTAATCTGAAATGTCAGGATTTGTCAGTTTGCCACCAGGTTCACAATGTCCTTAATTGACAAGTGTATTGAAATGTGTGATTCTCACTATCACAAGGGAGGGAGAAGGGAATATTATCTTGCATATCCTCTTTGCCATTTGGATCTTGTGCAGTGAATCTGTATCTTTCAAAAGACTTCACAGAAATTTTTTTCCAATCTGCTTCCTGTGGGGTCACTGTCATGTGGGATGCATCAAGAAAATCCAACCAATGATCATTCTCTCCTGTTGAGCAGTCTTTCCACATCCATGCAATCCAGCAGTTTAGTTTGAAGTGAGTAAATTTTCTTGAATGATTAGCTAAAGCACTCCAGAAGAATTTGTGTGGCTGATTGTGTTTGCTGATACAATAAACTTGTTGTTGTTACATAGACTGAATTCTGCATTGTGCCCTGCAAAACTCTCCAGTATGCAAGTGATTTTGTTTTCTTTGCTATATTCGCATACTCTTGGTTTCCACTTGCAAAGATCCTTGGAAAACTCCATGACACTCATCCAAGCATTATGCTTGCTTTAGTACTCTAGTGAAAATTTTGATATTACAAAAGTATATGGGATTGCTGACTGAGCAACTGGTCTGCCAATGTCAATCTCACGCTGAAGCCCCACGTCAACTCATTTGTGTATTAGTATAGATAAAAGTAATTGTTAATGTATAAGACATAAGAGTGTACTTCGTGTTTAAACTTCATGAAAACTAATGGGTTGTTACTTGCATTATTTTCAACTTATCTGTATCCTGTTGCAATGTAAATGTTTGCTATTACATTATAAATTCCCCTGTAATGAAATAACCCATCAAACAGGATGAGGCCTTGTGGAATGCAAATTAAGAACTTAACATATTTTTTTTAATTTCAAAGCAAGTGGTCATTATGTGATGATTGGAGGTTAAAGACTCCAAATGCATTCCTCACTCTGTCATCAGAGGAAAATCCCATGTGAGTAATGACCCTGTCATCTTGTTTTCTGTGAGAAGAAGCTATAAGAATGAATTCATGGAAAGATCCTTCATTTTTGGACTGTTAGTCTAACAGGGTGGAATAACTGAAGGAGAAGACTGTGATCAACAGTTATTCTGGGTAGTCCTGAGAGACTTTTGGGAAACTGGCAGATTACTACATCTCTGCTACCATTTGGAATTATAAACTGAGACTCACCTATACATATATTTACCTACTTTAACATCTCAATAACTCTCTTCCTTTTCTTAACTAATGAACCTTTAGTTAGTTTACTATACAATTGGCTGCCGGCATTGTCTTTGGTTTAAGATCTGGGGTCAGGGACTGGTCTCTTGGGACTGGGAGCAACCTAATGTATTGTGATTTTTTGTTTGTTTGTTTTGTACCTTTTATCACAAAGTCCAGTTGGTCTGGGTGGCAAGATAGACTGGAGAGTCTAAGGGGACTGTCTGAGACTCCATGGTAAGATGGGTATTGTGATCCAGGAGTTGACATTTGTTACTGGCTTGATGAAATCTAATTATAGAACACACCACTTGCTTGGGGTCTCTGCCATGTTTTCTGACAGGCTGCCCTGAGGTCGGCACTCACAGTTGTGAGCCACTCCAGACAGCATGACTCTGACTACCTAGACACTGCTGCATTTGTCTTGGCTTGCTTACCCCTGTCTCGTTATAACAGAAGAAAGTGGTAATGAGATTCTTATGTCCCTCCCTCCTGCAGTGCGAATGTCTTCAAAGGTCAATGTTCCATTGCATTACCACTTGCCTTTCAACAGAGGCTGGTTTCCATATAACTGTAGATTTCTGTGGGTTCATAATCTCTTAACATAACGAAATGTTTCTTCTCTGTGCAGTGGAAGCATTTATATTCTCTACGTGGACTGTATTACCATGTGCATGTAGTTTGTTTTTTGTTATTTTGATCTATTTTTTCCCTTGAAATAAATAAAGTGGCTTGCGACTTTGAAATCTGCCTGTCCCAAAGCAATATGATATCTGATGTATTTTATACTAACAAGGTCCATTCATTATAGCACAATTGACAGACAATTGTTTTGTTAATGTTCCTAATAAACTTCCACATCCGGATCCTAACCATTCCCTTTTGTTTGCTACCAGGATCTCAGTTGCTCTTCCAGTTGCTTATGAATTGAGTGTTCTGTTTTATAATGAGAGGGTGAGGGAGAAGTAAATGTCTTTCTCCATTTAGGATGAACCTCAGCCTCATTTTGAGGGCTTAAGTGGGATTTAAGTGGTGCCTGGGCCTTGCTCTGGCCCCCTGCACAGGGGTGAATTTATTCCAGATAACACAGAGTGAAGAACTTTGAAGTGCTAGATCTCATTGACTTCTTATGGTATCTTCTCTTCACTTTTAAATTTCATACTTTATGGTGGTATCACTGCCTGTCGGTAGCTTACATAGCAAAATCTTTCAGCACAGAATGCAGGTAAATCTACACTAAATAAACATCAATCAAATCTTTATAAAGGCAGACATTGCAGAACAGGTGCAATCAACCAGAATGTTCTGGAATGGAAGTGAAATCAGGTGAAGAAAACTGTGAGAATTAACTGGAATCTGATTACTACAGCTGAAGCAATTTAAATCACTTCAAGCAACCACAGTCTCATGGGTAACATGTCAGGTGGTGTTTAGAAATCCAGTAATGATTGTTACTTCCATGTGCTTTTTTTAATATTGATAGACATGACTTTAAGGATCTTTCTTATGTATATAGTATTGCCTGCTTTACTTGTTACTGTGTCTCTAAATATCCTTCCAGGTGCCATGGCTGTATTCCCTTTCACCATATTGTTTTATGGCTCTATATCACACTCCTAGACTAAGTAAGGAAATAGAAAGCCTAAGAGTTGCATTAATCTAAGTAAATATGAACCGAGCATGGTAATTAAGGCTTGAAACAGATTCACATGGTAATGAGACACAGGACCAAGCACTGGTATATCTAGGTTCTAATTGTTCTGTTCCCAGCTCTACTACAGACCCCTTGTGTGTTCTTGGTTAAGTCACTCAACTTCTCTGTTTCCTCTCTGTAAATTGAGGATAAAATCTTACTGGTGCACATTGTATGGCTCAATTAACTAGATTTGTGATGCTTTGGAAATCCTCAGGTGGGAATACTATGGGAATGCTAAAGTTTTTTATTCACCACTAAATACAAGAGATACGGTAGTAGCCATGCCATCTAAAGCTCTATATAACAGCTTATACCAATTACCTTGTGTGTATATCAAGCAAGACACTTTTTTTAACAATAATCTGCGGACAGAATTGCAAAAGTATTTAGCTACCTAAACATGCAGATAGCTACCCAGGTCCCTAACTCCAAATCTTTCTAGAACTTCCGACTGACTTAACTGGGATTCTGTAGAGACTTATGTGGAGTGTGCTTATGTAAAGCTGATTGCTGGTTCGGGGCCGGAGTGGCTGGAATGGACCTAGACAAGTCCTAGACAGACAAAAGGGCACAACATTTATCAATTACTGTAATCCCGTAGGAAATTGGGATAACTTGCATATCAGAGCACTTAATGTAGACAAAGTTCTAATGCCACATATTTCTAAAGGAGACTGCTGGCCTCAACAGGAATTAGAAACAACTAATATAGAATTGTGCAAAAATGCAGAAATAGAACTAAAAAAGATAAATTTCCAGAGCAATGAAGGGGAACAGGAAAAAGCCAGATATGCAGATATCAGTCATAGGAGTTCTGTGCCTACTCTGGATTGATTTATTACACACTTCCAGCATTCAGTTTTGAGAGAATGTCCATCGCCATCAATCATTTAAGAGGATTTAGTCAGAGAAGTGCACAGATATACATATTGCTATAAAATGTTTCAAGCCTGGATTGCTGTGACTCGGCCCATTTATGCAGTTTTTTTCTTACCATCTTTATTCTGATCTATGTTCGCTAGCATTTTTCTCCCTATAGTAAATACTAAATTCCAGCAATTTATTTGTAGTATACATTATAAAAAGCCCTTTTGGGATACAGGGGATTACACCTCAATGGCCTACAGCCTTTTCACAAATCAAGCTGCTGTATTTGGGCTTACTTTAGTGTATTCAAGTTTTTGGTGGAATAAGGTTCTGTTTCCTGCCATTGGAAGGGTCACTGATTGTTTCGTGTATTTCATCTATGTATGCAGTAATGACCCATTCTGAGGTCACATGATAAAGGATATTATATAAACCATCTTCCTTTGATAATGTAATATTAAAGAATATTGGTTGATGTGTAACTAACCACTCATGTACAGTGTAAAGCATTTACTAATGTTAGTAAGCCAGTGTATAATTATGAATTGCCAACATGTGCCCCCTTCAAATATAAATGAACTAATTGCCAGTAACTTGTATCTAAACTCTGCCTATTACTTTAAAATAAATGGCTAGCTAGAAGCTATGGGGCTATAAATCCATCCAGTGACAGCATAACTCAGAAAAGCACAGCTCATATGGTTTATGTAGTCACCAGAACCTAGAGATGGAATTATAGTGCCATAATTCAGTTTTCTTATATTTCATGTAATACATGGATCCAAAGTCTACTTCTGTGCTCTACATTGTCTTATGTACCTGCCTGGCACTGCTGCCAGACAGCCATTTCCCCACTGTACCCTGAATGGCCCCAGCTGACGTCAAGGCGACCCATTACTCTGCTTTGGACATTTAATAGTGACTTTTGCCTCTTGTCCTCGTAGCCTTCTACTCCCTTCCAGATAGCAGTTGACTATCCTACTAAAATAGTTCTCTGTATATCAAAACAATTAATTTAATTGGTTAAATCTCACAGGGCTAGATTTTGACACCCTTACTTTGTGATTAGTCCCCCTGAAAGCAATAGGACTACATTTAGAGTAAGCTACTACTTAGCATGGTCAAGGGTGGCCATAATTCATGGTTGCAAGATTGATGTTCCACCCATAAATTACAAGTATTTTGTTTTACTTGGATGCAGTACCCTATCTTAAAACTGCAATCTATGCAGTTGTGTAATCTGCTCCTTCAAAGTATGTAAATACATTTGCTTTGTCCTCATTTTTTTTTGTTTACTTTAGTTCACATTCAATATTTTCCCTAATTTTTCTTCAGTCACTTTCAGTAGCCACAGGATTGAAGTATTGTCACTGGAAACAAATACAGAATTATAAAATAGAGTACTCTTGTAAACAGATTTTGTTGCCCTTGCAAGATAATTTAAGAAAATTATGTAGTGCAGGAGCCTCATTGGTATATGGTTTTAGCATTCAGGATAAGCTGCCAGAAATAAAAGCACAACAGAATCAAACTGTACATCAGCATACTGTCACCTTGTTTAGTTGAGGAGACAGTGAAACTCTCAGCTTCAGGTAATTTTGGCAGACAATTTTCCTTGAACTTTAAGAGTAACTAAAATCTATACCCAGAATAATTAAAATATGCAAAACATCTATTGATCTCGAGCATCTGGTGCCTTGTCAGTAACCACAGTGACACAAAAAGGTTGCATAAGTATACTGTCAATTTTCTGCCTTTGATTAGGTAGATATTTTTGGTAAGTAACTATGTCTTTGCCTAATGGCTACTTTCTTCAGCTCTGCCACTCATTCCATTCTTGCTAGTAAACATCCTCAGCTTTCAACCCAGCAGGGAGGTTTGCAAAAGTGAAAGTTCCTGTCAATTGAAAATTGATCTTTTCCGAGAGCTGTTCCATTTCTTCAGACATGAGATTTGTAGGTCACCTCCATCCCACAAGTAGCATATCCCACTATTGGTAAGAGTAGTATCTCTGACACAACAGTACATTGCCTCTTCCACTTATTTATAAGTAAGTATCTAACTCAGAAGTTCAACAGATAGATGGCAAAGCTGAGCAATCAGTGGAATGTAGATGGATAATGAGTATGTTCAAAACACCTTGAAATGATAGAATTATTCAATATATAGATGTTTTCATATTCCATGTTGTATTGATCCTGGAAAGATTTTTTTTTCAAGATAGTCTTAAAAGCTGTGGAAAACTGACCTATTTAAAGAAAATATTGATCTCATCAGAATGATGTTAGCCAAAACACATTTTACTTCAACTTTATTTTTTAAGCTTGAATCATAGTATAGAATGGAAAAAAATAGTGTCTTAAAAATGAATAATTGTTGAGTTAGTTACATGCTAGGGATCCTTGTCATTTGAGTTGGGAACATCAAGTGATAAAAAAGCTTCAAACTCTGGGATTCAAAAATTAACTGGAGCTGTGCAAAATATCTTACTGGAAACTTATCCACTTAAAGATTTTGTTACAAACGTGGAATTCAGAACAAGTTCACTGAAAGTTTGCTTAGGTTCACAAATCTAGCGAATCTGAGGCCTTGTCTAAACTACATAGTTTTGTCAACATAACAGTGGAGGTATGCACGCAACAATGCTCCGCCTTCCGATTAAACTCTCCGGCTACACCAACAAAGTAAAACCACCTCAATGAGAGACGTAGAGCTTTTTGTGTCAAAGTTAGATCAATGTCAATGTAGATACTGAGCTTGGTTATGTCGCCATAAATGGCCTCCAGGAGGTATCCCCCAATGCCCATCCTAACTGCTCTGGTCGGCAGTTCAAACTCCACTGCCCTGTACCTGGGCATCTCCCTGCACCTTTAAAGGACTGGGAATATTTGAAATTCCACTTCCTGTTTGCTTGGCACGGAGAGCTCACATTGAATCTTTTCAGCTGACCAGGGCAGCTCCACACACTAAACGATCTCCTGTGTGGAGTGCACCAGAGCTGTTGGATCTGCTGGCTCTGAGGGCAGAGGAGGCTGAACAGTCCCAGCTCCTCTCCAGCCATAGGAACTTCAATACCTATGGTCAAATTTCTCATGGCATATTGGATACGGGCTACAAACGGGACATGCATCAGGGCTGTAAGAAGATCAAGGAACCGAGGCAGGTATACCAGAGTCAAACCATCACTGCAGCAAAGACTTGCTGCTTCTATAAGGAGCTGGACGCCATCCTTGGTGGTGACCCCACCTCCACTGCCAAGAATCCTATGGATACTTCGGGAGAGGAGGGCTGGAGAAAGAGGCCAGGGGACTCAAACCCGAGGATGAAGTGGTGGATGAGGAAGTGGAGTTGGAGGATGAGATGGGACAAGAGCCAGGGTCATCTGGTACCATGGTGAGTCAGGACCTCTTCTCGATCCTGGAGGGTTCAAGCCCGTCCCAGCACTCCAGCTCTGGCACACGTGATGCGGGAGAGAGGAGCACTGGTAAGTGCTCATTTTGAATTGATACTGCTCGGTTACATGAGGTAGAGATGTCCTTTGCTTTGTTATATGCTAGAAGTGGATTAAGGGATAGAAATGTACAAGACTAGCTCTGTTTGCATCTGCTTCATAGTCTCCTGTATAGCTAAGCAGTGGGGGCCCTACAAAAAGTATGTTTAATGCACACTGAGATTTCACAGGAATCCTCCAGAGAGATCTCTAGGAAACTTTCCGGGAGGTACTCACCCATCCTCTGCCAAAGGTTCCTTGGCAGAGCTGATTTGTTCCTTCCCACACTGTAGGAAACTTTTCTATGCCAACTGGCAATCACTTGTGCAGGGACCAAAGTGGCACACAAGTGAGCTGTATAAGGACCATTATGAAGCCATCTTCCCGCAGGAGGTGCACTCTTGCATCCTTACTTGCTTACCCTCGGGAGTAAGATATCAGCATCTTCTGCCGCCACTTTCCACAAGTGGGGATCATTTTTACAATACTGTCCCTAATCACTTGCAGTGATTTCCCTTAAACCACCTAGAACCTTTGCCCCATCTTGAATGCCCCCTCCCCGAAGCAGAAATTTCCATTTTTAGGGTGCTCGCTGAGCTATGTGCTTGCCAAGGGACAGTGAAAGAGGGGATTTTACTATTCTGATTGAATGCTGTGAGTGTACTAACAATCATGCCTCTGTTTTCTTTTGCTTCTGCAGATGTGCCCTTGAGGGGAACTTCCTACACAACAGTGGAGCACATCCGCCAGATAAAGAAGCGAGCCAGGAGCACATGGAGCCCTCACGCAACAATCCTCTGACACCACAGATCAAGAATACGCAAATATTATGGAGTGCACAGCAGGCTGCTATGACCAGGGGAATATTTTCCTCATTGAAATCTAACCTGCCATAAAGGCAGTGCCAGCAAGTTCTTAATCTACCAAACGCACATTCAATGGTCATTCTACACCTGCTCACCCTACTGTTGAAGCACTCCTTGCTGCTGTCCAAGTTTCCCCATGTAAGACTTCATGAGACATGGGAGTAAGAGATCCTGGGAGATCCAGTGTATCCCTATGGGCATTTCAACATCTCCCCACCCCCGACCCCCTGGAATTTTCTGGTCTGGAAAGAAAGTCCCTGCTTACAGCTTTCTGTACAGGCCATTGTTCCTGAAGATACTTGCACTGATGTCACTGAAACAACCCCGGTGATCCATAAGTGCCTGCAATACCATAGAGAAATATCCCTTTCTATTGATTATACTCTGCCACAAAATGGTCTGTGGCCAATATTGGGATGTGTGCCATCTATCGTCCCACCGCAGTGAGGGAACCCCATTGTTACATAGCCATCCACTGTTTCACATACATTTCCAAGAGCCACAGTCCTTCATACCAGGATGCAATTAATCGCCCTGCGTGCTTGGATGAACGCAGTCCCCACAATGGACTTCCTGACTCCAAACTGATTTGCGACGATGGTAGCAGTCTGGAGTTGCCAGCTTCCACAGAGCGATCGCCATGTGCTTCTCAACCAAAAAAGTAGCTCTCATTCTGGTGTCCTTGCACTACAGGATAGGGGTGAGCTCCACACACAGTTCCTGGAAGGTGGCTTTGAGCATCTAAAAGTTCTGCAGTCACTGCTCATCATCCCAGATCTGCATAATGATGCAATCTCAGAGCTTGTTTCCCGAGTCCAAAAGCAATGGTTCACCGTGTGGAGCTGCTTCAAAAATGCCAAAAGTAGCCTAGTGTTTCTTTCCATGGCACACAGCAATGGCAGGCACCACAAGTTCCTGTTCAGATTCGAAGCTCATGAAATACTGCATGATCAGCCTCACTGTGTTCATAACACTGACCACAAGACTAGAGAGCAGTGCAGGATCCATGCTTTCAGGCAGAGAAGGTGGGCACATAGTATACAGGGCCCATGGAATGATGGGATAGGAAAAACTGCATCATGGGATATTGAGCCTGTATCTATGATGCACTGCAATCCACTCTGGCTTGCCACCTCCTGCAGATAGGAGTTGTGGGGATTTACACAGCGGGATAGCTACCCACTGTCAATTGCTCACTCTTAATGCTAGAGCACCAACTGTGGATGCACTCTGCTGACACAAGTAGTGTTGTGTGAATCATAGAAGATTAGGGTTGGAAGAGACCCCAGGAGATCATCTGGTCCAACCCCCTGCTCAAAGCAGGACCAACCCCAACTAAATCATCCCAGCCAGGGTTTTGTCAAGCCGGGCCTTAAAAACCTCTAACGATGGAGATGCCACCACCTCCCTACGTAACCCTGTGCTTCACCCCCCTCTTAGTGAAATAGTTTTTCCTAATATCCAACCTAGAACTCCCCCATTGTGACTTGAGACCATTGCTCCTTGTTCTGTCATCTGCCACCACTGAGAACATC
Source organism: Emys orbicularis (assembly GCF_028017835.1). NCBI lineage: Eukaryota > Metazoa > Chordata > Testudines > Emydidae > Emys > Emys orbicularis. The sequence continues at coordinate 183,925,978 of NC_088683.1, forward strand.
CTAGCTCCATCCTCCTTGGAACCCCCCTTCAGGTAGTTGAAGCTAATCCAATCCCCCCTCACTCTTCTCTTCTGCAGACTAAATAAGTCCAGTTCCCTCAGCCTCTCCTCATAAGTCATATGCCCCAGCCCCCTAATCATTTTCGTTGCCCTGCACTGGACTCTCCAATTTGTCCACATCCTTTCTGTAGTGGGGGGCCCAAAGCTGGAAACAATATTCTAGATGTGGCCTCACCAGTGCCGAATAGAGGGGAATAATAATAATAATCACTTCCCTCGATCTGCTGGCAATGCGCCTATTAATGCAGCCCAATATGCTGTGTGAACATGCACAAGTGATGTAATTATAGTTGCTTTTGATAGTCGATGTAACTTTTCAACTTAACTCTGTAGATTTGTGTGTGGGTTTTTTTTTTTTTTTTTTTTTTACTGAAGTGTGGGAAAAAATTATTTTGCCTAGTTATAGTGAAATACCAGATGAAAATCTGTATTTCCTTTATTTACCAACTGAGTTTTGTGAGAGGCCCACATTCATTTGGGCTCATATAGGTTTCATGAACCTCCATGGAGCTAAATTTTGAATATTACCAAAATATGTAAATGATCTGCTGCTGGCATGCTACCCAAATGATGAATTCTGAATAATTTGACTCACAGAGACTAACTGGAGTTCTCAGTGAGAAATTTAATCTTGAAAAATTTAACACTGGTGAGTGTCTTTATGTAAGCCCATGGGATCTGATTGTGTACCAAACAAATTTTGTGCACAACCCTTACTATGGTGGCATACAAGTATTTGCAGAGGATATGCAATTCTTCACCAGATTCTTGATCTCTGTTTTAATTGCAGTTGTCAAAGCAACCTTAACTAGTGTGCCTGTGTAACATATGATACTATTTCATCATAGTATCTAAACCCTCAGACCAAGAATGTTCTCTGCACTATTCCAGTTCTGTACCAATCACAAATACAGAAGTCTGAAGGCTAGATTTGTCCCTGGATCTGTGGCAAGGCAGAAGGTTGGACCCCCAGTGAAGCATCAGATTAACAGTATTTTGACACACATTTAATTTGGCTAGTGAATACGCAGCTGTGGGAGCTGGAATGCCTATTGCATCAGCCAAGATTCTAGCTAGTTGGCTTCCTCAAGAGAAGTGACTAATTTTTTGTTGTCTTCTGTTACAAAAGAGTAGCAATTATTTTACTCCATCCATCTCTAATTCAAAGCACATTTTATCAGTCCTCTGTACAGCAGTCTTCTGGGCTTCAATTACAGCATTAGTATTTAGCTTTCCAGACTTGATAAGAGTCTAATTTTATCCCATCTGGTTTATTGTGAGGATTTTTTCATGCCTGGAGGTGGCTTTTTCTTAATCATTATTTCTGCATGGGATTGCTGGTAGGAGCTTAAAAGGTTTTGTTAGCTACAAAGACCAACTGCTAGTTCCTTCTCCACCAGGACAATGTATCAGCAGTTGTATGTACGAATTGTCTAGAAGGCAAGCATTTGGAAGCTCTTGCCATACTAGGAAGGTCATACATTGTGGAGAACTAGCTTTTGATCTCTTTTCTTAAATATAACTGCAGTTACATAGACATCACAGCTCCACTGAGACAGGTAGTGGTACAGAATGCCACTTCGTTACCATTGAAAATATATATTTTTTTCTCTAAATTGTGGCATCAGATAAAACATATGACATTTCCACTGAAGTCAAAAGGAGGTGAATGTGTATATGAGGACAAACTGGCCTTAATGACAATGTAGAAAATGGCAAGAAATTGGAGAAAGGGGAAAACTTGATATTTTGTCCAGATTTTTATATTTTTAATGTTTAACCCTTTTTTCTTCTTTTGAGATGCCAATAGAAGTGCTAGCAGCCAACATTCTTGACTTGGACTAAGATCCAGTGGACTAATCACTCATAAATTTATATGGATAGACCAAAATGTTCAAACTTAAATGTTTAAGGTTAGGCCCCTGAATCCATAGTTAGGCATTTAAATAAAAGTGGTAATTAAAAGGTAACCTTTTCAAGGATATATTTTAAAGAAGAAAGACAACTCCTTATCCGTGCTCTGTTGGCTCACTCATCCCCTTAAGCTCTTCAGCAGTATGGCTTCAATGGAGTCTCTCTGTCAATTACTCCTCAGCATTCAGCTGTCAGGCAAGGACCTCTGCTGGAATGTTAATATCTCCCCATGCTGTTTTAACTTCCCTGTAAATTCCCAACGAGGTTGGGGGACAAAGGGATGATATGCATCTGCACACACAATTTTCACCCAAAGATGTTGGATCTCATAGAGATATATCTTTAGGAAACAGGTGGTAGGATGCATCTATGGATAGGATGTAGATTGACTATTCTGAACTATGTGAGTACAAGGATTTCTGTGTGGCAGATCCCCTCTGTAGCCAGGCAGGATCTATGTCTTTATTTTAATTTTGACTGATTGTGTGTGGAAACCATATATTATTTTAAGATGTCATTTGAATTTACTGCTTATGAAGCAGAATGGATGCAAAGCCCTGAAGACTGAAATCCTACATTTACCCACAGGACAGGAAGAGCATAACCCTCAGTAACACAAATCTCCTGACATTGCTGCCCAAATGTATTTTTTTTTTAACCTGGGAGCACCTTATCAGTCTGTGTAGATACATGGTCAAAAATGATGCCAATAGAGCTGGTCAAAATTTTCAAAATTTAAATATTTTGAGGGGGGAAATCATAGAAATTTGAAGAAAATGTTGGCTTTATTTTTTTAAAAATCACTTTTTTTTTTTAAACCAGTTGCAGACCTGGTTTTAAGTGCTCTGTAAAATAAAAGATATTTTCAGTTTTAATTAGAAATAAGGAACACGTTTCATTAAGACTTTTATGAAAAATAGTAATTTTTTGACCAACTCCAATTGGCAGAAATTTGAAAACTGAAAAGGTTTGATTTATAAATGCTAACCCTGCTGCCTCTTAAGAGTTCTCCTCTGTGCACTGAGCTATCTGGTCAAACTTCATCTCTCATAATGCACCACAGTCTTGGAGAGGACAGGAATTGCATCATGAGAGTCCCTGACCATGGTGCATCATGGGAGATGGTTGACTGGGAAAAGGAGACTGGGATATAAGGCAATTAAACTCCAGTTCCCTTTCAGCACTGTAGCAGCATTTCCTAAACAAAGTATTTTGCTTTGCTGCCAAAATATTTTGGTTGGAGGCATTTGTTTTTTTTCCAATGAAAAATCAATTTTCCATTGGAAAAACAGCTTTGACAGGTAAGCTTTTGACCATCCTTACTCATTTTACATAGCTTATGTCACTGAAAAAACAATTTTTGAAATTGTATTTTTTATTAATTGTCCATCTCTGTTCTTCCTGGGGAATTCAAGACACAGCACAGTTGTTTCATTTAAATTCCTTATGTCATCCACAGCTTGACAGACACTCACATTTCTTTCCTTTCAAAATGCAGCTATAAAAATGATATTTCTCCACTGTTTATCAGACTGAACTCCTGTGCATCTCTCCATAAGTAACTCCACTGGCTTCATATAATCTCCCATTACTTTTCTTGTGCAGTCTAGTTTAAGATGTCCTCTTCCAGGGGATGTCAAACACTAAAAACCGTGTATTACATCCTGTAGTCAAAAATTTATTTTCTGAGATTCAGTTTAATTTTCTCCTTGCTTTACTATTCTTAGAGTAAAATCACCTTGGACTGCCCTTAACCATTCTTGTTCGTCATGAGATTTATATCCTTCAAACACTTGCAGACTATTCTATTCTCTTTCGTAGTCTAGTTTGGAACATATTTTGTACAAATTAATGCCTCTGCTACTTCAGCCATTTTCTGAATTCCCTCCAATTCAGGATTGAGGTGCCCAGAAATAGAGTATTCCAGATGTGGTCTCACCACAATTTTGTAGAGAGATCCATGATCATCTGCTTATCTAGCTCAAACTTTAAATTTGGTTATTGGTTTTTAATACCACCTCTCATTGCAAGCTCATATATAATTTGTTCTTCAACACTACCTGAATCTTAGCATTATGCTTTCCAAATTTCATCTTCCAAAATATCTGCATTTTGGATTACTATTCCTCAAATGTATTAGCATGCATATTTCCTGGGTTAAATCTCATCCTATTTCTGTCCCAAATTTCCCTGTAACACTTCTCCTTATTGATGTCCCAATTTAGTATCTTCTGTTAATTCATTACATATGCTGATTTCTTTATCTACCAGATTATCAATATGGTAAATAAACTTCAAACATGACAGTATTCCACTGGCTATCTACCCCAGATCAATATATTGCCCTCTCCATTGGCACCACAGGTGGAAGGGAGATTCCTTTTCACCATTACTGAGTCTGACATTCTTACTCAGAAATGAGCTGTCCTTCATATGGACTAGGAGTAGTGCCACCAAGAGACTATGGGAAGCCTTCAGAACCAAACTTCCATCCCAACAGGACTGGCATTAGTCTGGCCAGCAACACATCAGCCACCCATATGCATATGGAATGCTGTAGTGGCCTGTCTAGGGCTACTGGGTCCACCACCTCACAGCATGAGGAGCTGGTCATCACTACCAAGGAAGAGTAAAAAAAAAATCTTCCTCTCCAGCAGCATCTCTAGCTCAACCACAGACGCTGGAATAACAAGAAGAGCCAGACCCAGAAGTGCAGTTTCAAGAGGGCATCGCCTTGCCTGCCTCCAAAAGACCTTTGGTCCTCATCACAAGACAAGGCGCTAACCTCAGCACCACTACTAATGGTAGAAGAGTTCAAAACATTTTTAAGAGCTCCTGGTGATGGTTGCTGATGCCTTGGAGATTCAGAGTTCAGTTCTCTGGAAAAATCCCATAAGATGTTTGATATTTTTATCAGCTGCAGTGCCCACCAGAATCACCCTCCCCAATAAAGATTAGTATTAGGTCCAGTGAGAACTCTGTGGCAAATGCTTGACAATGAAACACCAACAGTTCAACATATTGAGAAAAGGTGCCACCTTCCAGGTTGGAGTACTTTTAATTCACACTTTAATCCCAGATCCCGAGTTATCTCAGCTGTTCAAGAGAAGTTCTGTTCTACAACAACAAAAACACACCTGAAAGACAAGGATGCCAAATGGCTAAATCTGTGGGTTTTTTCCTGACCCTTCTTCAGCTTCATTCCAACTGAGTAGCTAAGTGCCAGGCCCTCTTGGCCAATTACAACTTTCTAACATGGCAATGTCCATGATGTTCATCAACAAGTTCCATGATCAGAGTTGAGTTTAAGGATATAAAAGAGGGACAATTGGTGATGACAACAGCCTGGCAACTGTGGTCAGATCTCTGGACACCATGATTACCATGCAGAGGTCAACTTGAATACCAGAGGCCTGGAGTCATCACAAAGTTCTAGTTGAAATCAAGGCTCTGCCATTTCATGGGGGTGTGGAAGTATTCAGAAGGAAAACTGCCTTAAACTCACTCCAATAGGACCCTATGTTCCCATGGGATCAACACACCTCATTAATACCACAAGACACATTGTCTTCATTATTACAACCATCTGTAACCTACTTATCCCCCTTTTTGTCCTATAACAACCAGGATATTAATGGACCACTTCACATTGAATGGTCTCTTTGTTTAGCATAAGCAGTTAGAATATGTGCAATATATTCAAACTTCTACTGAGCTTTGAAACTTAATACTTTTTTCCAGACCTGAGGAAGAGCCCTGTGTAGCTCAAAAGCTTGTTTGTATCACCAATAGAAGTTGATCCAATAAAAGATATACCTCAGAAAAATGTGAACTGGCTATCAGTGCCTGTGCCTATACCATCCAGGTTTATTTCCTAACTCCTTACCTCCACCCATTCCTCATCCATCTTCGGAGCTCCTTCTCAAAAGAGCCTTTTACCAAAAAAAAAAAAAAAAAAAGCCTTGTTGCTCTGTGTAGCAGGGTGGACACCTGTTCCTGCCTGGAAGGGCCTGAGATAGCCCAGGGAGCAGGCAGCGTGAAGGCTGAGCTGATCGGGGGAAGTGGCTGCAGCTGGGGCCACGCCCCAAACAGACTCAGCTGGCCTGTATAAAGAGGCTGGGAGCCAGACGCTCAAGAGTCTCTCTCTGTGGTCAGGGAGAGAAGGGCCTGGCTGTAGGGAGCCAGACATAGTGTACCTGTAGTGGAGCAGGGCTGGGGAAGGCTGAGGAGCTGGGGAGCTCCAGCCTGGAAAGCCCCAGGCTGCGGCCTAGTATTAGGCTAAGGGGTACTGGGGGTTGCAGAGGGCAGCCCAGGTCTAGTCCAAGGCAGCAGGTCCAAACCCCCCTTGCCAGTGATGAGTGGCCTATACTGCAGTCTGCCCCAGGGAGCGGGGGCTAGTTGCTGACTGGCAGTGGCCTACTACTGAGGCAAGGTGGGGATAGTGGGTGGGGGTTCCCCAGGGAGGGGAGACCCAGATCTGTGGGGTACTGCCAGGGGGCAGCAGCCCAGTAATGGGGGCACCGGGTCCTGGGAGGGACACAGGGGCCAGAAGTAGGGACAAGGCGGATCACTGGTCTGCAGAGGGCGCTCCAGATGCAGGGAGCTGATTCCCCAAAGCAACCAGTAGGGGGCGCCGCAGGGGTGAGTCCGTGCCCTTACACTCTGTCTAGGGGGTCTTAGAGGAGGTTCCTCAGGTATAAAGGGAAAGGTGTTTACTCTTGGTATTTCCTCAGCGTAAACCAAAAAGTGGCTCTTTATCATATCTGAGACCAGAGGAGACTCAACAAACAGATTCAGGATAGCAACATCTGCCTCCATTACTCCAAGAGGAAGACTGTTTTCCAGCTGCCTACTTCCACGTGGTTATTCACCCATTTTATCCCAGGTGACGAAGATCATAGGAGCCCTACTCAACTTCTGGTTAGAATATGTCTGTCTCCTGGAGGAAAGATTCAAGTCCCTTCAGTTGCTTGTATGTGAAATAAGGTGCATATGTACCTACAGTAGGATCCACACTGACTACAACTTCTTGCATTAGTTACTGTAGGATAAGTGAATATTCTTTATCATTACTTTCTTCAGGATTCTTTAGCCACCTTTCAAGTCTTATTACATCTGTCTGAGCTAATTCTGAATTATTTTTAAGTAAACTTTGTGAGGCATTATATCAAACGTCTTACTGAAATCCAGATATATTCATTTACTGTCTGCATTTTGCCACTAATTGTTTGACTGTCTCTTTTTACATTTGCTTCTTTAGTTTGCATCAACTATGGAACATCTTCTGCAAGGTAGATAATGAGCATGTTTCTTTTAATGAAACATTTCAATTTTGAGAACAGGTGGTCAAGCATCTATTCCACTGCCAGCAAGGATGAAGCTGTCTTGACTAGAAAATAATGCTGGAGATAAAATACTATAGCTGCCCTATCAAACTTAACAGTAAGTGCAGTTATTGGCCACCTTCCCCTATGTAATCAATAAGCAGACAGATTCACTTAGGCTGTGTACTCTAATTAAATCATGTGTACAGCTTGTTTTGGAGGGGTGAGGGGTGGCTTTTGTTTTTTGGTTGTGTAATTAGATGGAAACCATTTCAGTGTCCTTCAGTGTTTCTAGCTAATAGAAACCACCCATCCACTTTATAAACAGCATCTGGCAGTGTTGGATGCAGGTATGAAATATGAGCTTGTGCAATATATAAACAGTGATTAAGGCTGTTTCTTGCATTAATACCCCAAACTGGTCAGTTATGCCTCACAATACTTGTCATGTCATCCAGCAATGCACTGCTGACTTGTTTGGCCTTAATAGAAGTGAGGAGATTTACCTGATTCAACACACTTCTAAGTAATTATCTGAATCACAGTGAGGAGGTTAGTCATTATACTCCTCATTAATGGGGCATCATGCCTCCTCCCATGTAACAGTTGCCCTGCAAGATATTTGTCATAGGTTTAAACCATCCCCACAAAAAGTCAGCCATTGAAAAACACCATCCCACCCCACATTTAACTTACGAAGACTAATCAGTTTCATTGCTACTATTCAGAATGTGTGGGCACTAATGTAATTATTTTTATAATTTCTTATCTGTGATTTACTGTTTTGTGGGAGGGAAAACAAAAATGGAAGGGGGGGGGGGGAACCACAAAGAATAGCAGAGACCTATCAGCCAACAGGTGAGAGAGGTGGAGCAGCATGAAGAAGGTCCTTCTCTTTTCCAGCAGATGATATATGGGGTACTCTGTCTTTAAAACTTCATGTGCAACAGCATGGGGAATTTGGTAGAAGTCTGTGTGGAGGGAAAAACTTGGATCTAACAGACATATGCTCCTAATTTCTGATGATAAAGAGTAAGGACCATATCGTCAGCTGGTATAAACTAGCATAGTTCCACTGAACCAGTGGTGCCAACTCTAGTGATTTTTATCATTGTCTCACAATATTTTGGATCTGCTGAAGGATTCTCACACTATTCTGACTTTTTGCCTTCCAATTCATTATTTATTTTTTTGCCCTTATTAAAAGTGGTTGTCCTGTCCCTTTTATCGTTGTAGGTGAAAGTCAGGTTGCCCCAAGAAAAGTCAGTGACCCTTATGGTTTCAATGTAGCCATCTGTCTTTCTAGTGATTCTTCCAGAGTGCCTAAGCTGAAGTGACAACACCTCAAGCTGTAGCAATCCAAATATGTTAGAGTGTAAGGGGTAGATAGGACTTGAAATCCATCACACACTTACTAGCCTGAGGATGATATGGAAGAAGTTAACAAGCAGGGTGCAGGGACAATATCCTGGAATAAATTGTTTTATCCTTTCTATCTTTCCTAGCAGCTGTGGGATAGGCACTGGCATGGGACCTTATCTCTCATGTCACGTTGGCTGGAATGGCCCATGAACGAGAATATCAAACTCAGGCCAGACTTTTAAGAAGCAGGGCACAAACCACAAGCGGGTTGAGAATTCTATACTTAGTTGGTGAAATCTAAGCAATAAGTGAAAACTCCTCAACTACTGAACAGACACTTTGTGTGGGCCAATCTATCTTGCCTACCTAGGCAAGCTTGATTCTGTGACAAATGGTCACAACTCACTTCACACCAAAGATCACAAAATATTCTGGTGATTCCCAGTCTGAAAGGGCCAGTCACTAATTCCAGGTCAATTTTTACCTTAGATCTCACACCGAAGACAACACTTCAATAATATGCAAACTCTGTATATCCTTTTGGGTTAACCTGAACTAAACAGCAGGGGATTTCGTGCTTATGGTTAGAAATCCTCACCCCTTCAGAGTTCAAGCAGCAAAGCAATAATAAGTTCTCCTTAACAGATATTTTTATGCCCTTCCTCCAGCATTCAAGCTGTGATGGGATAAAGGCAAGTACAGTAACTCCTCATTTAACGTCATCCCACTTCAATTGTTATGTCCCTGCTCAATTAGGGAACATGCTCATTTAATGTTCTTTGGCTGCCTGCTTGTAAGATTCTGTGGAAGAGCAGCAACTTTACAAGGGAGCATTGCACAAGTTCCGCTTCTCTGCCTCCTCCCCCTCCCTCCCAGCGCTTCCCCCACCACCAAACAGCTGTTTAGTGGTGCTTAGGACTTTCTGGGAGAGAGGAGGAGGAGCAGGGAAGCACTGTGTCTCCACTCCTCCCCCTCCCTCCCTCCCAGAAAATCCTAAGCTGTTTAGCGGCATTTAGGATTTTCTGGGCGGAGGAGGGGGGAGGAGTGGAGATGTGGGGCTTCTCTGCTCCTCCCCCTCCCTCCCAGCACTTCGCGCTTAGGACTTTCTAGGAGGGAGGGGCAGGAGCGGGGAAGCGCTGCGTCTCTGCTCCTCCCCCTCCTTCCCAGAAAGTCTAAGTGTCACCAAACAGCTGTTTGGCAGCCCTTAGGACATTGGGGGTGGGGAGGGATGTGGCGTGCTTCGGAGAGGAGGTGGAGTAGGGGTGGGAAGAGGTGGGCCTGGAGTGGAGTGGGGACAGGAAGAGGCGGGCCTGGAGCATTCCCGGCAAAGTCTGAGCCTGTTCTTCTCCAGGGAAGCTGCCACTGCTGCTGCAAAGGTGCTTCCTAGCGTCCTTGCCTGCAGCGGGCTGTGCCTGTGTGGGGTAAGCCAGGAGCACTTCCCAACCACAGTACAGTACTGTACAGTATATAATGCCTTTTGTCTGCCCAAAAAAATTTCCTTGGAACTTAACCCCCTGCATTTACATTAAATCTTATGGGAAAATTGGATTAGTTTAACATTATTTCACTTAAAGTTGCATTTTTCAGGAACATAACTACAACGTTAAATGAGGAGTTACTGTACCCTCTTCAGGGCTGTGGGGGAAGCAATCCACAAAGACTCTTTGACAATGGCCCATTTTAATTCTTGATGTGCAGGAGATAACACCTGTAGGAATCCAGCATTAAGTGAAGTTTTTTTCCTCCCTGTTAAGTGAGTTACATAGTTTTAGAACAAACATTTTACAGTTATAGAGCAAACACTTAAATATTACCTTCTAGCATGGGATATAGACATAAGTAAGATTAATGCATGCAGCAACTTACAAGCATTCCATAAAGTCTAAACAGATTCTTATAATACTAGTATCTATTGTAACTAGGCTAACTCGCAGGGAAGCCAGATGGATTTCCAGCTCTGCATGTGTCAGTGTTCAGTTAGGGCTGGGGCCTTGGCATGAGCTGGCAGCTGGGCCACCAGCATCACAACTCATCTGTCGTCATGTCAACCTCTGACTAGTAGATGTTTGGAGACACAAGGTGAGCGAGGTAATATCTTTTGTTGGACCAATGTCTGTTAGTGAGAGAGACAAACTTTGGATCTTACGCAGAGGTCAGGAGCTGAAGAAGAGCTTTGTATAAGCTCAAAAGCTGCACTCTCTCTCACCAACAGAAGTTGGTCTAATAAAAGATATTACCTCACCTATATTGTCCCTGTAGTATCCTGGGACCTACATCGATACACCACCACTGCATATTGTAGGGTGTTTTTCTTTTTTTCTATGCATTTGTAGGTGTGTATTATATTTAGTTTTCAAGTCCTGTATATAAAATATAAAGTTCTCAAGATTTTCTTGGCTCACTCAAAGTCCACAGAGAAGAAAAAAACATTCAGTTGAAGTCAATAACTTGAAGCTTCCTCTTTGTTTTCCTATTAGGCTCGTAACTACATATTAAAGGTATTGAAAAGTGCTGTTGTGGGGGTTCAATGCATGCATTCATTTCTCTCCAGTATGTGTGTTTGCTTTGTAATGCCCTCCTCTTACAAGAAAAAAACAGCAGTGCACTCATTATGCACTCCACTATAGCTAAGAGAAGTGATTCTGAAGTATATTAACCCTTTGAGTAACCTAATGGCATGCAGCATGCCCTGTAAAAAATGGGTGCTTTTAAAAAAAAAAAAAAAAAAAAAAAAAAAAAAAAGTAGTGGTTTTCCCATGAGAAACACTCTGTTCTGCTGCCATGCCACAGTGAAAGACTCCAAGATCACAGTAGCTGTTAAAATGGTTTGGTACTGGATCAGCACTCAGCAATTTATTTTGCATGGATTTTTATTTATGATAGTATACTCTGGGAACGCAAACATACAGAAGCAGTTAGCCTTCCAGTCTTTCTTGTATGGACTAGGCTAATATTTAATATTAAAATACTGGGGTCACATATGGAAAATTAAAGGTGGTACAAAGTGACATAGCAGCAGTCTAAGCTATTTACATACTGAGCTTAGAAGTATTGCAGACCCGGTACCTTGAGTAATAAATTCATCCTAAAATGAATTTGTGTGTCATACATTTTGGTGGGAGTGAGAGGAGGGTGGTGTTTTCTTTTAGTTGTAAATCGTTGAAGTATTTGTGATGCAGACAGTTAGTTTTACAGCTTGAAGACTGCACCAGGGTAAAAATTAACTGGCCGGATTATAATGCTGTTAAGAAGCTGGTTACAACTCCCTCTTTCTCTGCCTCTTTCCAGGCCCCAGGGAAGCCTCCAGGCTGCTCTAACAAACTGCATGTTTAGTAGTGGCCTTGTAAGTGGAATGGGACAAGAGAATCTGCTCCAATAGGTTCATGACGTGAGATAAGTCTCTCTTCTATGAAATGCCATTTAAAAAAAAAGAGGACAAGACTTGCTTCCCAAGAGCAGCACATGCAATGGACAAAGGTCTTTCATTTAGCTCTTTTTATTCACATACCAAATACTCAAGCTAAACTTTAGAATATAATTGTCACAGATCCTAGTGAGCATCCCTTCATGGCCACCCATTAGGACTGCAGTGAAAGGAACCCAAGCTTCTGTTCTGTGGATTCTCAAGGGTGTTTCAAGCTCCTGGACAGTGCTTCACAGTGCTTCTATATCGTGATGCCAACTTTTCCCAACCTCGCGCTAAAAATTTCCCAAATCTAGTGAAAAATTCCCAGATACAGTTTTTTACAGTGCTTGTATATCATGGGAAATTTCCCAGAACCTGGGAATTTGTGAGTAAAATGTTTCAACTTGGGAAATTGGGAATTTTCATTCAAAACATTTTACTCAAAATTTCCCAGATTTTGGGAAATTTCCCAGGATATAGAAGCACTGCTCCTGGAGCCCAAATGGAGTCCACCAGTACCCCAATCTGTGCACTCAGTGCACAGACCTTCTGAGTGTGAGAACCGAGAGTCTAGCCATGTTGGGCTCAGCGCTGACCCTTCATATTCCCCAGTACTTGAACACACCTCTCTGCTCAAACTCCATCTAAAGGTGTGAAGCTTTTGGTTGGCAGTTTAACTCTCTCCGAGGCAAACAGCAATTGAGAAGCAGCAAAAACACACAGGTACAAACATTCTGTCTTATGTCTTTATGCTCTTTACTTACAGAGAAAGCATGAGAGCGTACCGCTCACCCAAAACAATAAAACAGCCTATGCATGATGTCTGTCACTCGCTCACCCTTCCCTTGGGACATTATGAGTGTTTGGTCAGGCAGGAAGAGCCCACTCACAGTTGCTTAACCTTCACCTGCAGCAGCCTCCCTCATCTGAGGGAAGGTCGACCTATCCGGGGACATGTAGAGTACAGACACAGCACACAAAGCTAGCACAGGTATAAATAGAAGTGTAGATGGTGCTTAGGCAAGTAAAGTACACATATGTCAGAACCCTAGGGTATTTACCCTGCACAGCTGTCTACATGCCCAAACCGTTCCTCCCACATTTACACTGTTTAAAGCAGTAGAGTCCCATTGCCTCCCTGCTGCTGGAGCCTTTCCTTGCTGGTGTGAAATACTCTGGCAGAGGAGAGCTACCAGAACCTTTCCCCATGGCCTTACCCCTCTCAGAGCGTTTCGCTGCCACAAGTAGCTACGTGTACCATACACGTTGCCACAAGTATAGACAAAACCTGAATCTGATGCAAAATGGCTCTCTCTCCCCCAGCTTTCCCCCTGTGAGTCCATTTATAGACTCCTGCTGGGGTCACCTGCTTCTTTTGTTCTACCGTTTGGTAATTTTCCATTACTCCCAAACCTACCTTCCCTTCAGAGAAGAGGAAGTGTCTTCTTCCATGTTGAGCAAATCTGTTGTCCCAAGGTGTTTTACATTGAACAGATGATTGTTCAGTGCTTCTCATTCACCACTGTCTCTAACATGGCGGAGACAGGACACGACCCTGCCTGGCCTGGCAGAGACATGATATAACCTTGTTAATTCTTTGTGTTTGATGCTCTGGTGTCCTGGGCAGAAAATATATCAATATAATGTGGTGATGAAGTCTGGCACTCTTATAAGTAGCTCTCAGATTAGGAAAAGGGTAGAACTAATTTATAGCTTACACCTATTTTGCAGTGTATGGATACTGTTCCTCACAAATCCTTTTAGAAGTAGTAAGACAATTTTCTTACTGAACAGTATATATAAAGGAATTTACATGTTGGGGAGGATCTTAAGTTTACTGAAGAAATTTCATGGGCTATAGACTTTTGATGATATGCTATTTCAGACTTCTTTTAGAGGTTTCTGTGATAAGAGTTTCTACAGTAAATATTGTAGTTCTCACATTTTTATGTTCAAGATAAAAAAAATCACAAGGATTGTCTTAGACCCTTTCTTCAACGGTTTGAGATGCTATAATTTTTTCAGGAGTCATCTGGGAGATACATGCAGCTTATTCAAGTCTCTGAAATTATTCACAGAAGTCATTTATTACTACTTTTGCAGAGGGGTACTAGGAATCTCCCCCTTTCTTTTTGATTGCTTCGTTTCCTTTTTATTATTATTCCCCTGTTGTACAATTTTTCATGCTGCTATGAAATATAAAGCTATTTTTATCACAGAAGAATATGCATAATGATATAAAACATATTTCAATTTATTTAGCCTTTTCTGGGATAAAGTCCAATTACAGTCTTTAAAGTATACCCTAGTTGATATTCTTCTTCTGCAGAATTTTCAAGAAACATTTTAACATAAAAAGGGATTTAAATACTGTATCTTGGTGAGTTAAACATACTGTAGTGTTTTGTCAGTCATTGCTGTGTAATCATCATGTGCCTTTATGCCCAAGCTGCATTTTTTTTATTTTTAATCAGATATCTATGCATTGGTATTCATGTTTTCATATAAATGAGCTCTTCACACCCAATAGTGTGTTCCTGCTTTTCATTGGTGTTCACTAATTTTTAATTGCTCAGAACATTTGAATCCACGTTAGGCCTGAATCCAGGAAAATACTTAATCATGAGCTTAATTTTACAGACATGAGTAGTTGCACAAAGTCTGATGGGACTAGTCATGTGATGAAGTGCTTTGCGGGATCTGTGCTTTAAAGAGCAGTTAAATTAAACAATGTAGTATTAGGTGCCCGAAAACTTGAAAATCTTTCAATTTGTGCTAAAATGGAAAGCAAACCTAACATTTATGTTGCAAGGTACTGATATTCATTATATCCAACCATCCATATGTAAATATGTACCAGGAGCCCCAGCTAAAATACAAAACAAAACATGCTATCCACACCTTGGATCAAAAGACAACAATATAGATGGCAAGCTGCCACTCACCTAGTGCTAGGAGAACTTGAAACATTTTGAAAAGGTTACAATAAAGCCCCACACATTTAGATTCTCTTTGGATTTCGTAGTACTTCTTATACTATGTGTAAACTCTACAGTTGAGTTTCTCAAGGCTAAATAAGGGAGTTAGCCATACATTTAGCCATACAGGAGTTTGGTGGCTAAACCCCCAGTCGACTTTGAAAGTGTCTATCATCTTTGGTATTTATATAGTACCAATGTATATATCAAGGCACAATATAAAGTTTGCGTATGGATCTATAATATTTCCTGATCTTCTTCTTCTTCAGCAAACATATATGCTGCTGTATTTGGTCTCCCTGGCTATATAATTCATAAAAAAAAGTCTTCTGAAATACCTGCTGTGGACTAATCTGTTTACCATTCTACCTTTGTTGTGATTGCTTTCCCCAACATAACTTTCCTTAGTCTCATCCATCTTGCTTCTCCTTATCTATTCTGTCTACCTGGAGAGAGCTCTACTTTTTAAGATGCATCTGAGCCCAGCCATGCACTTCTAAATCTCAAATTAGGCATCCTCTAGTCCATAATATCTCCAGAATGGAAAATGCATACAGTAAAAAGAAGTACCGGTAAGTAAGAAGTTGACAGAGTGTGAACTCAAGCATAAGATGCTGGACAGGAGCAGTTTCTGGTTCAATAGTTTTCAGATTAAAAAGTTAGAGCCACATTCGGGTAGACAATGCATTTTAGGGCTTGGCTAGTCGGTCAGGAAATTTAAGATGAATCAGCTAAAGGTCTCAAGTTAATGTGTGTATGTTAAAGCACATTCAACTGCTACGTGGACACTCTCATTCAGAAGTAAAGTGGCCTTAGTTCACTGTAGCTTAATCCCCCTTGAAGGAGAACCAAACTAAAGCCACTTCACTTCTAAATGAGTGGCACACGATGATTTCATGTGCTTTAACTTATTCACATTAACTTCATATCTTTGGTTGAGTCATCTGAGTGTTCCCATGTAGACCGACCCTTAAGTATGAACTGTAAGGAGGGATAAGGTTAGAGCTGACTAGGTGTTAGGTGGAGAGTCCCACTTTATCAAAATTAATCCAAACTTTTGAAAAGGTCATATTAGAAACCCAGGATTTTGGTGGGTTTGGAGTGAATACTTGTTCTGAAAACCTAGATCCAAGCGGAGTTCAGCTAGGGTTAAGTTGAAGCTGTTCTGCAATTGTAGCTGCCAGTTGACTATTCGAACCCACATGATGAGAGGAGGAGGAATTCTTTATGGAAAAGAAGTGTTTTGTTTTTGTTTTGATTCAGGGTAGAGAGGGTGCAAAACCATTTTAATGAGTATTAAATCACTGTGAACGCCTGTGGGATGAAGGAGAGTGGACACCTCACTGCTACTCTTTATGTCTAGTAAGAAGTACAATAAATCTAACTTCCAAAACACGAATATTTCTTAAATGATAGGAAAGTGGTTAAGGTTAGGAGAAGGGGACAGGCTTGCCTATTAATCTTTATTTTGTTGTTCGACTTGATAGATTGTTTCAGTCCATTAGTCAGTTAGTTGATACTAATTATAGAAAAGAAAAACCTATTTCAATCAAAATAAAACTGAAATGTTTTAGTTGGTGGGAGCCCATAGTTGGTACTTGACAATGCCTAATGTGACAGCTGCCAGTTCATTGAATGGCTCTTTGCTTTATGGTTACATGCAGCTGGATGGAAAAGTTCTAACTTTGTTCTTCCTTTTATAATAGGCTTAGTTTTGAAAGAGATTTCTTAAGTAGTTTGGGTTTACAGTGGTCCTTCCTCCTTCCCCCAATGCAAGAGCCTTCTTTTTCCATTTTATAAACAGTCATTTTTTGCCCCTGCTTGGTGTCAGACTCACCACCACCCCATCCATATTTAAAACCTTTTGTGCAATAGGATCAAGAAGGTGGATACTTTTTGCTCTCTCTGAGTTTGTGATTGGGTGCAGGGGACAAGTCTCTCAAAAATTGCTGCTGCTGTTCCTTCCTGCTGCTTTCATACTTTTTTCCTTAATAGGTAGATTTAAGTACAGCTGTTAATATGATCAGAGCTTGACCTCCATAGCCAAGTTCACTGAAACATTTGCTGAGGTATGGGAACCTGTGCTAATTTATGCTATCAGCTGGAAGTCAGCCAGTGAATAATGACTTCTGCTAAAGATTGCTTTGAGATGTTTGATTTTCAGACTAAAACTCAAGGGGTGCAAACATGGGAGAATAAGACCTAGAAATAAGTTTCAGCTGAGTGTTTACTAAAAAGAAAAAAATTCTTCATATAAAAACTGTGAATTAGCATTAATATTGGTAACCTATTATATTTACTATGGTAGTGTCTAGAGGCTCAAACCAACACTGAAGCCCCCTTGTGTATTTACACATAACAAGGCAATCCCTGACTTCCAAAAAATTACAATCTAAATAGGCAATACTCAAAAACAAAGGGCAGGTGAAGGCAGCAGATGTGAAATGAATCGTCCCCAAGGTCAATAACCAAACTAGGGTTAGAATTCTGTTTGCCTGACCCCCAGACCAGAGCCTTTTTCACTTGGCCACACTGCCTCTCTGAGTGTCTTCATGTGAACATTTATATAAGTGAATTTTGTTTGCTCAACAGTTTGAAATAAAAGTATCCTCAACACTGTTGCAAACATGTGTATCATATGAGTATGCCAGTTTAAAGTCTCCCCACAGCCTTTTTTGCAAGCTTGGGAATCAGTCAGTGAGCAGAAATAATACCATGTAACTATCCACACAGCAACTACAAACGTCCTAGAAATCAGTGGAGGTAAACAGCTCATCAGACTTGCTATACTGGATCAGTATAATGGTCCATCTAGCCCAGAATCCTGTCTCCAACAGTGGCCAATGACAGAGGCTTCAGAGGGAATGAACAGTACAGGGCAAATACTGAGTGCTCCATCCTCTGTTCTCCACTCCCAGCTTCTGGCAGTTAGAGGCTAAGGACACCCAGAGCAAGAGATTGCATCCCTGACAGTCTTGATTAATAGCTATTGATGGACTTATCCTCCATGAACTTATCTAATTACTTTTTTAATCAGTTATAGCTTTGGCCTTCACAACATCCCCTGGCAACAAGTTCCAGGGGTGGACTGTACATTGTGTGAAGTAGCACTTCCTTTTGTTTCTTTTAAACCTTCTGCCTATTAATTTCACTGGGTGACCCCTGGTTCTTGTGTCATGGGAAGGGGTAAATAATGCTTAACTATTCACTTTCTACACACCATTCATGATTTTATATACCTCTAGCATATCCCCCTTATTAGTCTCTTTTCTAATATGAACAATCCCAGTCTTTTTACTTTTTCCTCATATGGAAACTGTTCCATACCCCTAGTCATTTTTGTTGCCCTTTTCTACAAATTTTCCAATTTTTTGTGATGGGGTGACCAAAACTGCATGCAGTATTCAAAGGGTGGTTTACCATTGATTAATATAATGACATTATGAGATTTTCTGTCTTATTATCTATTCCTTTCATAATGGTTCCTAACATTCTGTTATCTTTTTTGATTGCTGCTGCAAATTGAGCAGGTGTTTTCATAAAGCTACCTACAATGACTCCAAGATCTTTCTTGAGTGGTAACAGCTAATTTATATCCCATCATTTTGTATGTCTGGTTCGGATTATGCTTTCCAATGTGCATTACTTTGCCTTTATCAACACTGAATTTCATCTTTCATTATGTTGCCCAGTCCACCAGTTTTGTGAGACCCCTTTGTAATTCTTCACAGTCAGCACTGGACTTAACTATCTTGAGTAATTTTGTATTGTTTGCAAATTTTGCCACTTTCACCCTCTTTTTCAGATAATTTCTGAATATGTCGAACAGCACTGGTCCCAAAAAAGATCCCTGGGGGACACTGCTATTTACCACTCTCTATTCTGAAAACGGTGTATTTATTCCTATCTTTTGTATCCTATCTTTTAACCAGGTACTGATCCATGAAAGGACCTTACCTTTTATCCCATGACTGCTTACTTTGCTTAAAAGCCTTTGGTGAGAGACCTTGTCCACATGCTTGTTGATCCTCTCAAAGAATTCTAAAAGACTGATGAGGCATGATTTCCCTTTACAAAAGCTGTGTTGACTTTTCCCCAACAAATCATGTTCATCTATATGTCTGATAATTCTGGTCTTTACTATAATTTCAACCAATTTGCCTGTACTGAAGTTAGGCTTACTGGCCTGTAATTGCCAGGATTGCCTCTAAATTGGTGTCACATTAGCTATCCTCAGTCATCTGATATAGAGGCTGATTTAAGCTGCATGTTACATACCACTGTTAGTAGTTCCGCAATTTCGTATTTGAGTATTTTCAGAATTCTTGGGTGGATACCATCTAGTCCTGGTGTCTTATTACTGTTTAATTTATCAATTCGTTCCAAAACCTCCTGTATTGACACGTCAATCTAGGACAGTTCCTCAGATTTGTGACTAAAAAGAATCTCCCTCACATCCTTTGACTGAAATATGTGCACACAACTCATGCATAGATATATTGTGAATAACAACACATTTGTAAAATCAAAGTCTATTTCTGGATGATTCTGCAACAGAAAAAAAAAGATAATTTTACAATTTAACCGTAATTTGTTAGCTGAAGGAGGATGGGAAGGTAGGCAGAACCAGAACCTTTCTGACTATCTGTTTTCTAGTTATGGGTCAAAATCCAGGGTTGCTTTTCATTATGCAAAGCCTCTTTGACCAGGTTTTGTTTAATCAGCTGAAAGATCAGGAGTAAACCTCCAAAATCCTGGCTGTAGAAGGGTTTGATAATGCTGCCAGTTTCTGTGTATGTTGTTGAAGCAGGTTTGGCTTTTGTTTGTAATATTTAATACTAAATTAGTGATTTTACTGTGAGTGGTGATTTTCTTGAAAATCTTAAAAATATTCTTTCAGACTTGTAAATTCATTCATAGTATTTCAAAAATTAAACTACTTTCAGGTCACTGTGGTGCCAATAATAGCTTTGCTGTAAGATATTGTGAATAATTCATAAACATAAGAATAACATTCTGACATTTACCTAATCTAACCTAAAAGATTAGAATCCAATGGGAAACTTGATAATATGCATTAGCTGTTTGCTCCAGAACAGATTCTAAGAGACCCTGTATGGGGATGCAGAACTTCTCCTTTGAGTCATCCTGATGTCAGGTGCTTGAACCCTATATAAGGTTGCAAGGTAATTACAGCTGAGTTATAGTGGCAGGTGCTTCTAGTTAACTTCAGCCAGGTTATAAAAACAGTTGGAGCCCTTTGTGGGAAAAACTGAGTGCATGAGACTAAATAAAAGCTAATAGAAACATGTAATAAAAGCTATAGAAACATTCAAGCTTGAGGAGAAAGTCAACACTTAGGTCAAATTGCTACCATACCAGCCAACAGTTTTGAACACTGGCTTGCAGAGTCCTGGCTGATGCCCTAAGTCTGTTTGTATATGTCCAGGAGACCTGTGCTTATAACACTGCACTCCCACTCCAAGCCTGTGCAGTTTTATCCCAGCTATTGGGACTCTGTGCAGACGGAGGTCAATTAGTCTTTCTCTTTCTTCCTCCTCAGAGATTGGCAGAGGGGAGGTAAGTTTGAACTATATCTAATTTGTATATCATTTATTCAGAGTAAGGTAAAACTGGACCTGATTTCACTGTTTCCCTCATTATAAATGGGCTTTATGGGATGTAGACAGATTTCTCCCTTTCTGCATTTTCTAAGCCTTAATGATTACCTAACTTGTTATGTTTTAGTGTTTGAATGAATAAATCAATCAATAATGTTGCACTGTTAATAAATTGTCTGATGGTCCTATGCATTATAATGGGCTATTTCTCCCCCATTTTAGTACTCTGATTCTCCTTATGAAGTGTTTAACTGTCTCCATGGTTCTTACCCCTTACAGCCTTACATAGCAGAACACATACTGTGTCTTCCTCTGCATGTCTAAGTGCAGAATGCTTTATTTTCATTTATGTGCCTTCATGTATTGTTAATTACACTAAAAATAACAGCTCAGTTTCATAATAGCCCCACTGTGTAAGACATAATTTCACTTAAGCCTCCATTCATAATGGAACGACTAAAAATTCTAAGGAAAAATAAAAAACAAACAAACCCTTTTTCTAGTACTAGTTTTTATTTGGAATTTGTCAGGCAATTTTTTTTGTTTGTTTTTGTTTTATCCAACTATAATGATCCATGCAGAGGGCTGCAGGCCTTGGCTCCAGGGAAGGCCGACCTATTTAGCAGGAAGATTGGGTAACCCAAGGAAGCCATTTTTGAAGTAGATTGAGGTCGCTGAGATCTGCAGGGATATGAGAGCTCAAACTAATAAGCTATCACCGTATCTGTGACACTTGCCTCCTGATTGTTTTGTTTTAATTCCAGCAAAAATGGAACAAAGTCCCCCAAGAGCGTCTGTAGTTGACCTGCTGGATTTATGGTCCCAAGTAGCTGAACATTTCAAACTACTTTAATACACATTACTGACAGGATGGCTGCAGGGGAAAAAACTGAAACTTGTGAAGACTAAGGGGAAAGGAAATATGCAAAGATAAAACATTAGTAGGATATTTTGACTTGAAATAACTTGTTGCAACCTACCCAAATCTATCCAATGGAAGTAATTGGTCTGTACAGCAGACAGCTGCTGCTTTCATGCTCCTGTGGCTGTGACATTTCTGTTACAAATGTCCAATCAAAATGATCTTGGAATCCACCATATTTGCTCTGAATAATAATTAGGATTTTTAACGCTTCTCTATTATATTGTCAATTCTGTTGTCTTCTTTGAATTTGAAGCCAAACCAACAAATGAAAACTCTGAAGTCTTTCAGATTTTTTTAAGCGAAACAAATACATTGATTAAGACAACATTTCTTCCTCCTCTACCCTGCCACCTGTAATTATGCACATTATTATTGTTTTGTAGTCAAGGAATGCAGTATTGCCACTTTTAAATTATTTAATTAAATTATCTTAAATTTCTATTACATTTTTAAAAAGATTAATTCCTGATTCCTCATCATGTCAGTTAGTGAAAAACGTACACAAACTGTATGGAACAGAGTTGCACAACATTTGACTGCTTCTTCACCAAAAAAACCCACAAAAAACATTATTCGTAATATAAAACTATCCTGTTAGAAAAATTGCTGCATTTAAATCAGTATAATGGTTTCTTTTTCAGAGTGAGTATAAAGAAATGTTGGCGCAAACAAGAATAAAAATCCTTCAGTTTCCTCTACCTCTCTCTCATGTGGCAGAATAGTGCATGAAAAAAATCATCATGACAATTGTACTAATCTCACACTCTATATTATGTGAAGTTTAGAAGAGTGTAATGTAGAAGCTGGAAGTCACCACAAAGGACTTTTCAGCCTGGTGGGTTAACTCTGCATGGCTATACGTAGTAAAACCACATTTATGAGAACGTGAAGTGGACGTGCAAGGGCCCTTGCTGTTTCTAAGCAAGTAGCTGTTATTACATGCAGTTACACATACCAATAACTTGTGAAGTACAATTAACTTAGGGAGTCTGCATGCTTAAAGTACTTCTGGCTCATTTGATGTTATGTAGGCCCATTTTCCACAATATTTTTTTTGTGGCAAGAGTGAAGGGCAAAAATTAGTGGACCTGTCTAACCTTCCAGGAACAGGTACTAACTAGTTTATACTGAGTACAGTATATTTACAACAAACAGTAAATATTATTGGTGAATTCACTCAACTAACTCAGAATACATCTTCATATCTGACTTTTTCAATATAGCATTTATAGAGTTCAGTGAACATAATGGAAGAAGGGTTAAAAAGATTGTATTTATTTAATCACCAAGTATCTACTTGTGAATTTTAGCATGTCTTTTTTTTCTTTTAAAATATAGTAGTTTACAAAAAAATTTCTGACATTTCTGTTACATTGTAAAACAGGGGGACCCTGCCTACCGTCTACAACTGCATGTCTGGTTTCATTTTTTTCAGTCTACATGATCATAAAATAATGGATATTAGAGATGGAAAAGGGATAGTATATCATCTTGTCAGTTTTTCTGTCAATGTAGGATGGTTCCTTATAATACTTCCCAATTTTGTCCTGTCTAGTTTTAAATGCCTCAGTATGGGGGCTTCATGCTACTTCTCTTTGGAGGCTATTCTACAGTCTAATAGACGTCACAACGACCCTAAATGTATCCTCACTCAATGTAATCCAAATTATTTTTGTTGCACCTCTTTGGAAAAGTCTTAACACTTTTCTTCCTTATTGGTCCCTTTTTTAATACTTATAATAATCACCTTACTCCTCTCCCTTATTTGTTGTTTATCACATCTATATGTTGTTTAGTTCTCTTAATCTTTCTTTAAACAATCCCCCTTATTTTGTGTTCTCTTCAACTAATTTCTTACAAGTTGTTTAGATCTTTGTAGAAGTATAGCCTAGCATAATGTGCTAGATGTGGTTTCTCCATTGACACTTAGAAAAGCACTATAGCAATTCTTTTATATAAGCCCTGTGCTAAATTTAGATATGTTCTGTTTTTGCTGTCATTGAAAACACTTTCTATTCTTTTGGTATCTATCTGTATATTGTAATTTGAAATAAAAAGAAAAATATCTACAAACTTTCAATAGACTCAGCATCTTAATGTGAAGGGTGTTGGTTGTGCTGTTCTGCACAGGTAAGTGGGAGTGGCGGGGGGGGGGGGGGGACTTGGGATAGTGATCTGAGCAAAATCTGTGTATATACAACTAGGGCTAAATTCAAAAAGGTGACTTAGGTGATGCAATGCTGAGATGGGAGCTGCCTAAGATAGCAGGAGTGAAATGCAGAAGAAAAGGGAGGGACTTAGGGCCCAGATCCACAAAGATACTTAAGTGATGAACTCTCAGTGATCTGTACTTTAGGCCCTTGACAGAGAGAGATGCCTCTTTCCACTAGTGATTCTCAGCTGTGAATCCTGTCTTTGAGTTAGTCACCTAAGCCAGCTCCAGCCCTTCCTTGTACCCCCCCCCCCAAAAGTGTGGGGGCGTGGGGGGACCTCCATCCCATTGTAGCAAAGAGTCAGGACACACCTGAAATATGGGAAACCTGTGCCCAAACCCCTGTTCTGTCTAATTTGGAGGAGGGACTTTTACCCAGCTTTCCCATATTCCAGGTGAGTACTCTAACCACCCGGCTATTGGTCATTCTGAGCTGGGTGTCTTTCAGTCTTGCCTGCTAAAGCCGCTCCACTTTTTATAAATAATTAAATATTCATTGGGCCAGAGAGAAAGTGAGAGAGCAGGAGATTAACTGTGTAGCCTGGTGGTCATGTCCCTCACCTAGCATGAGGAAGAACCAGATTCTAGTCACTTTTGCAAATCAAACAGAGTGGGGATTTTAACTTCGGTCTCCCACATCCCAGATGTCTGACTAAATTCTGGGATGCTCACATGCCAGCCAGCCCCCAGTATTTTCAGCCACTATCTTTTGTGGAGGTTAGGCATGCTCAGAGGCACACCTTCCAAATCAGGCCCCATTGGTGAGATAGGTGGTGGAATCCTGCCATGCCATAGGCATGAGCTAGGGCTCCAAGCAGCTCATTAGCTATGGGACTTAGGCTACTTTGGGAACATTTAGGCACTTGTGGGAATTTAGGCAAGTACAGGGTTAGGGGGCATCTGAGTCGTGGTTTTGTGCCCGTCAGTGGCACCTAAGTGTTGGATTTAGGCTTGTGAAGAGGCAGTTAGATACCTAAGCCCCACTTGTGAATGTAGCCCCTGGTCCTCTTATAGAACAACACAGTGATTAATTCCTATTTTAATTTTTTCGCCGTGACTACTCCAAGTCTTTTCTCTATGATTTTCCCAAATCCCCTCTCACCAGACTCTGGAACAGGTCATTACCTGGTGGAACTTGTCAGAACTACAATAAGTTGGAGCTATGACAATTTCTGAGGTTCTGCCCCGCTTCACACAGAAGGCTGGTACTAGCCTTCTCACCCATACTGAGAAGTATAACAACATCACCAGTCTGACAAGCCTTTACTGGTTTGCTGTAAACTTCAGTATCCAGCTCAAAATAAATTCTCCTTGTTTTAAAAATTTCTCAGCCGACCTAATGAACCTTGTCACAGTATCCTCTCAGCATTCATTACTCTTTCTCAACTAATGTCAACCTTATTTTTGTCCCTTGTTCAATCTTGTTGGTTTTGATCAAATATCTGTCTCCTTTGAGACTTCCATCATCTGGAATAACCTTATTTTATCTGCCCTTTATCATTGCTTTTCAAATTTCACCTACAGACACAACTGCTCTCCCTCTGCCCTATTTCTTTTTTTCTCTCCTCCTCTAATACATTTTAATTTTTGTTATTGATACTGTTTCTATGGATGATGTTATACTAGGTGGTTATATTACATAATCTGGTCATTATAAATTTGGTATTAATATACTATTCACTCCTTGTATATCTATGCAGATGAATGGGCTTTTATGGCACCATATGTAGCCATGTCAAGTTACACCAGCTGATGATATGGCCCTTTTTGTGAGTGGAATGCTAGTGGGGGATCATTGGCTTGTTGCTTTATCCTGACTTATGAATTATCTAAGCTCTTTGTACCAAAATAGCTTCCTTAAAAAGAGTTAAAAAAATAACAGCAACCCTTAATCTGACTCTTACTGAGTGTGTTGTCCTAAAACATGACATCCTCTCAATCAATCATTTGCATTTATATAGCACCGCTCCTGCAGAAGCCTTAAAGTCCTTTATAAATCAGAACAAATTAAGGCATGGCCAACTCAAACAAATGTGTTTAATGTGGATTTAAATTGTGGTAGGGAGTCTGAGAGTACAGGCCCAAGAGGAATAGAATGAGGGGCATAATGAGCAGGCTTTTTTTTTTTTAACTAAATAACACAATTCAAATGCTTAGCATAGCTTTACTAGCGATGGTCACTTAGGGCTGAGTCTTGAAAGATGCTAAGTCTTCCTGTATAGCCCAGTGTTATATTCACTGCTACTGTAGCCCAGTGGGCTAACTTGCCTTTATTTTAGTCACTGCTTTGCATTATATTCAGCAGTAATGCAGGAAACCTACAGGCCTGTATCCTGTAACACATTAGCTTCAGCAAGTTAGCATAAAGCTTGAGACCTATGAACTTTGAACAGATAAATGGACCAACGAAAACTCACTAGCTTTCTCATAAGCGATCCTTGGCTGTTGTCTTAAATTACTGCAACCATTATTATTGGCTTTGGAAAGTATCTACCGAGATGGGATGGATCTAAGTAGTGAGGCTGTTGGACTACTTTTGCTACTAAGTTCAGAGAAGACTTTTTCCCCATTCTCTCTCTTGTACGTCTACTGTTGAAACCACTTGGGTCATTAAACAATGCCATCCATGCATCTGCTACAACAGTAGTGGATCTTTGTCCAACAATAGAAGCTACATTTGGATCAAACAGAGAGAGAGAGAGCCATTGAAAACATACTAGAAGAAGCAAAGTTTTCAGTTCAGAAGTTGACTAATTAAGGCACTTATATTGACTCCTTAAGTGAAGACGACAAGAAGCATTTGTTAAACCAGCTGAAAAAATACACAGACTTGATTCTTACAAATCTACAACAGCAACTTTTGAATTCTACTCAACCTTTATGTAGCTTTTACAGATGCTGTCTTATAAAACACCGACAGTTGAGTGGAGAGAGGCACTACCAGCAATGGGGCTGCTTTGTGATCAGGACAGAATAAAGAATTTGAACACAGAGGGCAACATTATACAATGAACGAATTAAGATTTGAGTTTATCGCTAGTGGTTCAACCCAAACTTTGTGCTATGTCCTGGGATGAAAGAAATAGGAATTCATCTCTTGCTACTCCTAGTCACAACAGCTACAGTTGAGCATTCTTCTTCCTCATTTAATAGAATTTTGTGTTCTGAAAGGAGTCGTCTTCTGCCTGATAATGAACATATCATGAAGGACTGGAAGTACCAGACACATGAGAAGCCACCAAAGATGAATGCACTGCATTCAAGAAGCTCATTAATAGAGTTGTGAAAAAGAAACCAAGAAGGATATAGAGCTTCATAGTAGGTTTGAGTAGCCAACTTTCATTTGTGTGATGATTTTAAAACATGAGTTAAATCTAATAAAATGATTGTGAAACCTTTTTCAGTTTTTACTATGTAACACAGCCCACCTTCGCCCTCATGGCCTCAACCCTCATCAGCCGTCACCCCCCTATATATTTAATACACACTCCCAATTTCAATTCCTGGGGAAAACACTGCCTGAGTGGTGTTTGCTACATTCCAGGAAGGGCTGCTGGAGTCTGCATGGAATTGCATGTAACTCAGGGACAGTGCTTGAAGTCAAAGAAAGGTAGAATTTTCAGCCCCAGTTGAACATTACAAACACAAGTGGCCCAGGCCCTGGTGGAATCTTGCACATGGATTTTTGCAGTGCTGCTAGTTTCTCATATGTAGGGTAAATTCCTGTCCTGCTTTGAAGTAAAACCTCCTACTGACTTCAATGGGGCCAGGACTTAAGGTGCTTGTACTGAAAGTGAGATTTGTCTCTGAGACGGTTATGAATTGAGTTATCATGTGGATAGTGGAAATAGTCTAAGACAATATTAAAAATATAGAACAATTGTAAAGAGGCTTGCTTTTAGTATAGTACATAAGATTGCCAGTACCTTTTTGCTCTATTTGTAACTGAAAAAGTGGTAAGTGATTTTTTTAAAAATCAAAAGTATCCATTTGGAAACAAAATCAGTATATAAAAAGATCTGTTATCAAAATGACATTGCTCTGATGACTTTGAATAGAATAGGTTAATCAAATCACTGCTCTACAAAGTGGTGGGTTACTTTACAATAGACTTATTATTAAAATACTCATGGAAACTGAGAGTTTATTACCACAAATATTGTTTAGTTTTACTTTATTATTTGAAGCTTTATGTTCTTCCACTGTAACAGATTTAAGTTTTAGTAGAGTATGCAATATGTATTTAATACACACACACACACACACACACACACTAGACTCTCTTGTAAATGTAAAATAATATTTATCTACAAAGGAACTGCCTTTGACTCTGCTGGGAGGTTAGCGTGTGAAAAAATGACAGGCTCAAGTTGGTTGCTGCTTCGTATTGGGATAATTATTTTTGGCTCACGAGTAGATAAATTAATTAAGAAAAATGGCTGGAAAACTCCTCCATCCCACCACCACACATGCTCATCCTAAACTTATGTTTTTATAGCATTCCATGGGCTTTATTTTTAAGTACAAATATCAGTATTGCCAACCCCGAGAATTCTACAGTCATGACATGGAACCCAAAACAACTATGAGATTGGCCTAAAAATCATGATGTATATTTTAAATAAATAAGAAATCATAAGTCTGTTTTTTCTGGCTTTTGAACATTCGCTGTGCACCCTGTAATGTGTGTGGGGAGGGAGTGGCAATTACAGGCTGAAAATTCAACCTTAAATGCATATAAAATATGCACACTAATATGGAAGTGCTGGCTCCCTTGTGTGCTTGCTGTCCAGCCTCCCCCTTTCCTATCTCCACCACTGCCCAGAGCACTTCACTGCACGCCTGTTCACTCTCCAGCAGCCCCTACACCGCTCCCTTGTATGTTGTCACAAATGCCCCTATCTCCAAGTTGCCTAGAAAGAGGGCTGCCCCTGTGTTCCTGCTTCCATTAACTCCCTCTGCCTGGATTGGAATTGGGGTACTGCTGCTTAGCTCAGGGAGGGGGGTGTTCCTGATGTGCCCTCTCAGGGAATCTGTCCCACTCTGAGCTTGCAGGGTCCTCCGGTACTGCAAGGAGCTGCTATCACTCCAGCAGCTAAAGGGATAAGCCCTGGGGAGGTCATGGGAAACATGGTCTGAAATTACTATGCTTGTGATATCAAGAGTGTTGACAACACTGAAATATGATAGAACAGTAACATTATTAAAGAGGCATGAATGAAACTTGAAGTCGGTGCTTATGAAAAGTCTATAAGCAAATGTCAGGTATGTTGTTCATACTAACTGGCTAAAGAAACTTGAAATCAAACTAAATCTGAATGCACTAAAGTGCTCCTTTGTGGGGTTTGAAACATACCACTTACGGAATCTATAAACTAATGAAATAAATGTTTGAGAGAGAGAAACGTGTTGTCAACATTACTTGATCAGCAGTTGAAAGGATAAACCACAATCATATTTCCATTGGTAGCAGATAGCTACTGGTGAGGATGTCATTACTCTTATTTATGTTTATAGGAATATCCTCATCTGTAATATTTTCTTCTTCCTGTGACTTTGAATCAAAAGATGCATAATGTGCAATTTCTGATGTCCCTAGTCTGATTCCCACAGAAAAGAGAGAACTTTTTATAAAGAGCTGAAGAAACTATAAGAACTTTAACTGTAGCAGCCACAGGAAGAAGTGGTGGTGCTCCAGTTAACAGGGAATGCCAAATAAATAGCAGAGATGGTATAATATTAGTCCAGTGTTCTCAAAAACAAACAGCAATAAGCCAAGCCATAATAATACCTTTGTTCTTAGAGTACGTGTTCTAAGTGTCTTTAATTTACATTTTGTGATGAGTATTTCCTAGATTCCCTGGAGGGGGAAACTTAGGCAGAGAGCTTAAGCAACTTGTCCAGGTCCATAAAGGAAGTCAGCATCAGAGTCAAAGTTATGACATATTGTCCATGCTGATGTGCAGTTACTTTCCATAGTGATTAACAGACTTACTCATAATTTTGTTATGAATCAACTTGATTATTTCAAAGGCATTTAAGAATGACCTTTTGATCTGTAGCTATAGTTCCTCTAAAGAAAGTTGAAAATGCATCTTAGATTCTCTGGTTTTTTTATTAACTTTTTATGGATTTTTTAATTAAATTCAACTGCATAAATATTGAATAACAATATCCAGTATGTTAACTTTCAAAATAGTAACATGCTTGCCTTAGCCATAGGCCAAAAAAAGGTACACAGGATAAAACAATCACTTTATTTCATTCAGTATTAAAAATGATGTGGAGTCACACAATGATGCATACTGTGTTACCTAACTACTCAGATATGGTTTGACAAATATAATACTTTATTTGTCTTTGAATACATATTAATTTTCCATATAAACATCAAACAGTTACTAATACCCATACACATAGTAAAATTGCTCTACCTCTGCAGATTGTCACCAACAGCAATATCCATATGAATAATCAGAACAGATCCTTTTTTAATCATCTCCATGATTGGAGATCAAAATTAAGTGGACATTATATCACCCATAGCCATTAATAAACAAACAAACCAGGATGATCACTATGCAAACAAAAATTTAAAAAACGTAACATGCAGACACTAACAGGAGGGAAAAAAATCCTAGAGACTGCACTGCGTCAGTCAAATCCTCCTACACTCTAATTTTCCTCCACCTGTATGTCAGTTTCATGTATAATGAAAACCAAATAATAAAATATGGGATTAAACTGATTCAAATAATCATGTATCCTTATATATTAAGCTTAATGATACTAAATGGTGGTGATTGGTGCTTAATTGGGATGATAATTCCTTTTAATTGGAACACCTTCAGGTGCTTTATTAGTATTTACACCTATTCTCAATCTTGTGTCTGCTCTCCTAATAGCTCTCAGTCCTTCTGTTGCTGTGATGCATACAGAGAGCCTAAGAAGTCAGTGTTAACTTATTTTCTTTCATGATCACCTGCTTCTGGGTTGCTAGATTGCTCTTTCTATGTAATGGCACATAGTGATCTGTGCCTTCCATGATGGGAATCTAGATGCTGCTCTTGACACTGAAGAAGCAGAAGGACACAGCTTAGGCTTTATCCCAGAATACCTTGGTGGAAGAGCTTACCTGTAACTCTGTGAGCATAACCAAGTAAGTGATCAGCATGTTTCAGCCTTGAGACCGAAGCAACACTACTGTCATGGTGCCCTCTGTAAAATGGAACAGCCTCTTAACTGGGATAAAAGACTATTAAGTATGTTCTAGTGTGAAACTAAAAAAATAAACACAAAAAAATACCATATCAAAAAAAGTACTTCTGATCTAGGGGTCATCAAATGAAATTAATAGGCAGCAGGTTTAAAACAAACAAAAGGAAGTACTTCTTCACACAACACACAGTCAACCTGTGGAACTCTTTGCCAGAGGATGTTGTGAAGGCCAAGACTACAACAGGGTTTAAAAAAGAACTAGATAAATTCATGCAGGATAGGTCTATCAATGGCTATTAGCCAAGATGGTTAGGAATGGTGTCCCTAGCCTCTGTTTGCCAGAAGCTGGGAATGAGAGACAGGGAATGGATTACTTGATAATTATCTGTTCTGTTCATTCCCTCTGGGGCACCTGGCATTGGCCACTGTTGGAAAAGTAGATACTGGGCTAGATGGACCTTTGGTCTGACCCAGTATGGCCGTTCTTATGTGGATCAAACAATATTAAAAGAAATACATTTTTTCATTAGGAAAGACTGGTTTGGTTTCTGTCAAACATACCTATTCCAGTAAATCATAAGGGATGGCAATCCGATTATGCATGCTCATGCACGTGCACACAAACACAAAAGAGACTAGACTCCGAAAGTACTTAAAAGCAATGAGTCCCAAAGAAACAGCTCTGGTACTTAAAATGGCATAGGTTCAGGGACAAGCTACATTGCTGTATGCAAGCTTTAACCTGATGTAGAGTATCCAAACAAACCTGCACCAGGTTAAATAACTTGTTGCAACTCACACCTTTAGTTTAACTGATGCAACTTCTGTGTGTGGACAAGCTGTTAAATACTTAACTTCATGCATCCCTGTTTGGATATTGGAAAATAAGTAACCCACATGAACATTGTTTTCTAATCCTAATAGCTTGCTATAACTCTGAAAAACCTGTTCAGCTTCCTCCTGAAAGACAAAAATGTCCATCGCTACTGGGTAGCAGTTTTGTCTCCTTCTTTATGAATGCCATCTGCCCATGTTTCTCATATTAGCAAATCACTTTGGATTTAGTCATTTGATTGGCTTTTTGTTTTAAACTATTTATTGACTGACTTACTGAAGATGTTTCCAGTGAATTGTACTGGATTACAACCAATCAGTATACTGCAGTTGAGTCCAGTCATTCAGTGTTCATCATAATAGATGTATATTCAGGCAAAATAATGCCGACTAGAACCACAGAAATGTAGGGCTGGAAGGGACCTCAAGAGGTCATAGAATCCAACTCCTTGCATTTAGGCAGGACAAGTATACCTAGACCATCCCTGACAGGTGTTTGTCTAACCTGTTCTTAAAAACTCCAATGACAGGGTTACTACAACTTCCCTTAGAAATATATTCCAATGCTTACCTATCCTTATAGTAAAGTTTTTCCTACCACCTTACCTAAATCTCCCTCTGCTGCAGATTAAGGCCATTGCTTCTTGTCATATCTTCAGTGGACATGGAGAGCAATTGGTCACCATTCTTTTTATAGCCTCCCTTAGCATACTTGAAGACTGCTATCAGGTCCCCCCAATAGTCTTATTTTCTCAAAACAAAATGTGCCCAGTGTTTTTAACCTTTTCTTATAGGGCAGGTTTTCTAAACCCTTTATCATTTTTGTCTCCAATTTGTCCATATTGGTGGTGCCCAGAACTGGACACAGGACTCCAGCTGAGGCCTCAACAGAGCCAAAGAGAGTGGGACAATTGCCTTTTGTGTCTTACATACAACACTTCTCTTAATACACCCCAGAATAATATTAGCATTTTTTGCAACTGCATCACATTGTTGGCTCATATTCAATTTGTGATCCACTATAACCCCGATCCTTTTCAGCAGTACTACCACCTACCCAGTTACTCACCATTTTGTAGTTGTGTATTTGATTTTTTTCTTTCCTAACTGTAGTACCTTGCACTTCTCTTTATTGAATTTAATCTTGATTTCAGACCAGTTGTCCAATTTATCAAGGTCACTTTGAATTCTAATCCTGTACTCCAAAGTGCTAGCAACCCCTTCTACCTTGGTGACATTCTCAAATTTTATATGCACATTCTCCACTCCACTATCCAAGTCACTAATGAAAACATTGACTAGTACTGGACCTTCAGGACTCAACTAGATTTCCTCCCAGGCTGACAGTGAACCATTTGAGTACAGTCTTTCAACCAGTTTTGCTCCCATACCCATCTTACAGTAATTTCACCTAGACCACATGTCCCTAGTTTACTTATGAGAATGTCACAGGGGACTGTGTCAGAAGCCTTAATAGAATCAAGATATATCACTTCTACAACTTACCCCATCCACTACACCAGTAACTCTATCAAAGAAAGGTTTAGTATGATTTGTTCTTGACAAATCAATGGTGGCTATTCCTTATCTTCTTTATGCTGTAGGTGCTTATAAATTGACTGTTTGATAACTTGTTCCTGGATCTTTCCAGCTATTGAAATTAAGATGACCAGTCCTAATTCCCTGGGTCCTTGTTTATTTTTTTGGTTTTTCCCTTCTCCAGTCCTCTGGGACCTCCTTCTTTGTCCATGAGTTCTCAAAGATACTCACAAGTGCTTCAGAGATTGCTTCATCTAATTCCTTAAGTACCCTATTTCATCAAGCCCTGCCAACTTAACTTATCTAAATATTCTTTAACCTGTTCTTTCTCTATTTTGGCTTGTGTTTCTTCTGTCTTGTTGTTACTTAACACAAATAACAATGTCTGGTTACAATTTACCTTTTTAGTGAAGAGTGAAGCAAAATATGCATTATACCTCAACTTACTTGGTGTTGTCTGTTAAAAGCTCTCCTTCACCACTAACTAGAGGACCTACACTTTCATTCATCTTTCTCTTTCTCCTAATGTATTTAAAGAACCTCTTCTTATTGCCTTGCTTATTTTGTGCCTTAGCCTTTCTGATCTTGTCTCTACATGCTTGTGATGTTCATTTGTACTCCTTCTTAACAATTTGTTCATGTTTCCACCTTTTTGTGGAATTCCTTTTTGATTTTTCAGGTCATTTAAAGAGCTCACAACAGAGCCATATTGGCCTCTTACTATTCTCTTTCCTTTGCATCAGGATAGTTTGCTGTTGCGTCTTTAATATTTGTTTCCTTGAGAAATGTCCAGCTTTCCTGAACTCCTCTGTCCCTTAAATTTCCTTCCTATGAGACCACACCTACCAGTTCTGAGTTTGTTAAAATCTGCTTTAAAAAAAAAATCCATTGTCCTTATTCTGCTGATCTCACGCCTTCCTTTCCTTATTAATATATCATTTCATGATCACTTTCTCCAAAATTGCCTTCAACCTTCAGATTCAGAATCAATTCCTCCTTGTTGGTCAGAATCAATTCTAAAATGGCTGTACCCCGTTTACTTCCATCTTCTGAAACAAAAGTTGTCACCAACACATTCCAATAACTTATTGGACATCTTGTGTTTTGCTGTGTTAAAGTACTCCATTACTTCCAGGTATAGTGTTTTGGATATTTCTGTAATTTTTTTCATACCAGTCTTTGAAGTAAAACTAGTCAAATCTTCCCTGCCCTGTGAAAGGGTCTTTTAAGTACTTCTGCAACACAAATGTTTTTAAAGCTGTTCCAAGGATAAAGCTACTAGTGCCACACAAGAGGCAAGAAAAATCTTCAGTTTGTGGCATGTGTTAAAGTTTCCTATTGTGGTGAGTGTTTTAATTGTGAATTTCATCTTAACACTTTACACCTGTCTTTTTTTTCCTACCTGAAAGCTCCGTTGTCCTTTTTTTATGCTCCTTCTGCAATATAGTCCAGAAGGAGGACTATTTGAAAAATGTGTTTTGAAGACAGATTTGTAAAAATATATAGATCTTTCTGCAACAAAGCAAAATGTCAAAAATCTAGTTAGGGAAAACAAAAGGAAAAAGTTTAAAAGGTAGCTTGAAGAGTGTTGTCATGAACTATCTTTTGTAGGAAATGATCCAATTGTGTATTATATTTTTGTTTCAAGTTGCAGATATGTGCTGCCTCTAACAAGGGCAAATATATGGATTTTCTTGACTGTAGAAATTTCGCTGTTGCTCTTTGCCACTTCATCACAGTAAGGTTTTTAGGAACCTATTTGTCACCACACAGGGTGACGACAGCCCCAAACTATTTGTCACTCAATATGACAAATAATATCCACTGCTGGAGACTTGGAGGTTATATTTCATTTGTAAATGTAAAAAACTAGAAGACGACAGTGGAAATTCCCCCCAGAAAGAACAAAAAATTGCTGTGCCATTTCTTGTACTGTGTAAATTCTGTACAGTAAGTATCCATAATTGCGAACAGGTTGGCTTTCAGATTTCTCCTGCCTGCACTATAACCAGGTTGTGAATCTTTTGTTACAACTGTGCTCACAAACCTACTGAGAGAGATGTGAGATTAAGCTTTTTACTCTTGATTGAAGTACTCTGCAAAAAAAGTCTGTTTTCTACAACTAGCAGCAGAAACTCCCAAAAGACTACTTCTATTTCCTATTGCCCTGAAAAAATCTGCCTTATAGAAATAATATTACAATATCTACAGTATACAAAAAGTTGGGGAGAAAGCACAGAGGTTTTACCATGCAACTGGCAGTAACTCTCTCAGGAGTGTTACAATTACACTGAGTACATCACATAGTTCAGAATACAGAAGTTCTTCTATTGTACACTACTTAGTAAAGCTTGCAACTCTGTCAAAACTAGCAGTTTACCAAAAACATATTGAGGTCGTGTTTATGTTCTCTTTAATCCATGGGTTTTCTTTGAGTGACCTTTCTATGTCCTGCATATGGCTGGGAGTGAATTTTGTCTACACGCGCTGTGATGCAGCTACTTTGGTAATTATATGTAGAAATGGCTCAAACTTTAGAAGCAAGGTCTGTAGACCTCTAACCTCTACAGCAGTGGTTCCCAAACTTGTTCCGCTGCTTGTGCAGGGAACCGCCTGGTGGGCCGGGCCAGTTTGTTTACCTGCCGCGTCTGCAGCTTCGTCTGATCACGGCTCCCAGTGGCTGCGGTTCGCTGCTGCAGGCCAATGGGAGCTGCTGGAAGCATCGGCCAGTACGTCCCTTGGCCCGCGCCGCTTCCAGCAGCTCCCATTGGCCTGGAGCAGCGAACCGCGGCCAGTGGGAGCTGCGATCGGCCGGACCTGCAGACGCAGCAGGTACACAAACTGGCCCGGCCCGCCGGGGCTTTCCCTGCACAAGCGGCAGAACAAGTTTGGGAACCACTGCTCTACAGTAAAAAGGGTGTGTCATCCTACAGCATTTTCACTATCAAAGAAATATTTAAATATAAAGATATTAAAATCATGATTTTTATTAGATGATGTGATTTTGTGCAGCATTGACAATGGTGTATTTTAAAACTAGTATTTTTTGTAAGAAAGAATTGAGCAGTCATAGTAGTACTATTTATCTAGAACTGTCATGAAGGATGGACTGCAGTCCTTTTTTTAATCTCATGTGTGTTTAGATTTTTTTGAAAATTACCTCAAAATATTAGGCAGTTATGGGCAACCAGTTTTTTCCTTTGTTCTTAACTGTCTTGCCCATGCTAAATAGCTGTCTTGTATGTATACATATTTTTTGTCTATGTGTACTTTTGTGCAAAAACTCAATGATACAAACTCCATGCCTCTAAAGTGGAGATTTGATTTTAGAGACACAAGTATAGAGAAAGTTTTGAGGTCATTTAAAACTTTCTGTCCATTGCTTATTTCAGACAAGCTCTGTGAAATCTTCTCCACACAGCTCTACCAATGAACCTCATTCCGGCTATTCAAGTCCTTCAACTTTTTAAAACAGAGACTGTCACCCTTGTTAAAGTAGCTTATTAATTTTATATTGTCAGCCTATCTACTTTGGGATGAGATCACCAGAATAGTTTTTGTTTGTGATCTTCACTACCGTTTAAACCACAGCTCCAGAGGTGACTGGCTAGTGCACTTTAGCCAGTTACACATTAGTCTGGACATATGTGATTAAAGATTAAGAAGTAAATTCATTTTTAATAAAAATACTCCTATGGCAGTGCTGCTGATAGCCCTGCTGGCACTCCAGAGCATTTCAAGAGGCAATAGCTCCTATAAGTCACTAAGAGGAAGCTTTATTTCTGAAAAAGTCATATGTCTTAGACAATAGCTGGTGGCCTTCTGACTAAAATTGAATTATCCTGTAATGTTTGCTTCAAAAAATATTTCTGAGACAGTCAGATAAACCTTCATAAGAACGGCCATACTGGGTCAGACCAAAGGTCCATCAAGCTCAGTATCCTGTCCTCTGACAATGGCCAATGGCAGGTGCCCCAAAGGGAATAAACAGACAGGTTCTCATCAAGTGATCCATGCCCTGTCACCCAATCCCAGCTTCTGGCAAACAGAGGCTAGGGACACCATTCCTGCTTATCCTTGCTAATAGGCATTGATGGACCTATCTCCCTTCTGAACCCCATTATAGTATTGGCCTTCAAAACACCCTCTGGCAAGGAGTTCCAGGGGTTGACAGTGCGTTGCGTGAAAATTTCATTTGGTGGCCCCTTGTTCTTATATTATGAGATGGAGTAAATAATACTTCCTTATTTACTTTCTCTATACCACTCATGATTTTATAGACCTCTACCATATCCCCCCTTAGTCACCTCTTTTCCAGCCTGAAAAGTCCCAGTCTTATTAATATCTCCTCATACGGAAGCCACTCTATACCCCTAATCATTTGTGTTGCCCTTTTCTGAACCTTTTCCAATTCCAATATATCTTTTTTGAGATAGGGTGACCACATCTGCACACAGTATTCAAGGTGTGGGCATACCATGGATTTATATAGAGGCAATATGATATTTTCTGTCTTATTATCTATCCCTTTCTTGATTATTCCCAACGTTGTTCGTTTTTTTGACTGTCGCTGCACATAAGTGGATGATTTCAGAGAACTATCCACAATGACTCCAAGATCTCTTTCTTGAGTGGTAACAGCTAATTTAGACCCCATCATTGTGTATGTATGTTTTCCAATGTGCATTACTTTGCATTTATCAACATTAAATTTCATCTGCCATTTTGTTGCCCAGTCACCCAGTTTTGTGAGATCCTTTTGTAGCTCTTCGCAGTCTGCTTGGGACTTAACTATCTTGAGTAGTTTTGTATCATCTGCAAATTTTGCCACCTCACTGTTTACCCCTTTTTCCAGATTGTTTATGAATATGTTAAATAGGACTGGGCCCAGTACTGATCCCTGGGGGACACCACTATTTACCTCTCTCCATTCTGAAAACTGAACATTTATTCCTACCCTTTGTTTCCTATCTTTTAACCAGTTACCAATCCATGAGAAAACCTTCCCTCTTATCCCATGACTGCTTATTTTGCTTAAGAGCCTTTGGTGAGGGACCTTGTCAAAGGCTTTCTGAAAATCTAAATACACTATATCCACTGGATCTCCTTTGTCCGCATGCTTGTTGACACCCTCAAAGAATTCTAGTAGATTAGTGAGGCACGGTTTCCCTTTACAAAAACCATGTTGACTATTTCCCAGCAAATTATATTCATCTATGTGTCTGACAATTTTGTTCTTTACAATAGTTTCAACCGATTTGCCTGGTACTGAAGTGGGACTTTTTTTCATTTGACTGTTTTCTCATCAGATCCTGCCTTTATTTTATCATTTTCCATCCTCTCCTCCTTCTTAGGACATAGGGAATCTCCATTTAAATATGTTAGTCCTTTTCTACATGGGAAAATTGCACCAGTTCAGACAAGGCCTTAATCAATTTATAAGTTATACCACTTTAGCTATACTGGTATAGTTAAACTGGTATAACTCCACCCATGTAGATGCAGTTATACTGATAAAAGGGTGTCTTAAACTTGTATAGTTTATTCCCATAGAGAAAGGGGCATAAGATATGCCAGTATAAACCACCTTTATGTGGGTATAAGTATATCTGAACTAAGGGTTGTAGTAGTATAACTTATTCAATTAATATTTTTACCCCCTAACCAAAATACTTACATCAGTACAAAAACTGTGTAGATGAGAACTAAATCAATTTAGTTAAACTGGTCTAAACCCCTGGAAACAATAATTTCAGTTTAAGAATGGTTTATTTCAGGTAAATCTAAAGCTGTTCCTAATTGACTTAAACTAAACTCAAGCAATCCTCTTTAAACTGAAAATGTGTCTTCATGCTGGGGTTGTACTAGTTTAATATAAACTGATTTACATTCAGATCTTTTGTCAAATCAGTGCAACTTTCCCACATAGAGAGGGTTTTATTTTGTCTAGCACTGACTGTCCATTGGTATCCTGCACATATGGTAGCCTGGAGAAAAGGAAGCTGTAACCATCAAGGCAAGAGGAAATGATAATTTCAATGATAATTTCAAAGAAGGTGGAGTCAAGGCAGTGGGAACATTAGTCTGAGGGCTCCATCCTATAGCCCTTACTCATGCAACCAATGGAACCTTTGCCTAGATTTGGATTCCTCATTTAGGTTGAGGCAGTGATGTGCTAGCTGCAGAATTTGGCCCTGAAACAACATTGTATCAAAGTACTTGTCCTTTCCAGGAAATAACTTCATCATTCCTATTCTATCAGTTGCAATCTTAATAGATCCCCCTGGTGCTTAGCTAGATAATAGGTGCATGAGAAAGAAAGATAAGATGCTTTTAGCTTAGTAAACAAAAAAAGTCAATAAGGTGGGGGAGGGTAGAGTAAATTGAAGACCATTTGGGTAAATTCTTGTTCCTCTTACATAGTCTCATAGGATGAATCTTCCATATGATCATCAAAATTCAAACTCCCCATGGGCAGTGCTTAAAAAGCGCGCGAGAGAGCGCTCATGTGAGCATCTGAAGAAAAATCTTACAAATGTGTGAGTGGTAGGTAGTAAAGACTGGCATGTATAGTTTAACAGTTTTGTTGGTTTTAGACTTGGAACAAAAACAATTGGATGCTCCACTTATGTTTCATGAGACTTGTAGAGGTAAACCTGCCAACAAGAACAAAAGAGAGGAAAAGGCAGAGGGAGATTATGCATAGTAAATAGTATATACCTTATCCTCTTGCCAGGCCCAAGAAAGCTTGCCAAAAAAATGCCTTCAATTTTCAGTCACCATAGACAGATCAAAATATAGGAGTTAAGAGCAGTCTACTTATCCACTACATTTGGAATAAAATTCAAACACATCATGCACTGGGCCAACCATTTTTCTTACCAACTGTAGTGAGGCGGCCTGGCTCCCAGCCGCCCCAGACAGGGACGAGCCCCTCCGGATGCCAAAGTGGGCGGAGGCACTGGAGCCTGCGCCCGCCTCCCAAAGGTCAAAGCTCAGGACAGGAAGTATAAAAGCCCCACCCCAGGGCTCAGAAGCTGCCCGGCCGCCGGAGAAGCCAGACGCTGGGGGCCTAGCTCCTGCTGGGGAGACTCCTGTAGCCTGTGACCGACCCGAGGACTGGCCAGACCAGTCAAGGCCTGATGACGACCAGACCCCAGAGAAGCTGTTAAGCCTACTGGTGAGAGGCGACCCAGAGGAGCTGCCAAGCCTACCGCTTGCCGAGTACCCGGAGGAGCCCATGGTGCTTGATTCCGTGGAGGACACCGACCAGACGCAGGTACTGCTAGAGGGGGAGGTAGGAAGTAGCCCGGGGGCAGCTGACCCTAGTCTGGCTGCGGCACACCCAGAGCTGATGTCAGTGTGTTGCGGCCAGGATCCCCACTGACATAGCAGCAGGCTGCCTGCCGCTGTTAGGGCCCCGGGCTGGGATGCAGTGGAGTGGGTGGGCCTGCGTCCCCCCCTGCCACCCCACTTACGGGTGGCAGTCTCCCCCTCGCCCCAGACGCTCAGAACCAGGAGCCTGGGCTTGTTATTGAACTATTTGCTCAGGCCTGTCTGAGGGCCTGAGCTCCTGACTGTGTGTTGCCCCGCCCTGACCCAGGGCCCGGGCTTGTTCTGGAACTATTTGCTCAGCCCCTGCCTAAGGGCCTGAGCCCTTGACTGTTTCCTGCCTCACCCGGCTAGTTCCCCGACTCACCGGACCGAAGTAGTGATGCGGCCTGGCTCCCAGCCGCCCCAGAGAGGGGCGACCCCAACCAAACCCTTCTACACCAACATTCATGGGAATTTGCAGTTCTTAAGCTAACCACAGGAGGGCTCCCATATTTTCCCCTAGATAAAATAATATACCCTACATATCACAAGTATATAAAGTTAATAGGAAATCAAATCAGGGTGCTAAAACAAAGCCCATCTAAGTCACAGCAAGATGTGCGCTCATACAAAATGAAATGCACATGAGTCTTAATGTGGTATATAGCATTAGTTTTGTTTCTTGAATGACATTTACATATTTTTGTTAAAAGTAATGCAATTTTTTTATTTAAAATATTTTGAAGATGTAACCATCAATTTGATACTGTAAATAAAATGTCTGAAGAATTTGTAGGAAACATAGAACCCTGTAACATTATATAAGGACATGTCATTTGTAACAGAAAATAAATATTTTATCCACCAAATCACTGTTGTGATTATAATATAACAGAATTTGCAGATGTTAAAGTAGCTTGATAAAGTGCTCCCCTATCGTTCCCTGAATGTAATAGAAATATATTGAAAATAGCAAGGGAAAAAACACTCATCCTTTTTATTCAGCACTGCTGAGTTATGAGGGCATTACTACCTGTTAAAATACTTCTCCCATTACATTCCTCATAATTATCTATTAGTTCTCCCTTTTTCAGACAAGGGGATTATCAGAATTTATCTATTTCTTGTCATTAATTTGTAGTTGATTTCTAATGGTATTCCAGATTATTCCATTACTCTGAGGCACAGCCACATCAATACTATATAAATCACAGTACAAATGCTAACCAAAAATAAGTTATGCACCAAAAAGGACACTGTCAGTTACTTTTTGTTCAGTAGTTTTTCAGACTTTATTCTCTCTCCACTGCTTGCAGTACTTTGAACTTGAAAATGCAATTTATTTTGCTATTGATTTTGTCCATTTCTATTTAGCAAGCATGGGGATGCATGGAGATCTATGCATGTACCTGCCCGTGCAGTGAGCTGAGAATATGTTCTATTGTGTTGCTGATGTGTTGCTGAGTCCAACTTTGTTTCCTTTGGTTTGCTTCACTATCTGTGCATCAATTTCATGATAGCGGAAATTTGTATAGCTGCAGGAACAGTGTTGGCCTGATTCTTGCTTGATTTCACTTCTTAATTCCTTTTCCAATTTACCTGGGGTCGGATGTGCTTGCAGTTCTTTGCCACTACTTCCAGCCCATAGCACGAGTTCATAGGTCTTAGAGCTCCAGTCCTTTTTTCCCTTCAAACTTCTCTTGACAGTGTCTTTCCATTGTATCCTCAGTCTTCCATCTCCTTTCTTGCTGCCCTCTATCTTTGATGCGTTCTTTGCTGGTCATCATTCTTCCATTCTTATTACATGTCCATCACAAATATGTACTCGCCAGCCTATCTAACACCGAGAGTGCCAAGTTCTTCTTCCTCCTAATTTATTCCATGTCTGCTCTCTGCTTGTCTGGCATTCTTCTCAGTATATTATTTTCTACTACCTGTATCTTCTTTTCTTCCATCTCCATAAGACCCACCATTTTCAAAATGTAGGTTGCAGATACTTTTCCTTTCCATTTGTTACTTAATAGCCGAGGCTACAGTACTCCTACCACCTTTTTTCATGGCCACCCATTCACATTCAGTTGTTCTTCTTAGCTGTCCAGTTCTTTATCTAATGGCAGTAAATATACTTCCCAAGTACACACATTATTTTTTTCTGATTCAGCTTCTCTCCTGAAACTTCAATCAACAGATCTTCTGTCTTTCCTTCTTGCATAATTTCAGTTTTCTGTGCGTTTGCCTTCAAACCATGGTCTTCAAACACAGAAGCCCACTCTGATACCAGCTAGTGCAAATCATTATGGCTAATATAAATCTTTGGAGACCCATTGAAGTCAAATTCTGTTTATGCCTGCTGAAGATCTGGCCCAGTATATGCTGAACGGTATAGTGACTGCATATGCGCTCTCTCTACATATAGCTATATCCAAAAGGAACTTAGTTGTACGCAGGTTTTTGTTCAATTATGTTAATTTTTAAATTCCTTACAGTCAGAATGTAGAATTTATAATTAAAGTGATTATTTAAAACTGAAAGAACATGATTCATTATTATAATTTAGAACTAGGTGTAATATGCATC
Organism: Emys orbicularis; assembly: GCF_028017835.1. Classification (NCBI taxonomy): domain Eukaryota; kingdom Metazoa; phylum Chordata; order Testudines; family Emydidae; genus Emys; species Emys orbicularis. The sequence goes on from NC_088683.1 coordinate 183,969,261, forward strand.
CTAAACAAGCTGATGGTGTCTTCTTAATTTGTCTGAACTGTTATTTTTTTGAATACTTAATTATATGAGAGTGACTGTTTCTCAGCAATGACTGTCAGCAGAGGCAGGACAGGGGAGGTTGATACCTGAACCTCTTCTTTCTCCCCCAAGAATCCCTGGCTTGGGCAGTTGGACTAAGCAGCTCTCTTCCAGGAGTCCCTTGTTAGCTGGAGCCTACTGCATTTCCCACTGGGAGCCCAGACAGGCAGGCAAGGCCGTGGCTTTGTCCAGGAAGGAGACATGTGAGGAAGACCATGCTGGCAACTTCTACAGAAGAGGAAGAGACCCTCTGATGTAGCAGATCCTGAGTGTTTTGGGGGGGGGGGATTGGGGGAGAGGATGCTGGAGAGCGAGCAGGTATGGAAAAGTATTTGTGGAGTGTGAAAGGATAGGTAACTGAAGAGGAAGTTGACTAATTGGTAGTCCCTGGTTATAGCTGAAGGCCAAGGGTTAAAGTAAGGACAGGGAGGAGCACAAGCTATGATAAAGCAGAGGGAGAGTCTCACCCCCCCGCTTCTTTGGCAGGTGCAGTGAGATTCCTTTCCTGTTTGAATCAACTTTAACCATTGCAAAGGCTAAATCATTGGGTTTGAGGATGGTGAGGGCTACAAGTAGGCAGGCAGTGAATGGTTGAGGTTTGGAGGAAAAACATGGGATGAAATCAGCAAGAGGAGGGGGGAAAATAGAAGTACAAGTAGTTTTGTTTTTCATGTAAATAGGATAAAGAAAGCTGCACATAAAACGTGGACATATATTGCTGAGAACTCAGATATGCAAACGTGTTATTTTGCTATTGTAATGTTTGTTCTGCCTTCTTTTTATGTCCCCATTCATAGGTCTGCCCTGTAGTGATGCCATAAGGGGAAAGATATGGGGGAGAGGATGGGGAGGGAACCCAAAACTCTGTGTCTTTAAAAAATCTGTTTAATCTAATCTGACACTACAAATGCTAAAATGTTAAGAAATCATAACCATTTGATTAGTTCTCAGTGTCACTACAGGGCAGCGTTAAGGTTTTGTGTTTCCTAAGTGTGCTCTTCCAGATGTTAACATGTTTGAATTAAAGTTTAAACTTATATCTGAATTTTGTGGATGTGCAATGCTTGTTTTGGGATAAGTACAACAACCCTGTAATGCATTTCCCCCTACCACTATAGCTACGTCTCACAAGAAGGTGTAATTGTGTGGGTATGCTTACCTATGCTACTAGCTTAATCTAGGTAGTGCAGGTAACAATAGTAGTACAAATCTGACAATCTGGGCTGGCAACCTGAATACATATACAGGGTCACCAGTGACCTTGCACTGAGGCAGATAGGCAGTGCTGAAGCCCATGAAATTTGTACACTATTATTGTTACCCATGCTAGCTAGATTAAAGGTAGTGCAAGTATACTACTCATGTGATAATTATACCTATAGGCTCTGACTCCATGGATGCTCCAGCCCTGGAGCACTCACTGAAAAGAAATGGTGGGTGATGAGCACCCATGGGCAGCCCCCTTCTCAGCTCCTCCCCTACCCTCCGAGCACCTCCTGCCCACCACAGATCAGCTGTTGGGTGGCTGCAGGAGGCACTGGGGGAGGAGGGGACGGAACAAGGTGGAAAGAGATGGCGCAGGGGTGAAGCAGGGGCGGGAAGAGGTGGGGTGGGGTATGGGCGGGGCCTGGAGCAGAGAAAGTCCCACATTAGAAAGTTGGCACCTATGATTATACCTGAATTTGCAATATAGATGTAGCCCAGGGGTCGGCAACGTTCGGCACGCGGCTCGCCAGGGTAAGCACCCTGGCGGGCCGGGCCAGTTTATTTACCTGCTGACGTGGCATATTCGGCCGATCGCGGCCCCCACTGGCCGCGGTTCGCCATCCTGGGCCAATGGGGGCGGCGAGAAGCGGCGCGGGCGAGCGATGTGCTGGCCGCAGCTTCTCGCCACCCCCATTGGCCTGGGACGGCGAACCGCAGCCAATGGGGGCCGCGATCGGCCGAATCTGCCACGTCAGCAGGTAAATAAACTGGCCCGGCCCGCCAGGGTGCTTACCCTGGTGAGCCGCGTGCCGAACGTTGCCGACCCCTGATGTAGCCTATTAGGATATGCACTTGAAATCTTAACTCCATTTCAATGTATATTGTCTGGGCATACACAATTTGACCAGAATTGGAACTTTGGATCCAGTCCAGACATGTGAAGCCCGTGGAAAAAAAACACAGAAATTGGGCTTGTTTTTGGCTTAACTGGCTTGTGAGTTGCTTGTTGACTTGTAGCTTGTTGCTTATTGCTTCTTTTTTTTTATCAGCTCCCAGCAAGCAGGGGCAATGGGCAAGTGGGGGCGGTGGGGTGAGGGGCCAAGCAGGGGCCATGGGCAAGCAGGGGCAAGGGGGGGCGGAGTCAGGGGTGCACAGCGGACCCACCAGAGTCCCAGACTGCATGCCGGGGGGATCTAATCACAGAGAGCATTGGGGTTCTTAGGGACTGGCTTGTTTTGGCCTTGTTTTGAAATGGGATTCACTTGATTTTTGGTTTATTGTGAAAATCGGGGTGCTTATTTACTGCGTGAAAGTTGGCAACTGTGATCCAGTCCCCTAGGCTTGTGTTTATAGCTGATGCTCCTCTTGAATATAGATCACAGGGTTGTAATCAAGATTTAATGAGTCCCAATATGCATTCCTTGTGGTCTCTAAACTTACTGAACTCAAGATCAGATGACTATATTAATACATGCAAGGGGACAGAGTTAAGGTTGTATGTTAAGCATTGACCTTTCAGTCATTAACTGAATAACCTTAAAATTGCATTAATATAACTTATGTACTTTTTAATTATGATATTCTGTGAAAATGTACATCACACAGTATTGCTGTAGGGGTTACTTCTGTATTATACAATTGGATAGTACTTTTTTAATGTGAAATTTGTGCTAATAGAAGTGAAGCCAGGCATAATACATGATTCCCCATATAGCCCTATTAAATGCAGATGTATCCTGACCTACAAGATTCATGCTATTTCACCCCTGGGTATTTCTGAAGTAGAGAATGTCAATCATTATAAGCTGTGGTGGTTTTTATTAACTGGAAAATGAGCACTTGAATGAAATTGTGAGAGGTGCAAAATAGTTTCAAAACACCAAGTTTAATGAAAAAAAGATTATAGGAAAATTTGAAGTGTTGCACATCCCTGTAAATCACCACACTCCCCTTCACTTACACTCAAAACGTTCCTAGATTCAAACCCTAGTTTAGGGAAGCTCAGTGATTTGAGCATTGGCCTACTAAACCCAAGCTTGTGAGTTCAATCCTTGAGAGGGCCACTTAGGGATCTGGAGCAAAATCAGTACTTGGTCCTGCTAGTGAAGGCAGGGGGCTGGACTCGATGACCTTTTGGGGTCCCTTCCAGTTCTATGAGAAATCAAAAGCAAGTCCACTAACTTGCTGTATTACCTAGTCCCGGTGTATTCAGGACTAAGTAATGCAGCATTGGCATAGTTCCCCTGACTTAGACCATGTTGATTTACCCCACTGAGAATCTGTCCCATAGATGTAGATGTCTTTAAACACTAAAAAAAGAGACTCTGAGCGTGACAAATACAATATGATAGTTCAAGCAACACTTTCTTTTGGGCAAGTGGAACATCTTAGATTTCTTGTAAATAGTTTCAGGGGAAATAGTAGGGAATATCCACGTGGTTGCACTATTGAAGCCTCACCATGACAAGTAGATATTCTGATTAGAGTGGGTTGATTTATTTTTTTTCCCCACCAGAAAATGCTGTTTCTTCAAAACTGATTTTGACAATGCCAGACTTGATGAAAATACCATTAGGAAGGTTTCTCTGGTCCAGGTTTGGGGCAGGGGGGAGAAAGAAACACATACACCATCCCCAGAATAGCCCTGTGGTTAGGGTGTTTACTTGGGACATGGGAGCTGAAGATTCAGTCCCTAATCTGGAGCAGATACTTGAGCCGGGGTACCCCACATCCCAGGTGAAAGCACTAACCATCAGGCTATTAGCTATTCTGAAGTGGTGGGATCTTGTTCTTGTGAAAATTTTTGAAACATCTCATCTTCGTTCCACATCAGAACAAAAAACAAATTTTGAAACTGAATTGTTTTCTGGCCAGCTCCAATTCTGATACAGTTTGATATTCACTCTATCTAGATAATAATAAAATTAAGAAACGTATTATTATTAAGATTACTGGTATTCTTAAACTCTGTGTCATTTCAGGCAAGTTTACTGTCATCAGGCAAACATAGCAAGATATAATCACATCATTTCTTGATGCTAGGTAATCATCAAATGTTTTGAATCTTTCCAGAACACAAAAACAAGAACAGAAATATCTCTGATCTTTGGAGAATTTTTTATGTTTGAAGCGATGAACTTCATTCCTCTTACCCTACACTCAAGCGAGCAATGGGGTCTATAGTTACTAGAAACAATGAGTACCGGAGTTGTACAAAATGGGCCAGATTCTGAGCCTCTTTCTCACTGTGAGTAGCATCTGTCCCCAAAAGTTGCTCCATTGGAGTTAAAACACTTGTGGAGTGTGCTGCTATTCACTGTGTGCAAGGGGATCAGCATCTGGTCCATTATAAGCAAGGATTTAAAAAGTAATTTAAAAGTGAGAATCTATTGCCAGAGCATGATAATTGCTGCATAATGCAAAGCTGCCCTAAGAAATGTCATATGGGAATGGGAGGGAGTAAAATAAAAAACATGCAATAACTAATGCCCAAGCAGAATCATTTTAACAGCAGCAATTTAGAAATAAATGAGAGGAAAAGAGAGAGAGTTGTTAAAAAGAAGAGGTGCAGGGCAAGATCCTGTCTACTACTCTATAGTTTTGACTGAAGACCATGAAGTTATATAGGTTACTCGAAGTCAGGTATTTCCACCAAAAATGGAAACCTGGGCTGATTGCAACTTTGCAGACGGAGGTCCCAAATGTGATACTACAGGAGAGAAAGAACAGGTATTTCAGCAAATTTACCCTTGTAATATATATCCCACAGCATAGATATGTAACACAGTTTCAAAATGTAGTCACTGTACATTTTTATAGAATTGGATGAGTGTAGTATTGAGGTGGAATCTGCCCTACTTTAGTCTGTTCAAGTGCAGCCGGGGAGAAAATGATCTCTGCTGAAAGGAAAGAAACTTTCATTACAGCATATATTTTATCTTATCTTCTCAATAGGTGGATACTTTGCCATTACTCGTTTAGTTACAATTTAACAAGAGGAAAACTGACTTAAATCAAGTGTATAAATAATAATTAGGAAAAGCATATACTTTGTTTCTACTGTTGTTGTTTCCATATCCAGATCTCCAAGTATTAAAACACTGAGTGCTTGATTGCACAGTCCTTACTCAGTCTGGCAAGCACTTATTCATACAAAGCAGAAGCTATGCTTTGTTACCATTCACAAGTTGTGTAAGTGCTCACCGGAGTGAACAAACAGTACACATTTTGTGCCTAATTTATTAAACTTCACAATAATCCTAATGAGATAGATGAGTAGTATTCCCTCATGGAGATGAAGTAGATAAGATGCCTACTAGCAAAGATAAACATTTAGGCTTACGTAACCTACATTATTAACAACTTAGGTTCCTATGTGACTTTTATGGTTCTTGGGGTACCCAGCACAGTAACTCACCTTGTTACCCCCAGCCTCCACTGTGCGGGAGATTCGCTTGGGCTTAATTGGGTGTCACCTCGTGGACACCACCAGCCTGTTAACCACCCAAGCACTCTCCTCTGGCTAGAATCTGGGTATGCTTGTAACCCTTGTCGGTTGACACCGAAGGAATCACAGTGAACCCCATCATAAAACTGTGTGGACAGGAATAGAATGTTCTAAACGTATCACAAGTTCTGAAGTACAGCTGTTTAGTTGTATTCTTTGATGATTTACCTGAGAGACATTAAGTGATCTCATTTACATAGATGTTGAGCAACTTCTGAAGTTGTTTTAAGTAGGTCATCCAAAAATTGAGGCAGCTACAGTGGACACTTTTGAAAATGTTGGCCTAAATGACTTTCTCAAGGTAACTTGGAAAATCTTAGAGAGAGCTAGGAATAGAATCCAGATTTATAGAGACCCAGTTCAGTGCCACAAACACAAGGTCATCTTTATTTTCTTTATCTCCTGTGCAGGTACTCCTGAAATAGGTATCACAGGGCATAGAACAGCTAATGATACTGTGAACAAAGCTGAATTCTTCCATTTGGATTTTTGTGTGCTAAGAAAAGGAAACATTTCAAAAAATATCTGTATCTGGGCATATGTCCTTTTTGGACACATCCATCAGCCACTCCTTTTAGCTGAAGAGGAGAAAGTAGCTAGTTGTAGGCAGAATACGCTACCATTCCCATTTGTGTGGGCTCCCCGTGTGTTTTCCCACAATTTTTGTTTCCATCCCACCACAGTGGGGGAATTAAGGGGACCCAGGACAGACCCCTATAATTCACATGTTCATTTGGCTAAAAGTGGTAGATGGTACTTTCAGGTAGAGAATAACCTCCCTAACTGAAATTTTATGGGGAGTTATGGGCAGGCAGAATGTACGTAAGTGAAATTTGAACAAGATTCTTGCAGAGATACTTAAGATGCTTTAGAGGATGCATAATACTGGGATTGATAGCTGTCTTCACTGTTTCAGTTCCATGGAGTAAAGTGAGAAGGCTTTGCCAAGCTCTTTTGCTTGTTATCGTTTTGCTAATATTGTCAAAATGGGGCTTAAACCACAGTTCTTTGATTTTGTTAGCAGCTTGAAAGGAAGTTAAGTTGTTCCTAGTGTACTATATAGGAAAGCGTATGGAAAGATACCATTTGGAGAGCTAAACTTCTAAGATCAGGACGTGTTGTAATGAAACTGCACTTAGTCCAGTTAATTTGATATCTGAACAGTTTACCAATGATGTTTATGGAGTCTAGAAATAAAGCTGTTCAGGTACAGTAGTCACATTGTTAATTAGAATGAGGACATCTTTAGCATACGTATTACTTAACCTATTATTCTTTTTTGCTTTCAGATGTAACTTGCATCTGCAGATTGATTGTGATCATTGTTGGCCAGTATATAATATTAAAAGTTTCTCATAACATAGGTAAAATCAGCAAAAGTACCAGGGATAATTAACATCAAGAACTTTGGGGTTTTGTCTTTCTAATAAAGTACCTGATTGGCACACAGTTTGTTTAAACTCAAACACAGAGGAAGTTTATTCCAAGTATTATTGATGCTGCCTTATGGAAGCATGTTAGCCACAGTAGCACACATTAAGCACAATGTAATCACATGCATTATAATCAGTCCATCAGTATAACAAGGCAAGAGGGGGAAAATAGACTAAATCCATGAGGGGAAAAAATACACTAAATCCATGCTGTCTAATGCAAAATGTTTCTGATTGCCTTCTATTCTGTGTAGTGATACATAACTGCAAACAGAGCCAGTAGAGGTCATTGGCTAGCCCTTTTGCCTCCATCCTCCATACAATTACATATTGCTCAACATAGGCAAACGTGTCCTCTAGCATTTGGCATTCACAACTAAAAAATAAAATAAAAAATCTAAATTTTATTTGACCATTCTAGCCTTTACATTAATTATTTCATTGATTTCTTACTTGTTGTTAACAACATATTTCTACTGCATTCAGGGAACAATAAGGAAAAGCCCCTCGTGCTAAGCCAATATAACATTAGTAAATATCTGTGTATTATAATCAAGGACATCAGCTTAATTGGATAGAACTGTTTGCATCATATTTGAATGATACAGGGTTCAAAACATAAGACTGTACAATCCCATTATGGAAACTTCTGTTTTCTTTTAGCTGGTTTAGGACACATCACATCTTTATGGGTGAACTCTTGGGGTCTCCAATTTGATTTTTTTAAAAATAATATGAAAAGTGTTGGTTCGGATAAATTTATACTAACTAAACATGATTCCCACTGTGACACCTTGACACCCCAATATTCATCACTGTCGTGTAATTAGGATATGTTTTGTACCAAGTATGCCTTGTGAGGTATCATTCTAAAAGTCTTGATCTGCTAGACAGTAATATCTTGTTGGATTGTGTGTGCTATCGTCATATGTGACGTTATGAAGTTTGGCTACGTATGAGTTACTGAAAAATGTTGTGAGGCTGAAAACACCCATAAGCAACCTTTCCGTTACAACAGTAAAAAGGCCGAAAAATGTCAATGGCTTATTGAGGAAATGTGCACAAGGATTACCCCATGAACTGTGTACAATAAAAAATCTTTCAGAGATAGCACTACACAATGGGAACTGTTTGACCCAGGCAAACAGCAAAAGAGTTCTCCAGCCCATGGGAAGATATAAAAGGGGCAAAATGATATCATGGGTGTCAGCAATCTCCCTAGAACAACACACCTGGAAACACCTGAGGGGCAAGGACTGAACTGTGGGAAGTGATGATCCCAGGCTAGAGGGAGTTTTAGCCTGTGTATAAAAACCTGGGAAAGCCAAGGCAACTTGTGCCTTAAGAATCTGCCAGCCTGTTTATCACTCAGGTTGAGAATTTGCTAATTCATATCCTACCTCTCTAGTGTGTTAAGTTTTGTTTATTTACTAAGGTAATCTGCTTTGATCTGTTTTCTATCACTTATAATCACTTAAAATCTATTGTTTGTAGTTGTTAAACTTGTTTTTGTAGTATCTAAAACTAGTGTGTGGAAATTATAACTCAGGGCAGAAAGCTGTTGTATATCTCTCTCCACGTTGAGGGAGGGTGCAAATGTTATGATCTTACGCTGTACAGTTCCCTGTGCAGTGCAAGATGGTACAATTTTAGGATTTCACTCCAAAGGGGGGGGGTGTGCATTAGCAACTGAGAAGGCCTTAGTTGAGCCTTCCCATGCAGAGCTGATCTCAGCATCTGTGTATGAAGCTGCAGTTGGGTGTGTCCCTACCTGTGTGTAGGCTGGTGAAAGAGCAAGCTTGGAGAGCTCGGCAACTTATCACAACACCACAGTGTGAAAGGGAGCCCAGGCTGGCGGGTCAGGTGGGCTCAATGGTACCCCAGTTCCAAATATCCATAACACTCACTTAACAGGGAAGGAGATGAATCAATCCAACTGAAAGATACTCTGCAACTTGCAGTAACCAAAATGGCAACTCGCAGTAACCAAAATGGCAAATGCCAGTACTTCTGGATAAGACCCTCAGAAGAAAGAAATGTTTTTCATATAAAAATAGCCTTATTCCATGCATCATAGGCATAAGATTTATCTGCCAACATACTTTAAGAAATCTGTCTAAAACGAATTGGCAAAAGCTTCAGCCTGAGTAAAATGGCATTGCTTTATTGCAGTGGTGGGCAACCTGCGACCCGTGGCACTTCCCGCAGCTCACATTGGCCGGGAATGGAGAACCATGGTCATTGGGAGCTGTGGGCTGCCGTTCCTGCGGATGGTCAATGTAAACAAACAGCCCACAGCAGATTACGCTGATGGGCTGCATGTGGCCCACGGGCCACAAGTTGCCCACTACTATTTTATTGACTTCAGTGGAGCTATATCAGTTTAGATCTGCAAAAGATCTGGTCCAGTAGAAACATGAAGATTCTCTATTTGATATAAGGTCCATGATATAGCCAAGTATCCCAGTCCATCCAGGATGTCAGTATCTCAGAAGTCCTTTCCAATCCTACTCTATATCACAATAATTTTAATTGGCTTTGCAAATAAATGTATCATGTGATTCAGCTTCTGTTTGGTAGCATGCAATTTGGAATTTATTAGCAGCTCCTATGATCCTAATTTAGTGGCATAGTTTCATTTCAATGCAAATGTAATTGCCATTAGTGGATAATCATTCCAATAGGTTATCCTATTTTCTGCCCTGTTTATCTTCTGGTCTTGCTTTAAGTGTCTTGTTTTCCTCTTTCTACTTCTGTCTCAATCTTAGCTCTCTGACTCATTCTCAATATTTTTCCGGCCATTGTTTAATGGCACAATCATCACTTGATAACATCTGTAGGTCTTCTGCAATTCTGTCAAATTTGCTGGTATGGAGAGATTTAAGTACTGCAATTTCCCCTCTGAGATCCTGCTGCTGCATCATTTCAGCACATGATTTTTGTCTTTCAGCCTTTTTCTTTCAGCTTTGTCTTGTACAACTAAATGTATTTTATGTTCATTAGAGAAAGTAACTTTTGCATAAAGGACACACAAATGCACCAAAACCCACCAAACAGCATATGGTATCAAACTGAAAAGGAGCCAGGGAACAAACAGACGAAGGCAACCATCTTCCATTTGATGTCACTTTACATACTCTGTGAGCTCTTAAAATGCAAAGGGCCACAATCTAATCTCAGATGTGCAGTCCATCACCATAAATTTGGAATCATCCCTATCTGCACTTTCTGCTTGATTTAAACTCTGGCTCCAAAACTTTCACATCTTGAACAAGAGATTTTTTTTAAAGGAAAATCTTGAAAAGATTCATACCTATTTGGGTTGGAGTAGAACAAGACTTAGCTTTTAAAATTCTCTTTTTAAAAATAATATTTCAACTTGAGGGTAGCTACTGTCTCCTCTTAATGAGACAATGACAGCTTCTCTGGAAAATCTCTTATTATGACCACACATCTTGCAAAAGTAAAATCAGATTTGGGTTCTTTTTTGCCCTAAAGACTCAAAGATGATGATGATTAGTAGCATTAGGAACCCCCCTCTCAGCAGTTTTCTAATTCCAGCCTCAGACTCTGAATTGTGATTGGCCCATCCCCTTTCTTTCAGATCCTCTTTTTAAGACCATTTCTAAAACCTACATTCTTGCAGAATAAATTTCTTGGACACTACAAGTTACTAAGCATTCTGGCCCTGACCTAGCAAACCACTTAAGCTTCTGCCTAACTTTAACATGTGAGTAATCCCATTAAAACCAATGGGTGAGATGAGAGCTAAACTCTTTGCAGAACTAAGCCCTAACTGCTTAGATTACCTGAATGCTATAGAAAGATAAACGCAAGAACTGAACAAATAGATCTGGATGTCCATGGGGGTTGTACACAAAACAGAGCTAAGCGACAAATGCCCTTTATCCTTCACCCATGGCGGTAACTAGCTATTCTTCAATTGAATTCAGTGGATGCGACCTAAACAATTTTTTTTAAGAAGAGCATGTGTGACTGGCTGTATTATGTATACTATACCTCTCATGGTTCACTATGGGCTAAACCGCTATTCAGCTCTGTCAGAGCACTACCAGGATTTGCATGGGTTTCTGTACAATCCTATTCATAATTCTACCAAGATACAAAAACTGAGCTGATATATAAAATTACAACCCTAAAACATGTAGTTTACACAGAAATCCAGAATTCAAATGGTGTTGATCAAACTAAATTGCTTCATTACTTTCTCTGTTTTATAATTTATTTTGTGTTTATTTCATGTATGGTGCATTGAAAATTCTATTTCAAATTTATTTAGCCTTTATTCCTTGCAATTCCTTTCAAAGAGTCACAGGATACTGTTGTGCCACCTTTTTCCATTACTGTGTCGTGAGTGTTTTCCCCCCCACACCCCCCGAGTTCTGCTGCATCTTGTTTTCCCTATATAGTGTTGATATTCTATTCATATAATGGAGTTGCTTACCAACTTGCTATTGTTCATGGACAGTATGTAATTTGGGCACAACACACTATCATTTCTACTTCCAGTACATCTCCAGATACTTATTTGATACAGATTGCCTCCCTACTAAGAAATACATCTATTCTATTGCCTATTTTGAATCTGAATTGTCTTCATTTTAAAAACAAAAAACATTAGAGCTATGCAGCAAATTTAATGAATCATTCTTCTAAACCATTAGGGTAAATATTCTTGGAAAAATAAATAAATAAAACCACACCCCCAACTGAATTCCTTCCAGCTAAATAGAAACACCGTAGGCATATTCTATTAATACAAAATAAAAAGTGAACTTTTTTCTTTAATTTAAACAAATAAATGTATTGCTTAGGAATGGCACAAGAGTATTAGCATTGTAGGCTGATCTTCTGAACAGGTACTCCATGATCAGTTGCAATATTAACATCCATAGACATCCCGAAATGAAGGACAACTGAGAGATGTTCGGTATGTGCTGGTTTTGTATCTTTGCCTTCCAGTAGAGTGCCAAAAAGGTAGAGGTGGGTGCCAGGTATCCTGATTGTTTTAATGGTGTGATCTTCTGTCTACTAGGAACTTAACTAGACCTTAAACTTATTTCATATACGGTAGGCCAACAGAATTGGCTCTCAAGTGTTAGCATCTCTTTGTCACTATTAACCTTTGCTGTCTCTGACATGGCAACCTAGGCTGTGGATACAGTACCTTTTCCCCCAAACCATCTACTCCCTCCTGAGAGCATTGAAACAAAAGATTAAACTGCTCTTAAAGGTAATGGAAAGCATTGTACAAAACTAGAATTAGTTTTATACACATGTACATTCAGTATTTGTACATCAATGTACTGTACTCTGTGTTGCCTTCTGTGAAAGTCACTATCACAGATGGGCTGAGGGAATAAATGAGGCAGTGTAGAAAATCAGAGGGGAAAAAAGCTCCAAAGTGATGTAATGGGCCTAATGAAAGTGCACTTACTTCTGTTGAGTTACTTCTGGCTAATGCTAGTGTATGACCAGAACTGAGCCAATATTTTAAGGGGCTGAAAACTACTGCACGGCTTTGGGAATATTAAATAGATATTGACTTTAATTGAAAAACCATTACAAATTTAGTTGATTAAGAAAATAACCATTTGCCCTTTAGATTATATTTTCTTTTTCTTTAATGATGTGTTTGCATTTTTAAAAATTCATTTTGGTTTCCTTGAGATATTTATTCTAAAAACATTATTGATATGAACTTCTGAACTTGCTTTCATGTTCAGAATAGGTATTTATGTCATAGTTTAATTCTTTGTCCAAACAGTGGGCCAGATTCTCTGCTGCAATACAGGTCTCCTCAGCATATGAATGGGGTCTGAGGCTGATAGCTCCCTGATTTAGAAGATCAGCCTTTGCCCTGATGAAACTTAAAGCAACTACTGGGCTGCTCTGAGTTCTACCACTGGCATATTGGTGTAGCAGAGCTCTACTTCACCACCCTGTCTCCCTGCTCCCCATACTAAATCTCTCCACCCACAACAAGCCCCATATACTGGAGTTTGACAGTTGCTGCAGGACCTAGTTGCAGCACCTTTTCTCCAGAAGGGAACTGACCTGCACCAGGAGAATTCCCTGCTGGCATTCAGCCCTTTTTTGCCACCTGAGTAGCATAAAGGGACCCGATCTCAATAAAGTATCTGGGTAAGTGTTTTTAGGGTATGTGTTTTGAGGGCAGCGATCGATCCAGCAGGGGTCGATTTATCGCATGTAGTCTAGATGCGATAAATCGATCCCCGAGCGCTCTCCCGTCGACTCCTGTACTCCACTGCTGCAAGAGGCGCAGGCGGAGTCGACAGGGGAGCGGCAGCAGTCGACTCACCGTGATGAAAACACCATGGTAAGTCGATCTAAGTACGTTGACTTCAGCTACATTATTCACGTAGCTGAAGTTGTGTAACTTCGATCGATTTCCCCCCCCCTCCCCCTCCGCAGTGTAGACCAGAGCTTAGTATCCTGGAAATATATACATTTATCATCCTAGCTCATTTAATTGATTCCATTTAATTGATTGATTTTTTTTTCAGTGCTTGAGAAGAAGTTTCTTCTTTTGTTGGACAGACGCTAACCTGCACTTATTGGAGGATATCCAGCAAAGGGATATATGATGGATGCATCAAATAAGCATAACGTCCTTCTTGGGAGCCATTTAGTGAAGAGCAAGATAAGAACACCTATTTAATGTCGCCATAAGACCCAGAAAGATATAGTAAACAGATCTTTGATAACGATAAATAACTATTAAAGGGTCAAAGGGACAGCGGCCCTATGATCAGGTTAGACAGAAATCTACCGCTGAGAAGGGCCGTTTTACAGCTATGAGAGTTTTTGCAAAAACTAGCTAATGGGGATGAGTCCACCAACCTGGAGACTGATCTGTATCTCTCTTGCCATACAGTTTCTTTATGGCACTAGACAGGGCTTATAACTGTGCGCAACAGGTTGCTTCTTGTGAGTTCTTCAAATGCCTGAATTGAAAAAGACAAAATACACATGGCCAGTGGAGGCCTGTCAGAAATATCAGACAGTGGATAGATGAAACTGGCATATTAGAGTGCACTCAGAGCCAATTTACAGCAACGGGTAACAATCTTAATGTATCTGTGTCAAAAAAAAAAAAAAGTATTAGATGTAGCATATGCTGAGGCTCTTCCACTGAGAAGGGTGTCTGTTGTCAGAGAATGAATGAAAGAGTATATTACTGTGTCTTTGCTGTGTTCTCTATTTTGGACAATCTAATGGCAAGTGTGTAGACATTCTTTAGCACTAATAGAGATGTATGGGCTGTGGGAGATGTGTGATTTCTGTTCTGAATACTGGAAAGGTATGAATCCTGTGCTAAATACCAGAAAACACAACAGGCTGTTTATTTGGTCAAGTTGCATAGTAGTCTAAAACCATTTTCATTGTTCTGGCAGCAAGATACATTGTTCCGCTTCTCTAAAGTGGCTAGCAATCATCTTCTTCAGCAGCTTGTTTTTCCATTTTAGAGAATACCCAAAGAATAAAATCAGGTAATATAATGAAGTAGCTGTTCTCTCCCTTCCTCCCTGCATGATCACAAACGCCAGAAAGGTGATGCTTGATGGTTCTGCAACCTTGACCACTTTATACCTCAGCCAGGTTTTTAAAAATGGAAATATAAATGTGTGTGTGGGGAGGAAATGGAAACATTTCAAGAAGAGAATTATGATTCATTCAAGCATTGGTGTGTGAGAAGGGAGTAGTGATAAGCTCCATTCGCAACCCATGCAATACCCACTTGAGATGGCAAAACAAAATGACAGTGCAAATATTTATATATTACCTCCCTTTTCCCGTTTGTGCTCTGAATATAGTGACATCATCTGATCGTCAACCAGTCTCCTCCTCTTTGCATGCTTTGATCAGCACTGAAGTCATTTAAGGAGTCTGACTTCTTCTTTTTCACCAGGCTTTGAAGCCAATCAAAAGGACTGGACGGGACCTTGAGAGGTCATCTACTTCAGTCCCCTGCACTGATGCCAGGACTAAGGATTATCTAGAGCATCCTGAATACCTGATTCAGAGGAATAGGGACCATTCACACTTACCAAAATTAATGTTTCAGGCTGTCTGCAAACTCAAACAGAGTTCACTGCATTGATTTACATTAAAATAACATTCTGAAGGTTATCTTCATATCCACTGGAGCTCAGGGCTGGAGCTGATGGGGAGATTTTTCAACTAAACTTTTTCTGATGGAAGATGCTAATGTGTCAAAACCAGACTTTTTGTTGAAAAATATCACTTATGATGAAACATTCATTGGGAAGGTTTCTCAGTTCCAAGTTGGGGATGGGGAAGGAGAGAGAGAGAGATGCTGACCTACTGATCCCCACCCCAGAATTGCCAAAACCCTGATGGTTAGTTCACTCAGTGGGAAAAGACTCAAGTTCAAGTCCCTGCTCTGAATCAGGCAGAACAGGGATTTGAATCTGTGTATCACACATCCCAGATGAGTGCACTATCCCCTGACCTATTTGCTATCTGTCTCTTTTTTTGTGAAACATTTAGGAAGGTCTCTGCTTCATCTCAGAACCAAAAAAAAAAAAAAAAAAAAAAAAAGAACAACAAAAATGTGGGAACCCAAACCTCTTTTTCAAAACAGAATTCTTGTTTTCTGGCATGCCCTGCTCATGACTAAATTCTGTTACTTATGAAATCTTAAATTATGGAGCACAAGGTGCAGCCAGTAGGGGAAAGGATGGGTCTACTGAACCCTTACAAGATGGCCCAGTTCAACCACTGTCTTTAAGCATTGGGAGAACATATAGTATAAGGGGAAGTGTAATGTAATGAAGTTAAAGACTGAGTTTGTTAAGAGTTTTGACTGGCTTGAAATAAAAGCTAAAGCGATGGAAAAAAGGCTATAATTATTGGAAGAACATAATGTGATGCTTAGACAGGATGTGAAATCCACTGAGGAACATATTGCAGCTATAATTAGAGACAATGTTTCACTCACTTTAAAATGAGTCATTACTGAATGCATTAAAACGTAAAATTTTGCGTCTGCTGGGTCTCCCAGTTGGGATGGAAGGGGAAGACGACAAAAGGAGATGTGAATTTGTTCTAAGAAGCTCTGGAGTTAAACACTGAAATGGAAGTGCAAATAAAATGTGAAGTGTTTGAATTTAAAATCCTAGGCACCAAAGAAGGGACATGGATGGCTTGCAACATCTGGTATATAATGCCTATTGTGATCATTATATTTACCCTTACTGCACAAAGAATTGACACTGATGGCTAAATGTTGTAAAAGGAAACTTTGTCATCCAAGATACAGAACAGACTAGGTAATGCACACCCCATAAGATGAGAGCAGATGAATGTCTTGAAATTTGATTTCTTCTTCTGTGTTCATCTTGAGTACAAAATGAGCTGGATTGAGAATAGTGTTTCTATTCACTGCTCTGATATAACAAACAATTCACATTTTTTTTCTAATCAAGATATGGCTATGGGTGAGAAGCAGAGATGTCATTTTCTGATTGCATTGGCTTTGCAAAGAATTGAACTTTCGGGGGAGAAAAAGTTTGTGGGAGTAGGTCAGCAAGTGTAACTGGCATTAATTTCCCCCCAGGCTATTTGCATGAGGAAATGTTCTGCCATAAAATATATGTTATTGCAGTTTTAACTGCAGTGTGTTAAAAGAAAATAAACAATATTACATTTGAAAATAATAATTCTAGGAGCTGGGTGTGCAGCTGGCACTTTCAAACCTTGAGAACAATTTCCTCTATAGAAAACAAATGTTTTCTGATTGCTTTAGATGATCGTAATCCATTCTGAATGTATTCTTAGTCCCCAACCCTGCAACTGACCCTGAACCTATATGGACCTCTAGTGACATAAGGGGCCTCCATGTGAATGGTGTCATTGACAAGATCAGGGTCTTAACTACCCATATAAGCAAAGTTGGCACAAGGTAATGAGGAAGCAAGTCACTGCAGTATAGCAGTCTGAAATATTGACTGAACAAGAATTAATTAAGGCAAGCTATAGGTAATGGATGTATGCTCTGTATTTAAGCCTAAACATTTTTTTCATGTTACAAAATGTTATTCCTAAGTATAAACTCTGAGGACCAGAGGATGCTCAGATTTTGGAAAGTTCCCCGTCATAGTAATAGTAGGGAACCTGAATAGATAAACTTGAAGACACTTTTGTGGTCCTTGTAATCAGAGTTGGCTGGGAATTTTCTTTTGAAAAGATTTTCTGACGGAAAACTCAGTTTCCACAAAATGAAATTTCTCATGAGACAACTTTGATTTTGCTGACTTTTTTTTTATGTTGGGAAAACCCATTCAAAACATTGCATTTCCGGTCAGTTCAAAATTAAACTGCATTTCTTTATTGTGGTGCATTGTGTCATGGGGTTTGTAGTTCATGCCACCCTGTGGGTTGGGTTCCTTGGTCGGACTACATTTCCCAATGATGAAAAAGTATTCCCTTTGAGTGGCATGGTAAATCATGGGACTCGTATAGCTGCAGATGTATCACAACATATGTAGTCTGGCCATGGGAGAATGGATCATTAGGGAATCCCGTGAACTTGAATGTCTGTGAAGTATTGCACCACCATGGGAATATTACAGTGTAATGTTAAAATGATTCAAAACAGTCAGTTCAAGAAATGTTTTGATTTAAAATGCAGGAACAAAATATTTCATCCTTTCTGAATCAATTTTTTTGGAACTATTCATCTTGAAAAAAAATCAATGTTTTACCCCCCAATTTGGGACAAAAATATTGAAACACTGGAATTTTCCATGAGATGGAAAGTCCTCTTTTCAATCAGCTCTGCTTGTAACCTAGACATAGCCAAAAGTTCTATCATCCATTTACCTATGTTCTACATGCATTGAGAGCCTGGTCTAACTCCCATTTAAACCAATAGACTGACTGCAATTCAGTTTGGATTGTGCCCCTAATGGCTTGGTGAAAATTTTGGCCATGAAGATTACCATAGGAAATGCAACATTTACTTTCAAAGGCTGCTTTTAGTATTCTGCACAGTAAGCTTTCATCTTCTGCACTTTCTGGCATTCGAATGATTATATAATATCCTAACCCTGATATAGAAAATGCTATATTAGACTTTTAAAGTAAACGTTGAGAGGAGACTAAATTGTAGTTTTAAGCTATGAAGTTATTAACCAGTAATCTCACAATCAGAAAGACCCTGAATCTACAGTCCTTATTCAGACAAAACTCCCAATGAAATCAAATAGAGATTTTCTTAGGTAAGGTCAATACTACAAGGCCCACAATTTGAAACCTTAATTCATCAATTCACGTGTTCCCTCTGCCCTACTTGTTTTCCAAATATTGCATAAATAACATTCAAAAGTCTAAGTTAAATGTCAAAATCCAGTTATGAAAAAATCCATAAATAAAAATAATTTAATAAAGGTTCACAGGTTGCATTGCTCTTTTCAAGTATTTCCCATGCATGCATGAAAGCTACAGAATAGAACATCTCCTCCTTATCTACAGAAACAAGGACAAACCAGGGAGCAGCCATGACAATTTCCTTCACCCTGCCATCTATGTCTTGACTCTAACTTTCAAAAATAGCTAATTGACTTAGAAGCCTAAGACCGTAAATCACTTTTGAAAATGGGACTTGGGTGCTTTTGAAAATTTTACCAATGACTCTTTTGGAGTGAGAGGTTAAATATCTCCAAATTCATTCATGTGTAAATATCTCAGTAAAACTGTCAGAAAGGTACCAATTGTGATAAGGACACTTATCCTTTAAGAACTGAATGGAAGCCTTAACTACCCCAATCACAAAGGTCACCAAACAGCCAGTGATGTATAAGGAGTGTTGGTCACCACTGACATGGGCCAGATTTGGATTGAAGTTAAAAAGCTCCTTATCCTTTTACCGGTTTTCAAAGCAATCCAGCCCTTCTTTGCTTTCAAACAGACATGTACTTGCTGGATTAAAATCTCTTTGGAAAATGAGATAAGTCGAAGACTAAAACCACATTTTGTTTTTCTCAAGAGAATATAAACTGGAAACTCTAGTCGGTCAGCCACTGCAGATGTTTCCATACCGGCTGTCTACAAAACGGTGTTGGCTGTGGTAGTGGAAGGTATTACATATCCTGTTCTTCCAGCTGGAGAACTAAAGATAAACAACAGAGAGTGGAAATAATCCAATTACAAATAGCTGGGAATGGTTCAGAATAAAAGACTTTCTCAGGAAGAATGTTTTTCATGCATGATTTTTATCAAACTGATTTGAGACAAATTATCTACGCCTTCCTAGAGCATATGCAATCTCAATAGCTTGTGTGTGTGCACGGGGGGGGGCGGACGGGTAGCAGTATGGGTGCAGGAATACGTTATAATGAGGAAGGATGTGATAACTGTGTGCCAACTTGGATCTCAGATAAGGTCTGTATGTTTGCCAGGAGGAATTGAAATCTGATGCAGAATAGAAACATGTGAAGTTCAGAACACAGGAGAACTGGAATGCAGTTTCCTTTTTGAGCTACTCCATAAAGAAGTAGCGTCTAGGAGCTATACTAGAGAGATGCCGCTTTGAAGAAGAGAAAGGGAGCAAAAGTTATTGCGTTGATAGGGATTTTACCTTATAGTAGTGATGAGGGAACATTTATAATGCAATTTAAACCAATCCCTGTTTTTGATTTAAAAGAAACTATTAATTATTGTCTGAGTTACTATAACTGCATAAATTGTAATACAATCTCAATAACAAAAGTAACCCCTGGGCAATGGTTTATGACTAGTATATTTGAAGCCAATCAATATTTCTATAATATACTAAAGATGCAGTCTCTGCAGAATGAGGATGACTTGCCTGTCAGTGCCTAAATGTGAATTTTGAGTATCTGTGGTTACAGCCTTTAAAAAAAAAAAAAAAAAAAAAAAAAGTTTCCAGTTCCATTTTTTATAAATGGCTGGAGATGTAAAGTATTATTTAAAAAAAAAATCCATTGTCATTTCTGAATTGAGGAATACAGAAAAATCAGGAAACTTATTGATAAGTGTGTGTTCATATCTTCTCACTATGGTGAAATTATAGTAGGCCTTGCATTTGCTTAACAAATGGTCCTTAAAACAAATAGCCATTGTTGTCCATTAAATTTATGGATTAAATTTTGGACATGTCAAAAACAGTTTAAGCCCAGGTTTTTCTTTAACTTACTCCTAAAATAATAATATTGAAGGACTAAATAGTTTCCTTCATTGTCACCCTCTTCCAAACAGTTCAGAGCCTGGACAGTCACCTATCTGGATCCTGGAATAAAAGGAAATCAGAGAGCAAAAGGGATGAAGTTTTTTTTTTTCTCCATGTCATCTCTGAGCATAGGGATATGTTTGTCTGGTCCTGAAGAGCAATTTAAAGTAGTATTGAGATCACAGTAGGGTCGGGAAGAAGCAGTATAGAACCATGTTGACCTCCAGCAACACAGCACCAATGCAATTGTGAGGAACTTGCCTAATGTCGCTGAAAACATGACTTTTTCCTTTTTCCAGATGCTAAATTGTATTCAAAGACTCTGGAAAATACACTAAATGCTTTCCTAAGATTAACATTACTTGTAATCAATTGCTTTCATTGCCACAGGTATATTGAACAATTGGAAATGGGGTTGGGTATGTTTTCAAGGTACTAATGAGTGGGCATTCAGGTGCCCCATGTGACTATCTCTACTATGAGGTGTTCATGTAATCAACAGGTTTGAGGACCTCTGATATATGTTACCCAACACAGCACAAATTAAAAATGTTACAATTAAACATCCAATTCAAAACCTTTCTGAAAGGTTTGTTTTTCATGTGCACTTATGCTAGGAGAGCAGAGAAATTGCAATGTTTTCAAAAAAAGAAATAAGAAAAGTCCATGAACACAGACTAATTGAAATTTCCTGTGTGAATTCTCACACAGCTGCAGAAGCTCCATGATCATCTGTCCTAGCAGTCAGCAATTCTTGTAGAGTCTAAGTTTTTTCTCTTCAGCATTGTGTTAGACCAGTGTATGAGTAGCCTGTCTCTGACATGCTATGTTATATAAAACATGTTGGGTTAAACTATACTGTGAGTTATACCTCTGCAGCCTTACTAACCATCTGAGAACCTGCTTAGAAGCAAGTTAAGATGGCCTGTATCTCTCCCTTAGGGAACAGGAAAGGACAAAGTAGACAGTCGCACACCAAAATACCTCAAGGTGTGAATTAAAACCAATTTAGTTATTTCAGTTACTGCTCATATACAGACAAGCCTTCAAATCTGTTCTTGAAAATGAACATGGAAAGAAGGCAGGAGAATTGTAGAGTTTTTGAAAGTTATGCTCTTTAAATCTACAAGATCAAAATGTAGTTCACAAGTGAAAGTGAATAAACATTATTGGAGATTGGAGAGCTGGGTATAGAATTAATTTGTTGGCAATTTTGAAAAGTCATGAAAAAATTGGACCAAAAAGGAAAACTGACATTTTCATTGAATTGAAAAGAAAAGAAAAAGTTTTGTTTGAACTAAAACTAAACGTTTAGTTCTGTTTTTTGAATATTTTGGTGTTTCTGCATTTTTTTATTTAGAAATTTCCTTTAACGTCTTTTAGATTTTTCAATTTGAAATGACTATAAATGTACCTTTTAAAAAAATGTCAAAACAAAATGTTTCAATTTTAGATTTTATTTTTGTGTTTGTTTCAAAACAAACAATTCAGCAAAATCAACACAAACTTGAAAACTATTTTGGCGTCACCAAAAAAAAGTTTCAGTAGAAAAGTTTTTCCCAGCTATATTTGATTGTTGACTTTCCCT
This sequence comes from Emys orbicularis, assembly GCF_028017835.1. NCBI lineage: Eukaryota > Metazoa > Chordata > Testudines > Emydidae > Emys > Emys orbicularis. The sequence continues at coordinate 183,991,331 of NC_088683.1, forward strand.
ACCCTAAACTGTTCAGTAACGTTCTACAACACAGCTAGTAAAGCAAAATAACTTCATTACTGACTTATGTTTCTGCGTGTTTTTCTAAGACAGGTTAGCTGTCCTTCATAAAATATGAAAGGGACAGTAGGATAAAAATTGTGATTTCTTTTTTTCTGTGTTTCACCACTGTTACTCAAGCTTTGTCACTCCATTGCCCTTGTTGCTTAGGAGCATAAATTTGAACAATAACCATTACCTATACTAGCAATACCACAGTTTATTAAAACTGCAAGAATTTAACTGTCTAATGTACCTTTCCTTGTTTACTTTCATTGTTGTATTAGCGTCAGATGGCACAATAAAACTAACATTTTCACTTGCTCGTTTTTACGCAATTGCTAAGTGCTACTGCACTTGGGTTCAACCCAACCCTGCAGGGGAAGACTGACATTAAAAAATAACATTTTCTGTTCAGAGGAAGACTTTCATTTAGGCCAAAATGCATTCATTACTTCTCTTTAACCCAGTATCTATTTTTCAGTTAGACATTCTTTTCTTACTCTAATCCCTTTTTATCCTAACATCCTCTTTTCACTCTTCTCCCACCTATTTTGCCCACATTTTAGGAATAAACAATGGGAATGTGACAAAAGGGTCAAAAGTCCAGCAAAAAGTAGAGCAAGCTGAGATTTATTGGCAGGAAGGAGATGTTAAGGACAAAGCAATAGAAATAAAACCATATGCAGGGAGAGAAAGATAAGGTAATCATAAAACATAGGATGAATGATGATAAAGACTCAGATACAAAATTTGAACAATATATGCAGAAGCCAAACAGTCAGCATGTAATGGATGGAAAGAGTTAGTATGATATGATGGTAGAAGTGGGTTATAGAATTTTGTGAAGGGAAATGGAAGCAAGTCACCATGCTGAGCTAGACTATGTAATGACTGAGAGAGGATATCTGTTAATGTGTTGGTAGGGGTCTGCTGTAGGGGGGAAAGAAGGAGATTGATGCAGTGATTTCATAGGAAAGTAGTACAGCAAAACACTGTGCCACCTCTGTTGAAATTGGAGTTTAGATCTAAATCATATGTGGTCATCTTGTAATCTTAACAAGCTCCTTACTGCCCTGAGACTAACACTTTGATTTCCTTTTACTTTGTGACAAATTGGAGAACATATCTCTATCCTATAATTGCCTGTGGCCATTCACTACTTTTGGATCCAGTCTCTGATACCGATCATTAAAGCCTCTTTCCTACAATTTCCTCTGCTGTATTAATTGCTGTGTACCTCTCTTTTGTTTTCCTTTTGATCAGCCCATCCACTGCTCTTTTTGCCAGCCTTTGAGTTTGGAGGTATGTCCATTGCTCTGGATAAGGTTTGCACCTGAGAAACCAGATGGAAACAGTTTATTTAACAAATTTAAGGACAGATTTGAGGAGCTCCTTTGGGAGTCTATTGCTCTTGTTACAAGATAGCTATGTTGAAACTAATATTCCTCACCATAAGGACACGAACATATTTTTCAGACAACGTAAGCTACATATTAAGTGTACCGAGAACAATTTTTAATCTCTCTGAATATGTTTGCTAGGTACTATATGTATCTGCTGTTCATGTTCACTGTTGGCACACTATTTTGTGCAATTTCCAGAGTGGTACCTATTCTTTGAATGGGAGAGATATAAAGTAGTATATCAATTTGTACTAGTGACTAAGAGCCTGTATATATATATATATATATATATATATATATATATATATATATATATATATATATATATATACACCTCACAAGATATACTCCTGCTTCTTACTTAAATATTTTGACACTTTCAGTGCACTTTCAGGATAGTTTTATTTATTTTTAAATTTAAGTACCTCTAGAAGTTAAAAGCACAAGTCCCATTAACTTTCAGTGAGGATTGTGCTACTGGAACAGGTCATAAATTCTCCAATGGAATGTTTTTCACAAAATGCTAATTTGTTGAAATCAAAATGGTTCATGGAGATTTTGAGAAAGTTGCACCAGAACCCAAGCAGGGTTTCCTGCAGCTCACCTGCCTGGGCTCTCACCAGCCTGGTGGACTGGCGTTATTTGTGTTAGGTTATTTTAAGTTTAGTAAAATTTCTAAATGAAATGCCATTTTAAAATAAAATGTCAAAATATTTTGTTTTGACATTTCTGAAAAAACAATCTACCAAACTCAACCCAAATTTTAGTAGTTTAAATGCCCCCAAAATATGCATTTGTACATAAATTAATCATGCACTGAAAATAAATTACCTACCTCTACCTGAGAAAATTTGCTTCTGAACTTCCAGGCTCTTCCACATCTTGCTTGGCTGCAGCAGATGGGGGCTCCCAGAGTTCCCAGGCTGCTAGTTCCCTGTCAGCCCCCTTTGTGAGATGTCATGGAGCTGGGAACCTGGAACTCATGTGAGCCCGAGCTCTGAGGCTCCCAGCTCAGCCAGGGCTTCCAGGCTCCCAGGTCCTCTACTGCTTGCCACGTGGGCAAAAGGGGAGCTGGAAGCCATGGGAGCACTGATTTCCAGGGTCCGCAAGTGTGGAGCAGCGTGCCATGGAGGTTGAATCAAGGATTCCAGGGTACATGGTTCCAGAGGAGCCCATGCAGTGGACAACCCCAGAGTCGGGACTCAATTCCCTTTCACGGAGAATTTTGATTTTTTTTTTAAATTTCATTTCACATTATATTTAAGCCAAATTTCAGAATATTGAAATCCTCTGCAAAATGGAAATACCTTTCTCTTCACAGCTCTGCTCTTAAGTCTCTTCTGTGCTTTTTGAAAATCCCACACTTACTTCATGGTATACTAACACATCTCCTTGGTATATTTTGTTAAAATATTGAAGTCTTACAAGTATGAGAGCTCATTACAGCACTTTGTTAAATATTTCCTAATGAAAAGTTTGTATGTTAGGTATGGAGTGTATGGATTAGTCAGGTTATACTGAACTGCAATTACCCTAAGGTGAAATCAAGCGTTCAAGGGGAAGATTTGATTTGGAGTTTTTATTGTGCTCTGAAATGCATCTGTAAGCAGGGTCTGAATTAATAAGCTCTCCTCTGATATCTAGTGATGAGCTGGGGGGAGAAGATTTCAGGAATTGATCTTGTTTGCATAGACACACCCACTCTGCCTAGTTGCACAGCATGATGGAACTGCTTTGCCCAAATGATCACTTTTGGCCAGTGTTGGATTGAAAGTCACTTTGTTATTGGGTGCAAGGATAATAAAGTGTTGTTATCCTTGTTGTGTGAATCAAGGGGAGCACAACTGTGCTTGCCATACCCTGATTGAGTGGTTCACCCTCAAGTTAACTGTGCTCGCTAAGCATGGGGTAGGGCCAAAGGAGATAAGAGGGGGTGGGGATAGGTGTTTCTTCTTGGTGGTTTGGGCTCTGTCTAAGGGATATAGATGACATTTGCCTTCTCTCCACTGTGTAATGACAGCTGATTAAGACTTAGTTGAGAGATTTTTGTGTGTGGTGTATCAACTGAGATGAAATCACTGATAACCAGGACTAAAGCTTAGACCTGATTATGGGACAGTGCCTCTGGTGAAAGAGACAGCCCAGCCTGCCCTAACAGCGAGGTTCCCCCACTTAGCAGCTGAAATTGCTGAGAGCTGTGTTAAGTGGTGGGACCTCAAGACATCCTAGAGGTTTCAGTGGAGCTAGGAGCAGATGGCAGAGCAGCTGACCAGCGGGGCAAGCAGTGTGGTGAGCAGCTGGTGGAGCAAGTGGCTGACAGTGGAGTGAGTGGTCAGTGGCTGGTGGAGCAGGAGGCTGATGGGGTGGGTGGCTGACGGAGCAAGTGACCAATGGGGCGAGCGGCGGAGCAAGCAAGGTGCCTTCCCTCTCCCCCCACCCACGGTGGAAGGTGAACTCAGGTGAATGAACCTCTGGGTCTTTGCTGATCAAGGACAAATGTGAGTGGAGTGAGTGGAGGAAGAGGGGAGTGCCACGTAAAAGGAACTTTTGTTTGTTGGACTTCCTCACCACAAGGTGAGAACCCAAGGCAAAGAACACTGCCCAATGTACTCTGGGGTGGGTGTTGTTTTGCTTATGGTCATGAATCATGCTTCCAGCATTTTCTCAAGTTAATGCTGGATTACTTTCCCCTTTTTATTAAATATTTTTTCTACACACAGACAGAGGGCTTGTCTTCACTACCCGCCGATCCGGCGGGTAGCAATCGGTCTATTGGGGATCGACTTACCGCGTCTAGTGAAGACGCGATAAAATCGATCCCTGATGGCTCTACCGTCGACTCCGGAAATCCACCGCGGCAAGAGGCGGTAGCAGAGTCGACGGCGGCGCGGCAGCGGTCAACTTGCCGCCGTCCTCACAGCCAGGTAAGTCGACGTAAAATACGCCACTTCAGCTACGCTATTCACGTAGCTGAAGTTGCGTATCTTAGGTCGACCCCCCGCTGTAGTGTAGACCTAGCCTCAGTGCTTACGAGAGGAGAATTATTGCCTCTTAGAGGTGCCCAATGAGTGGTGTGTAACTTATGGAGGTAAAAATGTGTGTGAACACAATTGTGCATCCTCAGTCATTGGCAGGCACAGATGTATCAATTAAATGGCTTCTCAGTAAAGTCCCAAGTGGTTATGCACCAGATCCTCAGTTGGTGTAAGTTAATATTGAAGTTAATGGAGCTATGCCACCAGTTGAAGATCTGGCCCATCAAGAGTGCCTGCAAATAATTGCAGGTGTAATTTAGTCTTAGCTATTTTTGTATCCTAAATTACAGGTGCACAAAGGAGGAAGGCTTAGAAAAAGTGACCCAAAACATGAATGTCCACAGGCTTATCCTCTGCAAAGAGGGTATTTTAAAATTCCAGTCAGGAGAGAGAGAGACATGTGGATCTCTGACCAAGAGAGTTACAGCTGAGGAGCTGGGAGTGTAGAGTGGGTTCCCTCCAATAACCATGGAGGGGTAATACAGGTGCATTTGCCCTGAATTGAGACATAAATATATATATATATCCATCTGCACTTGTGTATCTCTCTTACTGATTGACTGTATTTATGTACAAATGGAATTCCAACTATACTAACAATTTAGGACTGTTATCATAGACTTAGCTGAAGCCATGTCACTTGAAAATATAAAATTAGCTACCAGAGTAAGAGTATGATGGGAATTTAATGGGTTGTATTAATAAAGTGGCCATGTATGGATAAGAGCAAAAATGTTATAATCAGGAGTACGGTGTTTCTTAATTGTATATCCCAGAACATTCAGGGGAAAGATGCATACAATTCAGACTCCCGGACTTATTTAGCTTTACTTAATTCTAATAGGTCAGACACATTTTTAAAAAAGTATTTTTCCTGCAACTGCAAGAAGTGGGGATAAGAAGATAGTGAATTGTTGGGTGCATTATTTCAATTTGGGGTATGTTATTTCAGGTTTTATGTTTCATTTCCGATTGACTGTGTTACTGTCATCTGACACCAACTTTGTCCCTGATATAAAGTTTATTGAAGTTAATAGTTTTGTGGAAGGGATAATTTGCCCCCTTTTTTATTAGTTATTGTGAACAGATATGGCAATTTCCTGCAATATCATTGGGCGACCTTATTGAATTAAGTGTCTTTGGAGTATATTGTGTTAAATTAATGGCTTCTGTATTATTGTGGTCAGAGACTGTATGTAACCTCTCTCTGGGCGGAGATGGGATGTGAACCCTGGGAAGTGTTATGAAATCAAAAGGGCTATAGTGAGCCATATGCTAGACAAGAAAGATCTTTGGTCATAAAGAGGGTCAAGTGGTTTGCCTGGGGAATCCATAGTGGGAGGTGAATCCACATTCCCACCTCGTGTTATACAAAAACCCTGCCTGTTGAAGATACACCTGAGTAGGGGACCATTGTATGGTAATTACCTATTCCTAAAGTTTCAAGATCAGAGGTCCAACCTGTATAAAGGAAAGACTTCCCCATGCATGGATGTGTTTGTTCTGAGGTAAGGCTGTTATGAACTTGTAGCCCCTTTGTGGGGAATGGAGAATTTACTCCTACCAGAGCCCTTGATGGAGTTAGGGGGTGATCTCTAGTTAGCTTATTACCATGTATGTGGATTCTTTTATTGTTTTAATGTTTTCTCTGTAGTCCTTTCACTTTGAGAATAAATGTACTTGCTTAGGAAAAAAAACTGTTAACTTGTAAGAGGTGGCAGTTACAGCTGTTCATAGCCTTTGAACAGAGAGCAAAGAGCAGATTCTGGCCAGTGTAGGCAGGGTACTGTGCAGCCTGGAAAAACACCAGTCAGGAAGGAGAGAGATGTGGGTCTCCATCCAAGAGAGTTACAGCTGAGGAGTGTAGAGTGGGTTCCCTCCAGGAACCATGGAAGGGGAATGCAGGTGCATTTGCCCTGAATTGTGACATAAATATATATTCATCTGCACTTGTGTATATCTCTTACTGATTGACTGTATTTGTGTTGTGTGACCTTGAAGTCTTTGTGTTAACCCACCAAGAAAAATAGGTAAAGTCTCTGGAACCATAACACAGCTGTAAGCTCATTAACAACAGAACATGTGTTTATTATTTTAAATGGGGAAAGAGGCAGCTCCGCTCCTGTTGCTGCTGATGCCACAAACATTTTCACTTTCCCAGGGCAGAAAGCACCCCCTACCGTAAACTTCCTCTCGTGTTACTTCCTGAATCAGTGGTCCTTCCCTTGAAGAGCCACACCCTTTAGGGACTGTCTGTGGAAGTACCACACACACACTGCCAGCACAGTAACATTGTTACAGTATCTTTCTGTAAGTTAAATTAACTAAAACCCAAACTTAAAATGGGGAAAAGATGTCCATCAAGTCAAGCTTCACTTTTCAAGGCCACAATCACTCTTTTTTTTTTGTCTCTCTCTCTCTTTCATTTTGTCCCATTATCACCTCTTGTTTCCACTCTCTTTCCCCTTTTCATTCCCTTGCTCCGTGACTTAGTGCTAAGGTCCCTCAAACTTTTGCATGATTCTAATGCTACCTGTGTTAGATGCTTGTTGTGTTATTCCTAAATAACCAGTCTGATTGCTTCCTCTCAATGACATTCTGCTACCTAATCTGCATAGGCTGAAAGCTCTTACTTAGATGAATATTCCCTGTGAACTCAAAGAGAGCATGCATCTGAATAAGGAATGTAGGACTGGTCCTTCTGCAAGCTGGAAAAACAAACGGCTGGCATGTTGATTTTTAGACCTTGAAAAATCATGTAATTTACATCTCCATTCCAAGCTAAGCAAATTTAAACAAAACCTTTTAGTACTGTACTCATTGTTTCTTTCATTATCATACAGGAAATTGCAGTTTTAATTATTGCAAATGATTTCACTTAGTGGCTTAACAATAAAGTAAAGGGGGGAAAATACATGTTACATTTAGCTTGATTGTAATATTGGAACAAAACTCTTAGAGTGAGTAAAGTTTTAAATAGCTCATGCTATTTTATAACGTGAATATCACTAAAATGACTCATAGTATGTGAATTTGAAAATATAAATGCTATGTCAAATACATTGACGATCTCTCTGCCCACTCTCTTAGCAACGCCATTACCCTCTTTTGTCCTCTTGTGTGCATGTGTGCGCTCTCTCTATTTTCAACCCTGGGGGGAAAAATTACATACACAAAATGAACATTGCAATTACAGAAGTCTGTACCAACCTTCATGAGTGTGTTTGGTGTTTATCATTTAAACTAAAGCACATCATCTTCACATCCAAACCCACACAACTAGTTTCTTGCATTTGCTTTCAATGTGACAAGTTAATTTTATTTTGTGATTGATACATATCCAGCTACAAGAAGTAAAACAATACATAATTTGGTGTTTATATCAGAATAATTCAGTCTTGTCATTGTCACGTTCCAGACACATTACCGAGGTGGTTTCTCTCTTCCAATTTAGTTCCTATTAAATCCTAAAACTATCTCAGATCAAGTCCTTAATATATTTGTTAAAATGCCAATCAACACAATGTCCCTTCCAGGTTGTGTTCCTTATGAAGTGAAGTTTTGCAGGAGTCAGATGTCATACACACATTGACTTTGTCAAGATGGAAGCTATAAGTCTTGTGTTCCTTGTGCTGTCAGTTCTCATCACACAGAACTAGTTGGTTCTCTTTTTCCAGTAGCATCAGATCCATATTGTCAGACATTTTCAGACACAGTGGGCCAGATATTCAGCAGGCATAAACCAGCATAGCTCTGGCCTAATGTCTTTCTGTTACTATAATCAAATAATATGAGATCTCACTGATTTTTAACTCTTTTCCTGCGGCAGAAATATAAATTTGAATCAAAGATTAAAAAGTCAAGGATGTGACAATTCAGTCTTCATAATCTTTCTAAAATTGGTGTAATGGAGCCAGACATTGTTAATCTATGTTGCAAATCATGTCAGTCACCTGTGCGTTTTGGAAGTCTGAGGATGAGTAAGTGTCAGCGGATGTAGATGAGTTATTTTTTATTTAAATCTTTAGTATTTACATTTATGTGTGGCATTAGAACTGATCTGTCTTTGTATGTTGTGTGTTTTCCCTTCATCATATTTCTTGACCTTAGAGTTCTTATTGGTTCATTGTCATATCCAGATCCTGCTCAAGGATGGAATTCCACTGGTAATGGAAATTGGGTCAGATATAACAGTGGATGGGATAGTTCCATGAAATGGAGAGTGCAGAGTGAGGTAATAGAAATTAAATATTAAGTGTGGGTGGACAGTTGTGGCAGGGTGAAGATTAGTATGCATACCCCTCTTAGATTTCCTTTTAATCCAGAGATTAGGATGAACCGAACATATAAAAGGATTAAGCAAATTTGCCTGCTGCTTGGACTGCTGTGGTAACTCGGGAATTAAGGAGGTTATAAGCGCTGAAGAGACAGATTAGCACTTGTGCCACAGCTCTGTTTAGAATAGGGGTGAAGGCATCAGGGAGATGGTTCTGGCACTCTTATTACTGGGGCCCTGGTCCTGAATTTTAGACTGCTGACAGCTCTATGATCTCTTTCTGATGTGGGTGGGACAAAAGGTATGTTGATATTGCAGCTGGAAGTTAGCGCACCAAAAATATCTGTGTGGATATTGCAGCTCAGGCTATCAAGCCCACCTGACCCCCTAGGCTTGGGCAAAGGGACAGTTTAGTTGTGGTGTGTGGATGGGAGGCCTCAGGATGGAGCCCGGGATCTAGGACCCTGTGAAGTGGGAGGGTCCCAGAGCTCGGGCTGCAGCCTGAGCCTGAACACCTATATTGCAATTAAACAGGCCCAAGCCCTGCAAGGCTGAATCAGATGGCACAGCTGCCGGTTTTTAATTGCCAGTCTTTTCCCTTTGTTCTCATCCACAAACACTTTGGAGAAGTATTATGCCAAAAAAAGTAGAACTTTCACAAAGGCATCAGCATAACTCTGAATGCTAGGAAGGCCAAAGCAATCTCCAACCATTTCAATTTGGAGACTATGGAATTTGTTTGTTTGTTTCTCATTTTAAAAATTCATAAGTAATTGGGGGGAAAACACAATTTATTTCTTTAAAATATTTAGATGGAACTGCATTACATAATGCTACCCCTTTTGACTTGAGCAGTTAGTCAATATTTGGGGATATTGTGGGTTATTTCTGTTAGGAGAAGAAATTGATGATGGAGGCAGGTATTTCTTTATTACAGTTCTGTTTATTTACAAAATAAGCTCCTGTTTTCCTGAACACAGGAGGAATCAAACAGCAGGAAATAGTTCCTTTGCTTGCAGTTCCAAGCCTCTTTCAGCCAGCACTCCAACCAAAAAGCTCTCTAGCCTTTTTTCTCAGGGCCATGCTCCCAGTGTTTGTTCTGGCTGTCTCTTTGGCTTTCTGCTGCTTCTCTGGCAGCTTCTGCGGTGTTCCTCTGCTTCTACACACATGCACATATACCAAAAAATGTCCAGTCCTCCTGCATTTGTATTCAGCCCTCAGTGAAAACCCTCCACCCACACAGCTCAAACGCCTGACTGGCCTTGCCTGTGATTTGTGCTCGGAGTGGTGGCTCTTATTGTTTCACCTGTCTCATTTCATAAAAGAGCTTAACGGTTTCTTACCTTTACCCTGAATGAAGGGTGGCTGTTATGCCTATTGGTAAAAACGGTTTAAAATAATGTACCCCCTGAGGAATGATCACACTTTCTCATTATATAAGAAAAAAGGGAAACTATTAAATTCAATTGCAACAGATTTAAAACAGATAAACAACATGTCCTCTTTGCATAACTTAGTATTATTATGGCAAATATTTGAATAGACACTTTTAATAATAAGACTTGACATGATTTTTGCCATGAAGGTAAAAAGTACTAAAGCCTTCAATCTGTGCTTCAGGGCAAACAGAAAACGACCTAATGTTAGGAAGAAATTCCCTTCCCTGTCTCCTAGCACTATGTGAGTGGCCTGGTGCAGTAGGAAGCATTTTTCTATCCTTTGACACATCTTGGAAAGGCCACTTCAGTGGACAGGGTCTCAGAGAAGAGGGACATTCAAAATTTTGGTATAGCATATTGTGTTTGTAATCTGTGGATATAATCTGCTTTTTTTTTTTGCAAAATTTTTGTTATGGGAACCATTTCAATTCCGTTTCTAGCAACAGTGTGTTGTATTTATAGTACATGGTGTAAAGACTGTGGGCTAAATTAGCATAGCTCCACTGAAGTCAATGTAGTTGGCACCACCTGAGGACGTGGCTGAGTGCAGTTGTGAAGACACGTATGTGTGTACATACAAAAAAAGTACATTTGTATTAAATATATGTGTGATTACATGATATGCATGACTCATGAGCAGATGAAGTGTCCACCCATTGTCTGGGTATACCACAAGAAGGACAGGAGACTTGTTATGGGTTTTAATCAGGCCGCAACTTTATTATATAGATGTCTGGGACTACCCGGCAGATAAAGTGTACAGTGCAGGCAAATCCATGCTTATTCACATCAATTCTCTGGGGCTTCCACCAGACGCCCTTTGTTTCCATCCTGGTCCCCCAGCAAACCCATGGCTTGGACCTTACCATCCACCAGCCTCATAAGAGGGTTAAGGAGGGCTATGAGAATGGGGGGCTGGGGGAGGGTTTGGCTCCCTGCCGTACCAATCATAGGAGTCCCCAAACCCCCTCCCCTGTTTTGTTCCTTTATCCAGTACCTCCTTTTAAGTCCTTTACCAGGCCATTTATCTGGTCGCTGGCTGCCCACCCTATGGAGTACCTGCACTGAACATCCGCTCAACCTTACAAAGTAAGTTGCGACATATGGCCTACCACTTCACCAGAAAAGGTCCAGCCTCACACCCGGTGTGGGGAAGGCGAAAAACCACACTCCACTGAAGCCAATTCTGGTGGTGTGGGAAAAATTCCTTCCCAGCCCCCCTTTAAAAGGGGCAACTAGCATAATGCCCACAGCAGGTCCTAACCCAGCCTGCCGTTTGCCTCCACTAGGGGAGGAAGGGTGGGTGCTGGCTTCCTTGCTGCTTGGACATAGAGACTTGCTCCACCCAGGTTTCGTACCTTTATGCACATTCCGGGGGGAGAAGGGGTGAATCATTGCTGCAAAGCTGACCAACGAACACCTTATACAGCAGTTTCTGACCTTCTTCTTCTCCACACACCCATACCCTAACCACAAAGCAGAGCTTTGCATGGTGTCAAGTATCAGGGGGTAGCCATGTTAGTCTGTATCTACAAAAACAACAAGGAGTCTGGTGGCACCTTAAAGACTAACAGATTTATTTGGGCATAAGCTTTCGTGGGTAAAAACCTCACTTCTTCGGATGCATCCGAAGAAGTGAGGTTTTTACCCACGAAAGCTTATGACCAAATAAATCTGTTAGTCTTTAAGGTGCCACCAGACTCCTTGTTGTTTTTAAAGCAGAGCTGCCCTTCTTTGGGTAAACCCAGACAAAGTCTGCCCCCCTTTAGTTGTGTGCAGTCAAACTGGTGGTTGACAAAGCCATGTATTCTGTATATTTATGTATTCTGAATATGCCACATTTAACAAAATCTGATTTTGAAATGTTTTATAAAAATATTCTTCTACTTGTAAAATAAGACTTCCCTAATATCATGAATCAAACTGTAGATGTCTTGGTTAATAGAAAAATAACTAACTGTTAGAAACTTCTAATTTTTAGCACCTTTAACATTGTCAACCTCCACCTTTACTCCTCGTTCCCCTCCCCCCACAGCAACTCCATCTGGAGCTTGAGCTCTGTGCCTAACATAGGGGCCTGGGAGCATATTAAATGTACTTGGAATGTACAAATTCTGGCGACATGTTCAGCGCAGATGGACTGTTCAGAGATTTTAGCAGCAAATCTCTAACAAGCTCCATTGAACATGAGCAAATGGCAATTTACAGACACAACTTGGCCAATTCTGGGTGAATATTCAGGACAGACTGATTCCCCTTGCCAAATTTCAAATTCCTGCTCCAAAATATGGAGCATTAGAGTTCTTTATATTTAAACAAATAAACCATTTTTCTGTTTAACCATTGTCAAAACCACCTATCTTTTCCTAACCTTATTCCCAAATAGTGGAATTGCTTTAGCTAAAACAATCCAGTAAAAATTAGCCTGAGACAGACAAACTAGAATGAAAAAGTTCACTCCAAATAGTTGAAATTCAGCAAGGTTATTGGCAATTCAACTAGAATGGAAAGTGCTATGCCACCTTAACTATAGGCATCACTACCAGCTCCACCTTTACTACACCGTTTAGCATCTTATTTGGGATATGTAACTGCATCATAATAATAATAAAATGCCACTACTACTTTCTGTAAAGACACCAAATCATTTCAATGTAGGCCAAAAAGAGAGCTGTACTAAAACATGGATTACGATTAGAGCATATCTAATATGCATTTCCAGACAACAATACGAGAGCACAAACCATAATCAACAAGCATTGCTGAAGAATCAGGAATGTTATCAAATGCAGTGCAGCAAGTACCTCTGCACATCCTCAAATACGACAGAGTAACTCAAGCACATGCCCAAAACACAAACTAACAATTATCTCTATTAACATTGTGGTTGAAGAATTATCTGTTATCCCTTTATTCTTTTACCCCAAAAGCTGGAAGCAGATAATAGTCTGAAAGCAGATGGTTCTGTATTTTAAATAGCTAATGTTAACAACCCAAAACACCCCCAATACAGAGGATATTTATTGTGGGTATACAAAACTCAAAAAATAAGATTAGCCTCAGCCTACATCTGGCACGTCTTCAAGGGAATAAGTCAGATGGTTTAGTTTGGCTGAACTATCTGTGTATGAAGACAACATTGCTGTAAATGCTTATTAGTCAGTGCTGGCTGGCAGCCATACAGTAAAAACAGGTGGTCACATCAGGTAGAAAAATATCAGAGTAGGAAAAATATTTGGTAGTCATTTATTGAATGAGAGGTGGTGTTCACTAGGAGGAGCAGTTATTTTCCTAATTTGCCTAGGGCTGCAAAAAAGCCTTGAACCATATTGACAGTAACTTCAGTAAGAGACAGAAGGTAGAAAAATAGACATCGGTTGGGGAGTAGTTAAACTGGTTTGGTGAATCTCTGAAAGGCAATGAGTGTTTCTGGGATCTCAGATATGTTGGGCGATATACCCCATCAAAACAATGTGAACCACTGGATATTGTGGCAGAACACTAGTTGGAAACAATGAAAGCTAACTAGTTTTCTTCAAAATACTGAGTTTCCCCTTTCTGTGTGCAGGATTCTTCAGGATCTGCCTTCTGGTGCTTCCTGATATAAATATTGCTGCTACGGCAATATTTTTAGTAACTGAGTACTAGACTTTCAATGGAACTTAGGCCATTTCAAAAACTTTACTTGTGGAGAATAAGGCCCTGATATTATTCCCCTGAATTTTAACTGGGATGATGATTACTATTTTTTTTAAGTGCCTTAATTTACAACCAGCACTGTATAATTTATTTCAATTTTGGCAGAAAAAATTTCCTTTCTCTATTGACAAGCCTCCTTAGTGTGTAACTTATACTTTGAGAATTCCTTTAAATACTAATAATAATGATGAAAGTTTAAGTCTTCAGTCATCTGATGACTGATTTTAGGTATATTGGAGAAGAACAACTGTTTTGATGATAGTATTTAAAACTCAAAAAAAAATTAGTATTACTCCACTAAACGTTGATCCTGTTACCCAGATATCAACTAGGGGTGGGATTTTCAAAAGCACTTAGAGCTGGCTGACATCTCTGCTTCCACTGAAGTCAGATTCCCAGTGACTGAAGTGGGAGCAGAGATAAGCCAATGCTAAATACTCCAGATGAATCTGGTAAACTCTTATCTTTTCTTCCCTTTTACTTCTACAAAGTGGCAAAGAAAGTATGAAGGCTTTATATTCTGATTACTATCTCTGTTTTTAAAGTATGAAAACTCAAAAATCAGGTATCCACTTCTTTTCAAATTTCGTAGAAAAATGCTAACTTGCTCCCTGGTACAAGCTGTCATGTTTGATTTTCCTTTGTTTGTGGATTTGTTTTGGACCAGGATTACAGTGGAAACTCAGTTGCAACTAGACTTGGTTTAAAAAAACACCCTACCCCAAAAACCAATGAAACCTAAGGCTTTATAGTGTTGGAGAGAAAATGTCAATTCTGACAAACTTTAATTTTCCTGCAGTAAACTTTCAAACAAATTTTCATTTTGATAGACACTTCAAAACAAAGTGAAAACTTTTCCTTTTGTTTTGACTTAAAATATTTTGTTTCAGTTTATTGGTTTAGAACAGGGGTCGGCAATGTTTGGCACACGGCTCGCCAGGGTAGGTACACAGCTCGCCAGGGTAAGCACCCTGGCGGGCTGGGCCAGTTTATTTACCTGCTGACGCAGCAGGTTCGGCCGATCGCGGCCCCCACTGGCCGCGGTTCGCCGTCCCGGGCCAATGGGGGCGGCGAGAAGCCGCGGCCAGCATATCCCTCGGCCCGCGCCGCTTCCCGCCGCCCCCATTGGCCCGGGACGGTGAACCGCGGCCAGTGGGGGCCGCGATCGGCCGAACCTGCCGCGTCAGCAGGTAAATAAACTGGCCCGGCCCGCCAGGGTGCTTACCCTGGCGAGCAGTGTGCCAAACGTGCCGACCCCTGGTTTAGAAGAAACAAAATAACACAAAATGACTGTTGGAATCAAACTTTCCATGTTCAGTGAATCAGGTTGGAATTTTACACAGGAATTCTTTTTTTTTTTTAACCAATTTTATATTCAAACCATCTCTAATTGCAACCTTAACTACTAGGGCTGGCAAGCTATTAAAAAATAATCCCGATTAATCACACTATTAAATAATAATAGAATACCATTAATTTAAATATTTTTGGTTGTTTCCTATATTTTCAAATATATTGATTTCAATTACAACACAGAATACAAAGTGTACATGCTCACTTTATATTTATTTTTAATTACAAATATTTGCATTGTAAAAAACAAAAGAAATAATATTTTTCAATTCACTTAATACAAGTACTGTATTGCAATCTCTTTATCATGAAAGTTGAACTTACAAATGTATAATTTTGTACCAAAATCACCCCTGCATTCAAAACCAAAACAATGTAAAACTTTAGACCCTACAAGTGCACTCAGTCCCACTTCTTGTTCAGCCAGTCGCTCAGACAAACAAGATTGTTTTCATTTGCAGGAGATAATGCTGCCCGCTTCTTGTTCACAATGTCACCTGAAAGTGAAAATAGGTGTTCGCATGGCACTGTTCTAGCCAGTATCACAATATAGTTATGTGCCAGATGCGCTAAAGATTCATATGTCCCTTCATGCTTCTATCACCATTCCAGAGGTTTTGCTTGATAATGATCCAAAGCAGTGTGGACTGACGCATGTTAATTTTCATCATCTGAGACACCAGCAGAAGGTTAATTTTCTTTTTTGGTGGTTCAGGTTCTGTAGTTTCCGCATCGGAGTGTTGCTCTTTTAAGACTTCTGAAAGCATGCGCCACACCTCGTCCCCTCAGATTTTTAAAGGCACTTCAGATTCTTAAACCTTGGGTCGAGTGCTATAGCTGTCTTTAAAAAGCTCACATTGGTACCTGCTTTGCATTTTATCAGATCTGCAGTGAAAGTGTTCTTAAAACAAACAACATGTGCTGGGTCACCATAAAAGACTGCTATAACATGAAATATATGGCAGAATGCGTGTAGAACAGAACAGGATACATACAATTCTCCCCCAAGGAGTTCCATCACAAATTTAATTAACACATTATTTTTTTAATGAGCATCAACATGGAATGATATCCTCTGGAATGGTGGCTGAAGCATGAAGGGGCATATAAATATTTAGCCGATCTGGCGCATAAATACCTTGCAATGCCAGCTACAAAAGTGCCATGCCTGTTCTCACTTTCAGGTGACTTTGTAATTAAGAAGTATTATCTCGCGTGAATGTAAACAAACTTGTTTCTCTTGGCGATTGGCTGAACAAGAAATAGGATTGAGGGAATTTGTAGGCTCTAAAGTTTTACATTGCAACTCAAAAACAAAACAGTTATGTAACAAAAAAAATCTACCTTTCTAAGTTGCACTTTCATGATAAAGAGAATGCACTACAGTACTTGTATGTGGTGTATTGAAAAATATGATTTCTTTTATCATTTTTACAGTGCAAATATTTATAATAATAATAAAGTGAGCACAGTACACTTTGTATTCTGTGTTGTAATTGAAATCAATATATTTGAAAATGTAGAAAAACATCTAAAATATTTAATAAATTTCAATTGGTATTCTATTGTTTAATAGCGTGATTAAAACTGTGATTAATCGTGATTAGTTTCTGAGTTAATCACCTGAGTTAATACGATTGACAGCCCTATTAACTATAAATTGGCTACCATTAGACAGTTTCAATTAGGAGTCTTTTGTTTACACAGTCCCATACAGTACTTGCAACCCAGATGTTGCTACTTTGGGCTACTGTTTGACAAGATGTAGAGGACTGTAATCTGATTGAAAATAGCTTCACTCTTCTTTTATTGACTAAGATGAATGTTTACTTTTTACACTACAATCAGCATTTGCAGTGAAAATAAGGCTACTTTTGATTTTAGTCTCCTTAATACAGGTACCATATCTTCCTTAAATAAAAACAAAACAAAACACAGAATACAAGATAGGGCTGAAACAACAGGGAACTAAAACATATATGGAAGTCAGAGTTTTTTCAGACTCTTCAGTACTGACTTTTAAGCTGATATTGTCTGTTCTTTAACTGATGTGCAGTGATAACATTTCTGAAAGAACTTCCTGGAGTAAAGTCAAAGCATAGATATCCTTTCAATTATTTGGGATAACTTTAGCAATCTGGTTGTTAAACCCTAAACTGGCTCCTATTGAAACCATTGGCAAAATTCCCAATGGAAGTAGGATTTGGCCTCTAACTTTAGTGTTGTAGTTTTTAAATCTTCCCATATATTAGAGTATTTTGAGGCCAACCCCAATAACATATGAATATTAATGTTTTAAATATCACAGCTAAACAAATCATCATTCAATTAAAATCTCAGTCCAGAACAGTCTATACTAAACCAATTATTGCATTTGGAGGGTTCTACCCTCCATTGATATATGAAAGATTTATGTGGGCAGCTAATCATTAAGGTTCAATAAATGGCTGTAATGTGCTTAATTCCCCTGCATATTGATAGGAGTGTAGCCCCTTTAATAGTTACTATCATACTCCTCTGCATTCAGAGTGACTGAGCAATATAAAGACACAGTTTGTATAAATGTCAGGCCCTCTGAAATTTTACAGTCTACTGGGCCAGTGTGTGTGCCAGGAACAAAAGGAATTGTACAGCAGCTTTTTATCAGTCCTTTGCCATTTCTTCAGCAATGGTGCTGTGTGCCTGCTGATTCCACTGCTGGCTGCTCAGCTTCCTACACCCAAAAGAGCATCCACATTTGACTGCTCACCATCCATTGCTAGCTACTAAAAAAAACATTCTGTGTTCTCTGAGGCATATTTTATATTCATTCTATATGGAATTCTCCTTGCTATCAATGGGAGTTTCTTATAAGGAAAGAGGGTGAAATATGCCCCTTTTGGTGTGTTTATATGTATTATAGTAGAGCTGGTCAAAATAAGTTAGGAGGGGAAAAAACCAGTTTTACACTGAAAAAAACAGTTTTGTCAAAAATTAAATGTTGCATGGAAAAGTGTAGATTTCAATTAACTTTTTGATGGGCAAAAGTCAAACATTTCTTTTAGATTTGTACATATTAAAGTGTGTGTGTAAGTAAAATATCTAAACAAAATGTTTCAACACTACCAAAATGAAACATTTTAGTGGTCCCAAATAATTTTGTTTTGATATTCATCCTGTGGGAAAGTTTGTCTTTGTTCTAATTTGGAACAAAATATTTTTAAATTTTGAACTATAACAATATAAAACTTTAAAAATATATATTTAACATTTCTTTCTATGACAATTTTTGCTAAACTAAGTCAATCTGTTTGCATCAATGACTGATGCAGAGTTTTATACTGTCTGGTGCTCTCTCATATTTTTGGAGATAGATAATCTGAGCACTCTGAGCCTGATCTAAAGTCCACTGAAGTCAATGGAAAGATAGTGATCTGGGCCCATAATCAGCTGGTTGAGGTTCCCACTATGCAGGTATCAAGTCTATTTCAACCTGGTTTACTAAACTTTTCCTGAATCTATAAGCTGTTTAACGTTCCTGTCCTTTTGCCACATTGGTAGAAGATAAACTAGGGCAACTTCATGAGAAGTTCTAGAAACTTGGTTGCTTTTCCCCCAAATGTCTTCAATTCTACACTAAGGTAAAGGAAACAAATCAGTATGCAGCTGTTCACAGAAGAAATAAAAACATGAGAAAAGAAACAAGGAGCAAGATACAGAGAAGCCCTGAACAGTGTGAATGATTGTCTCCAATTGACATTTACAATAGATTTCCAAAGCATCCCAAATACTGAACGAAAAGCCATCTTGAATTTTAAACAGGATTTATTTTACCTTGAGAGAGTAGATTGATTACAATAAAAACAGTTTAATAATGGATTTGATTCTTAAACTACTTGATAAAAGTAATAACACAGGACAAGTTGTATAGTTATAAAAGTGTTACCATGCTCCCCACGCCTCACAACTCACCAGAGATATTTGAGTATGAATGGAGGGAGACAGCTAGGGTGGAAGTGGTGTGGTGGTAATACAAATTGCACCAGTAGAAGTTAAAATGTGGTGCTCCCTCTGCATGTCCAGCATTTTAGTAAAATAATTCCTTATGAAGAGTGTAATAACACTCTCAGCAGCTGTTTTTTACCCTAATCTTTTTATTGTAAAATATGACATTTTTAAGCTTTTCAAAACCCCAAACTAGGCCTTTTGAATACAAATTAAAAGGTTGAGAGTCAGATCTTCAGCTGATGTAAATTATCACAGCTCCATGGAGTGATAGGCACCAACTCTGTGGGTGCTCTGGGGCTGGAGCACCCACGGGGAAAAATTGGTGGGTGCTCTGCACCCACCGGCAGCCAAGCTCCCCACCCCAGCTCACCTCACCTCATCTCCGCCTCCTCCCCTGAGCACGCCGCATCCCCGCTTCTCCTCCCAGCACTTGTTGCCACAAAACAGCTGTTTCATGGCATAACAAGCTCTGGGAGGGAGCGGGAGGAGTGGGAACGCGGCACGCTCAGGGGAGGAGGGGGGGAAGAGGCGCGGCCGGGGTGTGGATTTGGGTAAGGAGTCCAATAGGAGCGGGGGGGGGAGTTGGGGCAGGGACTTTGGGGAAGGGGTTGGAATGAGGGCGGGGCGGGAGGGGCGGGGCAGGGGCAGGTCGAGCACCCACTGGCGCCAGTAGAAGCTGGCGCCTATGCATGGAGTTGTCATGGAAGGATACGTGAAGCTTTTTGGTGGTAGGGAAGCTGGTCTAATTTTAATGATTTTTTTACAAATGTAAAGACACTTTCCAGCCCTTCAGTTGACCAGCCCTCACCCACGCACCCTCCTCTCCTCTCGCAATTGAACATCCTTCTGTTATTTCAAAGTTAAAGGTGTGCCAAAGGGAAAGTATTGGAGATAAAGAATGCTGCTTAAAAGTGCTCATTGTCATGTTGGTTGGTGAAGTATTCATGAGGATTTTCACTGAGGTATGGACCCGTGTGCCTGTGCGCCTGAAGGCTGGGGCCATGCAGTGCTTCAGTAGCAGGGGTCAGAAATGGCTGCAGCAGCTACAGAGCAAGAGACTTGCATGGATTCCCCTTGCTCTGTATGCTGTATCTCAGAGCAGGGAGAGAGGGGAGCCCTCAGAGCGACAGTTCCCATGCTGCCTGAAACCTCCACATTCAGAGCACCCACATATTTGGGGGGAGAAAATGTGTTTTGGGTTTTCGAAATTGAAGACCTCCCTTTATGCAATTAGTGAGATAAACAATCCTTCACTAGAAATGGATTTCTATGGAATATGCTATGGAATTTCAACAAGGGTTGGCCATCTTTGAAAATACCATGAGTATATATTATGAGTATATAAATGAGTAGCTTCCTCCTACAGAGAGTTTTATATCCCTTGAGGTCCAGCCTGGTAATAGACCAGTAGGTTCAAAATCTCCATTAGTGTAAACTGGTGGAATTCCATTGACTTCAATGGAGCTGTGCCACCTTATACCAGCAGAGAATTTGACCCTTAATGTTGAAAGGTCTTGTTACTTACCCTTATTGCTGTGTAACACGATATAACTCACAGCATGATCTCTGCATGGTTTGATATATCGGTGACCAAGTGTTCCTCTATCTGGTTTCCAGAAAAGGAGGTATCAGTAATTTTAAATAATCTCAGATTAGTTATAGGCTATTGGTTTAGGGAAAAGATGGAGGGATTGAAAATGACAAAAACAGTGAGTCATCATAATCCCTTTTTGGGATAATCATCCAGATTTTTTTCTTCAGAATAACCTCTCCTGTAAATATGCCACATTGTCCATGAAAAGATACTGGTAATTTACCAGCATGTAAGTAGGCAAGTATGTTGGTCAGATATTGGTCTAGAAATTTCTGAAATATGTATACCATAATTCTAAGCATGGAGGTAATAGGCCTACATTACCTACAGATATATCAGACATTTTTAAAGACAACTTACCTTTCAAACCCATGTGAGCAGCCACTTTGAATGGCATTACTATCAGAACATATCTGAAAGAGGAACTACTTGGAGTGCCATTTGCATGTCAAGAATCTTCTCATGTCTGACATGGTATCACCCTCAAATACTCATCTGAGCAGGTAAATGCATGTTTATGGTTGCAGAAAGCATCATTCCCAAAGCTATACACTTTGGGCTTATCAGATTTCACAAGCTAAGCACAGTCTCATTTGATCAGTACTTGCATGGCAAACATCCAGCAAAAACACAAGATGCTGCAGGAAACATTGTTGGGGAATGATTAGGTGGCACTTTCACCTGAACCGGTATCGATCAGTCCCCCAGCATGGAAATGTGCTGCTGAAGATGCTATCTATCAAATGAAACACAAAACCCTAAGTCCTGATGGAAAAGATAAGCATACTATTTCTTGAAATTTGCAGCCTGAGGCCAGGCAAAAGGGGTCTGGGAAAGGTTCTAGGCCGAAGTTCTATAGAGAAGCAGGAACATAGAGTCAGTAGCTTAGGGATAATTCTGTCTTTTATATTCTAATAACGTTCTTTATTTTTTGTTGTAAGAAATGAGTTTTTCTGTGATGTTTTTCCAATTGTATTTCAATTGGATACAACATTTAATAATAAACTATGTCCATATTAATAATAAATGAAGTGCTGTAAACTACATTTTAATGGCCTTTATAGGCACTCTTTTACCACCGAGGCAGCTTTGTTTCACTGCTGGGCATGTTCGATGCTGTTTATATTATAGCCCTGATGGGCAGCAGATATTATAGTTAAGGTTAAGAAGTATTTCCATTCTAACAAGGAGTATACCTACACATACACACACATACAGGTCATGCTCATGCTAGCAGCTGTGCTCAGGCAGATCCTCTGTTTATGCAGATTCCCTCTGTCTTAAGGGCTATGCAAGGTCACAGGGATCAGCCCATGTGGGTCAGGCCCATAGTTTTGTGAAATGTTTTGTGATTATTCAGTGAGATATTAGGCAGGAATTTTTAAAGGAGCCTAAAGGAGTTAGGCCCCAAACTCCCTTAAACTTGATTTGAAATCCCAGTCTCACTTATTATTCCTATACCATACTTTGTGGTGGCAAGCAAATAGGTGTACACTACTATGCATATTTTCTACTTTACTCTTCAACATATACCACTAGTGTGTAGCAAACACTAGAGGATTCTGAAAGTACCAAGGTCAGGCTTCATAATCAGACTAGGAATTGACTAATGTTAACATGCAGAACAGCTTATGTTTGAATTTGACACCAATTTCTTGTCTAAAATAATGCTTCACTGATTCCCAAAAGGGAATTCAAAGTTGGTTATGTCAAAAAAAAAAAAAAAAAAAAAAAAAAGTAGAAACTGCATTGTGGGTGGGGAAAGGGGTTGTTCTAAATTGGATTAATCAATTGTTAAGTCCAGAGACAAAGTAACTGATATACAAGTATAAAAAATATAAAATGAGTCACACAATGGGAAATGGAATGCACTACATTGCAATAGTCTGAATTTGAGATTTTAGCTCAGTACTTCATTCTTGAGCTAGCAGAGGCCCAATTGTGGAGGTGGCAAACTAGACCACAGGATGGAAACAGGTGCTGTGATGCTCTGAGCCCTTTGGCCAATGCAAAAGGAGCACTGGTGGAGCTCAAAGGGAATGTTAAGAGTCTCAGAACTCTGAGAACAGAACAGTAGATTGCTATAGGAGAAAAAGTAAGCTTACCTATAATTGGTAACAAAGTATATGCAGAGGGTGCACCGCAGATATTTTTATTTGAATCAGACATAGATTTTGTGTTTGCTTATGGAGACCAAATCCAAGCCCTAACCCCCTATCCCCCAAATACCCAGAAACTTAAGAATATGTGGTCTAAAACGTCATTTAAGATAATGTCTTATGAGACACAAACTGTAGCCTAAACAAACATCTCCGAACTAAAGAAATTAGCTGTCTCTGAATGGAAATTTCAGTGTCTAATTTTGTTTTCCTATTAACACAGTTACCACAGAACATTAAAACACAATTAAAGCTATAAAAATCCTTTTTTTCCCAAAAGGAAGTAGTAACATCTGTATAATTTAGGATATATGTCTTCCTTTCTATTCGTTTATAAGCTAGTTGAGCATGCAGATCCATATACATTAAGATGTCAAACCTTTTTAAAAATGTAATAGACTAAACCTTAAAGTGATATACTCTGCCAAGTATAATATAGTGAGTATTGTCAAGCTTTCCCTTTGTCAGGGTCTACATACGAGAGAGAAATTCAAAATAAGGGGCAAACTGTAGCTAAAGAAAATGTGTAAATATTTGAAATGGTGTGGTTAATTTGATACTCCATAAAGCTGCTTATTGTAATGAGATAAATGATTTTCCATAGATTCCAAGGCCAGAAGGGACCATCTTGTCAGACTTCCTGTATAACTCTGACCATAGAACTTCCCCAAAATAATTCTGAGAGCAGTGGTCCTCAAACTTTTGTACTGGTGACCCTTTTCACATAGCAAGCCTCTGAGTGTGGCCCCCTTTATAAATTAAAAACACTTTTTTATATATTTAACACCATTATAAATGCTGGATGCAAAGTGGGCTTTGGGGTGGAGGCTGACAGCTTGCGACCCCCCATGTAATAACCTCGCGACCCCCTGAGGGGTCCCGACCCCTAGTTTGAGAACCCCTGTCCTAGAGTATATATTTTTAGGGGGGGAAAAACAATCTAGATTTTAAAAAGGTCAGTGAGGGAGAAAACACCTTGACGTTTGATAAGTTGTTGCAGCTATTAATTACTCTATTAAAAATGTATGCTGTATTTCCAGTCAGAATTTGTCTAGCTTCAACTTTCAGCCTTTGGATCATGTTATACCTTTCTCTGCTAGATTGAAGACCCACTATTAAAAATTGGTTTCCTATGTAGGTACTAATTGACTGTAATCAAGTCCCCCCTTAACCTTTTCTTCCTTAAGCTAAATAGATTTAGCTCTTTAAATCCATCAAAGTAAAGCAGGTTGTCTAATCCTTTAATCATTATTGTGTCTCTTCTCTGATCCCTCTCTAATTTTTCAACGTCCTTCTTGAATTGTGGGTACCAGAACTGGACACAATATTGCAGCAGTAGTCACAGAAGTGCCAAATACAGAGGTAAAATAACCTCTCTGCTCCTACTCAGATTCCCCTATTTTTCCATCCAAGGATCATTTTAGCCCTTATGGCTGCAGCACCACAGTAGTTCACCTTCAGACAATTATCCAACATGACCCCCAAATCTATTTCAGAGACACTACTTCCCTGGATAGAGACCCTCAGCCTAGAAGTATGATCTATAGTCTTTGTTCTTAGATGAATACATTTACATCTAGCCATATTAGAATTCATATTGTTTGCTAGCACCCAGCTCACCAAGCAATCCAAATCGCCCTTTACTAGTGACTTGCCCACTTCATTATTTACCACTTCCCCAATTTCTATGTCATGTGCAAACTTTATCAGTGATGATTTTATGTTTTCTTCCATGAAAGACTTTCAGTGATAATCAGTGAAATACAGGGTGAAATCCTGGCCCGATTGAAGTCTTGGGAGTGTTGCTATTGATTTCACCTGTAGAGTTTAAAATACATTTCTGCTCTGAACTATGACTGTGTAAAAATAGCATGGTGAGGGCCTATCTCTTAATGATTCCAGACCAAATGTGCTCAGTCAACCACAAGAATGTGTTTCTTCTAGCTACCAGACCTAATCAAGCCTCTTTAAGGTGTCTCAAGCTGAACATCCAAGTATTGAGGCCCTCAAAAATCACTTTTAAAAATATTGGTCCTTGGTTTTATTCTTACCTAGTTTGTATTAGAAATATTTACACTTGAATAGGAACCAGTCATGTTAGTATAACTCTATTATTGCCACTAAAATAACGTGTCTTCATAGCTTATATTCTTAGTGATTTGCATAAATATCTCCAAACTGACTCTCTTTAAAAGATATTTCCTCCACAAAACACCGGTTGCCAGTGACATGAAGAAAAGTGGGTCAAATGGATCACATATCATTAGAAAAGAAGCAGCTTGATTTTTAACAAGGCTATTCATCTGGTCACCACACCTTCATTGACTGAATGCTTGCACGGACCTTAGATCTTTTAAATTGTTTTCCACAGTCTGCCCATCAAGCGGAACATTTTACACAATCTGATTAAACAATGCAACAAAGCATTAATGCAAACTGCTACCATAATTTCAATGTACCATGCCCATTCCACTGCCATTATTACTTTAGAGATAAGAAAAGGCTGTCGCAGAGTAAGTTACACATCAATTATTTGTTAAAGAAATTTTAAGATCTTGGTAGCTATATGCTCTTTCTCCGAGAGTGAGATTGAAAGAGCAGGCTACAGCTTAAAACTGTCACTGCCAGTAATGATATTCAAGGGACTAGAGAAAGAAGCTTTTCTTTTTAAACAAAACAAAACCCTGTAGGCAGTCCCAGGCATGTAACCAATTACTTATCTACTTGTCCATCTACCTTTTGTTGTATGAATATTTTTTCACAGTATGACTATCTTAAGACCTTCATAGATACTTACTGTAGATTGTCAAATTGCTGTTACTTAAAAAAACAAATGTGATAGCAGTTCATAATGGGGGCACTGCTGTCTCAATCACAGTACAGCAACCACTGTGCAGCACAAAAGAGGTGAGGCAGATATCCACAGCAATTATTTCAGCTTTAACGATAATAAACTATTGGGCAATTTGGTAGCTCTGTGTGCAGACAGAAATTTGGTTTTATAATGTCCTCCTATGAGCGCTGTGAGCTGAACACAAATGCTAGGCACCAAGTGCAAAGATACACAAAGTATTTACTTACTTAAACACCTGAAGGGAAAATCTTGGACTTCTTTCTGTAATCCGCGTTTCTATAGTAAATGTGAATATGGTAATTTCATCTCATTTGCACTCATGTCCTCTTTTCTCATCATGTTTAGGGTCTCAGAAACCCAGCTCTACCACATAGATGCCCAGTCAAGGTTGCTTTTTCAGGGCAGACATTTTTAGCTACTCGTTTATGGATTTCATTCACTGTCTGTCATTGTTCCTTTCAGATTCTAGACAAGCTGATAAAACCTTGTCAAAGCTTAATGGTTCCACATGACAATTGAGCCTTTCCTTCTCTCCTTCTTACGCCTTTTCATAACTCTGGTCTTTACTCCTAAATTATTCTGCATTTATAGTCGTGTAAGAACTGATTTGGACACTTTTATAGCAATTAAGTGAAAGGAAATTTCTTACCTTGTTTGTCCTTATGTGTGTTTGTCTCTGTCTAATCAATTACCATGTATTTCTGTTCATGTTAAAACAAACGGTTCTTCTGTGAAAGTGCTGTAGCCTGATTTGGGGTGTGTTAGTAATGTTGATTTGTTGTATCAACTTAATTTAATTTAAATTTAATTACTTTTAATTAATTAATTAATACTATTAATAATAATACTTAATCATTTGTATTAATTAGCATGGGCTTAGGCTCGCCAATTTGTTTGATCAGAAGATAAAAGTTCGTGTCCCAAATCAGGCTCCACAGAATTTATAAAGGGACCTTCGGGGGTATGACAGGAAGCTCACAATGAGACAGCTATAGTCATAAAGACTTTTTTTAAATAAAAACAATGAAATAGTAAGTAAATGGTAAAACAGTTAGAATTACAGAGGTACAATTGTATTACTGTTATTCAAGAGATAGATATGATAATACAATATTATGTGCTGCAAACTTTGGTTAATACTCACACCCTGTTTTGATAACCTGGTGTTGGAAGATACGGGACCTCGCCTCTGGCGGTTCCGGTTTCACACCTCTTGCAGAGGCGTGCAGAGGAAACTAATGAGAAGAGCTGTCAAAGATACTTTAGAATTTACTCTCTAGCTTAACTAAAATAACACCGGTCTACAATTTTTGAGAAGTCGTCTGCTTCAGAGATAAAATGTGCTATTTATTATGTATTTTGATGTGCTGACTTCAAATATGACAATTAAAACAACTGATTGGCTACTGTTTCTAAGATATTTAAGTTTTTACATTTTATGTCTATGTATATTGTGTAGATAGTAGAGTTTTAATCATAAATTGTAAACCTAGGTCTTTTCATGTTTTTATGGTTGCTTTACATGATAATATCTCACCTGTCCTGTTTATGTAACACTTTGAAAATCAGCAAAAGGGTTATATAAATAAAATGTATTATGAAACAAAAGGCAAAAAACTATTCTGTTTAATCCTATTCAGTGTCTACTCGGCGCTTCTTGGCTTGTCTCTTGTATTCATTAAATGGAGCATCTCTTGTCACTGTCCAGCAATCGTCTGCAAGCATTGATGGGCTCCATTTGCCCTGATAGCGTTTCTCCATTGTTGCAATGTCCTGGTGAAATCGCTCGCCGTGCTCGTCGCTCACTGCTCCGCAGTTTGGTGGGAAAAAATCTAGATGAGAGTGCAAAAAATGTATCTTTAGTGACATGTTGCAACCAAGGCTTTTGTATGCCTTGAGGAGGTTTTCCACCAACAACCTGTAGTTGTCTGCCTTGTTGTTTCCGAGAAAATTTATTGCCACTAACTGGAAGGCTTTCCATGCCGTCTTTTCCTTGCCACACAGTGCATGGTCAAATGCATCATCTCGAAGAAATTCACGAATCTGAGGACCAACAAAGACACCTTCCTTTATCTTAGCTTCACTTAACCTTGGAAATTTTCCACGGAGGTACTTGAAAGCTGCTTGTGTTTTGTCAATGGCCTTGACAAAGTTCTTCATCAGACCCAGCTTGATGTGTAAGGGTGGTAACAAAATCTTCCTTGATTCAACAAGTGGTGGATGCTGAACACTTTTCCTCCCAGGCTCCAATGACTGTCGGAGTGGCCAATCTTTCTTGATGTAGTGGGAATCTCTTGCACGACTATCCCATTCGCAGAGAAAACAGCAGTACTTTGTGTATCCAGTCTGCAGACCAAGCAAGAGAGCAACAACCTTCAAATCGCCACAAAGCTGCCACTGATGTTGGTACTAGTTTATGCACCTCAAAAGTTGTTTCATGTTGTCATAGGTTTCCTTCATATGGACTGCATGACCAACTGGAATTGATGGCAAAACATTGCCATTATGCAGTAAAACAGCTTTAAGACTCGTCTTCGATGAATCAATGAACAGTCTCCACTCATCTGGATCGTGAACGATGTTGAGGGCTGCCATCACACCATCGATGTTGTTGCAGGCTACAAGATCACCTTCCATGAAGAAGAATGGGACAAGATCCTTTTGACGGTCACGGAACATGGAAACCCTAACGTCACCTGCCAGGAGATTCCACTGCTGTAGTCTGGAGCCCAACAGCTCTGCCTTACTCTTGGGTAGTTCCAAATCCCTGACAAGGTCATTCAGTTCACCTTGTGTTATGAGGTATGGTTCAGAGGAGGAGGATGGGAGAAAATGTGGGTCCTGTGACATTGATGGTTCAGGACCAGAAGTTTCATCCTCTTCCTCTTCCTCGTCTGACTCAAGTGAGAATGATTCTGGTGCATCAGGAACCAGCAGTCCTTCTCCGTGGGGTACTGGGTGTATAGCTGATGGAATGTTTGGATAATGCACAGTCCACTTTTTCTTCTTTGACACACCTTTCCCAACTGGAGGCACCATGCAGAAGTAACAATTGCTGGTATGATCTGTTGGCTCTCTCCAAATCATTGGCACTGCAAAAGGCATAGATTTCCTTTTCCTGTTCAACCACTGGCGAAGATTTGTTGCACAAGTGTTGCAGCATATGTGTGGGGCCCACCTCTTGTCCTGATCTCCAATTTTGCAGCCAAAAGAAAGGTGATAGGCTTTCTTAACCATAGTGGTTATACTGCGCTTTTGGGATGCAAAAGTCACTTCACCACAAACATAGCAGAAGTTATCTGCACTGTTCACACAAGTACGAGGCATCTCTGCTCACTTTGGCTAAACAGAAATGTGTCCCTTTGCAAAATCAGACACTGACAAATAAGAGAGCACGACACTGTATGATTTCTAGAGCTGATAGAGGGCAATTTGTTCAGCAGAGAGATGTAAGCTTCGTTATGATTGCATCATCCATGACTTCTAGGAATAACATGATGCAATTCATATCATGTATGACGCAATACCAGCTTCAGATTGCATCATTCATTGTTTTGCCTAAAAAGCAAGTACTGTCCAAACCCAGTCATAGATTTATTCATAGATCCAGTCAAAGACATATTTTAGTCATTTCTGGTTTAAATTGAGATCCCTTCCCTTTTTAACTCACTTATCCTCCGCCATTCCCAAGTCAAGGGTCGTATATACTGACCCAATAGCATATCTTGAAAACTAGAGCCAATCAACAATTTTAAGCATCATTTTCGTTCTCAGTGACCCAGAATTAGTAAAGTTTGACTACATTTATTTCAGAAGCATTTTGGCTGTAGAGCACTGTAATCTGATACACAAACTAAAATAAAGTTTAGAGAGACCAAGCTTAGCCGATTCCCTTTTGAACTTAAAGTTTGAAAAGAAAATAAGTACGGCCTATTACTGGTTAATAGCCATTGTAGATGGATAGCATCAATACGTAGTTGAAGATGAAGATAGTGAAGTGTAGTGAAGAAGGAGGAGGAGCCCTAGGTACCATAGTGAGGTAGGTTACCTCTTTTTATAGGAATAAATGCCGGAAATCCTTCCTCTTATGCCCAAATTTCACTCTTCCCTCACAGAAATGTTAGGGTACACTTATCCCATAGGCTAATATGTATGTGCGTATGGATGACAGGTATGTGCGCACTTGTGGTGTACTTCTTAAGTCTGTGGGTATGACTTTGAAAAATCCCCTATGTCATCTTCATTGTCTATTGGTCTAGGTAAAGGTTTTAGACCTAAGCGTAGGCACTTCATTTGGGTATAGGAAAAACAAGTTTAAAAGGTCATCTTTGCTTTTCTGGGTAAAAGGGCACAGGATATAGACATGCTAACTTTGCTTTAGCTTAACATGCAGGTTTTCGGCCTGTAGGTTTCTTGCATTACAGCATTAACCTATTACAATACAATACTTATAAGAAAAGATATATTTATGCAGACAAGCAGATTAATCCTGAGGGCTACAGTGCCCTGAAATATCTGAACATCAGTGTCTTCTTCAGACATGCAGACTAGGCATTTTGCTTTCCCTTGTTGGACTTATATGTGATTTTACCCATTCCTATACATTGTCCTTAAGTGCACTTTTTTGTTTCACCTACTCACTTTCAGGTATCGCCACCTTCCACTGAATCTCGGGAATCTCCATAATTCCTTTGGGCAGTCCAAGAACTTTATTTTCTATGAAATCTTATTTAAAAATCCTGGTTCAGACCCAGACCCATTTAATACTTCCACTTCATATTGCAATTAGCAAAACGGTAACAGAGCATAGTCTCTAATCTTCTCCATTGAAGTTAGTGGTAAAACTTACTAGGATCAGGCCATGGAAGGCTCACTCTACATGCCCCTTTCCTCTTATGAGAAAGAAGCTAATCCTTACCTGGCAATCTCATAATTTCCCCTAATATCTCTGGTTTGTTGTGGAAGCTCAAAGCTTTCATTCTAAGTGTGTAAGGTGCCTAGCACCATTGGGTCTCAGACTTGACTAGAGCCTCAAGGCATCACTGCAGTAAAAATACATAACTTCTAAACCTGCATAGGCACATGCTTTATCAAACTCAGCTGAGGAATTTTTTGGTGTTTTGGGCTTCCAGTACTCATGCTTTCAGTGTGGGAGTTTGAAGTCTCCTGTCACAGATGCATTGTTTGGTTGTTTCCCTAGTTTTCCTTGTTCTTTTAGTGCTACAGGTAAAAGCAGGGTAGCTGATGGAGAAGAAGAGGGAGGTGTTTCAAATCTGAAAAGTTTTTCTTAGTACTAAAATTACTTTTTCCCTCTGTTTCTAGAATATACAATAGAATAAGTTTCAATCAAGGCAGAGTTTTAAAATGACATAATTATTTTATAGCTTGGAAGACAGAGATATAGGTATTGGCAGAGGCAAAGGGAAAAATTGGCATTGTCTGATATCAAAAGGCTTTCAATATCAAGCCCCAAGAGGGGAACACAGAAAAATATTGCTAGAGCATACATGGCACTATTCTGGGTATGCACCATTAATCCTGATAAAGACCCACAATATGGGAGGGTTGTGGGTTAACAGGAATAATGTGATGTTTGGTGGGAGTTCTCCAGTAGTTTAGTAACAGCTTGTAGAAGAATAAATTTGCCCAGATCACAGGAACCAATCTTCCTTTGTTTACAAAAGTGGATTTTTTTGCTGTCTTATTTATTTTAAATTTATTGTTGAGTTATGGCTTTGTTTAGATTTAGGAGAAGCAGTCACAAACCTAATTGCAAAAAATGGGGCAACTGTTAATCTTCCTAGGAACAGTGGGAACACAGTGGGAAAGTGTGCAGCATGTATACCATTAATATGGATTGTGTGGCATGATGGGAAACTATACACAATCCATATTAATTGCTTGTTTGGGTTCTAATTATGCATAATGGGTGTAGGACTGCACACCAGCCTACTGCTAGTATGGAATGTCATGTATGTGCAGACAGACTTTGAAGAAAGCAGGCGTTAACATGGCAGAGCATCTCTTGTACTTCATCATACCAATCAGCTGTCTCTGGCTGCAGTGGGGACAAGACACCCTCTGCTGATTGCCTCTCTTTTGTGATTGCAAGAAATCTCTCTGTCAATTCTTCTACCCCGTTGCCCCCTTTTTGAGACTAGACAATACTCAACGTAGTTTAGTTTAAAAAAAATTGCTGAAGAAAATGTGGTGTCTTTTCTAACTTGAGCTTTCCCTATACTATTTTTTGTGTTATACATAGAAAGAAATTTGCCTAGAACTGAAAAGAACCTAAAACAATGAATTTTGGATGTAGGATTGTACTCATAGTTGAACACAGTTGAGTCAGTAAGTGACCTCTAAGTGTGTTTTGTCCTACGAGAGGCAAATCTAACCTGACATAACTGTGTTCTGAGTAAAAGCCTTTAATAATTGCATTTTCTTCTAGTTTCATGTATATACCCATCAGATCCTGAAATAAAATCTGTATACATTCTTTAAAAATACTAGCCCTGCCCCTAAAATATATGGGTCATATTCTGTTCTTGATCGATTAATGGAAAAGTGGAGTTACACTATATATAAAGAGAAATATATCACCATAAAATGTATATTTTTATGGCAAATACAAGGGCCAAATTCTTACCTGTTATGCCACTTCAGAATTTGGCCCATTGCCTACATCTTGCATGTGATATAAAAATATCCCCATTAAGGGCCATGTGTTTGTTGCTCTTAATTCCCTTTTTTCAATAGGTTTTTCACATCAGGTCAGAATCAGTTTATAGTCCACAAATAATAGTGGCAGGACTTTTGTAGGGTCTTTATACAAACATTAATTCCAGGCCCAATGGGGAAACACACAACAGGAAGAAAATGCAGCTATTAAAGGTTTTTATTCACAACATGATTATGCCCAGTTAAATTTATGTCTCATAGAAAAAACACTTAAAGGTCATTTACTGACTGAAAAGTGTATGATTGTAAATACAATCCTTAGTGCATAATTCTTCTTAGACTCTGTTTAGTTATAGGCAATTTTCTTTTTCTAGCATCTAAGGCCTCTTCTACACTGGCGTTGTTGAGTAGTGTACGTGTAGCTACACACTGCAATGAAAAGCAGGCTGTGTCCATGCTGCAGTGTGTAGCTACATGCTACCGTGTAAGACTATGGCAGGAGGAGGCAGTGGGGAAAGGCTCTGCCAGAGCATTTCCTTGCAGACTTCCCCTGTCAGAGCCTTTTGCCATTGCTGGGGCTTTTCCTTCTAGGGAAAGGCTTCAGCAGCTCCCTGTGGTGGGGAAAGGCTCCAGCAATGGGAAGCTGCCACAACCTTTCCCCTCTGCCTTTCCTTGCTACTAGAGCCTTTCCCTAAACAGAGGAAAAGCTCTGGCAGTGGGGAGACAGCGGGTTACTACATTGCTAAAGAGAGTAGTGTCAATGGGGGAAGCACTCCTTGGGCATGTAGAGAGCTGTGTAGGATATATACCCTAAGGTTCTGGCATGTGTTTACTCTACTCTCCTAAGCAGTGCCTCACCATCTACACTGCTATTTATACCTGTGCTAGCTGGGTGTATACTGTCTGTACCCTACATGTTGCCATAAGGATCGTGCAGTGTTCAAATATCCTAACACACAAAGTAAAAGTATGAGATAGATAAATATCCAAAATGTTTCCCGCCATCTGGACTAGTTCTTTAGTGTTAGGCCAAAGACTTCAAGTATTTTATATAACATTTACATACAAACAATCACAATAAAAGAATATTAAGGTTGAAAAGTCAAGCACTCAAAAGCTAGGATATGCCAAAATTAAGACTGCCTGTGCAACTTTAATTTGGTCCCATTATAATACAATCTATAATTACATGATCACTACTCTTTGTTCCACAGGACCCTTGACACATTCACTGCACAAAATGGATGGTACTCACTGAATGGGCTGTTCAATATTTTGATGTTCATGATTCAATATGTATCCCCATCCAAGCACTACATTCTGCACACAATTATTAATTTGCCTCATGGGTTTTTTTTATGACACTGAGTGATTCAGAAACATTTAATGAAGTTATCTTCACAATATTCCTGTGAGGTAAGGGAATAATATTTTCCCCATTTCACAGATGGGGAATTGAAGCACAAAGAAATTAAGGCCAACTTGAGACTCCCTAGAAACCTCTAGTGACTGATTTTTCAAAGTACTTAGCCATTTTACGGCACATTTTATGTTCAATACAGTGCTTCCATTGACTTCAGCTGGCTGTGTTAGCACTGAACACTTTTTACAAATATGGGACCTCATGTTTCTCAAGCGGGCATCCCTAACATAAGGAACACAAAATTAGTGTCCACATTTTGAAAAGTTTGATTAAGTGATTTCTCCCACATCACACAGGAACTCTGTGGCAAAAGCAGGGAGAGAATCCAGTTCTCCAGAATGTCACTGAGCTTCCTTAAGCATGAGGCCATCTTTCTCTTCCTTCAGACTCCTGCTTCATTCCCTACACATCTTTTAACTTCTGTAATGAGTAAGGCAGGTGTTCTACAGACAACAGACTCCTATACAAATCTGATTCATTCCCTGAACCATCAACCTGTGCATTTAATGAGGATGGAACCTGTGGAATGGGGAGGAAAGTATGTGATAATGTAATTAAAGACAGGTATCATAATGCATACACAAAAGGGGGGGCAAATTTATAGTTGCATTGCTAACCTTGATTCTGGCATTTCCTGACCCTTGTGTACTTGACTTTAGAATCTTAGCTTTCTTTTAAAATAGTTTTGAGGGAGAAAGGCCTTCTATGTTGAGCTGCCATATATATAGGTCTGAGCCAATGTTTTGATATTTGCCTGAAAAGGG
Source organism: Emys orbicularis (assembly GCF_028017835.1). Classification (NCBI taxonomy): domain Eukaryota; kingdom Metazoa; phylum Chordata; order Testudines; family Emydidae; genus Emys; species Emys orbicularis. Next base: position 184,026,037 of record NC_088683.1, read on the forward strand.
TCATTTAGCTTGAGATCATCACTTGAGTGGCTTTTATTAGACCACAAGACTGTCAGTAGGTGGTGGGTTGCTACATTGATGGTGTGACACTGCACCCCATATTCTTCAGTGATATTATTATGATATGATTATGGCATAATTATGATGCGTTTTGTACAAGACAGGTCATGTGAGGTGTCATTGGAAAAGTTATGATTTGCTGAATATGATTATCCTATTTGTATGTATGCATCATTTTTGTTTCTAAAGTTAGGAATATTAACTATGTATCTGTGTTTCAATCCTACTTACTCTGGGTGACATCCACAACTAGCCTTTCAGGTACAAAAATGAAGAAGCCAGACAGTGCTGATGGCCCATCAGCAAAGACAATGGACCCTGGAAGAATTTAACCTTCCTGTGAACGTTCCAGACAGCCTGTAAGTAGTGGCTGCTATGACTCATCAAGGTATGCAAGGGCATGTGACCAGGCCACAATACTCTGGACTCCAACTTGGGATATCAGTGTTTTTCCACAAATTGAGACAGGGAAAAAAGGGTTCCTGCCATATGTTAAAGCTATATAAGGCAGGGAATGACATCATCTGTGGTTCTTCACTCCCGACTCAAGAGGACTCCTGGAAACACCGGAGGAACAAAGACTGAACTGGGGGAAGTGCTGGACCCAGGCTAAATGGGATTTCTAGCCTGTGTATGAAAACCTGGGGATTCCAAGCTGCAAAGCAAGTGTAGCTTGTGCCTTAAGAATCTGCAGCCTGTTTGTGTTATCAGCCAGGGTGAGAATTTGCTAATTCATGTCATATCTTTCTAGTGTCTTAGGCTTAGTTTGTGTTTTTGTTTATTTACTCGGTGATCTGCTTTGATCTGTTTGCTATCACTTAAAATCTATCTTTTTGTAATTAATAAACTTATGATTTAATCTAAACCAGTAAGTTTGAAGTGAAATGCTTGGGAATCTTGACTCACATGGCTGTTGCTTTTCCTCTCCACATTGAGGGAGGGGCAAACACTATGAGCTTACACAGTACAGTTCCCTGTGCAGCACAAGACTTTATAATTTTGGGTTTATACTCCAGTGGGAGGGGGGTCCTAGGCTGAGAAGATGGTGGTTATTTTGGCTATAGTATCTCTATTGTTGGTTCATGCAGTTGCTAGTCAGAGAGCCTGCATGTAACTGCAGCTGGATGTGTCCCTAACTGTGTGAATGCTGGAGGAAGTATAGGACAGGGAGCGAGTCTGCAGCTTGTCACAGAAGCACAGTGTGAGAGGGAGCCAAGCTGGTGGGTCAAAGGGCTCATTGGTACCCCAGTTCCAGGTGGCACCCTGGGGGGGAACCCATCACAGATGGAATTGGTCATCCTGAAGCACTTAGGAAAAAATGCGTCAAAGATACCAGTCAACAAAACCCAAAATGTGAACTGGAAATGCTGTCACAAGGAGAATTGGTCATCTGATGATACCAATATCTATAAGCCACCAAATGTTGCCTGTCTCACACTGGGGGTTCTACCAACTCAGAGCCACCCTTCAGATGGGTGTCCTGCTGTCTGGAGCGGTTCATGACAGTGAATGCTTACCTCAGGGAAGGCTTTCAAAGGGAGGGCAGATGCCCTAAACTGGTGATATATTCTATAATTAGATTTCACCAACCCACTATCAAATGTGAACTCCTGGATCACTATAACAGTTTAATAGTGGAGTTGCAGACAATCCCCTTGGGATCTCCAGTCTATCTTACCACCCAAGTAAGCTGAACTTAGCGATAAATAGTCACTTACACCAAAAATCACAAAATATTCAGGTTGTTCCCAATCCCAGGAGACCAGTAATTTACCTTAGATGAATTTGTAACCTATCCTAGGGTAACCTGGTAACCTATCCTATAGTAAACTAATTAAGGATTTATTAACTAGGAAAATGAAATGAGTTATTCACAGGATAAAGCATGCAATATAAATACACAGTCTATGGTTCTAAAAAGTGCCCACCACTGGTCTAGCATCATGCTTGTAAATTTATTTAAAAACTTTTTGGTAATTTTGCCTATTGCATTTTTGAGATGCGCTTTGTTGTTTAGTGTCTTGGTATTCAATTGTTCGTCAACTGACAAACAACTTATTGAATGGACCTTGAATCAAGGCAAACACTTACTGTTCAAGCCTAATCAGCCAGGAACACACCATTCCACAAGATAGAGAAAAGACAACTCACTGGGCTTGTGTTTCACACATGGCGCCTAGAGAACAAACTGTCTTTGAGAATTTTCCGCATAGCCAATACTGTCCTGTCATCATACATGTTCCCCTAATTACATTGCTACCAAATCTGTGTTGGAACTTTAGAAAAACTGATTGGAAGAGCAACATGAAAATCATAGAAAAAGTGGTTTGTCAAATACCTGTGAACATAGTAAACTCTGACAGGTTCCTCAATCTCCTTAACATGGCTGTGAAAAAGAACATCCTCTGTGGCTACAGAAAAGCCTACCCTCCCTGCTGGCTGGCAGACAGAGGCACCCCTAAAGAAGTAAAGGACAACAAGTAACTCTATGGCTACAACAGCACTCCTGGAATTGCTGAACTCTGCTAGATGAGAGTGATGGGCAAAAGCTAGGCAGAGCCTAGATTTCATCCACTCAAGCAGGAAAGCCTGTAGACTTCTCCATAATCTTGGTGGTGCTAATCCTCTCCAACACAGAGTGCTGTATGTTTCATCAGATACTGCCATCACCACCCAAATGCTACTAGGCTCAAACGGATCATCATCACAAAAGCGATGTGAAGAAAGAGCTTCATGGCTCTCTACCAGACAGCGCAGCAACATCAAATCTAGCAAAGCCATTTACTAGAGAAGAGGACAAGCCAGAACACTCAACAAATATGACAAGGCTGTAGGCTCAGATGGCATGTTTCCAGAATTTCTGAAAAACCTAGCTTAACATAGTTGCAACTGGCTAATGCACTGCTTTACCAATACATGCCATTGTCTAAATGCCGAACATATGGCAACAGGCAAAGGTGTCTGCTATCCCGAAACCAAGCAGCTAGTTGCCGATATCATTACTATGCATAACACACAAGTTCTTGGAAAGGATGCTACTCCAGAGATTTAAGTCCATCTTTGAAAATTACAATCCTAAAGAGCAGTCCAGGCTCAGACTGTGATGAAGCACTTGAGATCGGGTAATCGCACTGTGATGACCTAATTGAGGCAGGCTATCAAAGAGGGCTCAACACAGTTTGGCAGGACAGTCTGCTTCTGGATGTGTCAAACAGAACAACACTGCACCTACTGATGGTTATGGTTACCAATGGAAAGTTTCACATGCAACAAATGGAACAGACTAGCAGACTTTATTTACTGAGCAACAGGCTCCCAAGTATCCATCTTGGCACCATCTCTCTTTAAAATTTATATCAACAACTTGCCATTTTCACCCAAGTGGAACGCATCCTCACAGAAGAACTGGAGAGAGGGGGGGGGGGGGGGAAGGGAGTACTACTAGTTATGGTGACTGACTGAATTCTTTATTTTGTTGTTTTAAACAGATGTCTACATTTTCCTCCGGAGCAACCAACATTCAAATAAGCACCTGAATGTCACCTTCTACAATATCAAGCTCAGCCACAAGGATAGTAATAAGTGGTTATCCTCTATGTGTACCAGCCACTGAAGGAAATGAGGCACAGGTTTTGCCAGTGGGTTTCACAGCTATTTGCTAGACAGTGGAGGAATGATGAGACTTGGGGAATCTTGGGTTCAATTCCAAGTTTTGGAAAGGAGTCTACTCTACTATTTACAGGCCTTTCCTTCACTGTCTACTTCACTACCTACTCTGCCTCTATCTTCCGTCCTCCTCCTCCTCCACGTACAACTTGTCTCCCTCCAACCCCCATGCTTTTCTCCCTTCTGTATTTCAGGCAAGCAGCTTCTGCCTTCTCCTGGGCACCAGTGAGGGGAGCATTTAGAGCACAGGAGAGACAGCTACTTTGCTCTCAGTTCCTGTGCCCTTCACCAAAAATGCCTCCGGCAGCTAGGAGGAACAATTGTAGGAAAACTCCTCCTCAGCCCTCGAAACCCTGGGCTGGAACATGCTCATTAACGATAAAATCTTTGGAAAATGTAACTGCCAAACTTAACATATCTCTACTGAGTATATGTGAAGGCCAAAATAGGCGGATTTTAATAGAGTTAGCAAAAGGCACATCCCTGACATGAAGCCAACCCGCCATGGAAATCACCGTTCCAAAGCATGGCAATACCACAGCTTCTTGATGAAACAATTGTGGATTTTTTTAACCTGGGCAAACAATGTTTTTTTACCTAACCTTGTTTTAAGAAATGACTGAACAGTTTTCTCTGAAACATTCCAAAAACTAAACAAGATTTCAGCCTGATGCGGGCAGCAAACAAGGAAAATTTCAGGCTAAACAACAAAAAGTTTCAAGCTACAGTGGAAAGTGTTGGCCTACTTTAACTATGGCTATTGACACACATAATACCTGCAGTCAGTAGGGTTGTACAGGTACAATTAAGGATAAATGTGTCCCATTGTGCAGCACACATTTACACAGCGAGAACCCCTTTGAACTTTCTGTTCACCATGTTTACTCTTAATTACTGACTTTATGGAATATATATTGTTTCCTATATTTATAATAATATTTTTTTCTAAATTACAAGTAAGGTTTAAACAGTCTTATCTGTAAATAGAAAGATATTATGAACCTGATACAAAGCCCAGTGAGGCCAGTTCCGAGTTTTTCTATTGACTTTCATGGGCCTTGGATCAGGCCCTACGTGCTGTATTTATTTACATATATTTTGAGATGAAAAGCAGAGCAAAATGATACTGCTACTCCTGTATTTAGAAAGAGGGAGCCTGCAGATATGGGGGGGAAATGGGTCTAGATGTCATCTATTGGAGAGGGTAAAAAAACTGTGTTTGGAGTAGATAACAGTTTATTATTTTGGATTTAACTTTCTTGCTTTTCAATCTGAGATGCGTAGCTGACATACTATGGGGAAAAAAGTATATTCAATACAGTAGCATTTTGTAAATATAGTGTTCATGTTAAAAGATCATTTTTCCATTGAGCTATTGCAGAAGTAAAAGTACAGTTCTTTGGAAAATTGAAATTGCCTGCTATAATACATTTAAACATTTAGGACTCAGTCGTGTTCTTTGATATGCAGGTGCATGCTGCTGCCTGTCTAGTTAAAAGTCAGACACCATGCACCTGTGTAACTACACTTGTTGGGTTTTTTTAAAATTGTTTTTTTCAACCAGACGCACAGTGATTTATGGTCATACAGAATATCAGAGGAAAGGATCAAGACATTAATTGCAGACTCCTTACCAGTCTTTTGTATGGGATTATCTACACATGAAGCTATTCAGAAATAGCTAATTCTGAATAATTCTCTTCTTCCACGTGTGAATGCTCTTCTTCCAGAATAAGAGCACCTTGCTCCTGTTATGTTTAATCCAAGTGATGGGTACACAAGCCAAGTGGGTTAAGGTAAAGAACAAGGCAGTAGGTTAAGCTAAACAATCCAAGCGGGTAAGATAAATACAGGCCAGGTGCTCTTATCCTGGAATAAAAATGTTCACACATGGAGCAAATCAGGATTAGCAGTTCCTGAAGACCTGCATGTGTAGATAAATTCTATTTGCTAACTCCTATGCACACCAATAGAATATGCCTGCTCTGAAAAAAAAGTTTGTTTAGTTTAAAAACAAAACTCAGCATTGGTAAAAAAAATCTTTTACTGTTGATACTAAATATCTAGGTTCACAATCCTCAACTGATGTAAATCTGTATAGCTCTATTGATTTAAGATCATGCTTAAGTGCTTTGTTGAGTCTGTACCTAGAATTGCTGATGTGACTAAATAACTAGTTTTCCTTTATTTTGACGAAGCTAGACTTTTAGCTTCCCCTTTCTCTCTTTTTAAAGTTTCATAAATTAACTTGCACTGAGAGATAAATAAAAGGAGTATGTGAATGTGACTGAAAAATTCTGAAGTTACGAAATTTAGTACAACAAACTTTCGGTATGGTGTTAGACTTTTAGGGGTTATTTTGTGTGTGTGTGTGTGGGAGAATAGACAATATTTTATTACCTGGAAATTATTTAATATAGCTCATGAATAGCACCAGGAGGCTGTTTAAGCATTGTGTAATTAATAATATTTTCCCTTTTTCTTGTATTTTGTATAATTGGCCTCAATTATTGGCCAGATTTTTTTTTAATGTTTGTTAGTGAATTGTGAGCTACAGAATTACTTGATCCTTTTTCATGGGCTGATCTAAAGCCCATTGAAGGATGGGGGGAGAGAGACATTTACAGTTTATAACACAACACACAGTGTTGGACTGCTTGGCTTTCTGGAAGCATCTGCCTCCTTTTTTCACCACTTTTGATTGTAGAAACATATTCTTCACCCCAAACAGTGATTTTCTTTTGGTCAGATTTAAAAGAAATTGTCTGGCTATGCCGAAAGAATGACAGGCGACATTAGATATGGGTTTAATCAGGCCGCAACTTTATTATTAGATGTCTGGGACCAACCCGGCGGATAAAATATGCAGTGCAGGTGAAAAACCCCACAATTCACTGGGGGGGGGAGTGCTTTTTTCAGCTCCCCCCCCCTTTCTGTTCATGTCCCTTCAGCAGATCCACTACCGGGAACCTCCAATTCCGGGGGGGAGGGCTTCCATCAGCTCCCCCCACCTTTTCATCCAGGTCCCTCCAGCAATTTCCTTGCCAGGACCTTACCCACCACCCCCGCTCGTAGGAGGAATTAAGGTGAACTATAATGATAGGGGGTTGGCTCCCTGCTGTACCAATCAGAGGAGTCCCCAACTGCCCCCAGCTCGCTCAATTTCCAAGCACCCCTCCTTAATTCCTTTTCCAAGCCATTTATCCATTCTTTTGTGCCTTAATTTATGGAGTACCTATACTGAACATCCACCACAAGGAGGCGCCAGCCATTAGCTTGGCTGCCTCCTCCCCACACCCAGACAGGTTCCCAGACATCTTCCAAGGCCTTTTTTTTTATATCAGCCAAAAATAGGGCAGCACCTCAGTCTGACAGGTGCACCCCATTCTCCTGAAATAACTCTGGTGCCCCATAGAGTATGCCAGGATGTGAAATTACTGTCCCCCCACCCCTCAAGGGCAACAAGAATTTGGCCACTTCCTTGTTTACATACTTTCTGGTTTTGTCGACCCTGGTGGGGTTCATGGCTCCCCGCCAGACCCTGGGCTGAAGCATATCCGACCAGACAATGTTAACACCCGGAAAAATTGTCAGGATCTGCATCAGGTCCCTTCTAGTTAGAAGCATTAACTCCACCCCTTTAAGTGTTCTCAGATCATTTTCTCCCAGGTGTATCACCAATATATCTGGTGGCCGCTGACACGCCCGCACAGCATACAACAGCAGTATCATAGAACCCCTATGTGGAAGCAGTCCGGATGATCAGCAGGGGCTGGAGGGGAACAACCCCTTCTCCCATTGCAGGGAAGCGGGGAACCTGTGCCCACTCCCCCCTGCCACTGTGTCCAATTCCTGTCTGTTTTTTTTATGTCCTGAAATGGGGAAGGGGTTCCCCATCCTGCTATCCCCACTCACCGTTTGACTGCAAGTGGTCCTGCAGCAAGCCATGCACCGGAGCCTCTGCTTGCCTAGTCTGTTCCGAGTGAATGAGGTGAATATCAGAGCTGAGAAGATTATAAGATGTCAACTCAGAATTTTTGTTTTAATTTTACTATGTACAGTTTTATCCTCCAGAATGTAGTATCTATTTATAGAAAAAATATTTTAAAGTGGAATAGAAGTAACATGAATGTATGTAATAGATGACATTTTTCATTACTTGAGTTCTACTTCCCAAATACAAAAAAAGTTTAAGTTCTTCTTGACATAGAATTTTTGCAAGCAGTATTTATCATAATGTGCAAAGGGGTTCAAACTTTTATTTTAACTAGTTTTTTCACTATGAAATTAGACAGGCTCCAAGATAAATGTGGCTTTTCCACTCCAATTTAAGTCCAATTCTGAAAAAAAACCAAAACACTTAAACATCTTACCGTTAAGTTCTTTGCTGGTCATAGCCTAATAGAACCATTTATGTTCTTTGATAATACTTAGCACTTATATACTGTAGTACTTTTTGTCTTCAAACCACTCTACAGACCATTAACTAAATAATTTTAAAAATCACCTGTTCATATATCTCCTATTTGCTTGTTGGAGCCCCTATGGCTATGCCCTGGGGATTTTTTTTCCCCCCAGACTGAACAACTCAAATACTTTGAGGTATTGACACTTGTAATGTACTGATCTAGTCAAGCCAAATTTGTCTATACATTTTCTGATATCTGATTAACCAGATGCACAGCAAGAACTCTTGTCCAAGAAGAGTGTGTTAGAAGTGAAAGAAATCAGCCGTCTTCAGGAATGTGTAGACAAAAGAGATTTTAATGTTGGACAGTAGAATATATTTAGAATATGTACAGGGAAAGAAAATCTGACAGGTTTTCCTGGATGTGTTAGCTGATGGATTCTTTCACCAAGTAGTTCCTGAACCAACAAGAGGGGATGCTGTTTTAGATTTGGTTTTGGTGAGTAGTGAGGACCTCTAGAAGAAATGATTGTAGGGGACAACCTTGGTTTGAGCGATCATGAGCTAATGCAGTTCAAATTAAATGGAAGGATAAACAAAAATAGATCTGTGACTAGGGTTTTTGATTTCAAAAGGGTTAATTTTAAAAATTAAGTAAATCAGTTAGTGAAGTGGATTGGACTGAAGAACTTGTGGATCTAAAGGTGAAGGAGGCCTGGAATTACTTCAAGTCAAAGTTGCAGAAACTATCAGAAGCCTGCATCCCAAGAAATGGGGGGGGGAATTCATAGGCAGGAATTGTAGACCAAGCTGGATGAGCAACCATCTCAGGGAGGCGATTAAGAAAAAGCAGAAAACCTTCAAGGAGTGGAAGATGGGAGGGATCAGCAAGGAAAGCTACCTTATTGAGTTCAGAACATGTAGGGATAAAGTGAGAAAGGCCAAAAGCCATGTAGAGTTGGACCTTTCAAAGAGAATTAAAACCAATAGTAAAAGGTTCTATAGCTATATAAATAAGAAAACAAAGAAAGAAGAAGTGGGACTGCTAAACACTGAGGATTGAGTGGAGGTTAAGGATAATTTAGGCATGGCCCAATATCTAAACAAATACTTAGCCTCAGTCTTTAATGAGGCTAATGAGGAGCTTAGGGATAATGGCAGGATGACAAATGGGAATGAGGATATGGAGGTACATATTACCACATCCGAGGTAGAAGCCAAACTCAAACAGCTTAATGGGACTAAATCAGGGGACCCAGATAATCTTCATCCAAGAATATTAAAGGAACTGGCACATGAAATTGCAAGCCCATTAGCAAGAATTTTTAATGAATCTATGAACTCAGAGGTTGTACTGTATGACTGGAGAATTGCTAACATAGTTCCTATTTTTAAGAAAGGAAAAAAATGTGATCCAGGTAACTACAGGCTTGTTAGTTTGACATCTCTAGTATGCAAGGTCTTGGAAAAAAATTTGAAGGAGAAAGTAGTTGAGGACATTGAGGTCAATGGTAACACTGCTCTACAGCCAAAATGCTTCTGAAATAAACGTAGTCAAACTTTACTAATTCTGGGTCACTGAGAATGAAAATGATGCTTAAAATTGTTGATTGGCTCTAGTTTTCAAGATATGCTATTGGGTCAGTATATACGACCCTTGACTTGGGAATGGCGGAGGATAAGTGAGTTATAAAGGGAAGGGATCTCAATTTAAACCAGAAATGACTAAAATACATCTTTGACTGGATCTAGGAATAAATCTATGACTGGGTTTGGACAGTACTTGCTTTTTAGGCAAAACAATGAATGATGCAATCTGAAGCTGGTATTGCGTCACACATGATATGAATTGCATCATGTTATTCCTAGAAGCCATGTATGATGCAATCATAACGAAGCTTACATCACTCTGCTGAACAAATTGCCCTATATCAGCTCTAGAAATCATACAGTGTCGTGCTCTCTTATTTGTCAGTGTTTGATTTTGCAAAGGGACACATTTCTGATTAGCCAAAGTGAGCAGAGATGCCTCGTACTTGTGTGAACAGTGCAGATAACTTCTGCTATGTTTGTGGTGAAGTGACTTTTGCATCCCAAAAGCGCAGTATAACCACTATGGTTAAGAAAGCCTATCACCTTTCTTTTGGCTGCAAAATTGGAGATCAGGACAAGAGGTGGGCCCCACACATATGCTGCAACACTTGTGCAACAAATCTTCGCCAGTGGTTGAACAGGAAAAGGAAATCTATGCCTTTTGCAGTGCCAATGATTTGGAGAGAGACAACAGATCATACCAGCAATTGTTACTTCTGCATGGTGCCTCCAGTTGGGAAAGGTGTGTCAAAGAAGAAAAAGTGGACTGTGCATTATCCAAACATTCCATCAGCTATACGCCCAGTACCCCACGGAGAAGGACTGCCGGTTCCTGATGCACCAGAGTCATTCTCACTTGAGTCAGACGAGGAAGAGGAAGAGGATGAAACTTCTGGTCCTGAACCATCAATGTCACAGGACCCACATTTTCTCCCATCCTCCTCCTCTGAACCACACCTCATAACACAAGGTGAACTGAATGACCTTGTCAGGGATTTGGAACTACCCAAGAGTAAGGCAGAGCTGTTGGGCTCCAGACTACAGCAGTGGAATCTCCTGGCAGGTGATGTTAGGGTTTCCATGTTCCGTGACCGTCAAAAGGATCTTGTCCCATTCTTCTTCATGGAAGGTGATCTTGTAGCCTGCAACAACATCGATGGTGTGATGGCAGCCCTCAACATCGTTCACGATCCAGATGAGTGGAGACTGTTCATTGATTCATTGAAGACGAGTCTTAAAGCTGTTTTACTGCGTAATGGCAATGTTTTGCCATCAATTCCAGTTGGTCATGCAGTCCATATGAAGGAAACCTATGACAACATGAACCAACTTTTGAGGTGCATAAACTATGACCAACATTAGTGGCAGCTTTGTGGCGATCTGAAGGTTGTTGCTCTCTTGCTTGGTCTGCAGACTGGATACACAAAGTACTGCTGTTTTCTCTGCGAATGGGATAGTCGTGCAAGAGATTCCCACTACATCAAGAAAGATTGGCCACTCCGACAGTCATTGGAGCCTGGGAGGAAAAGTGTTCAGCATCCACCACTTGTTGAATCAAGGAAGATTTTGTTACCACCCTTACACATCAAGCTGGGTGTGATGAAGAAATTTGTCAAGGCCATTGACAAAACACAAGCAGCTTTCAAGTACCTCTGTGGAAAATTTCCAAGGTTAAGTGAAGCTAAGATAAAGGAAGGTGTCTTTGTTGGTGCTCAGATTCGTGAACTTCTTCGAGATGATGCATTTGACCATGCACTGCGTGGCAAGGAAAAAGACGGCATGGAAAGCCTTCCAGTTAGTGGCAATAAATTTTCTCGGAAACAACAAGGCAGACAACTACAGGTTGTTGGTGGAAAACCTCCTCAAGGCATACAAAAGCCTTGGTTGCAACATGTCACTAAAGATACATTTTTTGCACTCTCATCTAGATTTTTTTCCACCAAACTGTGGAGCAGTGAGCGACGAGCACGGCGAGTGATTTCACCAGGACATTGCAACAATGGAGAAATGCTATCAGGGCAAATGGAGCCCATCAATGCTTGCAGACTATTGCTGGACAGTGACAAGAGATGCTCCATTTAATGAATACAAGAGATAAGCCAAGAAGCGCCGAGTAGACCCTGAATAGGACTAAACTATGTACAGAATAGTTTTTTGCCTTTTGTTTCATAATAAATTTAATTTATATAACCCTTTTGCTGATTTTTAAAGTGTTACATAAACAGGACAGGTGAAATATTATCATGTAAAGCAACCATAAACACATGAAAAGACCTAGGTTTACAATTTATGATTAAAACTCTACTATCTACACAATATACATAGACATAAAATGTAAAAACTTAAATATCTTAGAAACAGTAGCCAATCAGTTGTTTTAATTGTCATATTTGAATTCAGCACATCAAAATACATAATAAATAGCACATTTTATCTCTGAAGCAGACGACTTCTCAAAAATTGTAGACCAGTGTAATTGGGACAAAATACAACATGGTTTTACAAAAGGTAGATTGTGCCAAACCAACCTGATCTGCTTCTTTGAGCAGGTGACAGATTTCTTAGACAAAGGAAATGCATTGGATCTAATTTACCGCGAATTCAGTATGGCGTTTGATATGGTTCCACATGGGGAATTATTAGCTAAATTGGAAAAGATGGGGATCAATATGAAAATTAAACGATGGATAAGGAACTGGTTAAAGAGGAGACTACAATGGGTCATACTGAAAGGTGAACTGTCAGGCTGGAGGGAGGTTACTAGTGGAGTTCCTCAGGGATCAGTTTTGGGACCAGTCTTATTTAATCTTTTTTATTACTGACCTTGGCACAAAAAGTGGGAATGTGCTTGTACAAGGGTTAACCAGGGCTCGACCCTCTCTGGGGCGGTGGGGAGCCACACCGGCTCACTACATACAGTCGTTGTTCGGGGGAATTAGTCTGTCCGCGGGGGGCTCCCTTGGCAGCCCTTGTGGTAACTGAACTAAACACCGTAAGCCCAGGCACTAGGTCAGGGCGGGGCAACAATGAGTCGGGGCTCAGGCCTATAGTCAGGGCTGAGCAACAACAGTACAGGAGTCAGGGCTCAGGCCCGCAGTCAGGGCTGAGCAACCACAGTACAATTAATAGCAAGCCCAGGCCCTAGGTCAGGGCGGGGCAGTGCAGAGTCAGAGCTCAGGCAGGACTGAGCAACAATAGTACAGTTAGTGGCAAGCCCAGACCCTAGGTCAGGGCGGGGCAGTGCAGAGTCAGAGCTCAGGCCTTCAGGCAGGGCTGAGCAGCAACAGTAGGCCCCAAGCCTCCAGGGGCCTGGGAGACGGGGAGACTGCCATCCACGAATTGGGTGGCAGGGGGGACGCAGGCCCTCCCACTCCAGTGCATCCCAGCCCAGGGCCCTAGCAGCAGCAGAAGACTTGCTGCATAGTCAGTGGGGATCCTGGCCACAACACACTGACATGTAATTTCAGTGCTGCAGCCAGACTAGGGTCGGCTGCCCCCGGGCTACTTCCAGACTCCCCCTCAGGTAGTACCTGGGTCAGGGTGTTGTCCTCTGGGGGGTCCAGCACCATAGGTTCCTCTGGGTAGTGGGCGAGCGGCAGGCCCGTCAACTCTTCTGGGTAGCGAGCGCAGGGTAGGTGCGGCAACTCCTCTGGGTAGCGAGCACAGGGTAGGTCCAGCAACTCCTCTGGGTAGCGGGCGCAGGGCAGGCCCGGCCAGTCCTGGCGGCTGCCTTGGGCCGCAGAGTTTTCCCAGCCACAAGCTAGGATGTATTCTGTTTTTGTTTTTCTTCTCTCCTTGATGTCTCAGAGATGATGACCATGGCTGGAGGTCATCTTGCTAGGGTTATCTAGGTATATCTCATTTAATCTATTCCCTGTCATTGCAGGGGTCTCAGGCACTGGTTCTCCTCAGTCCCTCCTACTCCTACAATAGTTCAGTCTTCTGGAGGGCAGAATACTTTGATCCAATTCTGGTTGTTGGGCTTTGTGCGGGGGTGGCTGGCTGATGCTGGTTGCCTGTGATGTACAAGAGGTCAGACTAGATGATCTAGTGATCCTTTCTAGCATTAAACTCTACGACCCTGTGTTTCAGCTTGGATCTAGCTTATGAATGTGCTTGAAAACTAACAACTGGAAGTGTCTGGGCTTTTTCAAGAAAGAATGGATGAAATGCTTTACAAGATAAAGCTCAATATATAACTATAGTATAACTGTTTATTTTTAGTGTCTTTTCTATTGCATGTAAGAGAATTGTTTCTATTTTGTAACTTGCTTTCCACTATTTAGCTACTGCATAGGATTTTTTGATAATTCCATTTGACAGAAATGAGACAATATTGGTCAGTGAACTAGAGACCATCCTTTCTTCACCATTCTACATTCAAAACAAGTGAGCACCTGAAAAGCTCCTACAGCCAGGCTGGGCCTTCACTTACTCAGATTACCTTTTGTGTAATTATATTAACCCTGACCCTGGTCTTTAGATGACAAAGGATAACTTTATTCACTTCAGAGAAGGGAAACTATAGTGTACTCTACAGTGCCTTCTGTTGTAATGTACTGGAGAACTGTGTCGTATTTACTTAAGCCCATTGCAGAATCTTTTACATTTCTGTTATAACAACATCTTTGTTACCAAAAAGAATTTTATACACAATGCACTTTACTTATTATACACTTGAGTTGATGTATATTTTTAGGAGAGTGGCTAATAGATTACACATTATTTACAACTTGCATATACCAAATATCAATAATCAGAATGAACTTCATTTTCCTCTTTCCTCATTGTACAGGAGTGGACAAGCAAATGTGCTTAATTGTGTTTTCATCTGAGCCACTAGAAACTGTGCCAGATTGTTAGACATGGAAGACTGCTTAATACCAGTTTTGTCCCCAACAGAGGTCTCTAAAGAGCTGGTTGCCAGGAAACACAGAGCCAAAGGTACCTCTACAGGCAGTAACAGAGGATGGTTGTTTTCTGTGGAACTCTCCAGATCTTTAATTGCTCATAGAAGTCAGTAATAGTCTGCTTATCTATTCTCATCTATGCAGCGTTTACTTGTTTTTTTCCCTTTTTATTCTTTCAGCTACATGAAGCATTTGTACTGCTCTGCTGGGCACTTTATAATCGATTCCCTTATTTCTATTGTCCTGCAATAATTTATGCAGTGTATCCAATTAATATGCACCCTATTAAAATATCTTAAAGTGAAACTGTTTCACTTACTTTGAACTTTTATTTGATATCCCAAGCTCATTTGAAATTAAATGAATCCTTCCCCCTTGATCAAGTGTGGATTCTTGCTGAAATTTGAATACCGTATATTGGAGCCATCCACAGATTTTTTTGACAGCTTGAGTACATTTCCAGATGGTGTGTAATCACCATTCCTTTTAAAATCTGTTTTTATAATGGTGATAATTAAGAATTATTTTCTAGGACTGAATAGACAATAGACACAAATTGCAAATTGGTCAAGAAAGTGGTTGGCAACAAAGGTATGAGCTAAAATCTATTTTAGTAGGACAGGAACAGAGTCATATGCTACCTGTAGCTGAAACAGAAAAATGCTAATTAGTTGCTTTTGGGGGCAGAATAACTCTGATCTGTTTTCACTGATATATGAGCAAAATCATTATTTGGTGGTCTGGTAAGTCATTCATCAAATAAAGTTCAGCATCTGTGAAATGCTATTTTCACCAGTAAAATGACTCTTTGCATAATATCAAGTACTATACAGGCAAAATATAAATCTCAAAGTAGCAAAAAGCTATAGTCAAAGCCTTTTGGAAATGTAATACATTATATACGCTCAATTCATTTACAAGAAAAGTGTTTCAACCTTCTCTGTGTTTCCCAGGCTTTCTCAATATTGATGCCAAACATCATATTTATTCAATCAGACTCATAGTTATTAATTATAGGGCTGTAATTAAGCATTGTATTTAATTGCACAATGTTAATTTCACATACTTAACTAAATAAAGTAGTTAAATTTTTGGATGCAAATAACTGTTATAAGAAAATAACCACTCCAAACTATAGCTGTCAGTTTCATCTGAAACGATCATGATTTTACATCATGGTACCCATTCAAAACGTATTAAGAGACATAAGGATATGTCTATACTGTTGACTCTACGTGTGTCCAAGAGCGCTATTGTGCACAACCCCCTCGATTGTCCACACTCAAACCCCTCAAGTATGTGTCATGGGAAAAGTAGATGCTGAGATTCCTAGGTTCCTTGGGGACTGTGGGTATGTACTCCGGTGAATTGTGGCCCGCCCGCTTCCATACCTGCCCCACTTCCAGTGTGGATCTGGTGAAGTGACAGGTACTAGGCCTCCAGACATGAATAATCTTCCACTCCCATTCCCACAATTCTCTGTGCCCATATCTTCCTGCCCTATATCAATAAAGTCATCCCCCCCCCTGTGCCACGGAAGTAGCATGCTGCAGTCTCCAAAGTTCACTAGTAGTTCTTGTAGTCTGCAGCACTTGTTACTACAGCTGAAGGTGGTGACAGCTCAGTGAGCAGCTAGCTAGTCTGTGCACGATTCTAGAATTTTAATAGATCTCTGATTGGACTACAGGCAGCTGCACCATTTTACACAAAGCAGAAAGAACGTCTAGACAGCTGGGGAAGATGGGCAGTAAGTGCACCGCTGTTCAGTGCTGGGAACAAATGAAACAACTAAAGCAGCAGTACAGGAAGGTTCATCCTCAAACAGGCAGTCAGGGATTGCGCCTGCCACATGCCCTTTTTACACTGAACTGGACCAAGTGCTTTCAAGGGCCTCCAATACTGAGCTTACTGTGGCTCACGATGCCCTGCTGAATGCTGCTGGGCTTATTGTCATATGGAGTGTGAGGGTGATGATGCAGCTGGGAACAATGAAGATCCCACAGAAGACCCAGAAGGCCAGGAAGTGATTCTGCACTTATTTGTGGAGGAACAGGTTGCACAAGACATGGTTGAAAACCCAGAATATGGACCAGCTCCTGGCCAGGGTAAGCTGGTAAGCTACCCTGATAAAACAAAGAAAAGCCCCACCTTTTTTATAGTGGCAAGTTTTTACTATTAAAACTTTGGTCATTGGAAGGTATGCGCAAATAATTTTCTTCCATGAATAACATGCCACACATTGCTCTATCTTTGTGTTTATATGAGGTATAGTGCAGAAGCCACACTACTGACACACACCATCCCCATCTCCCCTTCCACTTTCCCTCCAATAATAACCATTTGCTACAACTGACCCCAAATGGATCTTGATCAAAGAAAATTTCTTAAACACTAACTTCCCTATGTTCTGAAAAACTATGAGTAAGGTTATGAGTATGTTTTGCTGTACAGAGCACATTGTTTAGAAACTTGGAAAAGTATAATTCAGTGTTCTTCTGTATCAGTTCATTTCACAGTCAATAGGTAGATAATCAAGGTAGTGGAGATGTGTGTGTGCAAGGAAGGTGTGGTCCAATCTCCAGTTGGATCACAGCTCTGGTCAGCATAGACTTATAATCAGTTGTCAGCTAGGTTTTTGTTGCAGGCCATGGAGTTTAGAAGGGTAGGGAAGTTGCAATTTATGTCTATCTCTCTCCATTTCAAGCCTGGCAGGCAGGCAAGGTGGTAGGGACACACAGAATGGGTGAGGTCGGTCCGATCTCCAATGGATTCAAAGTTCTGGTCAGCCTAACTTCATGGTACTTTGTCAGCAAGGATTGTAATACAGTCAATGATCTTTAAAAAGTTAGTGAAGTTACAGTCTTTGCCCTTCTTTCTCCTTTTCATAGCTGGCAGGCAGGCACCCAGGCAAGGGTTGCAGGGACATCAGGGTGGGGGAGAATCAATACATCTCTGCTTGGGTGAAAGCACTCTATCTTGGTTTGGGATTTTTCCAATTTCCATAATTATTTTATTTCAATCCTGGAAGCTTATTTTAGCAAATTTATCATGCAGAAGGAATTCTAGCTGGTCTTTGAGGTTTAGAGGGATTGCAAAATTGGGCCACCTTGGTGGCTCACCAAACACCTCTATTCATTGACCCGTTGTGTAGTGACCGTTCACTTAAAAATCTTCTTGGCATAGATTGATGGATCCCCGCCACTGCACTGAAAAGCTACATCTTTTTTCCCATTCATGTACTTGGAAGGCAACTATATCCTCTACAGGTTGTCCACCCTTAAAGAAAGGAAAGAAAGAACTGGTAATTTAGCCCAGCAGAGTTCCCCCATCCCCAAATCAATGCACAGTGGTGAAATTAGTGAAAAATACTATAATATGTATTTCACCATTCCATGTGTCTAGTCCATGCATATTAAGAGCTATAGTCTTCTGAGAAGCCAGGAACAGAATGTAGAGACAATTAGATTCCTTATATGTTTAAAAGTAGCAAAATGCATCCTTCTGGTCATGTATAGTCTTATGTGGGAAGATATCACACAGATATCACATAGCTTTTCTTAAGTTATTTCATGACTCTCCCCCCCCCCCCCCACACACAATTTACTTGGTGAAAAAACTATTGTACATTTGTGCCTTACATTCCCTTGTCTGATTCATTAAAAGCCTCCAGCCCTTCATGTGTTGGACTTGTATCCACTGTGTGAGACAAGGACACAGTACAGAAGAGACACAGGCAAATGAGGACATAAACAACCTCAAGCAGAGATAAAATGTACATGCATGAAAACAAAATCTCACTAAAGGTTCAGCATAAATTAATGCAATCCCAGGGTACCAGTGGAACCCAAAATACAGCAGTCTGTTAATATCTAACATTGTCCTTCACGAGCAAATATACGATATTCAGTTTGAGGGTATGACTAACTTATACCTCTTGGATTTTCCTTTTAAGTAAGTTTTTGAAGGAGAAAATTCTCTGCTTGAGGAAAAATGAATAAGATAAAATGAATACACAGTAGGGGCAAAGAAAACACACAGAAGAAAACATATGAATAATATTGATTCCAAAAAGCAACGCTAAAAGTTTTTGTTTAGGTTGTAAAGTCAAGCACTCAAAAGTTAGGAAATGCCAGAACTGGCATTGCCTCTGCAACCATAATTCAGCTTTGTTTTGTGTATGCATTACGATACACTCTTTAATTACATGATCCAATACTATTTTCCCGCCTCAGGATCCCTGCCTCTCTAAGGAAACTTTCTTAAACTGTCAGGTGGTTTTGAATAATTGCTATGTTTTCTCCCAGAGTTCGTATCAGTTCAGGAGTGGTTGACCTGATCCCAAAATAGTTTATCAGTGTGTTTAACTGGTAATTGCCTGAGCTTCTTTCATGTTAAAGGTGCTGTATAAAAGGAAGCAATGCAGGGGAGGTTATCTCTCTTAGAGGTTTGTTCTGGCACCCATCACCTCCCAGGTTAAGAAATTGTCATAACCAGGTCTCTCTATCCATAGAATCTTTGGCTCAGGATTCTCCCTCATGTTACATGCAAAAATCTAGGGCACTCCACCTATACCCAACTGAGGGCTCAAGACGTGACCCAATCAATTTAGGCACCCTCTACCTTCTGAGGGCTCAGGCTGTAAGGCATCTATCCTTACCCACAGGGCTGAGGAAGAAACCTGGTCAATGTAAGTACCTGCCCTTTCCCTTGGGGCTCAGGGCTCTACGGGTTTCTGGAATCTTTTCCCAGTGAAAGAGCCTTAAACAGCTGTACTCTAAAGATCTACTTATTAACAACACACACAGAATACATATACCAAGAAAATCTCTTATGCTCACCGCTCCCAATATACAGACAAATTTCACCTGATGGCCAGGCAGCATCCATTCATCTGGGGGTTCCCGGCGATGCCTCTGCACGTCACGATGCCTCTGCAAAGGCCTACACTCTCTTGGAAGGTGGTAGTATGTTGAATGATGTACATAAACTGGACATATAAAACTAGCTTCCCTAAAGATTTAAATTTACATGTTGTATACTATTATAAACATAGTATTAGCCTGTAGGGTAGTGCAGTGTGCAACTGTACTTTGAGATAAGGAGAGAGCAAAAAAAGGATGATACTCATAAAACCATTGGATGAACTGGAGACATAAAGAGGACATTATTGTTTTGTATACCCTTAATTAAAGGGAATGACCTTTAATTCTCTTTTGCAGGCAGAGGGTATATGTGTTGACATATTAAAATTAGTCAATAGTAATTATACGGATACTATGCAGACATGGAATATAAGGAATAATCAGTTAAGGCACAGCAAAGATTTCATCTCTCTTTATAATTACATTTGCGGCGGAGGATAAGTGTCAATAATTAATGTTATGGGATCATTGTCATTGAGCAGCTTTATTTCTTACTGAAGATTCTCAGGACTATGATTCATTTTCAG
Source organism: Emys orbicularis (assembly GCF_028017835.1). Taxonomy (NCBI): domain Eukaryota; kingdom Metazoa; phylum Chordata; order Testudines; family Emydidae; genus Emys; species Emys orbicularis. The sequence continues at coordinate 184,046,123 of NC_088683.1, forward strand.
TATTTACTGTTGCTTCTTAATTTTTTTTTCTCTTTTTGATTAGTGAATTCTTTTAACTCTTGGGCTAGGTGGTGGGAAAAATAAATCAAATAAAACAAAACAAAAATAAAACCCTTCAATGTACTTTTTGGAACACTGGAGAGCTTTGCAGCAGCTTTGTCTACTAATCTTTAAGCATTCGTGGCATAACACAGTGCTTCATTTAGAACTCTAAACGGAACCCATATTCAAGTCTTAAAACTTAAAACGTATATACTAAGACACTCAATCTATCAAATAGATAGAATAAGGCACATAATTCAGCATATCTGGCATTAAAAAATAATCACTAGAACTGAGTAATAAAAAATGTAGTTCATGCACATTAGCCTTTATTTCAGCTGCACATGTGACCTAAGTCAAGGATGAAACAAAAATCTTAAATTATAGTATGCCAACATTATCTAAGGCCTTGATCCTGCAAAGACCTATGCATGTGTTTAACTTCAATCATGTCAGTAAGCCAATTGAAGTCAAAAGTTATCTGCTGAAGTTAAACATGTTGTTCATCTTAATGGGACCAGGGCCTAAAATACCCTTCATGAGAGTCTAATTTCCAATAAGATTATGTATCTTTTAAAAATGTATACTACTGGAGATAATGTAGTAGGAAACACATTACAAACATTTTTAGGGATATTATTAGCCATTTTTTAAAAATTCATATTTATATCAGAAGACAATATCAAATTTGATCAGAAAAGGATGTGTAATGAGGTGGAGTAGCCTCAATCCAGTGAAGAGGGGGGTTAGCTCACCCTGTTGGGCTCAGCAAACCCAGCCCCATCCCCCTCACAGGAAGTGCGGGGGCAGGACAGGAAGTATAAAAGCAGGGCCCTGCGGCTCAGTTGGGGCCAGACCAGGAAAGGATCCAGATATTCTTCCCAGGGAGCAGAACCATCAGTGGAGCTCATAGTCTGCTGGTGGGCAACGACTTTTCTGAGCCAGCCTGGAGAGAAAGTAAACTGCTGCCCCGGGAGACTGGAAAACACAGAGAGGGAATGGAACGTGAGCCACCCAGCAAAGAGACAGGGAACCAGGCTCCAGAAGCCATGGAGCAGCCTCCCAGATGCCGGAAGGAAATAGCCCAGAGAAATGAGAGATTGATCCTGTTGTGTTGCCGGGAAGCACGGCAGCAACCCCATGACAGGGGGGTTGCTTCTAGGGCCCTGGGCTGGGACCTAATGGATCAGGGTGGGCCTAGGTCTCCCTACCCCCAGCCCTGCACTCTGGGAGGCCTGAGCTATGGACTGTTTGCTTGCTCAGTCCCCACCCTGAAAGCCAAGACACCTGATAGACGAATCCGGCATGAGTGCTGATTCCCTGATGCTGCTGAAGGGGGTGCCTTGGCCCTGAGATGCAGTAACCTTACAATATGAATATGGGAAGAAATTAGCTAGTGAAATGGGTTTATGTTGTATTTCCATATTACAGAAGCACCAGTTGCAAACTCATAGTTAAAGCTGATTTCTATTTTGCATTTAAAGCGAGGGTTCAACATCTTTATATATTAAAAATACAATATATACTCCCCAAAGTTGGAACACTTACTCTGAATAGAAAATGATTTTTCTGAGCATTTACAAGTAAATCTGTTAATGAGTTTGGGTTGAAATGAATTCAAAACTTGGTTCTTTACAGAAATTGAGCACTTTTGTCAATCTTTTCTTGTCTCCAGATGATCTTAACAGATTAGCACAGACACTTTGCACTTTATAGATAAAATTTATTGAAATCGTCTGCGTAGACTTATTGTGACAGGGTGCACGCGCCCCGCACCGGACAGAAAGGGGTTAATGCCACATTTTGGGCTGAGGAAGCCACACCCCCTTCTCCCTACTTGGCATGCTCCAGCTGTACCAGTATAAAAGAGAGCAGCCCAGCTCCGTCAGGTGGAGATGCCAGCAGGGAAGGACATGTGCCAGGAGTTCCTGCTGAGGACGGCCTCCAGCCTGCGCCAGAGGGGAGAGGAGATGTGGACCACAGCCTCAGGCCCCAGCAGCCCACGGAGCCCCAGGAAGTGGCCGGTGCTGGAGAACTAAGAGATCCCAATGCCTCCTGGACTACAATGCCTGAGACTGCGGTAGGAAGTTACAGCGGTGTTGGAGTGGTATCTCCCACCGAGGGAAGCTCAGCGTGTTTCGGTGGGACTCCCAGCTGAGCTGGTAGCTGGTCATTCCACCGCTACTAGGGCCCTGGGTTGGGGCCCTGTGGAGTCGGGTGGGCCTGGGCCCCCATACCTGGGCCATTTCAACCCAAACTCATTAACAGATTTGCTTGTAAATGCTTGTTCATCGGCCCCCATGAACTCTGGCCATTGGGCTGTACTGCCCTGACAATAGGGGTGTGTTGCATGGACTCTGGTCGCTAGGCCGTACTACCATGAATGAGTGGGGTCATTTGCATAGACTCTGGCCATTGGGCCACTCTACCCCAGAGCTAAGCCCAGATGTGTGGACTTGAGTTGGGGGAAATAGGCACGTAAGGCTCATGCGCCTTCCCCTATTCCCCGAGGAAGGCAGGCCACTCGGCCTGCACCGGATGGGACCCACCTTAAGCTGTCACACTTATGTTTGAAAACATTTGTAAATACAGATAAGTTATTAACAATTGTATCTAATTGTTAGGATTATATAGACTACTGACAGTCAAATCAACATCTCAAATAATTCTTAAGCAGGTCCACTGTGACATCAGAGGTAATTCAACCAATCATTACCCTTCCACTGCACAAACTAATGTAAGTGTAGCTAAATTTGCATGCAGCTATTTTATTGGGTGTAATGAGTCAGTGGTAGCAATAATACTGGGCAAATGCGTCAAGAATTCTTATTGGTAAATTGCTTGGTCCAGCTGTCACTGCTCTCTAAAGATTCCTTGGCAGTATGCTAGCTTGGGCACTAGTGCTTGAAAAGCGCTTCTGCTTCAGCTCCACTGTGCATAGAGGCAGCATTGTTGAGGGAACTCAGGCAGTAGTTCAGAGGAAGCCCTTAAATAACAGACAGATTGAGACTCAAGACTGGGCTTTCCCTGATGCCCCATCACAAAGCACCATTCTCACTAACACAGCCCCCTAAATCAAGAAGCCAATTACAAATGAAGGAGCAGAATCACCAATATCCTTTGGCAGTTTTGTACTGTTCTGGCCAAACAAAGCTATTATAAACCTGGTTCAATTATCCACTGCCCTCTGGTTAGTTAGCACTGCTCTGGTTACCAGTAAACCTGCCCTTCAAAGTTAAAATTAAAAGGAATGATTTAAGGATAGCATTACATATCTTCAAATGATATCACATGATAGGATTCTTGGGGTTTCTTGTTTAGAGTTCAGGTCTGAAATGTAGTCTTTAAAAAGATAAGGAAATTTCCAGACCAAAAACTATGGAAAACTGCAGTTAAGGTTGAGAGTATGTATCAATAATTTAATTTAAATGGTAAACTATATTTACAGGGATGTTGCAATTACACTAGAATCAAGCATGACAAACACAGTAAATTCAAAGTTAAGATTCCACTTAAAAGAAACATGTTAATGTGTGGAGATGAGGGCAATATGACACCATGATGGGATAAAATAAGAAGAAACACTAATGTATTTAAAAAAATCCATTTAATCTAATCTGGGATCACAAACATTAAATGCTATAGTCATAATTATATAGCTAGTTCTGTGATGATTTGGGGAATCTGTATAACCTATACATTCTGGTTTATACCATGCTGTTCTTATGAAACCATTGTATTTTTGCATGTCTATAGGGGCTGGTCTACACTGCAAATTTACATCAGCGCAGCTGCACTGATGCAGCTGTGCCGCTGTAGGGCATGTGGTGAAGATGCTCTAAACCGATGGGAGAGGTGGTAGCTATGTTGGCGGGAGAAGCTCTCCCACTGATATAGCGCTGTCTACACAGGGGCTAAGGTCAAAATAACTAAGTCGCTCAGGGGGTATGGATTGTTCACACCCCTGAGTGACATAGTTACATCAAAGTAAGTATGTAGTGTACACCTGGCCTGTGTGTATGTGGAATTCATTCTTTGCTGGCAAGGGCTGTGTCATGTCGTTTGGTTCATTTAGTATTTAATGCTTGCATACTCAAGTGGAAGCAACTGGGGACAATAGATTAAGCAAGCCTACTAAAATCAGTTTTCGCTATCTCTCTGCAAGGGGCTGGTGTTTGAACTGTGGAAAATCCACAAATGCAGGTAAAGGAACCAAGTTGGTGATGCTGGCATTCAAAAGCCACAGAGTCTGGGAGGGTCAGGAGAACATTCACACAGCCACACAAAAACCTTTGGGCAGGAGAGGGGAAGAGATAAGTGTGCTTCGTCACAGAGAGCTTCTGTTTAACTGTGGGCCTGCCAAGGTCAGAGAAAGTTAGCTGATATAGGGTGTGCCTTAACTATAATCTAGGGGTGTAATTCCAAGCTCATGTACACATAGTCATGCTATCTCTCATATGGTCTAGCATGCTAAAAATAATGTAGCTTCGGTTGCAAGGGAAATGCAGTGATGGCATGAGCTAATCACCCAGAGTACACACCTATATAGGGTTTGTACTCAGGGAGACTAGCCTGTGCTCCTGCTGTCTGCACTACCACAGCTACACTACCATTTTTAGCATAATAGTTGAGCTAAGAGCTAATGTAGATATGTGTATGTGAGCTGGAAAAAACCACACAAAGAACTTTCCAGAGCAGTGAGGAAACTGAGCCAGGGAAATGCATATAGGTGTGTTTATTATTTTGTCTTGATCTTCTATTTCTCATTCTATTAATTATAGCCATGGTGTTTTAGAAACCTGTGCAAATTTGTCAGTGTGTCTGTTGACTTTCACTACTGCATGTCCCTGAAGAGTTGAACTGTAAACCCTGAGTGCCTACCTGTTTTGTGTTCTGGGTGTGGCTGAGAGCCTAAGAAGTCAGCATGGGTTCCAGGGACTAGGCAGTTGGAGTCACAACTCTCCGAAGGGGGTGATAAACGACCTGAACCGTGAGAGTGTGCCTAGAGCTCCCAGCCCGGGGTGCTTCCTGGACTTTATGAAGATTCTGGAGGCTTCAAGGATAGGGGGGATTCAGTGGTTGATACCTCACAACTGTCTGGTGACTGTCCAAGAGGTGGAGCTCACCTAGATCTTTGCAATTGCATGGCAGAGCTACAGGGAAAAGTTTAGATTGTTTGGATGTCTTAGGTGTCTATTTCTATTCCTCAGCATGTTTGTATTTCTTTCAGTGTAACCCTAATTCTCAATTTCCTCAGTTTTTCCATAGAAACTATATGAAGTGTCTTCTATTCTTCTTTGGCTCGTCCCTTGAGTCGGGATTGGTGGCTTTTGGTTTTCATCTCCAAGTGTTCCTGTCAAGTGCATCTTTCAAGTCAACACCTACCTTCTTTATGTCCTCCTTCACCATCATTAACTACCTTTTTCTAGGTCTTCCTCATGATCTTTGTCCAATGATTTCTAGCTTTTGTACGCTCTGGCCAAAAGATCCCACATCCCATTGTCTCACATGACCCAGCCATCTCAGTCAATACTCCCTCAGCATTTCCATAATGGGGTTACCTGCATCATGGCTCGTACCATTTCATTATGTAGCCTGTCAAGTCTTGTCTTACCCAGTGTCGACCTGAGCATAAACTATCCATTCTGAAGCAAAAATCACTGCAAGGTTTTTTATTTACATAACTGGATAAAATATGTTATTGTAATGTTGAACTGAAAATGAGTTTGATGACTGAGATTGGCAGAAGGAAGCACACCATTTCGAGTTTTATTTTGCTTTGTTTTTTCAACTGTAAAAAAAAATGCCCTAATAAATATCATATTATATAACTACAGGCTGTGCTTTCTTTACATGTCAATTTACATATGTAGTGTAATATTGAATTTCACTATGCAGCCTCTTCCTCTAGTTTTCCTCAAGTTACTTACTGTATTCTAGCATTCTTGTCTGCTACTTCTCTAGCTAATTATCTATTCTGTACAGATGCTATAAAGGCATGAACCATCTGCATAGACCTTCATATCCAAGAGCAAACTACTCCCAAGACTGGCTCTGATCAATTGATGGATTGATAATTGGTTTGCTGATCTGTGCTTCTGAAATACATTTCACCAGACTTAATTTCCTGTAGTCCCTTCTGATAGAGAGAAAGGTTATGATGTAGGCCATGCAAAAACATTACTTTATAATATTGCTGAAACATTCTTGTTAATATCATTCCTGCTAACCTTCCTATCTGAACTTTGAAAAAACCTTAATATGTGCAGCTAAATCAGACAGAACCAATTCTGACTGATTAACTTAGATAATGGAGTGATGATGGCTATTTCAGATATCATTTTTGATGACCCTAGGGCAGATTGTAGAGCCCTTAGCACATCAGGGGACATAGTGGGGCTATTGCTTAAAGAATCACAAATATAAAGGCTTCATAATCGGGCATGCTAAAAGGAGTTAATAATAACAAATGCTGAAAACTATCATACAAAACATGCAGTCCAAGGGCCAGATGTACTTTCTTGGTAACTACAGGGAAAAGACATAGCAGATGTAATGCAACTTTGTATTGCTAGTGAATTGAATTAATTTATATTTACCAGTGAAGTACAAGCAAATATTTTGTTGTGTACATTTTAAAAAAATTTAAAACATTTACAAATGAATAGTAAATTAGGTATAACCTGAGTGTTCTTCAAAGAGCCAACCCATAGTGGACATTAATTTGAAACTTTTCAACTGGCTTTTGCTTTATCTAGCTGGTAACTAAATGATCAAATTCAGCAGCTAGTCTATTGGTCTGCAGTTCCTGCGATTACTGGTTTTCCAGTCCTAATCGGCAGAGACCAGCTGAAGCACTCTAATGGAGTGTACTGGAATTGCCTCTTGGGATGTTTGCAGCATTGTAGCCTTGTTGATCACAGGATACTAGACACATAAGGTGGGTGAGTAATAACTTTATTGGACTAACTTTTGTTGGCAAAAGAGAGAAGCTTTCAAGCTAGATAGAGTTCTTCTTCAAGTCTGTGTAGCTCAAACACTTGTGTCTTTCACCAACAGAATTTGGTCCAATAAAAGATATTACCTCACCCACCTTGTGTCTCTACTTGGCATGTTGCACTCAGTATCGCCAATTTTGAACACTGTTCTATTATCACTACTACCATTTGTATGAAAAAAATATATTTTGTGTAATATTTGTGTCTTGCGTAAATAACACAGATATATTAAATTTCAGACTCAATCAGCAGAAATGACAGATTTCCATATAGCATGCTAATTACTTTGGTTAATTAGCATGAAATTCAGCTTGCAATGATCAGCCTAAAGGGAGGGAGGAACAATTCTTATTTTTATATTTTATATTCATACTGTAATCACATTCCTAATGTAGCTATATAGATGCTATTTAACAAGAGCTGATCAGAGGATATCAATATTGTTTTGTGGCAGCTTTTGAGGTTTCAAAATTTGTTTTTGTTTTGCACTGGAGTAAAAACAAAAAACCTTCTGAACATTTTCACAAAAATGGAATTCTATCAAAATGTCTATTTTCAGATCAAAACCTGAGCTGTGTGTGTATTGTTTAGGGCTCTCACGTGGTATGTAGGAGACTGAAGTTCAAATCTCTGCTCTGCATTATTCAGAGAAGAGGTTTTTCTTCCTAGATCACTCTGAATCAGACAGAGCAGAGACTTGAACCTGGGTTTGCTATACTCCTGGCCAATGCCCTATCCACCAGACTATTGAGTGTGAAAGAGTCTTGTTCTGTCTCTCTCTTCTTCTTCCCCTTCTCCTTCAATCCCCATCACCCTTCCAGTTGACGTTTTGCTTGAAACCAATATATCTCTGCAAATTGAAATACATTGGCATTTGCAAAACAGCATATTTTGGTGAAATTTCATTTTGTCAAAAATGTTCCAATTAGTTCAACTCATAACAAAAAGACAATTAATGAGGATAAAATTATTTGAGGTTTTGTACTCTGTGGATTGTCCATAAGCCGTTAATGAGGGGAAGTCTACACATAGAGCAGCCATTTTATGTGGCTAAGGATCTGGGATCAGAAAAGAATATAACTTTTCATGAAGCCAGTATTAGCAACTCTCTTGATGTTATTATAACTAGCAATTTTGGTTTTTTTAAACCTTTCTCATGAAAATATGATGAAAGGTGCCAACTCACAAATTTTCCCTTATTCAAAATGGCCATTATCTCCTATTACTGTCAATGGGGCTGAAACCAGCAAGATGGCTGCCATTTCCCTACATTCTGTCTGCATGTGGAAGTGAAGCTTTAATAAAGTTGGCTGCCACTTCCCACTGTTTTCAATGAGATTGAAGCCATGCCCACAGGCCAAATGGCTGCTACACTATAGTTCAGAGGGCTAGACAGGACACAGGGACTGTGAGGAGCAGCAGAGACACTATGAAAGGTGAATGAGGAGAGTGAGGGAGCTCAGGAGGCAGATGTAGGTGTTGCAGGAGAATGGGGTGCCGGGTTATGTGAGGGGCAGGAGGGAGGATGAGGATGGTAAACAGGGAGTTGGAAATGGAGGGGATTGGGTGGCAGCTCTCCCAGTGTGGGGGATCATACTGGAGAGGGGCATGGGGGTCCCCTCCAAGCAGCCAAGGGATGGCAGTGTTGCCAACAAATTGATCACAAGTCATGGGATTTTGAAACCTGCAGAGGAGCTCTCACAGAAATGCAAGAAGTTTCTCCAATCCCTCAGTTGTCAGGGCTGGGCAGAGCTCTTTGCAAGAGCCTCAGAACTATGGACACAGACTTGCACTGCTACTGAGACCTGACTTCAGTATATGGTGCTAGAGGGTCCTGGGGCAGCAGGAAGCAGGGCACAGTGGAGTTGGGAAAAGGTGCTACAGGGTTTGGGCCCCAGGCTCAGTCACAACACTTACCTGCCTCTCACTATTTTGGGACTTGTTTGCATGGGATCTGGGCAGAGAAGAAGCCCCAGCAAGGCAGGGAAGAGGGAATTGGGGAGATTGTGCCACTGGGTCTGGGGAAGGGGAGAAGCCCCGGGGGGCAGCAGGAGCCAGGGGAGGGGCAAGTCACGTCACTAATAAGAGAACTGCCATACATTTTCTGTCTTAGGGGTGAAGAGAAGGTAAGTGTAGTGTATCTCTCTGAGCAGCCAGGGGAGAAGCATGTGTTTTTGTGGTTGACTTCTCAACCTGAAATTTTCATACACACACACAGCCAGAAGTGTAAAACTGAGTTTAAAAAGTCAGAAGACAGACTAAAAAAATATGGTCCAATGATGATTTTAATATCTCTGTCCCCACAAATCAAATCTTATGGGGTTTTTTTTCTTGGGGAGGGGGGATCTGACTTATGGATTTTGATCTCTTGAGGTTGGCAACACTGGATGTCTGTGGGAAGGGGTAACCTGAACACCAACAAAATCTAAACTGTGTTAAATTGGAAGTACATGAAGATTAGCAGTGCAGCTATCCCTGGTAGGTAGCAGACTGACTAACACAATGACATTTGGTAAACTGTATACTTCTCCAGCCCTGTCTCTGAGTGTTAGGACTTGTTGGGCATAGAGCCTTGACCTCTCTCTTCTACTGATCTGCTTCCAAACAGGGCATACACTGTAATAAATGGAAAGAGACTTATGAAATAGGTTAAATTGTCTGTTCATATTTCTATATAGGTTGCACGGCTAACTACATGTCCTGCCTATTTCGGTATGAGTGTAAACTCTTGCAAGGTTGCCCGCCCCCCACCCCTGGAACCACTGAAGCTTGTACTAAAGACTGTACCATTGACTTTAATGGTGTAGGATCAGGCCTTTATTTCTGTTCTTCACTGCCCCTGCAAAGACAAAGCTGGTCATCAAGAAAGGAACCCTCTGTCCTTTCAATCTTAGGCCTGGTCTACACTACGAGTTTAGGTCGACTTTAGCAGCGTTAAATCGAATTAAGCCTGGACACGTTCACACGACGAAGCCCTTTCTTTTGACTTAAAGGGCCCTTTAAACAGGTTTCTTTACTCCACCTCCGACGAGGGGATTAGCGATAAAATCGGCCTTAGCGGGTCGGAATTGGGGTAGTGTGGACGGAATTCGACGTTATTGGCCTCCGGGAGCTATCCCACAGTGCTTCATTGTGACCGCTCTGGACAGCACTCTCAACTCAGATGCACTGACCAGGTAGACAGGAAAAGCCCCGCGAACGTTTGAATTTCATTTCCTGTTTGCTCAGCGTGGAGAGCACAGGTGACCATGCAGAGCTCATCAGCACAGGTAACCGTGATGGAGTCCCAGGATCGCAAAAGAGCTCCATCATGGACCGAACGGGAGGTACGGGATCTGCTCGCCATATGGGGAGATGAATCAGTGCTAGCTGAACTCCGTAGCAGTAAACGAAATGGCAAAATATTAGAAAAGGTCTCCAAGGCCATGAAGGACAGAGGCCATAACAGGGACGCACAGCAGTGCCACATGAAAATTTAGGAGCTACGGCAAGCCTACCACAAAGCCAGAGAAGCAAACGGAAGGTCCGGGGCAGAGCCGCAAACATGCCGCTTGTACGTGGAGCTGCATGCCATTCTAGGGGGTGCAGCCACCCCTACCCCAACCGTGTGCTATGACTCCCTCACTGGAGAAACACACAGGGAAGCGGGTTCGGGGTATGAGGAAGATGAGGATGGAGATAATGTAGATAGCTCACAGCAGCAAGGAAGCGGAGAAACCGGTTTCCCCAACAGCCAGGATATGTTTATCACCCTGGACCTGGAACCAGTAACCCCCGAACTCACCCAACGCGTGCTCCCAGACCCTGAGGGCACACAGGGGACCTCTGGTGAGTGTACCTTTGTAAATATTACACATGGTTTAAAAGCAAGCGTGTTTAATGATTAATGATTAATTTGCCCTGGCAATCGCGGCCAGTACAGCTACTGGAAAAGTCTGTTAACGTGTATGGGGATGGAGCGGAAATCCTCCAGGGACATCTCCAGAAAACTCTCCTTCATGTACTCCCAAAGCCTTTGCAAAAGGTTTCTGGGGAGGGCTGCCTTATCCCGTCTGCCATGGTAGAACACTTTACCACGCCAGGCCAGTAGCACGTAGTCTGGAATCATTGCATAACAAAGCATGGCAGCGTATGGTCCCGCTACAGCCCCTGTGTAACCAACAGCCCTCCTCCCCAAGTTCCATAGCCTCTTCACCCAGACGCCCAAGAACACAGTGGGGGGGCCTCTGGCCACCCTGTCACTCCACCCCAGATGATTGCCTGAGCATCAGAAGGCTGGCCTTCAATAAGAGTTAAAGTTTTAAACTGCAGTGTGTCCTTTTCATAGACTCATAGATTTTAAGGTCAGAAGGGACCAATATGGTCATCTAGTCTGACCTCCCGCATGATGCAGGCCACAAAAGCTGACCCACCCACTTTCCCTTAACTCAGCTGTTGAAGTCTCCAGATCGTGATTTAAAGACTTCAAGTTGCAGAGAATCCTCCAGCTTACGACCCCTGCCCTATGCTGCGTCGGAAGGCGAAAAGCCTCCAGGGCCTCTGCCAATCTACCCTGGAGGAAAATTCCTTCCCGACCCCAAATATGGCGATCAGTAGAACCCCGAGCATACAGTCAAGATTCTCCAGCCGGACCCTCATTTTACCAGCGATGGCACGTTATTGCCTAATTGACTAAAATCACGTTATCCCATCAAACGATTCCCTCCATAAACTTATCTAGCCTAATCTTGAAGCCAGAGAGGTCTTTCGCCCCCACCGTTTCCCTCGGAAGGCTGTTCCAAAATTTCACCCCTCTGACGGTTAGAAGCCTTCGTCTAATTTCAAGCCTAAACTTCCCTACAGCCAGTTTATATCCATTTGTTCTCATGTCCACATTAGTACTGAGCTGAAATAATTCCTCTCCCTCCCTGGTATTTATCCCTTTGATATATTTAAAGAGAGCAATCATATCCCCCCTCAGCCTTCTTTTGGTTAGGCTAAACAAACCGAGCTCCTCGAGTCTCCTTTCATAGGAAAGGTTTTCCATTCCTCGGATCATCCTAGTGGCCCTTCTCTGTACCCGTTCCAGTTTGAGTTCATCCTTTTTAAACATAGGAGACCAGAACTGCACACAGTACTCCAAATGAGGTCTCACCAGCGCCTTGTATAACGGAAGCAGCACCTCCTTGTCCCTACTAGAAATACCTCGCCTGGTATGTTTGATGGTATGTTTGATGGTAAAAAATTGCAGTTAGCACTGTGGTGGTTAGCTATGTGTCATCCAATCCGTAAACAGAAATAATATCATGTAGCTTGAATACCTAACCCACATATTACAGGTTGAGACTAATTACATTGAACCTGTGTGTAAATAATCTGCAGACCAAGATTTATTCACTGAGGAAAATATAATTTTGAATGATGAATACATTTGAGAATTTCACTATCTTTTCACAGTTGAAACCTACTGTAATCAGTGTGAGTTATTCCATTAACTTCAATAGTCTTTGGGTCAAACTCTTAGGAGAAGACCACAACAATTGTGGAATCAAAAATGAGTTGCAAATTATTCATACAGCTCTAGTGAATCAACTTTGTCATGGCAGCCTCTGCATATAGGCACATATTTCAGATTCACAGTGGGTGAACTATCTGGCTACTTCACAGTCCATGAATCCAAATTCTAGAAAGGTCAGCCAATAGAATGGTTACATGTGCACTGAAAAATTAAGCAACTCACCAAGAAAAACAAATGTGCTTAACAGTTGCCAGTTTATCCTTATGTGACGTCATCTTGCTTCCACTATGCCTTGAAATTACTGGTGCTGTTTAAGGGGAAAAAAGTGGTTTCCAAGAGAATAAGAATTGAAATGACATTGACTGTTAAATGAGCTAAAAGTTCTTTCTTCGTTATGTTCTCAGCATTATTTAGATCACAGCATGTATTTGGAACATAACAAAAACAATATTATATTCCATGTGTCTGCTAATTAATGTCTTTTTATATATATCCATCCACATCCTGTCATTTATTTAAAATGACTTGTACAATTAAGAAGCCCCGATAGTGTCAAAAATTCAAAGCATGCTGTCCATTTAACAAAAATCTGGGATTTTCTGCAGTTTCAGATGCAGGTAAGAGTTTTCATTCTGGAAAGTCTACATTTCAAAAAATTATAAAACCATTGGAATAATTTTCCCGGTAGACACATCTAGGATATCAACCCAAAAAAGCAGGAGCAGTTGGCTAATAAAGGCGTGCTATGATTTCAAGTACCTTAATGCCCTAACCTAATGCTTTAATTTCACCTAACCTAAGCCAACTAATCTTATTTTCAATGAACATATTACTTCACAAACACGTTTTCCTCATTACCCATGTGATTATAGTATAGCAAAATACTCATTTTCTATTTGAAACAAAACTTGCCAACACTAAAATAATTGCCCATGAAATTAATCCTGAAAGGAAAGAAGACATGCTATGCATTTTATTTAAAATAAAGAATAGTCAGTTACAGCAGTCCAAAATTAAAGCTCATTGTTGAGATACCCTGAGCCAGGGCCGGCTCCAGGGTTTTGGCTGCTCCAAGCAGCCAAAAAAAAAAAGCCGCGATCGCGATCTGCGGCGGCAATGCGGCGGAAGGTCATTCGCTCCGAGCGGGAGTGAGGGACCGTCCGCCGAATTGCCGCCAGATAGCTGGATCTGCCGCCCCTCTCCGGAGTGGCCGCCCCAAGCACCTGCTTGCCAAGCTGGTGCCTGGAGCCGGCCCTGCCCTGAGCCTCTGTTTGCCAGAAGCTTGGCATTAGAGACAGGGCATGGATCACTTGATAATTACCTGTTCTGTACATTCCCTCTGGGGCACCTGGCATTGGCCACTGTTGGAAGACAGGATGCTGGGCAAGATGGATCTTTGGACTGACCTGGTATGGCAGTTCTTATGCTATGAAATCTAGTAATTGACAGTTTGTGGAAACAGAACAATGGGGCTGATTTTGCTCAAGATTATATCTGGTTTGCACCAGTGTAGCTTCATTTACATCAACAGAGTTACTCCTAATCTGCATGAGCGTAAAGAAAATCTGTCTCAGTAGCTTCATTTGTGTACCTCTTTTTTAAAAATTGTAGCTAATCTTTTCTTGACTGGGGGCCAAATTCTGCTGTTAGACTGATGTAAAACTTCTTTGAAGTCACTGCAATGATTCAAGATTTACACTAGTGTGACAGAGAGTGTGCAGTGAGAGTCAGGACAGAATTTGGCCTGCTGTTCTCAGGCTTTCACCTGGATGTGATTGTTCCTTTATTTTTGAGGGATTTTTGGTTCTTGGATAATGAAACTACAATTTCGCACTGGAGATTAAATTCACCCTTGAACAATATGTGTATGTACCACTTAAATTAAACTAAAGTTCACAAAATAAGAAGGATAGGCCTTTTATTCTTCTGCACAGGGGTGAATTTCAGCCTAAGTGCTAGATTGTGCCTATGAGGCACAGCCCTGTATGGACAGTCCTGTGTAGTGTACCACTGTGGGCTCAGTGGAGAGAGGGGAAATCCCAAGGAACCCCAGTGTACAAAGGAAAGGAACCTGCTGCTATACCTTTTTTGGGGTGTAATTACTTCATCATACCTTACTGTGATGGGTTGGATCACAGAAACCCCCTTGGGAACGCCAACTGATGTGCCAAGACTACTTTTGCCCCGGCTTTTCCTGCCAGCTTGGGACTTCAGCACCCTGTCTTGTTGAGCCAGACACACCAGTATGCTCCAACACAGACCCAGGGTCTGAACCACATGCCCCAAAGCTGCAGACTTAACTGAAAGCAGCTTACAGAAGTGTTCCTGTTTATAACACTCAGGTGCCCAACTCACAATGGGGTTTAAACCCCAAATAAATCTGTTTTACCCTGTATATGTTTACCCTGTGAACATAAATTGTTCACCCTCTATAACACTGATAGAGAGATATGCACAGCCATTTCCCCCCCCCCCCCGTCAGGTATCAATACATAATCTGGGTTAAATAATAAGTGAAAAAGTAATTTTATTAAATACAGAAAGTAGGATTTAAGTGGTTTCAAGTAATAGCAGACAAAACAAAGTGAATTACCAAGTAAAATAAAATAAAACACGCCAGTCTATGTTTAAAAAAAACTAAATACAGATAAAACCTCACCAGTTCCAGTAAGCTTCCTTTTACAAACTAGTCTCCTTCTAGTCTGGGTCCAGAAATCACTCACACCCCATGTAGTTACTGTCCTTTGTTCCAGTTTCTTTTAGGGGGTGGAGAGGCTACCTTTTTAGCCAGCTGAAAACAAAATGGAGGGATCTTCCAGGGGTTTAAGTTGACTTTCTCTTGCGGGTGGAAACCCAGTCTTCTCTCCTATGCAAAGTCCAGCTCCAAGATGGAGTTTTGGAGTCACATGGGCAAGGCACATTTTCATGCATGACTGAGTTTTTTACCAGCCAAACCACATTCCTGAAAAACCTCCGATGTGGATTGGCGTCTTCAAGTTCATTGTTGGCTTAAGTGGTTCTTAATTGGGCACTTAATTTCCACATTTAACCAAATGCTTTACTAAGGCTATCAAGCAAGTATACAGCCAATATTCCTAACTTCAAGTACAAAAATAACACATGCATACAAATAGGAGGAATGTATTTAGTAGATTATAATCTTTACATAGATATGTTACATGGCATATGTAGCATAAAACATATTTCAGTTATATCATATATACATTCATAAGCATAAAGCCTTATGGGGTACATTTTCACACTTACCATCTCCTCACTCCTCCTTTGCCCCCTTGGAGCCCTCACCCTCACTTCACAGAGCAGAGGAAATGCCATTTGGGTCCATGTGTAGGCCACATAGATGAACAGGAATGCTCCTTTTGGAATGCTCCCCTTTCCCATTTCACATCCCCAGTCCGAATATGGCTCTTCAGAATTGAACAGATTCATGCTATCTCTGGTTTTATTTTTTTTTAAATGTCACTGTTTAATATTGCACTATACTTCACATGATACATGGTCTCTGCTCTACCACAGAGAAGTTATAGCCCTGTATCTTTGTCTAGCTAGTAGTGCATTACTACACATGAACTATACTCAGCATGAAGTTTAGGACTCTTAAAAGAATGCTTGTGTTCTCACACATATACTGAAGTGACTGGCACAGCAGCCACTTGAAGCTGACATAGCAATATTCTTCCCTACACCTTGTGCTGATAAGTGTACACTTACTTACTCATTACCATAAATGAAAGGGACACACATGAATGTTAGGGTTATTTTCCCTGCATTGTTTGAATTTCTATTTCAGTTGTATTTTAACTGAATATGTAGCTTATCTTTTTTTCCACGTCTTTTGTTTATTGGGAAGAAATTCCAGCATAATTATTATTTACTGCAAGTGTTCACAATTTGTCACAAATGATAAATTATGTAAGGAAAAAGTCATCTTTTGATACCCATAGGTTGAACAGCTCAATTACTGTTGCCTAATGAACAGTTCAAGAGCAATGATGGCTCTACTTTTCCATTAAGCACTAGTTTTATTGGCATTGTTCTTTATTTAGTCAGTGTTTATAATGTACATTTCTTTCATACCACATCTCCGTCTCAGTGAAATATTGTGCAAACTCTATCTTATTAAACATTAATTGCTTCAGAGTTTTAGCACTTTGGTTAGAAAAGCTGGCAGATGACAGTAGATCCCATAGCTGACTGTCTTCATAAAAGCAGAAGGTCATACATTTTTGGAAGTCTATAAAAATTCATTATTGCATTCAAATCCAATATATAAATCCCATGAACATGCACACATTAAAAAGATTTGAAATATTTATGAAAGTTAATTTTACTCCATCAATGTGTTCTTTGTAGAGGCTCAGGCATTTGTTAACCTTAAACACCATCATTTGTGAAAGCTTGTAACCCACACTGGCTATTGATTTTGATACATTTTTAAATACATTCATTGACCCATTCTAGTCTTCCTTTGTATTAAGAGTTGTAAGAGATTATTTGTAATTTCCAGTTACTGTGACTTGTCTAACTGCTAACTGACTGTAATTTGTTATATTTGTAGTTTTAAACAAAGAGGGGATGAAAAATAAATATGCACTTAAGTCACATGCTGAGTTTTAACTGCTTGCAGAGTTCTTATTGATGTCACCCACATGGGTGAACATATGAACAGTTGCAATATTATGGCCCACTTATGGATACAACTCCTTAATAGTGGATTTCAGCATTAACTAGTGAAACAGTTATGGATGACATTTTATAAAGAAATATTATACTGTCCTGTTGTCTAGTATTACTGTAACAGGAACACTGCATGTGGAGTTGGGGCTGGTTTGCTTATTTGATATTAGTATTGAAGAATTACAAAAAAATTACTTGGATTTCATTACAAATGCTTAAATTGTATTTTAAAGAGAGAGAGAATTCAAGGATGTGGAGAACAAAACAGCCCATCTCATCAAGTTAGAGACTGAGGAACCGATTCTGGCCCCTCTACATTCCCCGCCTCCCCTTAGCCAGTCTGATTTCTGTCAGGTAGGGTGTTCTCATGTTATAAATTCTGCAGCTAGTGCATAAGTTAATCAATGATAATAAAATTTCATTAGTTTTTTGAACATGAATCAACTTTACTGGATTGTTGGAGATAGGTTTAATTTAGACTGAGACATAAAGCATATATCTGCATGAGAAAAATTAAGACAGGAGGAGGCTGGGAAGTCTGTGCCGGTCCATCTTCCCCTCTAGACGTAACTGTTTAATTCCAAATATGGCTTTCCTCCAAATTTACACCTTCTGGATTAAAATTTTCCAGGTCGGGTTTCTGACCGTTTTTCTGGAAAACTTGATTAAAACCACTTCAACCATTTTGGATTACAAAGGCTGTAAAATGATATACTTTTTTGGACACCCTTTATGCCTAAGAGGAATGGGGTAGAAAATCTGTTTTTATTTGACCAAGTTATAAAGGTTTAAAAACATTTTACATAAACTAAATTCATCTGCAATTATTTTTTTACTAACTAGTTTTTGGTTTTTTTAATAAAACAACCACCACCATTCAATTAGCACTGTGCATTAATTGAGTAGTTTCCAGTCTCTGAAAGTATGTACGGAGCCCTACTTGATTCCATACTATATCTGATTTCCATGAAATTATAGAATAGAAAATCCAGAAACAAACAAACAAAAATTATGCATCAGGAAAAGTGTAGGAGTGATATAACACATGTTAAAGTTCATCGCTCTCACTTTGCTTTTCAATGAATCCCATTCTTCAGCCTGTTATACATAGGCTTTCTCAGACAGGGACTTTCATACTTGTTTATAAAGCACCTGACACACACTGGATGCTATGGGCCAGATTCTGCCTGGCCTTTACACAGGTGTGCAAGGTGGGTGCAGAGCATAAAGAGCCTCCTGTGTGCCCCCCCCCCCCCATCCAGGCAGTATTGCAGCACCTGCACCTGGGGGAACAAAGAAAGTTCTCCATCCATATAACTCTGGATACATAGTACCCCAAAGGGCATGGGGGGGGGGGAAGAGGGAAGCTACAGGGCTACGGCTTTGTCCCCACTATATAACAGATATGTCCAGCCATGCAGTAGGGGGGACTAACAGGAGTGTTCCCCCTGCATGTTCTGATCCAGACAGCCTTTTACCTTCCCATTACAGAATGTGTCTGGACATACTCTGGGTGGCAGTATGGCTTATGGGTTGTGTCTGAACGTCATAATCTTTTTGGGCCAGACTCTGATACTCTTACTCACACTGAGTTCCTGAGCAGAGTCAATGATTTCTATGGGCATACTCATAAAGTACTTCTTTATTGTTGGTAAGGATATCAGAACCTGGTCCTTAGTGATGCTTTAAAAAGCTAAAAATTAGACAAGGTCCTCATACTGCAAATATCATATCAATGATCTATATCAAAATCTGGTGGTGTTTGGACTGTGTCAGATCCCTGAACTTTTTTCTGCATTCAGCTTTCAATTCAGATCAGGTCAACAGTCTTGTGGCCCATCTCTACCGTATTTATTTTAACTTCTACAGACCATTTTTCTTTATCTTCTCTTTCTATATTTTCATTTTTAGCACAGAAATTAAATAGTAGATACTGATTAAGTAGAGCTCTACAACAGCCTCTGAGATCTGACCTTTTCTAGAAGAAAAGACTTTGTGTATGTACAGTATATTACTAAAATACATTATTAATTTACTCTTGAACAAAAATCTGAATTAGTTAATCTTTTGTATAATTCTAAAGTTCACTGTTATAAAATCTGTCAACCCTCCCATAATTACTTGAGAGCATTACTGCATCAGAAAATAGTAAGATCTAATTCAGATATTACTTGATTTTTAAGATGATTATGAGGCGAAAGCCTGATAATGCTTCAGAATTCTCCCGTGAGGCTGAGGTGTACATTGGTTTATGTTAGCTTACTCTTTCACTATGCTAGAACCATCTTTCTGTTTAATGCAGCCTGAGGATCACAAAATCCCCAGATACTGGCTTCTTGATTACAAGGAAGCAATTAGTAATGGAATCTAAATTTGTATTCCTTAACATGGAGGAATAAAAACCCTGTGAGAGCAATTTCTGTAGGTTGCCTTTCAATGGAGAGTGCACCTTGAACAACAACAACAACCTCTACTGTAAAAAGCTAATGTAGTATATTTTAATCTATGCCCAGTAGAGTTGCCATACTTAAGGAAATATTAAAGTATCCATTTTAACCCCCTTTTTTCGCTAAACGGTGATTTGGCCATTTTAAACTGGGTGAAGTGTGGCATTAAAGTTTTCAGGCTATTTTATATTACTAACAAAACATCATTAATTTTGCGTGGCTAATTGGTAATTTGAAAAGACAAGTTTAGGAATTTTTATAACTATTAAATATGTTTTTGAATAGTCTCCCAACTCAACCAACAGCTGCCTTATGGACAGAGCTAACACTCATGCGAGGCAGAATAATGGCGGATGTTCTCCTAGGAAAAATGTTTGCTGAATGTTATTTACCTTTCTCAACTGACAAAATGTTCCTAAAGCTCTGAGTTAAAGTGATCAGAATATAGTAGAACTGTATGAAAATATAAGAGAGAGACTCTTGGAAAACACTTTATATTATGTTTACATTTATCAAGAATTTATAAAGAGTTTCTACATTATTAATAGATGTTATAAGATTTCTATGGACATGAGCCGTTTGTGTTACACACTTTGTGTTACAGATGGTTTTGAACACTACATTTATCTTTTCAAATAAATAGAAGTGGAAGGTGTTACAAATAGTTATAAGCCGCAGTAATACACAAGCAGTTTACTTGTTGGACTCAACCATTTATTAAAGCATCTATTAATCATTTGTTAATTATTTATAAACTATAAATGGAACTTTAACAAACTGTGACCAACTCCTGGAAAAAGATATTTTCAGTACGACAGCTTCTGCAGCAAATATGCCCTCTGTTAAAAACCTACACATTGCAACATAGACCTGATCTGCCAAATACTGAGGGCCCATACAAGTCAATTGAAAATCTCCCACTTACTTTAGAGGTCTTTGAATCAGATCCTAAGTCTTCACTGCAAGTAATGGAAGCATTTCAGGAAAGAAATCATGTTCTGCAAAATACTTTTCAAACAGAAAATATCAAGACTGAAAAATATTAACTCTAGAATTGTTAAAATGGGGATTGGAGTGGGAGAATGACTAGATGCTTTTGAAGTATGAGGTAAAGATGTTATCTAGGCCCTCATCCAGCTGGGAAAGAAAACAACATAAACATGCCTCTGGAGTCCACGGTAACAGCATGTAATGTTTCAATGGTGCAAAGTAGGCATAATGCTGGCTTTAACCAGCTACTCAAATAGGCTATCTCAATGCCAACCTCTAGCACAAGGGATGTTTCCAGGAGAAAGGGGACATCCTTGGCTGCCAGAACAACCTTGGGTCTGTTCTAAATTATTCCTGAATGCTCAAAGCAGAGCTGTCAATGTACCAGTCCCTGGTTTTCTTTGCTTACCACCACTCCAGGCATCTTCTCAGTGCGGCTTATCCAGATCAGACTCCATCTCTTATGCATTGCCTAAAATTTACTCATAGAAAAGCAAGAAGAAAATAAGGTGAGGGTTTGAGAGTCTTTCTGACTATTCAGAAGAGGAAGGGCCCCATTCCTTCTTTGAGAAGTGGACAACTGGTATGCTATTCTTAGGGTTTGTCTACCTGAACGATTAGACTGCAGCAATCTGGAATATGAATCTACCCCGCACTAGTCTGCTGAAGTCTAACTGTTCATGTGCATCCTACTGATGCATACTAACAGTTCATTACAGTGCTTTGTGTGCTTGACTGAGTAGCCTTGATAATGTTCTTTTAGTGTGTATATCATAGCATAGAGTGTTCCAATCTGCATGGGTAGCAGAATTGACAGATAGGACCTAGGCTGCAAGTAATCCCTATTTACTTTTTATGTTAGTGGCAGTCTGGGTGAAATGAAGAACTTTCCTTCTTCAAAACACATGTGTGAGCTCATTAGTGTACAAAACATTGAATGATGCAATGGTGTCCCATATTTTAAATGTTAGGGATCAGAGTGTAAATTTGCTGTAAAAATGTAGATGGGTTCTTCTGTTGACCCATCAAAGAGAACAAGTCTCCTTGCAGGGATGAAGTGGGCTAACAAATATGAGGTAACACTTTTATGGTAATGAAATTGTGAGTTAGTCCTTTCATTGGTTTCTTAGGTTCTGATCACATAAAGGCTTGCTTACCTGAATAATTTTACCTGTGTACTAATCCCATTAAACTGAATAGGACAACTTTTGTGCATGAATACTTTGGCTTTTGGTCTGTAGATTAAGTTTGTTATAAACGGGGATGTTTTACCAGTTTCTCATTATGTTTTGCTGTCCTTTGTAAAGTAGTTCAGTATCGTTCCCAAAATAAGTAGCTGTTGTGTGGAAAATATAGTTCGAGAAGGATAATGAAATCTAATTTAGAATGGTCTCTTTCTCCACAGTGAATGGGATCAGGAATGTATATGAAGTTGAACACAAATATAAATAGCCATTACCTGCCCAAATGCCATTATCTTTGTTTTCAAGATTTATTATTCAATGTAAACAAAGAGTATTCAACCTCTTCCACTGGTTGGAAGGACATTGTTTTGGAACTATGGGAAAATTCTGAGCGTTGCTAGAACAATGTGCCCTTTTCTCTTTGTGAATAGTTGCTACTTCTCTGCATGCCCTTATTTTCTTACTGGCTTCAAAAATTGTATTTAAATGATATAGAAAGAATATCAGCCCCAGGGGAATTTTTCATTCTCCTTAGCATGTGCTAAAACTTTACTTTGTCCTGAAACGTCAACATTTTTATTATCATATGAAGTCTGTCTCCTTATTTGGATTTCTGTTGAATGGATCAATGTGTTCTCTCCATTACTAACTTTGTGTGAAGGCATTTCCCCCTCTTTCTTTATGTAGTCAGATTGGTTATAAATCCAGCCATATCCTTGCTTTCAGCCTTCTCTACAATACCTACTATTCTCAGGTTTGAGTGTTGTGATGTTTTCCAAGCCCTCAATTTTATTATCAAATCACCATAATCTTTTCTGAAACACTAAGAATTCTCTGCTTTAAGGGGCCTTAAAATCCTCTACAGAGAAGAATTCTTGCAATATTTTTTTTCTAATTTAGAGTCTAAAGTTTTAATAGATTGCAGTACTACTTCCCCATCTGGAGATTTCCAGCATGGATTTCAGCAATGAAAAGATGAATTCTTGTAAAGTTCTCTTCAAAGCCAAACCTACAACAATTTATTCCATTGTATCCATTACTGGCCCTTTCTATATGATCAGGGAGGAGATAATGGCTTTGCAGACATCTAAGGGTGGGCATTTGTCTTAATCAGATTTTCTTTTCTCTCTCTCTCTCTCTCTCCCCTTTTTTCTTGTTTGGTAAGTTGTCTAGTCATCTTTACAGACATTGCATGTATAGTTTGAAATAATAATCTTAGTTGCCTTTTAAGATTTATATAGACATTAAAAGATTGATTCACCGGTGCCGGCACCTTGTATAGCCATTGATACTTATGGAAAAGTTGGTGTAAAATGCTGCCACTCTGATTTGTTGGTAATTTACAGCTACTTTAGACAAGTGGAAATGATTACACAAGCTGCAGGGTGACAATGAATCAGCTCACAAGACAGGAGATGGAGCTCTGTTACCATGTGTCAGTGTCCATGAGGCCCCACCTCTCCCAGCGCCCCTCATCCTCCTAAGATTTTAAACATAACCTGAAGCAGAGCCTGAAGAGAGATTGTGGTGAAGGAGTCATGTATCTGCATTTTTGTTCTGCAATGTGATGAATTGGGGAACCTGTCTATACAATTTACATATTCTCGTTGATATTGTGAAGCTGTTTCTATGAAAACTGTTGTTTGTGTAATGTGTGTACACTCAGGATAAAAAGTGCAGGAATGCTTGTGGGGCTGGAACACATAAATATGGAGCAAAGTGGAGAGGGCAGAATATAGCCCATATGTCTAATTTTGTTCCTTTTATAAAGTAATAACACAGCACTTTCCCACTAACTGAACATATTCATGATCTTTGGCATGTCACAGGAATGCAATAGGACCCCCAATGCACAGTACATCCTCAAACAGTACATCCTTAAAATTCCATTTGGACAGCATGGCCCTCCTATGTATCAAATGTGGTGGCAGGAAATGTCTAAATAATTACCTGGCGCGGGTGGAGGGGTGCAGTTTAGCTACAACTTTAATGAAGAGAGCTGAAAGCAGTCATGCTTGAAAAGCATTTCCAAAGCCATGTAGAGCTAACCAGTAAAATGGCAACTTCAATATGCTTCCGTATACAAGATGCCTGATACAGATATTGGTAGATAGTGTTACTAGAGATGTCTGAGTATTAAAAAAAGAGAGAAAAAGGGAGGGGGGGAACAGCAACAACAACCCACCACCTTTTCAATTCTTGAGGCTTCCCTTTGCAATCACCAGCACTCAGGTATTTGCTTCCTAGGAGTTATGAAACTGGATAAGGCCAGGGAAGTGCATGATTTGAAAATAAGCTTTATCAAGCTTATTTGTTTGTTTCAATGAAGCCTAAATTTAGTTCAGGTAGGAAATTGGACAATGTTTTTTCCAGTTGTGGTCTATCTAAATGATTTGTGAGGCAGCTTCTATCATTGGTGGCATATGTGTCAGTCTTCAAGCAGTAGTTCTTCTTGCCACTTGTAACACAGTCCAGAACACTTAAGCATTGCAGAGATATTTTTAGAGGGAAAAAGAGCTTTCTGCACCCTGATGTGTGTGTTTATTATTTTTTTTCCTATTTTGAACAAACTTTCACGTGATGCCTAAATTGGTGTGTGTGTGTCACACACAAGAGGACAAAATCAAACAGCAATGTGACCCAATAGATAAGAGCACACTGAGGTCTGCAAGCAGTCAAGAGATTTGGTATGAAAAAAATACATAATAATTTGAGCTGGTGGGAAAATGCTCTATATTCTGTGTTTTAAAAATAAAATGAAATTAATTTTTTAATCACATTTTTTTGAGAATTTTTGTAGATTTTCTTTTTTTTAATGAAATAGAAACCAAAATTTTTGGTTTGGTTTTTGGGTTTTCATCAAATAAAAACCCAATAAGTTTTCTCAAAAACCTCCATTTGTTGAAAAGCCATTTCCCATTGAAAAATATTTCAATGAAAAAATTGACTACCTATGAAATTCATATCTCCAGAAGAAATAAATAACACACAGTGGATATATAGGGTAAAATGTGCAGTTGATGTAAGAGAGACAAGGTGGGTGAGGTAATATCTTTTATTGAAACAGCCTCTGTTGGTGAGAGAGACAAGCTAGAAGTTATGAATTTAAGCTCCCAGACTCGTCTTTTGAATGTGTTGTGCAGGTTTCCTTTGAGGATGAGGACTGAGAGGTCAGATATAGAGTGATCGCTCTTTTATCATTTTCCTATGTGAGTTCATTAGAGACTGTAATGATTGTCTGGTTTCACCCCACATAGTTGTTGTTAGGGTATTTAGTCCATTGGATGAGGTACACCACATGTTGTGATAGACATGTATAGGATCCACGGATCTTGAAGATGTGTTGTGGGGGGTGTCAATCATTGTAGCAGTGGATATATCTGCAGGTTCTGCATCTGTTGTTCTGGCAGGGTCTGGTTCTGCTTTCAGTAGGTGTGTCCTGGTCTGTGGGGAGCTTGCTTCTGATGAGTTTGGAGGGGTTCAGGTTGGTGTTTGAAGTTCAGAAGTGGGGATTCAGGAAAGATTTCTTTCAGAATTGGGTCCCTATCAAGTATTGGTTGTAGTTGTTTAATCAGTTCATAACTTTGCTAAACATTAAATATTATGGACTGAACAGAGACACTGGATTTATGTCTTATTACAACAATCTATGACCCATTAGCCCCCTTTTCCGATCCTGTGACTACAGAGGTGTTAACAGGCCACATTAGCTTGAATGGTCTCTTAGAATATGTGCTACTTATGCCAAACAATCTGTTCCACCTTGCATTTAGTTCTGACACCTAGAATACCTTTCCCAGACCTGAATAAATGCTCTGAGTCAATCTCACCAAGAGAAGTTGGTCCAATAAAAGATGCTACCTCACCCACCTGGTGTCTCTAATATCCTGGGACCAATACAGCTGCAACTACACTGCATACAGCTAATGTAAATCAGCTTAGCTCTACTGAAGCCAATGGAACTATGCTAGTTCGCAGGAGCTAAATATCTGGTGAATATTCAGCAACATAACCAAGCAGGCACAACCAATGCATTACAGTTCACTTTCATCTTGTCTCCTTCATACTGTCCCAACTTATTTTTGTGTAACCAAATACTATAATTACTTATAGACAAGATGTCGGATAGAGACCGAGGACTGGAAGTGGAGGTGCAACAAGCAGATCTCAGTATGAACAAGTTTTGAGAACTGCTGTTCTAGGAGATTAAGGAGTTGATTCTAGCCTCTGCTTTGGGCCCTGTATGCTGCTGTGGCTGCTCATAAGGGCTGTATCACAGGTGTAAAGGGCTGAAGGAGGCCTCCCCTGGCACAAGAGCAGTAGAGGTCTGACAAAGTGTTGGCTCCCCTGCACCAGTTCCAATGTAGGAAACTTGCCAGGGGGTGCTCTAATTAATATGGAGGCTGAAATGGCTTCTATAGCAGCCCAGAATCTGGGCAGCAAGAAGTCCATGTAAAGCCAAATTTGCCCCTCCTCCTCTTGTACATACCTTCTATTTCTAAATACTTTGGCTATTTATTGAATCAGTAAGACTGAAGTTTAGCTCTATTCAGTATACAATCACTGATGCTGCTCTCACCTTTTAAAAGGAAGATAATTCTTTCCTACTTAACAAGGGTGTTGTGAGAATAAAATCATTGAATTACTGCAATACTCAGATACTAGTGATGAGGACCACAGGAATACTTTGATCGATATTCTACAAGTGGAAATGATTCAGAAATATTTAATTTTGAAATGTATTGTTCATGGGAGGTATATTGAACTATTCTTACCTTCGTGGATCTGAGTTATGTGTTTGTTCTGCAAAAGGAAATGATGGAATAACAAGCACTGAAAGCATTGTAATACAGCTCTATGCTCTACTTCAGGTATTTATGATGTTGCCAAATCTAGCAGTAGAATCACAAAGCCCTAAATTCAGAGCTTAAGAAGTAAAGCCAACAAAACTATCCAATACCTTGATTTACCACTGAATACTTTTTAAAAAGTAATTTTTAGGTTAAACATTATTTTGGCTAATGAATTAAGAATGTAAGTGTGTATCCAATATATATATATGTGTGTATATAAATATATATATTTAAAATGTGTACTCAAATTTTACATACATATATATATATATATGTAAAATTTGAGTACACATTTTAAATATTTATTTTATAACATTTTAATAAAAATCCATAGCTAAAATTGAGACTTTGAATATGCAGACCAGTACTTCATTACTTGCAGAAAATGGTAACTGAAATGCAGGTCTGGTATAGGCAGAGTATACTCTCTGTTTACATAGGAGGAATCTAAAGCAGAAGGAACTACCCATTGTTTGGGAAAAACTTGAGTTACTATTAGGGTATGTCTACACTACGAGAGTAGTTCGATTTTAGTTAAATCGAATATGTGGAATCGATATTACAAAGTCGAACGTGTGTGTCCACACTAAGGACAGTAATTTGACTTTGTCAGTCCACACTAACGGGGCAAGCGTCGACATTGGAAGCGGTGCACTGTGGGCAGCTATCCCACAGTTCCCGCAGTCCCCGCTGCCCATTGGAATTCTTGGTCGAGCCGCCATTGCCTTCTGGGTAAAAAAATTTGTCGAGGGTGCTTCTGGGTAACTGTCCTCATCCGTCCGTCACTACCGCCCTCCCTGAAAGCGCCGGCGGGAAATCAGTTCGCGCACTTTTCTGTTCAGTGACAGCGTGGACACCACAGCACTGCGAGCATGGATCCCGCTGCGACCATCGCTGCAGTTGTGGCCGTTGTCAACGCATCGCAGCTCATCATCGACCTTTCCCAGAGGCAGATAGAGAGAAATGAGGCGAGGAGGCTACGGCAGCGGGGTGAGGACCTGAACTCCGAGAGTAGCACACGCCTGTCTGAAACCACGACACCCAGTGCCGAGGACATCACGGTGGCAATGGGTATTGTGGATACTGTGGAACAGCGATTCTGGGCCCGTGAAACAAGCACGGACTGGTGGGACCGCATAGTGCTTCAGGTCTGGGATGAATCCCAGTGGCTGCGAAACTTTCGCATGCGGAAGGGGACTTTCCTTGAACTTTGTGAGTTGCTGTCCCCTGCCCTGAAGCGCAATGACACCCGGATGCGAGCAGCCCTGACTGTCCAGAAGCGAGTGGCCATAGCCCTCTGGAAGCTTGCAACGCCGGACAGCTACCGGTCAGTCGCGAACCAGTTTGGCGTGGGCAAATCTACCGTGGGGGTTGTTGTCATGCAAGTAGCCAAGGCAATCGTGAAGGTACTGCTCTCAAAGGTAGTGACCCTGGGAAACGCGCAGGCCATCATAGATGGCTTCGCCGCGATGGGATTCCCAAACTGCGGTGGGGCTATAGATGGGACTCACATCCCTATCCTGGGACCGGACCACCAGGCCAGCCAGTACATCAACCGAAAGGGCTACTTTTCGATGGTGCTGCAAGCACTGGTGGACCATAAGGGACGTTTTACTAACATCAACGTTGGATGGCCGGGCAAGGTTCATGACGCTCGCGTGTTCAGGAACTCTGGTCTGTTTAGATGGCTGCAGGAAGGTATTTACTTCCCGGACCACAAAATAACTCTTGGGGATGTGGAGATGCCTACAGTGATCCTCGGGGACCCAGCATACCCGCTAATGCCCTGGCTCATGAAGCCCTATACTGACGCCCTGGACACAGAAAAAGAACTGTTCAACTACCGGCTGAGCAAGTGCAGAATGGTGGTGGAGTGTGCTTTTGGCCGTCTCAAGGGGAGATGGAGAAGCTTACTGACTCGCTGTGATCTCAGCGAAACCAATATCCCCATTGTTATTGCAGCTTGCTGTGTGCTCCACAATCTCTGTGAGAGCAAGTGGGAGACCTTTATGGCGGGGTGGGAGGTTGAGGCAAATCGCCTGGCTGCTGATTACTCCCAGCCAGACAGCCGGGAGATTAGAAGAGCCCAGCGGGATGCACTGTGCATCCGGGAGGCTTTGAAAGACAGTTTCCAGACTGAGCAGGGTCACCAGTGAATTTTAAGTTTGTGGACACAGAAGCTGAACTTGCCACCGTTTCTTTACCCAGTTACCATTGACTATCCTCTCCAGTTACATACCCCCTTCACCCCCTTCCCAAAAAATAAAATCTGTTCTGTTTTGTTAATGAACACCGTTGTCTTTATTACTGTTTTCACGGGAATGTTTTAAACCTGGGACGCAGACTGTGGCGGGGTGCGGGTTTAGTGTTGTGATGCAAATGATGCTTCTAAACTCCAGGAATGACAGGTTCCGCAGTGGTGGACTGGTTGTTTCAACAGAGCCTGCCAGCCCTCCTGGGCGGGACAGCGTGTATGTGTCGGCTATGTGACTGTCTGGCAGGGGGAGGAGGGTTACAGCTCCCCTGCTGCGCGGCTCTGTGATGCATTTGATCTGTAACTGCCCTCCCCCGCCACAAAGTCACAGAGAACCCCCCCCCCCCAGAACATGAAAAACCACCTCCCAGATTGACCAGGGTCACTAGTCACTGCACTGGGTATGTGTCCTGATGCTGGACCTTACCCCGCCTCTGTACCCTGGTAAAGGTGACTGTCCTGTCCAATTACCAAGCCCCTTCCCCTCCTTCAGACAGACTTTCCTCCAAAAGAAAATCATGGAAACAGTAATTAACAGAAACGAATATTTTATTATGAACCACACAGGAAACGTGGGGGTTGAAACTTGCACGGGGGCTTCTGTGAGGTGTGTAGGAAAGGACTTTTGAAATTTTGGGGAATGAGAGCCTTCTAGTGCTAGAGCAGTCTTCAGGGGTTGACTGAAAGTTTTAACGGCCCTTGCCGCCCCTCCTTCTTTGTACTTTGGGTGAGGGGGGTGTGGGACTTGGTGGCGGGGGAGGGCGGTTAGAGATAGACTGCAGCGGGGCTTTGTCTTCCTGCCTCCGGTCTTGCAGAACATCCACAAGGCGCCGGAGCATGTCCGTTTGCTCCCTCATTAGTCCAAGCAGCTTTTCAGTAGCCTGCTGGTCCTCCTGACGCCACCTCTCCTCCCGTTCCATGACTGCTCGGTGCATTTGTGACAAGTTCTCCCTCCACTGTGTCTGCTGGGCTGCCTGGGCTCGGGAGCAGCTCATTAGTTCTGAGAACATGTCCTCCCGCGTCTTCTTCTTCCTCCTCCTAATCTGCGCTAGCCTCTGGGAGTGTGCTGACAGGCTGGGTTGGGAGACAGTCGCAGATGTGTCTGTGTGAATGGGAAAAATGGAGTGAATTCCTGAGACAGATAAATGAAGTTGTGTACAAAGAACCTAGTCTTTCTCTGTGAACAAGACCATGCACTGCACCTCTCACATGCGCACTCAGGACAAGGTCGAATTTTTGGCCCTCGCCTTCAGTGCCTGGGGTCTTGCAGTGGTCTTGCAGTTATCTGAGAAGCGTGGCAGGACACCTGAACATCTGTAGCGTGCAATCATGGTAAGCCGTAGACTTCTGGCTGCTTAACACTGTACTAGTAGCACTGGCCTCCTTTCACATTGAAAGCAATGCCAGTCTCTGCTGCCAGCAATCAGGACAGCATGAACTATACCCCTGTCCCACCCCCTCGCGGCTGTCCCAGGGAAAGATCCCTGTATGCTGCCCCTCTCCCTCCACCGCGTGGCTGTAAAGCAGTCCCAATACTAACATTCCCCTCCCTAATTCAAAGCAGGGCGTCATGAGCGACATCACCCTGCTGAGGATCTCGGAGTCCCAGAGGGAAAGGATGCTTCGAGAAAGCCTTCAGAAACCAGGGCCGTTTGCCGCCATGCTCTGCAGGGCAATGATACCAGAGTACCTGATGGTGTCGTGGCGCGGTAACGTGTCCTACCACGGAGGGCCCAATAAGATCGCCCTACCCAGGAACCTGATGAACAGGCTGGAAATGTACCTTCATGAGACCTACGAGGAGTTCTCCTATGAGGATATCACCTCTATCCCCGGCCATATTGACCGGATTTTCGCGTAGGTGCACTGGGACTAAAGAGTGGAGCGTCTTGGGCAGCATAATCATGACTTACCGGACATTGTAAAATTTTTTTTAAATACTTGGGACTAAATTGTGAAGAGCCTAAGGCAGACAAATCATGAAAAACCCTTTGTTACCATTGTAAATATTCCACTTTTTTTGCAGATAATTGTTTACATGTTTAAGCACTTTAGGAAAAAGCCATTGTTAATATTATAAATATTTCAGTTCTTTTATTTGAAGCACTTACTGCTTGATCCTTCCCCTGATTCTGTCTCCGGGGTAAGGGATGGGGACGGTTGGTAGGGGATCTCGGTAAGGGTGATGAAGAGCTCCTGGCTGTCGGGGAAATCAGCGGTGCCAGCGCTGTCGACTGCCTCGTCCTCCTCATCTCCTTCTTCATCTTCCCCGTCCGCTAACATGTCCGACGAGGAACCTGCCGCGGACAATATCCCATCCTCAGAGTCCACGGTCAGTGGTGGGGTAGTGGTGGCGGACGCACCTAGGATGGAATGCAGTACCTCGTAGAAACGGGATGTGTGGGGCTGGGATCCGGAGCGTCCGTTTGCCTCTTTGGTTTTTTGGTAGCCTTGTCTCAGCTCCTTGATTTTCACGCGGCACTGCGTTGCATCCCGGCTGTATCCTCTCTCTGCCATGGCTTTAGAGATCTTCTCGTAGATCTTTGCATTCCGTCTTTTGGAGCGCAGCTCTGAAAGCACGGACTCATCGCCCCACACAGCGATGAGATCCAAGACTTCCCGATCAGTCCATGCTGGGGCCCTCCTTCTATTAGATTGCACGGCCATCTCTGCTGGAGAGCTCTGCATCGTTGCCAGTGCTGCTGAGCTCGCCACGCTGTCCAAACAGGGAATGAGATTCAAACTGCCCAGACAGGAAAAGGAATTCAAATTTTCCCGGGGCTTTACCTGTGTGGCTGATCAGAGCATCCGAGCTCGGACTGCTGTCCAGAGCGTCAACAGAGTGGTGCACTGTGGGATAGCTCCCGGAGCTATTACCGTCGATTTCCATCCACACCTAGCCTAATTCGATATGGCCATTTCGAATTTAGCGCTACTCCTCTCGTTGGGGAGGAGTACAGAAGTCGAATTAAAGAGAGCTCTATGTCGAACTAAATAGCTTCGTGGTGTGGACGGGTGCAGGGTTAATTCGATGTAACGGCGCTAAATTCGACATAAAAGCCTAGTGTAGACCAGGCCTTAGTAACTTCTGGGCAAACATTAATTCTCTTGTCCCCAAATGATCATATGATTATTGGGATTTACCCCAAATAATTTGAGAATGCACTGTTTAGTAATGCTCTGAAAGATAAAATGATCTTTTATATCAAACACATGACAGACTGGAAAAAAAAACTTCAATAGAAATATAAACTAACATATTTTAAAAGTAAGTATGAATACATAAATCAAAACATTTATGAAGGACCCATATTAAAAACTGTATTATTTTCTAGTTAGGGGGAAAACGCACACAGTTTTGCAAACAATTTTAATAGATTAAAATTTGAAAGTCACCCTCACTCATTGCTCCAAAAGAGCTCAAATCTGTTGTTCTTCATAGAATTTTTCAAAGCATTTCAGTAAAGCTTTGTTAAATATGAACTATTCAAATTTAGATATGATTATGACCTATTTTTCAGGATCATATTTTTGCAAGAGCCATTGGGAGCACCAAATAGGCATGTTACTTTTGTACTATGTAGCAAACAAATAATATGTTTAATATGTTTAATTTTTTCCCAGTATTTCAGCAGTATAAGGAATCAGCCAAAATCAGGAATCAGGAGGGAGGGATAGCTCAGTGGTTTGAGCATTGGCCTGCTAAACCCAGGGTTGTGATTTCAATCCTTGAGAGGGCCTTTTAGGGATCTGGGGCAAAATCAGTACTTGGTCCTGCTAGTGAAGGCAGAGGGCTGGACTTGATGACCTTCCAGGGTCCCTTCCAGTTCTATGAGATAGGTATATCTCTGTATATTATTATTATTATCCTGTATCTACCCACAGGTAGAATGTTACTACAACCAACCCTATACTATATATGGTGTTCTGCTAGTGAAATGTAGTACATCATCAGAGAAAAGACACCAGTGTATTATAGATCATGAAAGTGTATTATTCTTAAAACTGTCAGTCTGATGATGTGTTGTGCAAATAGCCTGCTGATATAAAGTACTGGAGTGGAGCAGCTAGGATTCATTCTGAACAATGAAGCACAAGTATTTTATTTTAACTCATAGTTTCAGGAGAAGAAGATGATTAGATTGGTCATTGATTAGCTCATCATGAGGTTGTTTGAACTGATATGTGTCTCTTCCCCTGCCATCAAGTTCAATCTTGTCGCCAGTGGAATGTTTTAAGAATGTTAGAAAAATACATTGTCATAAATTCAATAGAAAGTAATTGCAAGAATTTCCCTGAGTGTCTCATTCAAGAGAAAAAAGAAATGACAGCATAGTTAATTAGTCTCAAGCATAAGCTGCAGAGATGACTTTTACACAGCATGATTCAGTGGTATGACTCAAAAGATATCAGCCATTTCAAGTTTTATTTTCAAAATCAATTTGGTCACTAGCTTACCAGCTAATTAAATGAGGGCCAATTATGATCCAGACAAAATACATCCAAAATCAATAAATATCTTCTCCCCCCCCCCCACCCGGATGAAGGGGAATAGATTCAAAAAAATAACCCCAAGTGATACTTGCAGACTGAAATTTTATATGCCAGGTTACTATTGTGATTTTTTTTACAGCCAATCTTCCTTTTAAAAAAAGGGGGAGGAGGGGTGATATTGCAACAGATATTCTGTTTGAGTCCTTACAGGTGAAATGAAAGGTTAGATGCTTATTATGTAACAACAATAAAACCCTCATGAAATAGAACTTTAAAAATGTATTTAAGATTGCTAAATGATTGAAACCTAGACCTGGGTTAATCATTATAATTATTAATTTAAATGAAGAGATATAAATTAAAGGTTGCATAGTTTGGATTCAGATTCCAAAGGTTGAGAATGATCAGATCTCAGATGAAAATGAGTCCAAAGACCTTACTTTCTAGAACAGCTATATTGTAGAGCACACTTGAGAGTGGATTTCTGATAATGGAAGCTGTTTTCTCACAAGCTCAGAGAGAGGACCACTCTTAGGCCTCTGATTCATCTTGGATCGTCATTTAGACCCGTGCAAAGTGGGTGCAAAATACAATTGTTGTAATTGGGTTGAGTTTTATTGCATTTGTGAATGACCTGAACAAGATGCAAAGCAGTGGAGAGCAAGGGGAAAGTAATTCTGTCATGTCAAAATCACCGCATAAGGTAATACATTAACAGATTACCAATTAATGGGCAATCAATTTAGCTGAAGGTGTTTTAATTACTACGTCTTTCTTTCTTTCTTTCTTTCTTTCTTTCTTTCTTTCTTTCTTTCTTTCTTTCTTTCTTTTTTCCTCTGCTTTCTATATCTGAGTTTTTTCATTATCCTTCAGTGATGGGTGATACCTAGGAGAATGGAAGAGGGAAGTGAGGGGAGTGAGTGATGCAGTAGGGGACTCCATGGAGCTCATTTGGATGCTCTCAGGTGCCATCTAATCCACTGGAGGTCAATGAGACTGTTTCCTTGCCTTACTCAAGTCAAAACTGACCTCACAAGCAAAAATTAGGGGACTGTTCACCCATTGGTACTTGTGTCTTGAGTAGCTCTTCCACCTCCCCACCCAAAAGAAATTTCCTTAAGTAGACTGTTTATCAAACTGTCAGTCTGGCTGATAGAGATGTTTGTTTCAGTGATTCTGCCATCGTCAAAGCAACATTGTGGGGAACGATGCACCAAAATTGGGAGAGTCCAGGTTTGGTCAGGTGAAAAGGCAGAATATCCAGTCTGTTGATTTTCCCTGAGAATTTTGCATTATACCCAGTACTGGTAGTGTATCATGGGGAGAATTAGGGAAAATCACCCTCTGGTTCACTATAGAGTATCTCTCAAGGCACAGCTGAAATAGCAAGGGAAAATGGGCATTCTGATGTGCAGGGGTATGTCCCTGTCTCTGGGAAATCAGGTACCTGCTTGAAATAGCAGCTTCCTTCCCACGCAAGGATGAGAGAGGAATGGCAATAATTGCCTTTAAGAAATGAAGTGTTGGTACATGTAGGCTATGTCCATTGTAATCTTCTAGTTAGTGGAAATTTACAATTTTTGTGTGCATGTGCTGGAGTGAGTGAATGGATTCAGAAAAACAAAGCAAAATCTGCCTCAGATCTCTTTTTTATTTATTTAGTAAACTATTTCTGAACTGAATTTTACCCTCACCTAAGAGCAGAGAGTCCCAGGTTCCAGTGCCCTCTCCTCATCAGGGAGGGGGGATTTGAACCTGGTCTTCAGCATCCTGGGTGAATACTCAAAACACTGGATTAAAAATCATAAGGAAGGGAGGCAGTACTTCCTCCTCCTTTTTTTTCCTGAAAAAGGATTGACCTGGCTTAGTCACTTAACCCCAGGAGAAGGTTCAGGGCCGTGGATCCCTTGAAAACTCCCTCTAGCCCAGAGTTAGGCACCTACCACCCTTTGAGGAGTGGGGCTTAGACCACACCCTTCACCTCAGCATTTCCTATTGGCTGTCTTATGTGTCTCCTTGCTCTGTGTGCTGGCTTTTGTGAATCCCATTTAGGAACGTAACTCTTCCCGAACATCGTAAAGGAAGCATGGTTGCCTAACTCAGGGTTCTGAATTCAACTGGGTGGCAAGGTGCCCATTGTGAATTCCAGCTTATGCTTCTAGAGAATCCACAGATGCCATTAAATTGCTGCTGCTAAATAGGTTGTGCTGAAAACCATAAGAGTACTTTATTAGAGACACCTTGTTGGGAAATGGAGGAGAAAAACCTTTTTTTAAAAAAATAATCTTGTTTTCTGAATTGAATTGATTGATAATATATATTTTAGTTCTGAAATGTTTATTCGTGAACAACTTGAAATTCATGTAAGTAAAATGAGAAAATAGAGACACGTTTCAGAGTAGCAGCCGTGTTAGTCTGTATCCGCAAAAAGAACAGGAGAGCCTTAGAGACTAACAAATTTATTTGAGCATAAGCTTTTGTGGGCTACAGCCCACTTCATCAGATGCATAGAATGGAACATATAGTAAGAAGATATATATACATACAGAGAACATGAAAAGGTGGAAGTTGCCATACCAACTCTAAGCGGCTAATTAATTAAGATGAGCTATTATCAGCAGGAGAAAAAAAAAACTTTTGTAGTGATAATCAAGATGGCCCATTCCAGACAGTTGACAAGAAGGTGTGAGGATACTTAACATGGGGAAATAGATTCAATTTGTGTAATGACCCAGCCACTCCCAGTCTCTATTCAAGTCCAAGTTAATGGTATCTAGTTTGCAAATTAATTCTAGTTCAGCAGTTTCTTGTTGAAGTCTGTTTTTGAAGCTTTTCTGTTGCAAAATTGCCACCTTTAAGTCTGTTACTGAGTGACCAGAGAGGTTGAAGTGTTCTCCTACTGGTGTTTGAATGTTATGATTCCTGATGTCAAATTTGTGTCCATTTATTCTTTTGCGTAGAGACTGTCCGGCTTGGCCAATGTACATGGCAGAGGGGCATTGCTGGCACATGATGGCATTGGTAGATGTGCAGGAGAACGAGCCCCTGATGGTGTGGCTGATGTGATTAGGTCCTATTCAAGTGTGTCACATGAAGGGAAAAGAGCATATTAATCCAGTTGCCTAGGAAGGACACATAAGCAAAGATAATAGATATGGATTCAAGTAATAGCAAGTCTTTTTTTTATTTAAAGGGGTTTGGTTAAATACCAGGAAGGCAGGGCTTAGGTAAATCAAAACACAGCAGGTGTGGTAAGTCAGCTGGACTTTTCTTCCTAAAATTTGTTCTCTTCTGTATTGTCAGTGTCACTGGTACATCTACAACCTTCAGCAAAACTTGTACTGTCTGTTTAAGGTTTGCCATTAAGCTTATATAGCTCAGGCTTCTGGCTGAAACAGAGGTATAGAAAATTTGAGCAGCAGAGAAGCCATCTCTCTCTATGATGGTATGGATGATATTGCAGATGATGTCTCATACATTTTGAATAGGCTACAGTTTCTCAGTAATGATCAGTCTGTAACTGTTCCATACAACAGGGAAAATTAAAATGTTCTGGAGATATACAGAATCTAAGCTTGAATTTCATTGATACAGGAAAATTTTACCCTATAAGAAGTCTCAATAGAAGTAGTCAACCCTAACCTACGTTGTTGCTATGAAATAAAATGTAATTAAGATTTTTTCAATATTATGGATCCAAGTTATTTGACATAGGAAAAAATAGTAAAAAGAACAAGTTTAGACCTATATAACATCACAACTTTAAGAATAGAATAGAATAGCCATTTTTTCAAATGTAGAACTTCTACTTTAATATTATCTTGTATTTCATGGTGACGTTTTGAGGTGTGTGAAAAGACACTAATTGAAGAAAATTACAATTCTTGGTATGATGAGGGATTTCTCATCAATTTAGGACCTATTATAGATGGAAGTGCTCTTTTTCACCTTGCGTGGAATCACTCATATAATTCTTTTAAGATAGTGATTAAATGTCTTTCTTACATCCAGCTAGTAATATAGCCTGCCGCTTCTGACAAATGGAGCTTTGGCCAAAGCCTATCAACTCATTTTAAAATGTCTGAAAAATTGCAACACTACAATACATTGTATAGAAGCCTTAAATTTAGACTGAGGAAAAAATATCTCTTTGATTAACTTATAAAAGGAAAGATCAATTACAAGATGAAAGTGTGACCTTCCAAATTCTATTTTGCTGATTCTATGATGAGGAGAAATGTAAACTTCCATGCTAGGAATGTTAATTCTGTTTAAACAGCAGACTTAAATGGAGGTTCAATGGCCCTCTAAGAATTACAAACAGATCCCCTTAAAATGAAAGTGCAGGATAGCTTTACTTTTCCTACTGTTCTCAAATACCTCTGAGTCACACTGTGGTAGCCCACTCTATAGAATTCCACTCATGTAAGAAGTTAGACTTGCAGCCAATTGCATTCCAATAGCATGAGCACAAAGCTGGAATCGAAAATGTCAGATTTCTAGTCTTGAAGTACTGATACTCCAATTCACAAAGTCTGGGGATCTATTTATCCTTGGAGATGGAGGGTTTTTTACATTGCTCCAGCTGCAGGTAATTAATGTTGTTTGCTGATCTTTTCTTGCTACCTGTAGTACACAATGCCCTTTGGAAGAGAGCCTAGATTTTCATTCTGCCTCAAGCTCTGATAGACCTTGAAAAGATCTGTACCACTTTAGAAAAAAAAATACACCTACTGTATTGTGGAAAGCACCTGAACCTATTTAGTCGTAGAAGGAGTCGCTAGAAAAAAGAGTAGAATTCTGAAAAAGGAAAACAATAGTTAGTCCGTTATGATTTCCCACAGTCTGCTATGGGGACGGGAGTTGAACTTAAGTTTTGTCACTGCCCTCACTAGCCATTTGAAAAACTACTTGATCGGTGCTCTGTATGTGTAAGGGTGCGCGGATGGGCAGGGATGCAGTGAGGAGTTGCTCAGCCCCTAGCAAAGGTATGAGAATTATCACAGACTGAGTCAGCTTTTTTTGTGGGAAGTGGCCAGCATAAGATTCTGTGCACCACATCTGCTCCATTTAAACCCAATGAAGTTAAATGGTGCATAGGTTGAGCTTTGCACAGGGCTGAATTTCACCCAAACCAAATAAGGGTGGCAGAATCGGACCGTAAGGATGCAAATGAGGTAAAAAGTATGTTAGTTCCACTTGTTGTGGTCCAGATTTGCCTGAGCAAGGGGCAGCCCAAAACTCTGCTCTTGTCACAGCACAAAGGTCAGGCACAAAACTGCTTCCCATTGCTCCATGGGGGAAATAATCCATCTCAGCCCTTTTTCCTGGCCCTGCTTGCTTACACCTCCTCACCTTGCTCAGCTGTGCTCTCCAGGGCAGCACAGGAGTGAAGCCCATTCACCATCCCCACCCAACTGTGCAGAGGCCGTAGGGTGACCAGACAGGAAGTGTGAAAAATCGGGACGGGGGTGGGGGGTAATAGGCGCCTATATAAGACACAGCCCCAAATATCGGGACTGTCCGTATAAAAGCGTGACATCTGGTCACTCTAGCAGAGGGGGAGTAGCAGGCCAGAAAGACACTGCAAAATTCTTAAAGAAATCTGTCAGCATCAGGGGGGAAAGAATATAACGAGTGCATAATAGCTGGTGAATCCCATTCTTCTA
Organism: Emys orbicularis; assembly: GCF_028017835.1. Taxonomy (NCBI): domain Eukaryota; kingdom Metazoa; phylum Chordata; order Testudines; family Emydidae; genus Emys; species Emys orbicularis. The sequence goes on from NC_088683.1 coordinate 184,085,249, forward strand.
AGGTCTCTGCAATTTGTTGGAAAAGATAATAATCTGCAAATTTTAAACTATAATTTGAAAAAAGCCCTGTTCTTGCTCTCCCTTATGCTAGTTTGATGTTAACATAACTCTACTGATTTCAATGGAGTCACACTTATCTGGAGCAGAAGACACTGAGTGAAGAATCAGGCTCTTGGTTGGATTTGTCCTCTCCCTCCTCCCCCCGCCCCACATTATAAAGATACAGCTATAAGAATATAAAAAATGAGTTCTTGCCCTGTTCACACTGTCCTCCAAAAGATGTCTCCAGGAAAATATCACCAGCAGCAAGGGAGAACATGCTTCGCCTAATTACACCTATTATGTGTGAACTTGAAGTCTACTTAAAGGCTAGCAGTATTAATAGCAGGCACTTATTTTTTTCCCATTTGGGGAGGGAAAAGAAATATTAAATGTAAAAATTATGTTAATAGAACCTTAATGGTGCACAGGTAAAATCAAACGTGGGCAATGCAGAAGGAAAAGTTCCAACAGCAACTTTTAACTCATCCATGTTATAAATATGTTTGTTTCCAATTAAAGATATTGTTTAACATATTTCTTATGTTCCAAAATATAGCAGAAAATATTCAGCATATACGGAGTGGCTGAGTTAATGTTACTGCTGAACCTTCACTTTTTTCACTTTGTGACCTGTGAGCTGGCCTGTTGTGACCTTACCATTGCATTAACATATCTTTTTGCATTAAATTTATATAACAATGTATGGCCCCAGACATAGCCTCTGAGCTTATTTACATAAATTAGAATAATACATGGCCATCCTTAGTGAGATCCTACCCTGCATTTAGGGCTGCTAAAAAGCTGGCATTAAAGGGTCCCCCCTGCCTATCAGGATCCTTGTGTCGTGTAAATCAGTGGTGGGCAACCTCCGGGCCGCATGCAGCCCATCAGGGTAATCTGCTGGTGGGCTGTGAGAGAGTTTGTTTACATTGACCATCCGCAGGCAGCTGCGGGTGACGATGCCTTCAGACAGTTAATGTAAACAAACTGTCTCGCGGCCTGCCAGTGGATTACCCTGATGGGCTGCAGGTTGCTCACCACTGGTGTAAATCCACTTTAATGCCTTCCATTCCAAGTCCTGCCACCCACAATTGCTGGTACAGGAAAGAAAACAATCTGGATGTAGTGACTCACTGCTTCAATCATCCTCAGATGCCAGAATAGTCCCTAAAATCTATTGGCAGCCACCAAGTGATAAAGTAGCCCTTTAGCTACTCTGATTTATGCCAGGGTTGATAAACTGAATAGCATGCATGTTTAAGTTTCTTTTATTGTTTTAATGTTTTCTCTGTAGTGTTTTTGCCTTAAGAATAAAATAGGTTTGAATAAGAAGTTCTGTGTGGGTAACTTATAACTATTGACAATCACTCATTATTGGTCTCTGAAGAGAAAGCAATCAGGTGTCCTTGGACAGCCTGTCTCTGCTGGGAATAACAAAGTGAAGGCAAAGGAACTGTTGATCTGGAAATACCCCAATCAGAAGGAAGGGAAATGCAGCTCTCCACCCAAGAAAGGCTAAGTAGTGGATATGTAGCCTGGTTTTTAAACTGGCTCAGGTCCTTCTTCCTGTTCCAGCAAATTGACAGGGCCCGGGGTCGGGTTGGAAGGAGTGGGCTTACTGATGCCCTATAGGACTGGGTACTTTTTCTGAGCTGAAGCTGTGATGAACTTATAGCCACAAGGAATCCCCATGGGTGGTGATTTGAAGGACTAATCACCAACTAGAACCCTTATCAGTTTAAAAAACAGGGTTACTTATCCAAAAACCCTTTTCTTGTCTGTTGGTCCCTGGAGAATCTAGTCTATGTCCACCTCTTCAGGGAATTGACTTCAAAGGGCTAATAATCAGAGGAAATATATTAGCATCCCCTTCCTACTAGAGAAGGTACATAAAATCCCACAATAACACACACACAATTTCATTTTTAGTACAATAGACCCACAAAGATATTAATCTAATTCAATGAGATTTAACTTAATTCAATAAAGCTTATTCAGTATATCGCAGAAAATTAGCTTACTGTTTCTTTAAGGACCTGAGATCTGGGAGACTTGTAGAGTGGGTGAGGCAATTGGTACAACTGCTGGGAAGAAGACAATATTCTATCTCTACTCTCAGAACATGGGTCACCAGAGGGTTAAGGTGTGCCTTCTGAACCTTCCTAACCTGAAGGTGAAAGGATTGATTGGGGAAAAGGGCCAGTTAGAGGACAAGCTGGCTGAGGAGCTACAGCTGGCCTACATTACAACACTAGCTCCAAGGAGGAGGGGACTGAGAGCTGGAGCAGAGAAGACAACTCCAGCCACAAAGGGCTGCAATGGATGAAATTTGAACTCCGGGGTCTTGATTTTGATTGGAACAATCAAATATTATGGAAAGATAAAAGCCTGTGTAGAGTTTTTTTAGGAGTCTAAAAAGGAAAACTGAGACCAGGCATGACCAAAACTTGTTTACCCAGAATTGGGCATGAGAGGGCAGGTATACCGTGTGAGAAATGGTGAAGTCAGCAAGATCTGAAACCCTCTCCTCTCCCCATGAATGAGGGAGGAAAAAAGAGCAGAAAGCTACATATGTCGTCCTTGGCAGTGAGATGGCCACCCTCTCAAGTTGGAGTGTAGAGCAAGAGCAATGACCACGGGCGATCCAGGTTCAGTTCCTGGGGGTGCCCAGGCTTCCATGGCAACCAGATGAAAAAATCAACAGCAGGAAGAAGAAGGGCCACTCCAGATGCTGAAATGGAGAGAGACATGGGGCCCACCTAACTGTATGTACAGATGGTGGGCCATAGGGGGTACATAATGTGGTTTTGCTCCTATGTGAAATCATTGTTGTAAGGGCTGTCCCCTTTGCACTGGACACTGTGAAAATAGAAGAAGGCCAGATGCTTAAAGATACCATGTTATGGCGTGATGGGCCCCAACTATTATGGGTTTGAAACAAAGGACTGTGGGGATCCAGTTTGGATGAAGGAATAGTGAGGTTCTAGTGATAGCATGTTTTGGTTGCAGGAAAATGGGACCCATAAAAAGGCATTGCCTCTCAAAATTCTCAAAATTTGGGAAGCAGGACTGTTAGTGTGGGGAAGCCAGGCTTCATGGTAATGTGAGAACTTGGACTAGCCAAGGAAACAGGTCAGGAGATCTCAATTTAAAAGTTGGAGGTTGGTCAGGGCTTTCAAATTTCCCTTTTGCTGAGGGAGAGACCCAGACTCTAGTCTCAGCCCCAGGTAGAGAGAACTTGGGGAATGTCCATATATGTATATATTTACATGAAGCAAACAGGATCTGGGGGACTGAAATGATTCCATGGATGAAGAACCCAAAGAGATACTCTGAGCAACAGCAGGATTTCCTGACTGGGGGTGTCAGACAGTGTGAAATTTGTTTCATAACATTTGGAAGCTCAGGGAACTGCTGATAACCAAAACCCTGATATGAGCAACCAACACCTCTACCAACTATGAATCAGATGAAGGCTTTCTAGTACAAACTGAATGACAGGACAAATATCTCATGAAGCTCAGATCCAGGAAATAAGGGAGAAGTGTTCCCAGGCTATTCAGACATGGCAGCAACAGTGGACCAAGCAACTTGGAAAGGAGAGGATATTTCTGTAAGCCAAAGGTGGTAATGTTCCAGATTTAAGACTCCTACTGCAAGAAGAAGCACACCAGGAGCCAGTCCTAATGCTGCCAATGGGCATAATTGGGTTGGGGTACTTTGTGCCACAAATACAGAGGAAAGTGCCAGGCAGAAGCTGCACTTGGAAAAAGTGATCCAAGACCCTGGGCAGTCTGAGTCTTGCTAAATTCAAGAACAAACACACAGCCTTGCTCAAATGAGGAAGAGCACCTACCTCTCAAAGAAGGGCACCAGTCAGAGTTGGGGATAACCTTCAGGAAGCTTGAGGAAGACTCCACCCATCTGCACGACCAGATTGTGAGTTGCAGGCTCATATTGCAGAATTATAAAGGCAGCTGGCAAAGAAGGGGGAGGAACAACAAACAACCTTGGCTAAGGTGAAAGAGGAAGCAACCTAGAGGCAGGCCTAGAAGGCAATCAGTGAACTGGAATCTCAGAACACTGAACTTCAGGGACTCCTGGAGTCTGAGTGAACTGCCAGGAACAAAGTGGAATCCCAGAAGCAGTAGTTGAGTGAGGACCTAGAGGTCCTGAAAACAGAGATAAGAGAGAGACTCTGGACTTCACTGTTGACAGCAGAAACTCAGGTCAAAACAGGAACAAGTATTGAGAATTCTGAAGAAAATGTGGTGATGAGGCAAAAACCCATGAGGCATAAAACCAGGAGATGAGGCTGAGGGATTTTCAATCTGTGAAGGGGCTAAGAAAATAGCTGGAACAAACCAAGTGGGTGACAGAAAACTTCGAGAATGAAAAGGTTGTGTGGTGGTGTCTGGTCATAGGTTCCTTTCTTGGACTCCTTAAAAATTCCACACAGGCTTTTCTCTTCTCATAAGACTCGGGTTTATTTTAATTAGAACAGTTTATAATAACGTCTCCGAATCCAAATTTCATCCTTCCCAAGAGAGTTTTCTTCTACTCCTCTGAAGTCCGCTCTTTGCTGCAGCCCCCAGCTCTCCTCCTTGGAGCTGGAGGTGTAATTTAGGCCAGATGTTGAGCCTCAAACAGTTTCTCCTCCATCTGGCCTTTTTCCTAAGCAGTCTTTTCCCCTTCAGGCAAGAAAGATTCAACAGGCACACCTTCTCCTGTTCTCAGGGTGGAGACAGAATATATATAGTCTTCTTCCCATTGCTTGTCCTGATTGGCTGCGGGAGAGGGGAGCCCTGCCTCAACACTCTACAAGGCTCCTGGTCCCAGGCCCTTTAAGGAAGCAGTAGCTTGGATTTTTCCCAAGTCTTAACTATTGCCTGGAGATCATCTTACTTTATTCCAGCACATAGCTCCTTCCATAGGTCTTAATCCTCTCTAAAAAGTCCCAGGAATTAAAAAGGTGTTGACTGACCACTAGTCTTTACTACCCTTGAGGAGAACGTCCCCCTGTTACAAGCCCTATTCTACCATAATACAAAATAATAACAATAATGAATAAAGTGAAAAGGATAACATTTGCTTCTGAATTTGTGTGTACTGTTACCTTGCATGTCCACTGATGCATCTCTTCATGCTTGGATTGGATTTATGGGAATGCAAGCCAGTAAGTGACCTAAAAGCTTTCCTGTCAACAATCTTCCTTTGTTTCACTGAAGGTATCCCAGTTGGCCTGATTGTAAATACAATTAATTTACTTAGAGAGATCATTAAGAAGGTCAGACCCAAACCTTGCCAACATTTAAATTGTGCCAATTTAGTATTAGAGTATCCTGAAAATGCTATGTCTGTAAGTAAATATACACAAACAATTTATCAAGGAGAGAGAAAGTAGTTTTTAGATTTCTCTCTATCTTTGTGATATCAGATAATATTTTATTTCCTGTTACAAATTGCTTCTGATCAGTTCAGAAAGAAATATACAAATTAAGTTTCCAGTGGACTACAACTGAGCAAATAATTTGGAGAGAATGAGTTGTCTGAGAAGCATAAACTTTCTTGATTTTAATCATGAAAAATTGTTTGCAAAAGAATTTTGCTGATTAACTCTTGGCTTGCAGATTGTTTACTAGGAGTATTCAATAGTCAAAATTTAAAATGTTGAATGTGTTCATTTTAATTGGACATACAATTCTCGCTTATGGTATGTTTTTTGTTCCCTACGAGGAGAAGTGTAACTTAAATCTGCTTGAGCTTTACAAGTTCAGAATTCACTTTTTGTGTCTATTTTCCTATATTGAAAAACATTGGCTTTGTTTGGTCTGGAGAAGAGAAGGCGGAAGGGGGAACATAACAGTTTTAAAGTTTATAACCGGTTGTTATGAGGAGGGGGGAAAATTGTTCTCATTAACCTCTGAGGATAGGGGAAGAAGCAATGAGCTTACATTGCAGAAAGAGAGGTTTATGTTGGACATTATGAAGAACTTCCTAACTATCATGGTAGTTAAGCACTGGAACAAATTGCCTAGGAAGGTTATGGAATTTCTGTCATTGGAGGTTTTGAAGAACAGGTTAGACAAACACCTGTCAGGAATGGTCTAGTTATTATGTAGTCCTGCCTTGTGTACACGGGACTGGACTTAGATGACCTCTTGAGGTCCCTTCCAGTCCTACACTTCTATGATTCTATTAAATCAGCTTTTCATTTGAGCAAAGAAATAGTCTTTGGAGTAAATTTTAGGTATTCACCCAGCTCCACATTGGGCATATTTTCATACCTTTGGTGTCTGGAGGGTTTCTCAAGACATGATGGGTCCTGAGGATGTTGAACTAGTGCAATAGAAATGAATTTGCTGATGCAGTAAACTTTTTAGTAAGTAGAACCACAGAGTACCCAATCTCCTCAGAACCCAGACTCCTTATGAAATTTTCAAGTTCTTCTCTTCTTCCCACCCTCTTCGCCTGGAGTGGAAGCTAGAGTCTTCAAGGGAACTTTTATTGGAAAATAGACATCCCTGCTGTGGCACATTATTTTGGTGCTCTGGACTATCCCGCAAAAGAAAAGAGTTTTGGGAGGAGGGTTGGTTCAGAATATTGGAAGTAAGCAGTCCTGTAGCAACACTTTTGTCAGTCCTCTGAACCACCTGATGGAGAGGTGGCATTCAGGGAAGCAATTTGCTTAAGAGAAACTGCATAGATGAGCCATTCCTGCTATTGTCAGTGCTCTGAATCATCTTGTATTTCTTCTCTAGCCCCTTCTTTAGTGCTCTGCAGCCAATCTGAATATCTGTGAAGTAAATTGTTTCTAAATTAGTGCTTTTTATAAAGCCATTTAAATAAGTTCGTCATCACCCCCTTTTTCTTCTTGCAAACAAAAACTCATGGACTGTTCGCTGGAAGCAACGCTGTTAACTATCCAGCCCTTGCAAATAAGGGCTGAGCAAGGTCAGCAACCAGTTCTTTGAAGTTCATCTCCACTTCACTGGCCATATAGTGCATGGACAGAAAGATATTTTCTGTAATTAATTTTAATGCATAATGTATAAGAATGCACAAAGGCTTTATTCCCAGAGGCAATATGCCTTCACACCCCCTGTGTAGTGAGAACATGACATATATATATGTGTGTGTTTGTTAGTAAGCTGCTCAACTGAACTCACTTTGTCTTTGTCCGTGTTTCATGTGACAATGACTCCTGGGACACCTTGCAATATTATCTGGCTATTATTAAGGCTAGATTTTAGTCATGGCTATTTTTAGTAAAAGTCATGGACAGGTCACTTGCAGTAAACAAAAATTCATGGCCCATGCATGACTTGTACTATATACCCCTGACTAAATCTTGGGGGGAGGGGGAAGCTGAGGGGGCACCATGAGTGCTCTGGGGTGAGAAGCCCATCACCCCCGCTGGTGCTGGGGGGGGCAGGTGGTGGCACGTGGCCTGGGACCCCTGCTAGTGCTGGGTGGGTCTGGCAGGCTCCCTACCTGGCTCCTTGTGGCTCCCCCCTAGGCTCCACGCGCTGCCTCCACCCCAAGTGCAGGCTCCGCAGTTCCCATTGGCCAGGAACCGTGACCAATGGGAGCTGTGAGAGTGGTGCCTGCGGGCAGAGTCAGTGCGTGGAGCCATCTGCTAGGAGCCGAGGGAGGGGGATGTCACTACTTCCAGGGAGCCCCCCGAGGTAAACACCACCCATAGCCCTCATCCCCTCCCTCACCCCAACCCCCTGCCCTGAGCCCCCTCCCACACCCAAACTCCTGCTGGGGAAGGGAGCGCAGTGTCCCGAGACTGTCCCAGCAGTGGCCGGTGCTGGCACAGGGACTGCCCGAGCTGCTCAGGAGGCCTCCCGGCCAGCTGCACAGGCCGCTGCAGAAGTCCCGGAGGTCCCGGAAAGTCACGGAATCCATGACTTCCATGACCTTCATGACAAACTCGCAGCCTTGGCTATTATTAAAAATAAACATGTCTCTCATATTATGCCTTTCTCTTTGTCCATGCTAACAATGCATTTTCTTTTCCCTGGGTGATTGTAGGGGTACCATCATTTACTCAGTCTACTCACTGTTCCTTATTAAAATTTAAGGCAACTGTGGTGCAAGGATTTTTGGAGGATGTGTAATTGTGTTTTATGTGTGATCCATGAATAGAAGAAAACAAAATATTATACTATACTCCTTGTACATATCTATTATGATGTTCAGGTGGGTGAACAGATTTATTTCAAATAAGTTAACACAGTGTGTGTGTATATTCTTAATAGAAATGTTAAGATAATTACATTTCAACGTGTGTTTCAATGGATTTCAGCTAGCTACCTGTACCCTCTGCCACCACTCAAATTAGATTTTACAAAATTCTCTCTCTCTTTCACACACGCGCGCACACACACAAATCATAAAAGTTAGAAAGTCTGGAAATTAACCTTCAAGGGGTCCATCCAGTTCCCCACTCACATATGATCCTTGATCATTCACCATCCACCCAATTGACTTACATTGCCTGCTTACCCGCCCACTTCTGGTGATTGTTCAAAAAGAAAGGCTTACTTTTCAAAATTTAGAAATTCTAACTGCACCAAAAGGGCATGTGATCTTGGACTGACAAATAGATTTTGTTGCATGGTTCCAAACGCTTGCTTATATTTTATTATCATAACATTCAATGTACATGGCTGAGAAATGTTCTTTCAAAATACTTTAGGAATATCTACTTCCACCAAGTGATGTTGTTTTTTTAATGTTATTCATTTTTTTCCTCCCAAAGAAAGCCCTGCTCTCAAAAAGAACAAATAAGGTTAAAAAAAGTAAAATTTATCATGTCTTTAAGGCTTTCTTTGTACAGATCGGGTTTATTACAGACACAAAGGGAAAGGACGTGTGTCTGTTATAGAAAACCAAAAGAATTCTAGGGATGTCACAATTTTATCAACCCAGCAAATTCACTTTCCATGATATTAGAGGAGTAGCTGTGCTAGTCTGTATCCACAAAAACAATGAGGAGTCCAGTGGCACCTTAAAGACTAACAGATTTATTTGGTCATAAGCTTTCGTGGGTAAAAAACCCACTTCTTCAGATGCTGCTATTTATACTCGTACTCTCTTAATGAGAGCTAGCACAAGAATGTGTATGTGAACAAAGGAATCACACCCTTACCTCATAGTGGACATACCCTAAGGTGGAGCAGTGAATTGAATCCAGGCCCCAAATCCAGGACTGGTGGTCCTAACCATTGACTGACTCTTCCGCTCCATTGGCTCCTCATTGAGGAACCAGGGTCTTATTGTGCATAATTTAAATACAGATTAATTATTAGTGCCTATTGTATATTCACACTTGGTTATGTGTAAGGTATCTTCAAAATGTGAGGAGTAGCCACTGGAACATTATGAAAAGGCACGTGTAGCAGTAAAGTTCTTCTGGATGAACAGTTTTTAAAGTTTGTGAGTATTTCTGGTTTTTGGATTTTGATGGGCAAAAAAAGAAGGAAGAAGTTAGGATGGCATTTCCAACATACTCCTATCTGTAAAATTCCTTTCTTGATTTACACCAAACTTCCATGGCAGAAAAAATCTAGCCATGGATGAGAATCAGTCTTTGAGGTAAATTGGGGATGGGAAATTAGGCATTGATCAGGAAGCTAGCTGAAGCCTTAACTTCAGTACAGAGGGATTAGCGCCCCTCCATGATTGGTGATCCTCGTACTGTTCTGGATATGCATGTAGCTCTTTGGACAGCACATGTGGTTCCTGCAGAGAGTATATCTCACGCACAAGCCAGGATTTGGTAGAACAAACAGCATGCTCCCATTTCTGCCTGGAATACATGTGGTATTGCTGAGTAAACACATGAGCAAAGCTGAGATCCCACCCAGTGGAGCAGACAGCATATGAGGGAGGGAGAAGAAACATCTCCCAGCAGCCAGGATGTGGGAGAAGCAGATAAAGGAAACAGTGTGTCTAATTGTGATACACAAAGTCACAGAATGATATTTTTACATTCCTTGGACTTGTATTTACAATGTTAGCTTTGTAGCGTGGTGTTAGAGCTGGATAACTTTTTTTTTTTCTTTTTGGCTAATAATAAAGTTGTCAGAAATGCATTTTGGGGAGCACAAAAACTATTTGTAAATTCGGGTCCAATTCTGAGATATTTTTTTTTGGAGTGGGGGGGGAGAAAGAAGGAAAATAAATTTAAAAAAAAAGTCAGAACTTTTTTTTATAATTCAGTTAATTTTTTTTAAAATGGTGGACATCCCAAAATGACCCAAAACTAAATGAAAAAAATGGGGAAAAAAATCAGTTTTGGTTTGAACAAAACAGATTTTTTTTTCTGTTTTTTTGTTCAACTCCTAAACCTAACAAATGATTTTTCACAGTGCTCTGTGCTGAATCAGTACATGATGATGTATCACAGTGATGCAAGGAACCAGAGCAATTATCACAACAGAATTTTAACATATTAATTTAGTGAGTTTGACCCTCTGAATCCATTCACTGAGGACTAGATTCTGTGTTAACCCTTAGAGAGGTACACAGGAAGGGACCCCTCACGCTCCTGAGGCCTGTATATGTACTGGGAAGAATTGATGTCCTTACACTCCGGGGAATACAAGCTTCTTAAATACTCCCCTATAGGAGGTAGAGAGTGGATGAGCCATGGCTTTATCACCCTCCATTCCCCCACACACTGACTGGCTACCTTGGAGGAGGTGTAGCAGTTTGGGCACTGACTCACACCCCAGTAGTCCCTCTACCATTGAGATGTAATCTGTCCAGCCTATTGTTTTACACAGAAGAGAATTGGGTGTGATTCAGCGGCCAGGGGATGGCATACTCAGAAGCAGAGCTGATCTCTACTGATCAGAGAGGCAAAGTGTTGACATTACCTCCCAGGCCACGCGTATCAGTGTCACATTGATCCTCATGATGGATTCTCATGGATCTTCTTCCATTTGCTTTAACATGTTGATTTTGATACTTGGAAATCACGCTTATGTGTTGTCTCATTCTTTCAGAAATGTGAATGTTTAGTTTTAAACCCACAAGCACTGAGCAAGCACTTCCAACTCCTCAAGGGCTTCTCCCCTTTATATAAGGAGATAATTTAAACTACCAGTGTACTAATTAACTAATCTCATTTTTACAGCTGCTGTCCTGTGTCTAAAGGTGGAGGAATTTGGCTGCATTCAGATTAACACATGCCTAAACAGAAAGCTGCTTTCTCCCTTCCTCCTCCCTATTATCTGGATTTCAGCCAATGTGTTGAACAAAATCCATTCTCTTAAGAATAGTTAATGACACAAATTAAGTGATGTCTAAAGATGAAATGATTGGTGCAATTTTCATTGATTTAAGCAAAGCATTCAATCTGAAATCTCATTCACTTTTTGTGACAAAATGATCTCACTCTGGAATTTCAGATCAGGCTGAAGAATGGATAAATGCCCATCTGATGAGACAAAAGAAGGGGGAGGAAGAAACTGATGGATATATTGCCTGCTACCATTAGGATCAGGTATTGTTTCATGTGCCACATGTTGTGCAATAATATGAGAGGACTCCATGTTTCTAAAACAGAACTGGCTGTTTATTAAGAGAACTATTTAGAGAGGTGCTGCAACTGCAGATAGTATTCCAGGCATGTGTACACAGACTGCATTCCTTGTGCCACCTCCAAACTCTTCCCTCCTACACATTTTGCTCCTCCCTCCAAATTACATGAAGGTTACATCTTTCTTTTTAAAAATTGTTGTTAGTGTCTTTTGTGTAAGTGTTTGCTGAGTTTCTGGGGCCAAAGGTTACTAATCCATGTGCAATGGTATAAGTGAACCCCATGCAATGCCAGGCAAGCAAGGAATTGAAAGCCAGAAGTCCTGGAGCTGCTGCTGCAGTTAACTAATTGTTAATGGTCTAAACTCTGCCCATCTACACTCCTTGCAAGGCCATGAGAAATAATTTAGAGAAATATTATTCTTTGTTAAGATTTTGAGCTGCTGAAAGCTTCTTACCGGAGCTGAGTGGATAGTGGTAACGGGAGGAATTACTCAGAAAGTAATAAGAAAAAGTAGAATAAGAATAATGGTAACATTTTAATAAATTTTTGACAAGATTATTGGAATATATTTAGAAATTATTCAGTTTAGCTCTGTGGAGCAGACAAATAAAGGGAAGAATATTTGTTGATGATTTTTTTTTGTTTCAATTGCAAAAAATTTTGAAAAGGTAATTCGTCAACTAGCTCTTCTCCTTACTACTTTTCTGACTTTGAATAGGGGAAGCCATACAGCTCTCTGTTTGTCTGAATGTGAAATAATATTTCTATTCCTGGTGCAACTGGCCACTCCATGATCTAGCCCAGTGATGCTCAACCTTTCCAGACTACTGTACCCCTTTCGGGAGTCTTATTTGTCTTGCGTACCATCAAATTACACCTCACTTAAAACCTACTTGCTTACAAAATCAGACTTAAAAATACAAAACTGTCTCAACACACTACTATTGAAAAATTGCCTGCTTTCTCAGTTTTATCATATAATTATAAAATAAATCAATTGGAATATAAATATTGTATTTACATTTCAGTGTATAGTATGTAGAGCAGTATAAACAAGTCATTGTCTGTATGAAATTTTAGTTTGTACTGATTTCGCTTGTGTTTTTCATGTAGCCTGTAGATGTACCCCCTGGAAGACCTCTGTGTACCCCCGGGGGTATACATACCCCTGGTTGAGAACCACTGAGCCTGTCTCACCAGTTGTTGTTTATTGGTTACATAGATTTGTAAGCAAGACAGCTTTATAACTGTTGTTATAAACATATCAGCCGAGATTTTCAGAAGTGATTAGTGAGTTTTATTGCCTTAATTTTTTTGGTGTCCAACTTGACCCCTTAAGATAGACACATTTGGGAAGGCGCTCAGCACTTTCTGAAAAAAAGGCACCTTGGAGACATCTCAAGTTGAGAACTCTAAACAGACACACCCAAAATCACAAGTTATGTATGAAAATCTTGGTTGATGTCTTTATTAGGAAGATAATGACTCATTGCTATGGACTTCTGTGAACTGTATGAAATGTGTTAGATTTTTAAAATGAGTGTAAGAGAAGAAATGACTTGCAGTAAACTACACTGTATGTGATTTTTAGACCAGTGACACTCAGACCCCAGTGGTTCAGGAGCCAAATTAGTGATCAACATTACCCAAAAGAGCCACAGTAGTGTGAATTCATTGTTTCATTTATATACAGTACATGAAACAATGAATTCACACTACTCTGTGTGTGTGTGTGTGTGTGTGTGTGTGTGTGTGTGTGTACACAATTCTTACAGCAAAGTGACTGACCAAGTATTATTATTTTATCAATTACAATTGGTTAATAACATAGTAAAAGCATCCCGACTGGTTAATAACTTAGATTGGTTAATAGTTACATCACACAGTGTTTTAATATCATGTGCTACAGAGAGCCACAGGAGACACATTAAAGAGGCACGTGTGGCTTACTGAGCCTCCGTCTAAGTATCGCTGTTTTAGACAATAAGCCAGATAGCTGATACCAAAAAAGGGGAGACAGGAATATCAAAGCCTTCTACAGACACATGCACGCACAAGAACATCCCAGTTGCAACCCAGTAAAGGTGTTAACAACAATTTCTATTCTTTCCCACACTGAGCACTAGGACTTGGAGGCTGAAATCCAGGCCTCATTGAAATCAGTGGGAATTTTGCCATTGACTTCTATAGAGACAGTATTTCTCCCAGAGATTCTATAACTTTCTGTGATGTTTGACCTCCCCAAAAGAGTGGTGAAGGGGATGGGACTGTGGTCCCCTTCTGCATCAGTGAACTGTAACAGAACCACCATACAGGAAAGCACACTCATTGAAGGGTGGTACAGCTCTTGATCTATCTTGGAATCCTCTAAACTTGCTATTAAGGTATCCTGGCTGAATCAGGTTTATATTCCAAGTTAAAGGATCTTCTTCATCCCTGCCTTCCGGCCCACATTTTGAGAATGTGTATTTAATTTTCTATATATCTGTAGTGAAAAGACTGAAATAAGTTCTGCGCAAATTTTATGCAGTCAAGCAGAGAGAGAAAGAGAAGCAGAGGAGCTTTTGGAATTACAGTTTTCTGTTAAAATTCATGTGCAGAATGGAAAGTAACTGTTTCTGTAATTCTTTAACCATTGTCACTTATGTAACACAGCATACACATAGAGAAGTTGGATAAAAAATACTCTTGCTGGAAGGTTGCAATGTAACATTACTTTATTTCTGAGAATTCAGAACGATAACACACAAGAACACCAAAATAGGGAGAGATTTAAACCAGCCTGCTCCCTGAAACAGAGAGGTACAACTCACCTCACCTTTCTGTAGGCTAGCTGGCTGCAGAATTGACTCTGAGCACATGCTGCCCTACAGAACCCCTTGCCTGCAAATAGGTCCAGGAACCCCCTGAGAATTTAAAGCACTAGATCACAATTTAACATACAGTAGTTTTCAATACTCCATAGTCACAAGACACTCTATGGTCTCCAGTAGCTGTCTTTGATAGCAACTAATTTCTGTGCCATACAACATTCTCTGACACTTGACAGATATGGTTAATTGTTGGGTTCCAGCCTTAACTCAACATTTATTTACTTCTTTATTAGACCCTTAATATCATGCCAGCATAGTTGTTGTGGTTCAGTGCTTTCCAGCTTAGGCAGTATATTTATTTCCTTAGAGATTCCTAAAGGTTCATTACCAGTCCCAGTGCTGCTCTTTTATTTGATAGTGGATGTGGATGTGACTTGTCAAATGTACATTTATGTGTAGATGACATCGTCCTGTGTCAAAGCAGAATAACATTTAAGATATAGTTAATAATCTAACAATTGATATTGTATAAGGTTGTTTGTTCTTGTGTACTTAAAGTGGTGTCAGGTTTTCCATTATAAATATCTCTCTCCAGAGGCTTAAAAGTTAGCTGCAAATATTTGTGTGTGTGTGTGTGGGGGGGGGGGGGTAAAACTTTAATATATCATCTCCAGAAGTGACTTAAAATATTCAACTTTCATTTATTCATTTTAACAATGTACCTGTATATATAGCATATAATTGAGTTGAGACCATTTAAAGGTACGTATTTAATATCATAAAGGCTTTGATTTAAGAGATACAATTTGGAAAGTGATTAATTCATGATAAGGTGTAATCCTTTTTGTTGGTTTGAGAAAATCAATCACCATAGATGTGATATTTGTCTTTAGAAAGTTGTGTGGTACTGTAACTCTTTCCAATATGGAACTTTCATTTGCAGTTTTAAAATATACCAGGTTTATGTGAAAAGTTGAGCATATGAATAATTTTGTCAAATCATGAATTGTGTAGAGAAAGTGAATAAGGGAGTGTTATTTATTTCTTCACATAACACAAGAACAAGGGATCATCCAAATAAATTAATTGATAGTGAGTTTAAAGCAAATATAAGGAAGTCTTGTGGAACTCATTGCCAGAGGATGTTGTGAAGGCCAAAATTATAACTAGGTTAAAAAAAGAATTAGATAAGTTAAGGGAGGATAGGTCCATCATTGGCTATTAGCCAAGATGATCAGGGATGCAACCCCATGCTCTGGGTATCCCTAGCCTTTGTCTGACAGAAGCTGAGAGGGGACAAAAGGGGATGAATTACTTGATTATTGCCTGTTCTGTTGACTTCATCTGAAGCACCTGGCATCGACCACTGTTGGAAAACAGAATGGTGGTCTAGATAGACTAGTGGTCTGACCCAGGATGGACATGCTTAAAAGTGTTCTACAATACCTGTTTGAATTTTTAAATTAATTCATTTTGATAGTGTTTGCATCCCAGTCTTCCACAAATATTCTAGCAAACATATTTACTGGCAGGACTGTTCACAGAAAAAGCAAATAGTGGATACTATTTGTGGAAACTGTATTTTGAAGTTGCTCTCCAAGATAATTTGTATCAGAAATCTGATTCATAGAGCTTTGCTCCTCCAATCAGGAAAAAAAATGTGGCATGTGACTTTGGTAAACCAATTATATGGCTCAATTACTTCTAATTTCCATAGTGCCTGGAGAACAGAACTCACCACCATACTTCACCATACAAAGTAATTCCCTGTTTCAACTGTCCCACCACATGGAAGAGGGTTTGAACTTATGGGAGGTCTTATGGGAGGCTTCAGAGAATTACAATGAAACACCCTGGCCAACAGGGCTCTGGCCAGGTGGACCAGGCTTGTTGGCCTGGGAGCTTGGGCAATTGGTCTAAAAATAGGTCACTCTAAAAACAAACCTGCTGCCAGAAAGTTCTTCGGTTGTCTTGGTTTACCTTGTCACTGCAAATGGTCTTGTTGGCCAAGACCGTGTGCAAGTTGGAGCACAACTGCTATTCCTCTTTAAATAAATTATTGTGCAGCCTTTGACAAGTCAACAAATGAGGAAATGGCAAAAGTGACATTTGATGAAGATTCCTGGGAGTTATAGTTGTGAACCTGCATGTGAGCAAGTCAGGACTTTGGTCTCTTTGCACTGACCTAGGGTGACACCGGAGTCTGGCAGCATCTCGATCAACGTGGCTCCTCTATTCAGGGACAGCACGGCCTGCTTCAATCTGAAGAGAGGGATAGAAAAGATGTCCTAAAAATTGTTCATCCCAAACATCTCTGATCAGTTTTCCATGGCTAGAGGGTGTCCCATCATGTGGTAAGAATGTAAACAGGGCTCAACAAGTTGTATTTTGTTTTAATGTTGCAATGTGGAATGTTTGTATGCTCCCAGATCTTCCAAACCAAATCGATTGTCCTGCCAGGTGGACTGCTTTTGTTGCTCAAGAGATTGAAAGATATTATATCAATATTGCAGCACGGAGTGAGATGTGACTTGCTGGAAAGGGCCAACTGACTGAAGAGAGTGCTGGGTACACTTTCTTCTGGAAGGGATGCCCACAAAACAAGCCACACAACTGCAACAAAGGAGTTGTCTTTGTAATCAGCAATAACCTTGTCTCTTGTTTGGAGAGCCTACCCCTCAGGATAAATGACAGACTGATGAAGCTCTGACTGCCCCTGAGAAGTGGATGTTACACTTCACTGGTCAGTGCTTATACACCAACAACGAGTAACTCTGATGAGGGTAAGTAGTAAATTTTATTCTGAACTAAATGACCGGTTCTGATTGATTCGTCAGGAAGACAAGCTGATTATTTTAAGTGACTTTAATGCTCATGTTGGCCATGATGATTGTACATGGCAAGGCATACTTTGCAAACATGGCATCGGCAAGATGAACAGCAATGGACTACTTCTACTGATAACATGTGTTGAGCACCATCTTGTTATTAAAAACACTGTATTTGAACTCCACAAAAAATACAAAATGACCTGGATGCACCCTCGCTCATGTCATTGGCATCTGATCGACTAGGTGTTGGTCCAACAGTGGGACCTATGAGACATGCACATTACTCGGCTATTATGCAAATCTGATTGTTGGGCTGACGGCCTTCTTGTTTGAGCAGAGCTTTCCCTCTCTATTAAGCCAAAAATGCATAAAAACTAGTCAGTTAAGCATGTAAATATCACCCATCTGAAAGATTTATCAATCACCAAACAATTTTCAACACAGGTAATTATTATTTTAGAAACTCTTCCAGCGATCACTGATGACATATCTGCTGAATGGTGTATCCCTATATGACACAATTTAAAACACTGTTGTGGATTGTGTTTCGGTGTACAAAATGCCATCATGCAGTCTGGTTCAACAATAATGATCCTGAAATATCAAATCATCTTAGGTCAGATATAGGGCAGCTGGAAGTGTCCCAATGGAAATTCTGCCCAATGCAAAATTTGTGATCAGAACATAGAGCATATGAACTACAGGCCCTTGCTGTCTCCAAAGGTATCTATGACCATTCAACAATGACAAGAAAAATGTCTCAAGCAGCATTAATACTGTGTTTCTCAATCTAACCAAGGCATTCAACATGGTCAACTGCACTGTGTTCAGTACATCAGCACAAGGTCCAAACATAGGGGATGCTGCTTCTCTGGCTGATTGATGTTTGGCCCTGAAATTCTCTCTGTTCCTTCTGTAGAATTGTTTCCAACCAGAATGTTTTTCTGAGTTTTCCCTACAGTGTCACCATCAGTTTGAGCACGATCCATGCTCCCATATCAACACAAGGTAAAAGAATATTTACATCATACTATCTCCTTTTAAACTAAATGACAAGAAAAATATTATGTTTTCAAAATTACAAGAAAAAAGAAAGTCATGCACTGTTGTGTGTATTGAGAAGCATTTGTGTTGATTGCTTTAGTGTTACAATACAAAAGATAGATAGATATTTATCATGAGCCATACATTGGAAATCAAACCCCAACCTGATGCATTGTGAAGGCAAAAACAAACATAGTAACAATATCAAATAGAATTAAATAGCTATGTTGTGAAATGGGACCAACACAATAAAAAGGTTGCTATATATGGTATTTTGGAGACACAAATTCTACTCTTTTCATGTCCGTTTTTAATGTTTACTGTATACAATTACAGCGCTCTGTGGAATATGTATTGGGGAAGAAATGGAAGGGTTTCTAGTGGACATGTGTTTTCTTATTTTGAACTGAGCCATTGTTATTTTCTATCATACCAGTTTCTTTTTTGAAATATAGCTCTTACATAAAGAAAGAAGCAATGTCCATTTTTCAGAAGCTAAGACATGGCCATTGGGTGACTGACTCGTAATTTACACAAATTTCAAAATAATTGGACTTGTCCTGATTTAAAAATAAATAATACTCAGAGTAAAGAGAGGTTTTATATTTGGGCCAGGAGGAAAAAATAAATAAAAGTATGAGAAGTGAAAGATGTTTATTCAGTGGGTCCCCCTTTTCATCTTCCTTCAAACATTATTAAGGATTAAAGTATTTTATCAAAAGGGTTGTTTATTCAATTATTAATTATGATTATTTATTATTTATTGGTTCAGATTGTGCATATTCAAAGTGTTTTCTAATGCAAATAAGAAAAAAACATTTTACCATCGAGCCCTAACTAATGGCAAAAGTCAGAGTCCTAAGCTGGATGGTGTTCCCCATTCTATCCCTATAAAAGATCAGCATAGTTTAAAAGAAAGTTAGAAGCTAAAACAAGAGTAAATAATAAGCTCTCAGAGAAAGTTGTAAGAGACCTGTGTAGAGGACACTGGCAAGGTTTTAAATTCTAGTGTGAAGGTTTTACTTTGATTATATTCTATAGGACCCCACTCAGAAGCATATGGGATGCTGCAACAAAATAACTTAATACAGTAGTTCAAATGTATGAGGCCCAGAGAAACCAACTGCTTAAATGACAATAACCAAAGAAAAGAGAAAATGCTATATAATCAGTCAATGTGATGCCAGAGTCTTTCATACTTTTGCTGCTAAGTGGGACAGTATTGTCTTCTCCACACTACAGCTAGATTTTATAACTGTTTCACTAAACCATTTACACAGTTCAATTTGTGCCCCTCCCCCAGAAGCTTTTGTGCCATCACAACTGTGTTTTTTACCATCTACTTAACTGCACTTTAAGGAGTGCATTCTGGGACATCCCAGAGTTCCTCAGCAGCAGCTACCTGTGCTAAAGATGAGGGCTGGATGTGTTTTATTTTTGGGGTTGTTGTTTGGTTTTTTTTGCAATCCTTGGTTTCCTACCTGTCATTAAGGCTGCTGGAGTGTGATGTTTAGAATCCTGGAAGAACAGAGACTATCATCTCCCAGAGCCCTCTAACTGCTTAAAGAAACCAAATCTTTCTCCATACTAGGGTATAAGCAGGAATGGGGCACATTTAACACTCACCAATTATTAACCAATGATTAATATGAACTCTATATTTATCCAAGTGGGCTCTTAACCTGCTAATTGCTCAGTAAGAACATTTTCTCTGTGGAAGAACTCTAAGGGTCTTTGAAAGAGAGAAAGTTCCCTTGGTGAAGAAGGTGAGACTGTCCCAGAAAGAATCCTGAAATATTAATGGAAGTATTTAATTCCTGCTGTAAGGCTGCAAAGAAAGCTCACCATAATCTCTGACAGGAAAAAAGGTTAGGAGACACAGTGAGAGTCCTGGACAAGGGCAACTGAATAAGATCAGCCATCTGAGTAAATTAGAAATCCACTTGGACTAGGCAGTAGGACTCTAGTCTGGGATTTAACTGTAACAGTTATGGGGGGAAGTGTTGGCTAATGAAGCCTGCACTAGTGTCAGATGAGTCAGCTTTAGGAATACCTCATTATTGAACAAGCTACCCCTGTGATTCCAAGATGGAACGATTTCCCCCTGCCTAACTAGTTACTTCCTTGAGGCTAAGACATTTGCTAGTGCAGTAAGGCCAAAGGTTGCAGTGTAACGGATGGGAATTGGGCTTTTAATGAAACAAACTCTCTTGTTGATATCAATGGAGATGTTGCCTGAATAAGGATAAAGGATTTGAAGGTTAGGCTTAATGGCTCCCCACATAGTGAGAACTACATGTGCATGAGTGAGTTTATACATCTGTAAATTTGAATTCCTAAATATCTGTTTATTCACATAACCAGGGCCGGCAATAGGCACCAGCAAAACAAGCTGGTGCTTCGGGCGGCACATTTTTAGGGGCGGCATGGCCGGCGCCAGAATGCCGCCCCTAAAAGTGTGCCCCGGCCGCACCTCCGCTGCCGCTCGCGCGCCGCTACTCGCCCTCCCTCCCTGGCTTGAGAGCCTGGGAGGGAGGGGGAGAAGCAGTGCCCGCGCCGTGGCCACTCGGAGTCTCCCCCTCCCTCCCAGGCTCTCAAACCTGGGAGGGAGGGGGAGATCCCGAGCGGCTCCTTGAGAGCCTGGGGGGAGGAGGCAGGGCTGGGGATTTGTGGAAGGGGAGGAGTTGAGGCGGGGCCGGGGTTGGGGGTAATTAAAAAACGGGGGGGGGGGGGGCAAAATTGTTTTTGCTTTGGGCGGCAAAAATCCTAGAGCCGGCCCTGCACATAACATGCACGGCTAAACAAAACACACCACTTTCTTGTGTCACATCTCTCTTATCTTGCCTCACTGAACCTGATGAAGGCTACTTGGAGGCTGAACCTATAGTTTTCATTCATCCAAGTGTTGTAATTCTCAGTATGTGGGCAGTCATTGAGCCAAACCGTGAAATCCTTCATCCTTACTCAGGCACAGTCTCCACTGATGTCAGGAAGAGTTTTGCATGAATAAGGATTTAAAGATTTGACCCTACAGGACTATTCATGTGAAAAAGCATTGCAGGATCTGAGCTTTGGTTTGGAAGTGCTTCTGGGCAGGGACAGAATCTTATTTTATATTCTCTGAAGCACTATCCATATCTGTGGTCCTATGGGGAAATTAATAGCCTTTTATAATAGTGCTTTTATAATATTCCAGCCCCCTTCTGAAGTGACTGTACTAAATCCTGAATTGTGCCAAACGGGACAGATTACTAGTTTAAACCAGGAACTGCCGTATGTTTGTTTTAATTTTTGCAAGTAAATGTGTAGTGTGAGCATCACACTACATCACACATGCAGGGGAGCATTTGTTTTAACTGTATTTGATAAGCCCAGAATGCTCCTTTTCCTTCATTAGTTGTGTATTGGGCTCCTAGTCTACTACAGTGATAAGTAATTTTAGAAAACTGTCAGACAGATAGGTCAACCAGCTAAATTACAGTGTTCTCTGCACGTTTAGAAGCAGTGTTATGTTTGCAGGCTGAGGAATTTATTATGGTCCACAAGTTACTAGTATTGCATTTATCTTCAAGTCTATCTCTTAACATTCCCAGCTCCTTGCTCTACTGCAAAATGAAACACTCACCATAGCACTGCAC
Source organism: Emys orbicularis (assembly GCF_028017835.1). Lineage (NCBI taxonomy): Eukaryota > Metazoa > Chordata > Testudines > Emydidae > Emys > Emys orbicularis. The sequence goes on from NC_088683.1 coordinate 184,107,177, forward strand.
CCCATTCTAGATTAAATTGATTACACCTACTCTGCTAAAAATGGTTCTTTTTGTTTCTGATGCCCCTTACTAAGTCTTTCCACCATTTCCTCAAAATGTTTCCTTTGCTTCTTGCATTGCCACACTCTCACCAATTTAGCATTTTCACGATCTTTAAAATGTCCTTCACCTTATTAATTCTCTTATTTGCCTCTGCTGCCAAATTTGAACTATCAGATGAAGCATTTTTAAAGCCCTGTATTTCAAATCCCTGAATGATAGATAATGTTTTCATTACTGATGTATTCATGCTACTGATGAGGTATTTTACAGTTGTAACAAATTAAACCATCGACATACAGCATGTAGATATTTGTTTGCTCTCTGACTAGTTACACAGAAACAACATAAACTGGAAAAACAAAATATGCACTGTGAATAACTGCAATAACATTAAGCTAGAGATGTTACAATTTACTGTATTTTGTTCACAGTAGTGAATGCTATAGTTAAAGTTGTAATTCAGTTTACATTATAGCGCCTAACTTTCACTTATGTATACGTTTCTGAAAATGTTTCCCTTTGGACCCTTCCATATTTGGTTTCAGTCCATGTGACTGTTCTGCTTTTACTGGGAAATTTTAATAACAATTCACTTGTGTGTACTTGAATTAGTGGATGTTTGTTTGCTAAGTTCATTACATAATGTTGTAAAGATTTTTTTGCTTATAGAGAGCCCAAAAATTGCTAAGCAAAACCTCTCAAAACTTGGAATATGGTTAATCCACAATGAGGAGGAGTCACTTGACAAGAAATTTACTCCTATGTTCTTATTATATTTGCTTTCCCTCTTCCTGTTTCCTTTGTATCTCTCTCCCACACTCATCCCAGTTTTTTGCTTTGCTGCCCCTTAAACTTGGAATTCCTTCCTGCTCACTTATGGATGATTATAGAAGTGAGGAAAGATGAAGAGGACAGGCCTCTCCTACTCCTCCCCGGATGAGGTAGATGTTTGTTTTGGTAAAATTTCCAGCCTTTATAGTTGTGAAGATGCAAAGGTAAACTTCCCAGCAAGAAGTGGGTATTGTCCATGCTGTGTTGAGTCTTTTGTGGATGACCTGGGGCACGAAAGGAGCAGGATTGCCATTTCCAAATCACACTCTCTTTGGACCTATAATCTCATTACCCTCCTTTTCATCCAGAAAAAAATGACATATTGTGTCAGCAAACAAACTTCCATTTACAGGGATTTGTTCCTGCTTCCCAAAGCATATTTGTTTATTGTTTGTTTGTTTGTTGTTTTTGTTAGTTTGCACGTTGTTTTTGATATGCAGTTTCTAAAATGGAAAATGTAGTTTGCCAAATATTTCCTTAATTTTAAAAGGGATATTTCTTGGAAACCTTGTCTTTCAACAGAAATTTGTTGTTGTTTTTTCTATTTGTATAACCATGTGGGATCATAGGGACTTTGCCATGGTTTGTTTTGTAAAGGGGAAACCACAGTTTTATAGAGACTTCTATTTTAAAAAGAGCAGTATTTGGCAATGTGATTTTTTAAAAAAAAATTGAAAGTGTGGTTTGTTTTAAGTGCTTGTTGAATTAATGTTTCCAGAGCCTCTGAGGTCTTCCTCCTAACAAGTGATTAAGGTAGGTAATACTGAGCTTCACAAACAGGTTTTCTGTCTGCATTCACACAGCACACAAGCACACACATGCTATGGAATTGCCATCCAAATGACCAGGAAAGCTTTTTCCCTATTGACAGCTGCTTCTGTTTCAGTGCGTGAATTATCCTCTTGGATTATCCCTTTGCAGCTGCTTCATACCTCCCATCTACTCCTGCTCCAGAACCAGCACTTTAACTGCTGTTGACCTTTCTGCTGTGTCCCTTATCTAAGCAATGTCTTCAAGGGACATTGGGCTGCTCTTGAACATCTGAATATATTTTGTGTGGCACATATGAATACCAGCTCACATCTATGTCCTTTGTTTAAGAAGGTTATACACAGAGAAATGGTATCTGGTTCATGAATGCCTTCAAAGCAATCATTGAAGCTTATTTCATTGGGCGGAAAGGGGTACTCCATGAGAACTGTGTGCTTTTTCAGCAACAGGAATGTGGTCACGATTCACAAAAGTTGGGGATAATAATGGAAAGGCCTGTAACAATCTTCAGTAAAGTGCAGGATATATCCTCAGATCACAACAAAATGGAATGTCCCAAATCCTTGACCTGCTGATGCTCCTGCTCTTTGCGTAGGAATCAATTTCCCTCTCACTGTCAAATCTATTTGTAAATCTCAATACTTCATAATGTGTCTACAATGAAAATCCCCAAAATAGATGATTATATAAACTAACTGCACAGCTAGTAGTTTAGAACATCAATCTGTGTTGTATGTGTCTAAACTTTGTAGTCAAAGTCTGCTTTAGGCCCTGATCATCACACAGTCCTTTCACAGAGACAACTCTACTTGGACTCAGTGGGTATTTTAATATTCCTTACTCACCATTCTTCACTGGAAAGGTTCTGTAGACATTATTTCCCTAGGAAAATAAAGACTTTTGGCCAAAATAAAAATCTGATGTCAATTTTTTAAAGTTTGCTTTGATAAGTCCTCATTGTGATTTGGCACTATTTTATGTTGTTGACTCAATTTCCACTTTAGTGTGTCCATTTGGGTGCCCAGTTTTGCATTTAGGTGCTCAAACCAACATTATGTGGCCAAAACATAATCACAGTGCCTAGATATAGGAAATTATTTCAGTACCCACATGTAGGCTTGGGTGCCAAACTTACATACCTGATTTGATAAAGTTGGTGCAAAGATACATAGAGATACAGCAGGGGTTGGCAATGTTTGGCACGCGGCTCGCCAGGGTAAGCACCCTGGCGGGCCAGGCCAGTTTATTTACCTGCTGATGTGGCAGGTTTGGCTGATCGCGGCCCCCACTCACCGCGGTTCGCCATCCCGGGCCATTGGGGGCGGCGAGAAGCAGTGCGGGCGAGGGATGTGCTGGCCACGGCTTCCCGCTGCCCCCATTGGCCCGGGACAGCGAACCGCGGCCAGTGGGGGCCGCGATCGGCCGAACCTGCCGCGTCAGCCGGTAAATAAACTGGCTTGGCCCGCCAGGGTGCTTACCCTGACGAGCCACGTGCCAAACGTTGCCGACCCCTGAGATACAGAATAGGTTGGATAAGTCACAGTATGTTTTCTTAACAGAAAATTCACTAGTAATTTGCTTTGCTGGACTAAGCAATGGTTTCTTATAATCAGGCATGACTGATGATAGAGCTGGATGATACTTTTTTGGGAAAACATAATAAATGAAAGCAATTGCCTTTATGTGGAAATGATTTTTTGTTGAAAATTTGTCAGTATTGTAGAAATCGTGTTTTTCAGAAAAAAGCAACTTATCAAAATCTTTTTATCAAAAACATGTTTGTGAAAGTACTTTCAAAATGGTGACAGATTTTTTTTGTTTACCAAAAATGAAGGGTTTGGTAAATGAAAAAGTTTTCATATATTGAAACTTGGGTTTTCAATAACCAAAATTCAATAGCCATTTCAATAATATTTTCAATAAGGTTTATGATTAAAGGTCCAATTAAAATGAAATTTTGGAGAAAAAATGAAAAAGGTCCATTTTGAACTCTTCCCAATTAAAACTTCAAAATTTAATTTGTTTTTGAAATCCTAGTTTTCTTTTACAATTTTCATCCAGCTCTATTGATTTTTTTTTTTTTTTTTACGATCATTCTCAGCAACTAGTTTTCCCATGCTGGAAGCACATTAACAGTTACTCTGCCAGTCTTAAAGGAGATATTTTTTGTTGCTTTAATGAACAACATAAAGGACTGTGTAAAACGAAAGAGATTTGTATTGAAATAATGGATATTTCTAGGTAATAATTGGCCAGATCCTCAAATAGTATAAATTAGTTAATGAAGCTATGCTGATTTACACCCACTGAAGAACTGGCACAATAAACTTACGTTATCACAGCACAACCCCCATGTTGCCACTCTTGGTTCCTTAGAGTCCCTATCAAAACAGTGGTCTTTGGTTCATATTGAACAAAGCAACATTGTTCTGTGTATAAAACAAGTGATGCTGCCGGGCGTGAGAAGAAAATGCATGTTATTCCCCCCCACCTAGTACATGAAAACAAAACAAATGTACCGTGCTGCACATAATAAAGAAATCCGACAGATTGGGTCTTTGAAATTCTGGAGAGAAAGTTTCCTGTTGTGGCTGATAGATTCTTAGGGTATGTCTACACTGGCAGAGTTACAGCGCCGGCAGTTACAGCGCCGCTCAGAGAGCGCTGAAGGGAAAATGCTGTTGTGTGTTCACACTGTCAGCTGCCTGCGCAACATCGTGTTCATACTTGCGGCACTTGCAGCGGTATTCGGAGCGGTGCACTCTGGGCAGCTATCCCACAGAGCATCTCTTCCTCTTCTGCTGCTAAGAGTTGTAGGAAGGCGGAGGGGGTTGCGGGGCATTCTGGATCCTGTCCCAATGCCCCGTGATACATTGCTTCACATCCCAGCAATCTCTGTGCTTCTGTCCGCATTTGGTGCCATCTTTCAATGGTTTGTGTATTGCATGCCCTGCCTCTTTGGACTGCAGGAATGGATCCCGAACTGTTGACCAGTATGCGGCTTGCTCTGACTAACACGTCACAAGAGGCAGTGGACTTATTCCTTAAACTACAAAGGCAAGAGCAATTTGACATTGATCTCGCCACGCATAGTAGTTACAACACGAGATTGCTTGTGGCATTCATGGAGGTGTTGACCACAGTGGAACGCCACTTTTGCGCTTGGGAAACAAGCACTGAGTGGTGGGATCACATCGCGATGCACGTCTGGGATGACGAGCAGTGGTTGCAGAACTTTTGGATGAGGAAAGCCACATTCATGGGACTGTGTCATGAGCTCACCCCAGCCCTGTGGCACAAGGACACGAGAATGAGAGCTGCCGTGCCAATGGAGAATCGCGTGGCAATTGCACTGTGGAAGCTGGCTACTCCAGACTGCTACTGATTGGTCACTAACCAGTTCGGAGTGGGAAAGTCAACCATTGGCGTGTTGATGGAAGTGTGCAGGGCCATTAATCACATCCTGCTCCAAAAGATCGTTGACTCCGGGCAATGTGCGTGACATTGTGGATGGCTTTGCACAAATAGGCTTCCCTAACTGCAGTGGGGCGATAGATGGCATGCATATTCCAATTCTGGCACCAGACCACCTAGCCACCGAGTACACCAAGAGGTATTTCTTGATGGTTCTCCAGGGGCTTGTGGATCAGCATGGGCATTTCACAGACATGAACATAGGCTGGTCCAGAAAGGTTCATGACTCACTCAACTTTCGGAAACTGGCCTGTTCAGGAAGCTGCAAGCAGGGACTTTCTTCCCGGACCAGAAGATCACCGTAGGGGAAGTCGAAATGCCCATTCTGATCCTGGGTGAACCCACCTACCTCTTAATGCCATGGCTTATGAAGCCATACACGGGGCACCTTGACAGCAGCAAGGAGTGGTTCAACAACAGGCTGAGCAAGTGCAGAATGACTGTTGAGTGTGCTTTTGACCATTTAAAAGCCCATTGGTACTGCCTATATGGGAGGCTGGACATGGCCGATGACAATATTCCTATGCTTATAGCCGCGTGCTGTATGCTCCATAATATTTATGAAGGGAAGGGTGAAAGCTTTGCTCAAGGCTGGACCTCTGAGGCTCAATGCCTGGAGGCTGAATTTGAACAGCTACAGACCAGGGCTATTAGAGGGGTGCAGCGTCTTGCCATAAGGATCAGGGATGCCTTGAGGCAGCAATTTGAAGCTGAAAGACACTAATATTTTTTGCTATGCTCAGGAGTGCTAGGAGGCGATTGTGATTGGTGTAAATGATGCACTATGAAGGTTTAAGAAAACTGCCTGTTGCTTTGCAGGGCTTTGTTTGCTTTCAATTAATAGAATAAAGATGGCTTTCAAAACAACACAATTATTTTATTAAAAAATAACAACCGGAGGAGAGAGACAAACCAAAAAACACATCAGTACTGAGGGGGGTGGGGGAAGGGAGGGTCCCAGGAGGAGGTGGGGTCCCGGGACAGTTAAAGATTTGTGTATGTCCAGGTATCCTATCCAACGTTCTCCTTTTGAGTACAGTGCAGTGCATACTGTACTTCATCAGGGCTAAACTGTAGAGGGATGGGTGTTGAGTGCAGTGGGTACTGGGAGTCCGCAGTGCTGGACTATGATGGGGCAGGAATGGAATGCCGCAGAAATGGAGCCAGGAGGTTGAAAAGAGTGTGTTGTCGGTGTCTGGGGGGCACATGGGAAAGAGTTTGCGATAGCAGCTGCAGGGGAGGGTGGGCACAGAACTGCTCGGTTTGCAGTGCTAGCGCCTGGAGCTTGTCCGCTTGGCGCTCCATAACGTTTAAGAACCGCTCCATTGCTTAGTTCTGGTGTGCCGCGTTCTCCTTTTGGTCTCTCTTCTCACTGTCCCACCACTCCTTCTATTCTTGTTTTTTGGCCATGGAGTGCATCGTGACCTCATGCAAAAAGTCCTCTTTAGTTCTTTGTGGCTGCTTTCTAATTCTGCGCTGCCATTCAGCTGGCGATAACAAAGAGGGAGGCTGGGCTCCCAAGGTCATATCTGTGAAGCCAAAATGCAACATTTTACAGAAGCAGTATTGTTTGCAACACACAACACTGATTCAGTGATTTAAAACACAGCCACTATTCACATACCTGTCACTCACTGGCTGACCCCAGGCAAGCACACATGAGCCAAAAGGACCCCAAAGTGGTGAGTAACCACAGGGTCAGGAGAAATCACTGTTCCCAGATCCTGCTGTACACTGGGCACGTGGCTCTTGTGGACAGCCAATATTGGTTTATAATCATTCCTGTCACCACACTTTCCACAGGCTGTGTTCATTATGGAAGATATCTCACTGTGCTCCTGAGGGTGAGCAGGGAATCAAGGGAGCGTCTTCTCCAAGACTGTGGCTTCTGCCCTGGCCCTTACATGGCTCGCCTGTGTGCAGCAATTGTCTCCTCCCCCTCCCCTCCAATGACAGCAGAGTGGCATTGAAAAGTTACCCTCAATGGGGCAATAAACAAAGCAGCTCTGCCAAAGAACCTGCGGCAGTGGATTTCAAGTATTTCCATGAGAGTAACCTGGAGATCTGAGGCAGATTCCTGTGAAGTGAGGGAGTCAATCAACACCAGTTCTGCCTCTCAGACTAGGCATGTGGTGGTACGTGCATTGTACAGGCACAAGCCTGCTTTCTGCATCCCTCCTGCCCGCAACAACTTGCTTCAGCGATTGCCAAAATCAAAGCCACTTACCAGGGGGCCTCCTCTCTTGTTTGCGCTTCGCCAAGAGCCGACAGCTATGACTGGCTAGCCTTCTCCTGGGTAGAGAACTGCTCCTGGCTATTGCGTCCAGCTCTTTGTAGAACCAGCAGCTCGAGGGTGCAGCGCCGGAGCAGCGGTTTGCCTCCTGAGGCTTGTGGGAGGCGTTCCGCAGCTCCTTCACTTTGACCCTGCACACTGCAATGTATCCCGTTCATGGCCCCTTTCTGTTATGCATTGTGAAATCTGTCCGTAGGTATCATAATTCCTATGGCTGGAGTGCAGCTGGGACTGGACAGCCTCCTCTCCCCAAATGCTGAGGAATTTAAGAGGTGGGTATGACAGTTGGTCACCTGAGAGCAGGGCAGTAGAGTTCAAACCGATGACCAGAGAAGCAAGAACAGGCATTGTGGGACACCTCCCGGAGGCCAGTCGCAGCACTGTAATCGACCAGGATGTCTACACTGGCACCGCAGCGCTGTACCCCCAGCACAGAAAGCTCTATGCCTCTTGGGGTGCGTTTTTTACAGCACTGCAACTGTGCAGTTTCTGCGCACTAAGTGGCTTGGCAGTGTGTACACCTTGGGGAACGCAGAAAGCTGCTTTACTGTGCAAAAACTTGCCAGTGTACAAAAGGCCTTAGAAACAGCTGGGGTCAGGAAAAAATGTTCTCAATGTAAACTCTAGAAACAATTGTCAAGATGTTGATTTAATATGAAACCTCATTACATTTTGTAGGGTAAATGTGCTCCATGTGGAGCATGGTGAGTAATATGCACCAGTGTCATTAGCACTATAATCAAATTTGGCTTTACAATCTTATTTATAGACCCAAGACAGTGTGTATTCAAGTAAATGAGAAAAGAACTTGTTCTATAGTTGCCATTTCTGCTTATCAATTATATAAAAATATTGGTTGATCCCAGATAGCATTAGTACCTAATTCCAGATGGACTATCCTCTTGGTTTAAACCTTGTATTGGGTATGGTGAGGTACTTAACTTCCTGGAATCACAAGGTGAAAGCCCCGCAATGAAAATGTAGCCCTTCATTCTTACAAAGCAGACAAATTAGCTGCCATGCAATTTGATTATGTGTGGGTCTTTCAGATGAGACCTTAAGAATTCAGGTCCTGTCTGCTCAGCGTGAACACTAAAACTAATTTGGCACTCCATAAGAAAGGTCTTTTCCAGCATCTTTCTTTATTGTTTCCCTTCCATTCATGACTGTCCAGAGTACCCACTGGCTGCTCCCTCCACCCCAACTGGTGAATGTGTTTCAGTGGTGTTATATTTATATAGTTTTCAGTGATATGTGACCCTTTGGTATGAAGGGCTTTATATAAAAAAATATGACTCTCTTTTTATTTTATTTTATACACTGGTATATTTATGGCAGCCAACACTGTAATCTCTGTAACTCAAAGCTGTCAGTGGATACCAAGATGAAAAGTCATTTTCAATAGGACCTTTTCCTTGTTAAATATATACATAATTCAAGTACAGAGATTGTGAGGGTAACAGAGGGTAATACAAGTAAGACTACAGTTAATATATAGTCAGAGGTTACATTAGATCTAAAAGTACAGTACATACAAGCTTTTATGGAAAGCATGCCTGCCTGGAATAATATTAACCAGTATAAAATCAATGCAGAATGTCGGGATGCTGAGAAAGAGATTATTTGTTCACTTAATTCAAATCTGTAGCTGTAATATATGAACTTTCATTAACGCTCATTTTGATTTGGAAACTGTCCTATATTGATTTCATTGTATTTAGATTTAAAACGAAATATATTTTCTTGGACAGTATGTTTTATTGGGTGCCGGAGTGGTAATGTATGATCGTTACAACTGCCATCTGGATAGAACTCCCTTGTCAATGATATGTTACATTTCAAGAGAGTTATACTCTGTGAGGAAAATATTAAATCTGTCAACACGCTTACCTATTGTCAGAGCAACATTTCAGCTAATGGTTTGGAGGTAGGAAGTGTCTTGGAAAAGATTTATGAACATGGGAAAGAGTTAACTGACAGATTCCCAGATATGCTCTAAATATTGTAGATTAATTCAGGGAGACTTGCACAAACTGTAATATAGGAATCTGGGATGTGTAGCTATACACGCTCTTACCTTGACGCCTGTTAGTTTATTTTACTGGGACTTGAGTTTTGTCAGATTACACAATATTGTGCAATATCACTTGCTCAGTGCAAGCTGATGTAATCAGAATCATCTTTAGGCAACACAGTGTAATGTTTTAAATGTAAACAAAACGTATATTTGAAGCGTTCTTCTTTATTGTTGGTCAAAAGACTTTGATTTTCAAACTAAGTTTCTTTTGAACAAGGCATTCTTGCTACAAAACACCCTGGTCTGAAACAGTCTCCTTCCCAGTCTGCCTACAATCTTCCCTCCAAAACTCCAAGCATCTGAATATCTAGTGCCTTCATCTTGCAGACACTTAAGCACATGAATAGCTTTATGCACATGAGTAATCATATTCTCTTTCTCTATTCATGTATTTAAAGTTACTTATGTACATATAATGCATTTGCAGGTCTGGGGCCTAAATGTTATTCATGTTCATTATCTAATTTGCTAATTTTCAACAGAATTTATGTTCCTAACAGATCAGATACATTTGGAAAACTTGCACTTCTGTTGCTTCACTACAAGAAATACATTAATGCAGGAGTCGGCAACGTTTGGCACGCGGCTCGCCAGGGTAAGCACCTTGGCGGGCCAGGCCAGTTTTATTTACCTGCTGACACGGCAGGTTCGGCCGATCGCGGCCCCCACTGGCCGCGGTTCGCCGTCCCGGGCCAATGGGGGCGGCGGGAAGCGGCGCGGGCAAGCGATGTGCTGGCCGCGGCTTCTCGCGGCTTCTCGCCGCCCCCATTGGCCCGGGACGGCGAACCGCGGCCAGTGGGGGCCGCGATCGGCCGAACCTGCCGCGTCAGCAGGTAAATAAAACTGGCCCGGCCCGCCAGGGTGCTTACCCTGGCGAGCCGCGTGCCAAACGTTGCCGACCCCTGCATTAATGCAATATTAAGGTTAAGAAGTTGAATACAGAACAGTAAGGAAATTTCTATTCACAAAAGTGCTAGAATTCAAAGGTGTGATTCTCCTTGTGCATATTCCATATTTTGTAATTTATTTTGTGTACTAGTGCTGAGTGAATAATCTGAAACCATTAACAGATGTGGTAAATACAGTGTTTTCCAGTTCAGGGAATATCAGTGAGAAGATAGTAACTGACTCAAATTTGTCATTCAAGATTATACAAAAATGGTTATGCCAGTAAAATTTAAGTTCATAGCAGGCCAAATCCTGCTCCTCTTGGAGTCAGTGACAAAACTCCCATTGACTTCACCTGACTCAGGATTTGGCTTAAGAAGCAAACAGAGAAGAGGGATACACAAAAGACTGTAGCAAACTTATTTAAAAATTTGAGACAATAGTCATTGGAAAATGTTTGCATTGTTCACTCAGCTCTAAAATAAATGTCCATTTATATGTGAAAGGTATCTGAGTCACAGTTGCTTTGGGAACCATAATTCGTCATTTTCTGACTCTTGTTCATTTAACTTCACAATTAACGTAATGATGCCACATTACCATAACTTTCTGCTGTGTTTCTTGGGAAAATAAACAGGCAGAAGCAATCATAACATCCTGTGGACCCATCCTACTACACCTTCATTGCTTTCTTATACATTGACTACAATTATTTGCTTCTGTAACTTGTGCAATACTGGGTCCTATGGAGTTCAAATTTAAAATTTAAGCTCTTTAATAGGATGCCAAGAGCCTAAATGTCCTAATTGACACTTGAGTACACAAATACCCATTTGATATGCCTGTGTACTAATTTGGATCCAAGTTCATGAATTATCATTGAGAGATTTTATGAGATGAGTGAGCCTTACAAAAGAATTTGAAATGAAGAGTCAAAAGAAAAAACATAGCAGCCTCCCCAATAGCAGGAAAGGGCAGTAACCTATTTCAGCCTCAAATCTCAGGCCTAAACTACTTCAGAGAATGTGTCTTTCCTCTCTCCTTCCTGACTCCTCCTACTTGCGTAGCAACAGCCTTTTCTCAGACTCTTCCTATTGCTCCACCAGAGTTCGAGAGACCAGGTGGGTGAGTAAATATCTTTTTATTGGACCAAGTTCTATTGGTGAGAGAGACAAGCTGTCAAGCTACACAAAGCTCTTCCTCAGGACTGGGAAAGGTACTCAGAGTGTCACAGCTAAATACAAGGTCAAACAGATTGTTTGGTATAAGTAGTTAGCACATATTCTAAGGGACCGTTCAAGGCAGAATGGCCGGTTAACTCCCTGGTAGTCACAGGGCAAAAAGTGGAGTAAGTGGGTTACAGATTGTTGTAAATCCCATACATCCAGTATCTTTATGAAGATCATGATTTTTAGTGTCTAGCAAAGTTATGAATTTAAGCTCCCAGGCTCGTCTTTTGAAAGTGTTGTGTAGGTTTCCTTTGAGGATAAGGACTGATAGGTCAGATATCGAATGATCGCTTTTTGAAAAGTGTTCACCCACAGGTGATAGGGTATTTTGTCTTTCATCATTTTCCTGTGTGAGTCCATTTGAGAGCATAGTGATTGTCTGGTTTCATCCACATAGTTGTTACTGGGGCATTTAGTGCACTGGATGAGATACACCACATGTTGTGATAGTTATGTGTAGGATCCATAGATGTTGAAAAGGTGTGTTGTGGGGGGTGTTAATCATTGTAGCAGTGGAGATATGTCTGCAGGTTTTGCATCTGTTGTTTGGGCAGGGTTCAATGCCATTTTGAGTTGGTGTGTCCTGGTCTGTGGGTAGCTTGCTTCTGATGATGAGCTTGGGAGAGGTTGGGGAGTTGTTTGAAGGGCAGAAGAGAGGCTTCAGGAAAGATTTCTTTCAGGATGGGGTCACCATTGAGAATGGGCTGTAGTTGATGATGATACCCCATATGGATTCCAGTGTGGGTTAGTAGGTGACAAGTAGTGGTGTGCGGTTGGAGGGGTCACACTGACTCAGTGTACCCTCCTGTTTAAATGCTGGTGGGTATCCAGAAATGTCCCTTTTTGAAAACAGGCAGCAGTGAATCACATGCCTATTATAGCAACCATACCTCCCCAGACTTCCTCATAGACTCCTACACAGCTTCTGGACTTGATTTCCTTCTTTGGAGAGCTGTATGTCCAGTCCCATTTGCATAAGAATCACTGGCATGTGGGAGTGCCCCTCACCTTCATTTGCTCTCCCAGAGTGGGTCCCAGCGCTAACTCAAAGCGAAGGAGCTCCAGCTGAGGTACCCAAAGACAAGGAACCATAACTTCTTTCTGTGCTCACACTATCTGCACATATTATGGTTAACTGGACTGCACTTATAAAAAGCAATGCCACACTGAACCCCAAAGTTGCTGTGGTGTATAGTACAGCAGAGAATATGGTAAACACCCAATAAATCAGCAACTGCTCCCTTGAATCCTATGAATGTAATAAGCAACAGAGGGTCCTGTGGCACCTTTAAGACTAACAGAAGTATTGGAGCATAAGCTTTCGTGGGTGAATGCCCACTTCATCAGACGCAGCCATCAGAGTGAGAAGAGGAATCTTAACTTCATCCATGTGTACGGTGTTCTGAGGAACAAAAGTTTCCTTTCTCATTCCAGCAAAGTGTCTAAATATCCTTGCATCTAAATATCCTGTTTCCAGACATTAGTAATGGTGACTCTGCCATGATAATCAACCAGGCATTGCCGTACCATGGAGAGATACCATTTACTGTTGATAAAGACTTTGGCCTGATCTGGGGGACATAGAATAGGGATGTGGATCCCATCAATAGCCCCAATATAGTTTGGGGACCCTATCGGTGTGAAGTCATCCATAATCTCTTGTGCATTTCTAAGCTGTGTGATCCTCCACAGCATCCTCCTCTCTGTAGCACTTCCAGTCTCCATGACTACAACCCCAGCAATTGATCATCCAACACCAAAGTTGTTGGTAGCAATCAGGGAGTGGTGAGCTTCCAGATGTCGATGGCCACATTCAATGACCAGGGCATGGGTGGTCAGGCCTAGTGGATGGAGCCAGAGTCAGCTTCAAGTACCAACCCAAAGGTCAGAGCTGGAGACAGTGGCAGGGGTAAGGTGTTGGAGCGAGGGACCTAAAATAAGGCAGGAAAGCAGGAACTGGGAATAGACAGGAGTCTGGGATAAGGAGGACAGGAACCAGGAGCAGGCAGGAATATAAGGCTCAGGAGTCAAGTAAGCAGAAGAGATCCATAGTATCAGTCAGCCAGAGATTATTCTTATTGCTCAGGCTATTTCATGATTTATATAGAGCTCCTCACCTAATTGGGGGTGCTGGATATTTCCTCCAAACAGGAGCTTCAGGAGTGGGGTCCTCAGCGAGCTAAGACTTTGCTGCTTCCCTTCTCTGGTTGCTCAAGTGGTGGTCATGGTCTCGGAACCATTGAACCATTATTACTAGGAGTGATATGTGAGAAAGAAAGAATTCAGTTTTACTTTCAGCAGATCCCTGATAGAGTTCACAGAACTGGAAACTAGAAGAAATTGGGGGGGGGGAAGCGGGGGGTATTGTAAAAAGAGCACATTTGCTCTGAAGATTTTGAGAGCCCAACAGTGAATAGCACAATGGCATTTTTACAGAATGTATCTCCAGAACAGAAATGTGCTTTAAGGCCAAACTTTCAGGCTCCTTATGAACAAGCTGAATCTCTACTCAGTCCTCAATAAATGACACACCTCCTTGAATTGTAGTCCAAACTTACAACTTTCCCAGGGTTTAGATTTAATGGTAACTCACAAATCAATAACACAATTTATATCTCAGACTGAGCGTGGTTGTCTCTCGGATTTCCCTTTAGGACCTCATCTGTTCAAGTCCCATCTTCTCTGATAGATAAACCCACCCCCCTGATAGCCTGGATAGAGTTAATGAGCCGCGTCTGCTACAACAAGCCATCAGAATTTTAGCAGCTGTACTAAAGGTTCTGACTCTTGCTGATGGGTGGGTCAACAGAAAAGCCCTGCCACCTGGATACAGTTCTGCTTGGCAAACTTTGTATCTCTGTTTACACTTCACTCAGCTATAATTGGCAGTTCTGTCACCACTTCTTCACCATCTTTGGCTGTATTGTTATAGCTGAATACATACTATATATAGTGAAGAAGTCTTACTCATCACAACTGTCACTTTCCTCTTCTCAGTCTTTAGTTCTACTTGTTACTTTTCCTATTCTTTTAGTATCTTAACTCATGCCCCTTATTGCATATGCATTGACAGATTTTTGACTGACATGCAAATTAATTCAGAGGATAGCAAAAAGAATATTTTTGTCCTGACACATCTTTATTTTTATCTTTGTGTGCCATCTTTGACAGACTTTAAAATCTTATTCATATTTTTAAAAGCATCTTTAAATAAAGAGCAATTTGCTGTATCAGAAGTGAGTTATACTGTATTTTGCTTTCTAATTTGTTCATGGTTCCATTAAAAAGAAGCATCTCAGATAGACTGATAGAAATCCAACATTCAGTAAATCTCTATTGTTTTAGTAAATATTTCTCAATCATCATGCTCAAGGGATATACTCAGCCTTTGTTTATCATTAAGGTAAGGAGTTGTCATCTAGTGTCCTTCTTCCACGCTCCTTCACAATTATGTGGTTATGGCCAGGCTGAGGTCTGGCCAATACTTACACTAAACTACACAACAAGGAGCCCATAGGGATAGCCCATTTTATCCATAGGGATAAAATACAACATTCAAATCTTCAATAAGGAATGATCAGTGGCAAGGACAGCCAAACAGTAATTTTTGTTTCAATGTCACTGACAAATCCCTAATTGAAATGTAAGGTTTTTGTGTTATACATCTGTGGCTGGAGCTCTTCCTTTGCTGTACAGTTTAATTTGATGTAGGTAATACCATCTTTCCACTGCTGTACTAGGGATTTTCTTACTTTTAAGAAGTATACTCAGCCAGTCTTGTCCTATTAACATTTTCCATATCTACTAAACTAGGGTTACCATATTTTGAGTGTCCAAAAAGAGGACACTCCACGGGGCCCCAGCCCCGCCCACGCCCCCGCCCCAACTCCACCCCTTCCCCAAAGTCCCCGCCCCAACTCCGCCCCCTCCCCTGCTTCCCGCGAACATTTGATTCGCGGGAAGCCTGAAGCAGGCAGCAGGTAAGCTGGGGGGGTGGGGGGAGGAGGCGCAGCCCAGTCTGGCCCCCCCAACCGAGCGCCTCCCTCCGGCGGCCGGCCCCGGCCCCGGCCCCAGCGTCTCCAGCCTGGCTCGGCTCGGGCCCTGGGGTGCCGGCCCCGAGCCAGCCCCCGGCCGAGCACCCCCGGGCCAGCACCGCCGGCCTCCGGCCCAGCACCCCTGGCCCAGCACCGCCGGCCCCGGCCCAGCACCCAGCAGCGCCGGCCCCTCCCTATTTTCCCGGACATGTTCGGCTTTTTGGGATTTCCCCCCGGACGGGGATTTGAGGCCCAAAAAGCCGGACATGTCCAGGAAAATCCGGACGTATGGTAACCCTAACTAAACTAAAATTATTTGAACTTTTTCCTATGCTGGCACTTTTGACCTTAGAAAAATTTCATGAATTCCTGTGGAGTCAAAGAGACAAAAAAAAAAAAAAAATAGAAAAAATGGCCATCCCACTTACATTAGGTGACCTATAATTTTGTTTTTTTGAAAAAGGATCATAATTTCCAAAAAAATAATGAGACAAAATTTTGTCTTCTGGTTTCATACATCAGTGGAAGTTTAGTATGTTCTCACATTTCCTTCTCTTCCAGTTGGCTAGAAATACAGTGCTAGCACTGTCTGTCTAAAGTTCTTTATGTGGAAGAGCCAGTGGAGCAGTATGGCCTAGTGTCAGATTGACAGTAGCTGCATTTAAGACAAATAATAAAATTACATAAAATGCTTAGAGATGGTGTGTAGGCCTGACTTGAGTAATTTGATATGAGTGAGGCCTCATTTTTTGGGAGACAGAATTAGGGAGTTAAATAGATCAGCAGGGTGGAAACAGAATGTCTGTATCAGCTAAGATAAGGGGGAACATCCAGGAAACCATTTACAATGGACAAGATAACAATGGATAAGATAAGCCTAGAACAGTAAGATGAAGTAAAGAGTAAATCATGCATGACCAGTGTGTGCTTTACAGGGATTGGTGCCTACAAAGTGATCAGGCCAATCCCAAAACATGTAATACAATGCATAGTAAATGCAATGTAATGTGTAAATGTATATAAAGGAAGAAGTTTGCCACGTAACTTGGGGTGTGTGGTATGCCTTGTACCCACTATCAACACTTGAGCCCAATCAACTCACATGAAGTTTGACTGTATGCTACTACAAAAACCTCAGTAATGAGTTCATAGTCAAGCTGAGTTCTTGAGAACTGAGTGGATAAGATCTTAGAGGCTACTAGCTCCCAGTACCTTCAATGCGGTCAAGATTTTACCCCAAGTTCCTACAGCCAAGAGGAGTTTAAAAGGGTCAGGAACCTCACTTAAAGATGTGAAATCCCTGACATCATATAGCATAGTGGTTATCAAATGGTAATTTACAGTCACACAACCATACCAGTTGTGCTACATTTTATATTTCCTTACATCATAGAAGCTAAGAGTATTATTTGGTATCCATTGTATTGGTTACTCTTTGCTATCCTTTTTAATGGCGCTTTTAGAACATTTTTGCAGTGGGTTTCTCTCATGTCAGTAATGAGTATAGGCAGAGATAAATAGCTAATTCTATGTGTCTAGTCTTTCATGTTTACTCTCAACAGTTTACCTCATTTGGTATCAAATATTCACTATTCCCTGCTGAGTTTACTTTTATACTTGTATGGTCTTTTTAAGTAAAACCCAGGGTATCATAGCAGTTCTGTGAAATAACAGACCCACTTAGTTTTGCAAAAGAAGAAGCTAAAGGTATTTTAAGATAATAGGGCTCACGGAGAGCAGGTAATAATTTTAATATAAAAAGGTTAATATGAAATGTATGGGTTAAATGTAGAGAGACTTAATCCAAGCTCTAACATGCTCTAACTGAGTTTATGAATGTGGAATGGATCATACACCTTGTTCTAAAACATTTTTTCACTTGATAAAGATTTATTCAATTCATTACTATCTTATCTGTACACCAAAACGCTCAATTATGCACCAATTCCCCATTTTTTTTATTATGGAGATTTCACACAACTCACATTTGCATATAGAAAAGGCTCCCCCCAATGCATCATTGTTAACCTTATTTGTCAAAATCCGTAGAGGGGAATCCCTAACGCTCTTCATTAAAAATGTTTGCCCTTTCTGCTCTTATCTATTGAGTACTGTTGCCCTACTGTTATAATACGCATATTCCTTGAAAGCCCTCTCACTTGGGAACTGATTCTGTGCTCATTGAAATCAATGACAATGCATCCACTGACATAGAGCTTCTATTAAAAATAGAATGTCACTACAGAGGGAAACCGCAGAATTGATCCCATCAGGTTTTCCATGCTCAAACTTCCATTTGCCTGTGATAATTTATCATTTCCTGCCACAACTATCTTAAGTCAAACATTTTGGCTGAATTCTTGAAAAATAAGTAGAGATTTGGAGGTGTGCATTATGTATAGTATATTGTTTTCTGGTGAAAGAGAGATGATAATGAGAAAAGATGCACAGCAAAGTGGTATGGTGGAAGTCTCCATTGTTTTTTCAGGCTATGAAAGGGTGAAACAAATTAGCATTTCTATTTTTAATTGAAATATTTCTCTGATGCATTGTGGACATTGCCATCAGCTATCCCCTGTCCTAAATCATTGTTTGACCTTTTCAGATCATACTTATCTCAATGATCATACTTCTGGTATGCCGAAAGCTCCTCAGTAGATGTGTCCATTGCATGAGCAGATTCCCAGGACAGCTGTCTAAATTCTGAGTGATCTAAGTAGGATATCAGTTTCACATACACAATACTGGGAGAATCTGAGTTTTTCTCTTACAAAAAAAAGTCAAAGATTGCACAGTTAAAACCAAGATGAGTAGCAAATCATATTTTTTTCCGAAACGCTGACCAGGAAAAAAAATCATTCCACCTTGAAATACCTATGCAATGCCTGCTTGATATTTAGAGCTCCTTAAATGGCTTTCTAACTTATATTTCCTGCGTAAATCAGTCTTGTTTTGAGCTCTACTGTGCATTTGCACTAGAAAAATATCTAAATTACATTTTGCTAACCATAGCTCAGCATTATTCTGAACTCAACAGTGTCTTAGTATTAGTATCTGTTACAAATTACTACAAATGTCCTTTCCTATTATACCTATTTCTCACAAGGTTACTGTTGACCATAGAGATACCTAAGCATTTTATTTTACTTAGTGTTACACAAGGTACCTACAGGCCTGTTCCTGTAGGAAATTGGATTACACAGGTTAGCATAGGTGAAGCATAGGCCATTTTATCTATGCTAAGGGTCATAGGCCTATCTTCTGAGGGGAGTCGGTACATAACAATACCAGGCAACCACAGGAATATTGAACTGATACTAGGCTTGAATATTTTAGGATAAAATTGTTGGCAGATGTTTTAACAATAAACTTGCTTTAGCAATATTTGATATATATTGTAATGAGTTAAAAGTCTTTAATATATTAAACTATAGGATAAATGCACCCCAATATTATTAGGGGTGAGGAAGTTAGATATAGACATGGGAGGCTGGGCATCTGAATAAATATTCATGACCATCTCCAGGCCCTATAATAGGACAGACCACCGTATAGGGTAAGCGAGCTTTTCACCATTGACCCTTCAGCTCTTCATTGTCATCATCTATCACTGACCTTCAGGCACTGCGGTTTGCACCATCAAACTCATTTGGCTTGCCAAGGAGAGGGCTGGTCCTTTGTCCCTGACCACCAAATCTCCTGGGAAGGGTGTGATTATGTAAGTGTATGAGCATATGCAAGGAATAATATCAAAGATATCCCTAATACCATATTATTGCTATGTGTTTATGTGGTTTGGAGCTTTCTTGTCATTATTGATTGTGTTAATAAAAGTGGCTAAGACTTTGCTTTGCCCTCAATGTGAATTTTTTTGCCATACAAACCAGAGTTCACCACAAGACATTCCTGCCAGAGCCACAGCCAGGGAGCACTTTGGAGAGTAGTTGCCACAGAAAGTACCACTCAAATGATTCAGAGTGACAGTATCCTGACTCCTTCTCACCGACTGCCGTCCTTATCTTGTGGACCCCAGCCCAGTTGTGACTGCTAGGCTAGGCTTCATTTTAATATATAAATGGTTTAAAATGCTATTATTCCATTTGTGTAGTAGTAACCTACTTCATTGTGTCCATCTCCTAATCAGTTGTATTGGGTATTATCTTGAAACCAATAAACCATAGTATATTTGTTATTTTTAAATGGGAAAACTTCTGCCCAAGATCTCCAAAAAACTTGCTGTTTCTTAGCGGTCTTTTGACACATGAATGATGAAACCACACGACAGGGTTCTTTATTTATGTTAGTAAGGTTGAGAGGCACCAGTCAGGATTGTGGCCTCATTGTATTGTGAGCTGTACAAATAATGCCCCTGATCCTGAAAACATTTATGTAAGTGCTCAAATTTAAGCACATCATCGATCCACTTGACTTTAGTGAGACAACTCACATGCTTCAAGTTAAGCACAGCAGATCAAAATAAGGTAAAGTCCCTGCTCCAAAGAGCACTTCTGGTGAAGTTTTATAGCTGTAAGTTTAGACAGCAGAGGGCAAAATCAGACCATACTCCAATATAATACATGAACAGATGTTATTCAGAAAAGACACATTTATTTAGTGGCACATTCCTGAAGAGGAAGACAACTGGCACACGGGCCTCTGAACCTCTTTTCCTCTTCCCACCCATTCCCATAAAATAAATAAATAAATTCTTTTTGAGTCTTGACAGTCCAACATTATTAAAAGGGAGTAGAACTTGAAAAAATACCTTTCAGGTGGCATTCTGTAATAAGTGTGTTATCTGCATATCCAGGCATAGGACTTCCAGGTTGTCACCTAGCCCCATGTTAACTGAATAACCTCAGGGTGGGATTTTCAAAAGTGCCTAAGGAAACTGGGCACCTTCAAGTAAGCACAACTTACAGGACACTGTAAATGTTTAGAAATACTTCCAGGAGTTGAAAGGTATAATTACACTGCAATGCTGTGTTAAGATTAGTGCTGTGTGAATAATTAATTTTTCAGTTCTCTGGCAGTCCCAAAAATCAAAAAAGTATATTTGGGGGTCAAACTGACAACAAAATTTTATTTGGTTATTATTGCCCATTATAATATAAATGTATTGTAATTGTCTATGATGTATGTATGTTAGAAATAGATAAAATGAAAGAATCACAAGAACTGAGTATCTGGTCACAAATAAGACAGTTGACTTGGATGTTATTTACTCTATAGATTTTCATCATATAATAATGATATTTTTACTGAATATATTAACTTTTGGATTGTTCCAGAGAGGGGTTAAAGAGGTTGTGCAAATATCAGTTGTAGTTCTTGAATTTCAAATAACATACCTCAGGTGACCTAGGATTTTTAATGATCAGAGTACTTTTTCAACTGAGTCCTGAGGGAGCATATTCACTCTTTCCAAATGAAACCATCTTTATGTGCAAGATTAAATATAAGGCAATCCCATGTTTGTAGTAAACTCGGGTCTCGTAAAGGTTCTTTTAGGAGATATATGGTAATTTCTTAATCCATAATTATTTTGTCCATGGTTTTTAAGAAGTTGGCAGAGATTTTCAAAAGGCAGCATATTCACCTGGTACATAAGCCTGGGACCAATGTTTATTTTTGCTATCTCAATTTGACTTAATAGAACTGGGAAGCTGTCACCATCTGCTTATATCTTATGAGATTTGTCTCACCATGTGTAAAATATTGGATGTGACCAGAATGTTCAGGTTGGAGCAAAAATTTCACTTGATTATGGTATATTATATTGAAAGTGGAAGATGCTGATACATTAAGTACTGATGAGGTATTGTAAACCCCTTGTTAGCTTACCAACCTCAGTACACCATGGAAGAAAATTTTGGTACACATTAAAAAACCAAACAAGGCAAAAAGCCCTGATCTTGCATTGGATTAGTGTGGATAGAGCCTGCTCCTGTATGGAGATCTGATGATTTAAATGGTCTTTGCTTGGGTGCGAGATTCTGCCTGTGTCTGATTCCTACAGGCTCAGGGCCTAAGTTTCTAGCAGGGCTCGTCATCATTTTTTTGACCAAGTGTTTTCCATCAGAAAATGGAGTTTAGTTAAAAACAATGTTTTTGCAACAAAAAAGAAGAAAAGGTTAGGGTTTTGGTTGTCAAAACAAACAAATGGACATTTGAGGTTTCAGTGTGATTTTTTTTCCCTGTGAAACCCAAACATTTTTCACAACCAATTTTCATTTTTAATTTCTTAAAACAGAAACAAATCCTGCCCAGGTGTAGTTTCCAGCCCTTTGCCATATAAAAAAAATATCCCTGAAAACAAAGCAGTGTGAAGCAACATACACCAGTGAATAGTGAGAAAATAGTATTGAAAGGAACAAATAGCTGGGACCCATTTCTGCAGCAGTATCCAGGGGGAAGCTATACCCTGTGACATGCACCATATACTCCATCCACCCATCCCAATTGCTTCAGAAGGATACAAGAATGAGGAAAGGAAGCAGAAAGGATGTGCACAGCCACAGCCCACCTCCCTCTTCACCAATGCTTACCTGTCTTGCCCAAAACTGAGTTGAAAGAGCCAGTAGTGGGAGGGAAAGTAGAGCCCCACTCCTTCCCTATCCATAACCCTCCACCACCTCGAGGAGAAACCAACTACCTCCAACCCTCTATATCCAGTGGGGGAGACCTGTTCTCCGAGCTGACTCCCTCCAATAGCTAGAGGACATCAAGCACTAAAAGAAACCCATTCCCAACCATCCCATCACTGGAGGGGCTCGACATCCCACTCACTAAACCAACCTACCACCCATCCCACATTCAGAAGTAGTAGGCCAATCCACCTGCCACCAATGCTATTCCATAAGATGAATGATAGGGTAATAAACACTTGATGAGATAGAGAGGTGGGGCGATGAAGTGGAGATGGGTGGATTTGGGGGAAGAGAAGTATGGAAGTCATGAATTCTTTGGGAGGGAATTATTGAATTGTAGGTGGGGAAACAGAATTCTAATAATGGATTATGTTGGAGGAAATCCTATTTTACTCAGGGACTGTCACATGTGTTACTGCCTGAAGTAGGACAGTTTTGAGGAACTCCCTTGTGTAACCATATTTTTAAATCTCTGATGGGATGGAAGTAGCCAGTCTTTGAGAAATGCTCAGAAAAATGAATTTGCAATGGGAAGTTAATGTATCCCACCAGGCCTTCTAGAATTGTTTATCAACACTGGAAGTTGGGGAATTAAGTGTATTGGGCTCTTTGATAATTGGATAAAATCCTTTGCACCATTTTTAATATTCTGCTTTTAATTGGAATGTCTTCTATTGGTATGTGAAGAAAGAGGTAGATGGAAACCTTTCCTTTTACGTCTTCCCAGTGCGAAAAGATCTAATTTGCCATTGCATGTGCTAGAATAAAATTAAGTGTTTGAGTGAACCTGATGAATGTAAAACCAAATCCAAAACTTTGAATGATAGTAATTGATTAGAGCCATTTGATACTATTTGGAGGCTTTCTCTGAATCGACAAAGATTTTATTTGATGGAGATCAGGATGTTTATGGAGAATCAGTCAAGTATTTGATAGTTTGCATGATCAATTTGTTTTCTTTTTCTGTGACTTCATGAAACTGTTTTATAACACTGGAATACAGGTCAGGCATGCAAATATATTGTATTTTGTGGAACAGAAGTATTTACATAACAGCTAGCAAAGTATATACACACCCAAAGTGGCTTGGTATCTAACGAAAGGTATCTCTATAAGAAATCAACACAAAGTAAATATAAACATTTTAAGAAAAAATGGACCATTTCCTGGAGTGTGGATGGTCTGCACTGGGTGTTAGAGTCAAATGACTTGAAGCTCACCTTTGACTTCCTGATCCAGGTGCAGTCTTTGTGTATGGTCAGTCCTACAATACCAAGTTAGAGCAGCATGAAGATTCCTCTACTAGCTTTAAGAAGCTGAAAAAGCAGCTGAGGACCATTGGGGTTTCAATGGCATCCCAATTTTGCTGCCTTTCCTCCTGTCAAATCCCCATCTCTCAGATAAGTCATCAGCAGGGAAAGAAAGAGGTGTAAGAGCTCCAGTACTGGCCCTACACCTAAGAGGATCATATTTCCAGCAAGGTGGTCTTCCCTGGGCCAGATAAACTGGCTTAAGAGCAATATTGTGCCAGAATTGAATAACAAAGCAGTAACAGCAAAATCAAGTAGAGTGATGAAGTATTAGCAGTCCAATTTCCTTCTCCTTTTCTCATCTTAATGGCCAGTGCATTTTCATTGAACCACAAAATGCAAGGGATATGGTTTAACTAGGCTACTGATCTGGGAACTATCTGGCAACAACTCATCCTTCCCTAATTTGTTCCACCTAGCGGAGCTCTGCCATTAGCTCTTTATACCCGGTCCCAGTCTGTTGCTGGGATCTCATTGCCTTCCTCTTGTACAGGGGCTAAGGGATAATGAAAAGAGAGTTGTTTCCTCTTTGTACCAGATGTTAAGAGCCCAAACACCATTCCCCATCTCCTTTAGAGGATGCCTTCCCCTCAGTCAGTTTCCAATTTCAGTTTATCAGGGAACCAGAACCGCTTTCAAAACAGTACATTAAAAAAAAATAAAAAAAAAAAATGGAGATATCCCATCTCCTAGAACTGGAAGGGACCTTGAAAGGTCATCGAGTCCAGCCCCCTGCCTTCACTAGCAGGACCAAGTACTGATTTTGCCCCAGATCCCCAAGTGGCCCCCTCAAGAATTGAACTCACAACCCTGGGTTTAGCAGGCCAATGCTCAAACCACTGAGCTATCCCTCCCACCCCCCGTAAAGCACTGGATGCTTTACAAGTTGTGACAACTAAAACTTTACTTCTTAACCTAAGCACTGGCTCCCTGGGCTGCTGCGGGGGAGGCACAAAAAACCCATCCATTTGGCCAATCTGGAAGTGAGGTAAAAATTCCTTACCAGTCTCAGGAAGTGATTAGTGTAAAACCCAGAGCAGATAACAACAACAAAAAAAAACACAACACCACAATCAAATCCGATCCTATGCTAATCCCAGAGGTGGGAGCTACTGTTCTGGGCACATAATGGTACTCTGGCCAGGGGGAAAAGGGCTTGTATGCCCTCCCCTTTAGAGGCATGGGAGCCAATGGGCTTTTGCTGTGCCCCTTCTCGCTAGCTAATCAGCTAGGATGATGGGGAAGGGAAGTAGACAGGAAGTGAAAGAGAGAAGAGACCCTTAAAGGAGCCACAATCCTCTTCCCCCTACCAGTCCAGGTAAAGCTCATTTACCTTTGAGGCTCTGGGGATGCAATTTAACTTCTTCACATTCTCAGAATTGGCTTTCTTTTGCATTTGGTCCCTATTTACTCTATCTCTCCTTTCTTCATTTTGTTTTCCTGTCTCTTCATATGTTACTATATATAAATCTTCCTCTTTATTCCTGTCCAGATTATCCCTTCTGCTACATCTTGGTGTGTATCCATGCTTCCGCTCCATTTGTCATGGCTGACAAAACATGTGCATCAGAAATTTATTGTTTTACACAGAGGAGCTGGATCATCATAATACTGTTCAGCAGCCTAATGTTCTTCATCCAGCTTTGAGTCTTCTCTTCCCCATGACTTCATCTTCTTTATTAGAAATAGCACACTTTACTGGCACCATATCAGCTTCTTATTTATTTTCATTCATTGCCATCTTTTTTCTGCATTAATGTCCAACATATTCTGATTATTCCAATTAACATAATTCAACATAACTGAAGGTATAGGCCTGATACAAGTTATATTCCCTTTCCACATGAAAAAAATAAAATTAAGCGGTACTGCACTATACAACCTTAACTCCTACCCTTGTGTTATTTAAAAATGGATTACAACAATAATCTTTAAATTTTGTGGCATGATTCTCTCCAGAAGCCTGACACTTCTGTAAGTCACTTGAAAGCAATAGAGTTACAATGGTATATAATTGGTGCAAGTGAACACAGAAATGGTTCAAAATCTTAATATCTTCACATACTATGCACTGGACAGAAAAAATACAAAATAAATTATGTACTAAAAATCTCTGTTTTTATGAGAAACACAAACTTCTATATTACATTTAAAAATCTCCACAAAACTACTTCTAAAATAACATTACTAAGGTGCAAAGCCAAGCACTGAATTTAGAAATACCAGAATTAAGATTTTCTGAAAAACCTTAATTTGGCCATTTTATGGATCTGAGTTATGGTATAGTCTTCAATTGCATGATACTATTTTTTCCACAAGATTATATTGGCTGGTATTTCCTTAAGTTACATTTTTTTTTTTGTTAATGTTGACATTCTAATGAGGAAGCATATGAGCAACTTTGAGTCTAAGCTAATGAAGTTTTATGGAATTTCATAGTTTGGGGGGGGGGGGTATATCTAATGTATGGATATCTTCCTGAGAGTCAGAAACATTTTTTTTTTACTTAACCCAAAGATTAGTTTCTGGCAGATCTATTACATGGCAAATATATTTGATTACTTCAATATTTGTTGATCATCATTGCAATAGATAGCTGTGTCTAATCATGACAATAAATTTAAAAAAATAGCACATTAATGGGCTTAAAAATAGCCTATGCCTTAGAGTTTGTTATAATCTAGAAAAAAGTTAATTTTCAAATCTTCACAATCAGCATTTAATTTGCCAGATTGATGTGAAAAATAAAGCGGGGTGGGGGGAGAAGAGGAGGATGGAAGAAACAGAAAGGCCTCACTTTACAATTTTTATAGATTACTTCAAAATAATTAACAAATGTATTTATAAATTAACAGAAAATTCATTCTGTACTCTAAGAGTAAGTGCTCGAAGTGTGAGGGTATAAATATTTTTTATACATTATATAACAAAGAAGTTTAAACTTTGATTTAAGTGCAAATTGCAACTCAGCCTTAAGTATGGAGCAGCTCTGCGGTTGCCATAATTTTTTGTAACTTCATTCATAACACATCACAAGATATCAAGAAATAACTATGCATATCTCTATTAACTTAGTAGAGTTAATGAGCAAACTCATGGTACCGTCTGCGTAAGGCCAGCATTTCAGAAGACAGCATGTGTCACCCTTATAGAAACAGTTGTCTGATACGTTTTATAGCAGGAGTGTCTTAGTCCATGAGTTCATGTTGCAAACATTCACAGAGTGCTATCATGACACTTCAATAGTACTGAAACCTGCTCAAGTTAACTTGCCAACTGTGCCCCATTTGCAAGTAAAATGTGCCTTCCTGCCTAATCATCTGCTATTGTAACTGATCATTTCCCATTCGTTTAATAATATATGCCAAGTGCCTTCCAAATGTTTTTGGCCTTAGATTCTCTAATTATTTTAGCCCATAGAGTGGCAGCACCAATTCTTAAAGAAATGAACAACCTGAGGGACCCAAAAGTTTGGATGGCAGGGCACCTTTTAGGGACATAGACAAATGAAGAAAATGGAAAGCAGTTGAAGAAGCATTAGGGGAGTCTTGATTCACCAAGGAGGATTTTAAACAATATCTATTATTTATGAATTGAAGAATCTGAGTGTGTTACCATAGTGATGACACTTAAAGAGGATCAGTTACTGAAATACTAATTGAAACTAATGGTTTCAATTTCATACAGACACTTGGTTTTTTTTGTTTTTTTTTTTCTGAAAAGAAGGGAATATCTAGTTTTGATCAGAGTGCTAAAATGTATAGAAAAGCTATTCAGAAAAAGAGACATAATTTTTTTACAATGTGAGCCAACTATAGTATTGTGGATGTAAAATAGTCTCAGTTTAATACAAATGCTGCTTAGATATTCTGGTAAAAGAAAACATGTTGACATAACTGTTAGAAAATATTTGGCTCACTAAAAGCCTTCATTTCAAGCACCATAGGAAATGAAATAGAAATGCTCCCATATTGAACACAGTAATATGTATTGACTTTAATCTGCAATTAAATGTATATGGCATAAGCGAATTAAAATGTGATGAGTACAGTTTATCTTAGACCAAAAGCAGTAGGAATTGAGATTCAGTCTAAGAAGAACACTCAGGCTATACTTAGAAGAAGAGAAAATGATAGTATCCTGTGGAATGTTCTAGTATGCTGCAGTAATATTACTCTAAAGATGTAATGTTTGGGACATTACGGTAGAAGACTACTATATTTTGTTACAAGGCAGAATAAAAGTAAACATGAAAATCAGCCCATTAAAAAGTACTGTATTAAATCATCAGAAGTGTCACTTCTATGAATTCTAAGACCGATTATTTCATTAGTGTGTAAAATAATGTAATGCAAGTGTTTAAACCAGAGTGCTTTGTAAAGTTTGCATATCTACAAACTTGCTCTGTCTTGAGTCTTGTCAATGTTCTATTGTGTGAAAGTCATGGCAGAATTGAACAGTACTCAAACACCAATGAAAACACACACTACTGCGATAAAAGTTGATGAGCCTAGGAAACATGATGAGCAGAGTCCACAATCAAGTCAAAAATGGATATCCCTTATGCATATCTTAAATACTGCTCATGATAGTGTGTGTGTGTGTGTTTTTATATATATATATATATATATATATAATCACATAAATAAAACTAACACCATATGTAAGCATCAAGGTAGATCTTGACCTGGCATCCAAATATGGTGGTAAACACCCTAAAATATCTGAGACAGAATAAATATTTAATATTCCATATAGTAATTTATATATTCAGTAATTCTCACAACACCGCTGTACAGAAGGCATGTATTTATAGGCTTTTCCAAACAACTTCCTTGATACTGAGATAGTATCAAGATTCATGCATGTGATGAATGCAGATTCTAGATAAAACTTTACTCATTCCAAGGTTATATGCAATATTTGAAAAATGGGGAGATACCATTTAAAAGAACTGCATGTGGGACAGTGATATTGGTATCAGTAAACCAAACAGTAACAACTTAGCATGTTCTGGGATGTGTTTTAGTAGTGTTGATGTGTGACTCATATCGAACTGTTTATGACTGAATATCAGGATAATTATACAAAGCAACAATCTCTTTCACGGAGTCCGAAGAGACTTTGTTCATCATCAATATGTATACTCTACCACCCTAAAAATGATGAGCTCAGATATCATTGAACAAAATATTCCTCATTTTAACCCCGACATTACCCATGTTCCACACAAATTTGCTGTGTTCTCACTTTTACTGTTGAAAAGTATTTACGTCAGAAGTAGTCATGTAACTGAGCGATAATGTAATAGAAAGTGTTATTTACATTAACAGAATGATTCCCTTTGCCTGAATATTTGTATTTTTGTTTTGTTTTGGCCCCTCATTTTGGTTCTTTGTCACCTATTGCATCCTTGGACCTTGGCTTATTGAGGGACATGCACTGAACAGAAGCATGTAACTCTAAAACATAATGGGTTTGAGTCTGTCCTGTGCAGCACAGAAGAGTGGGTGGGTCATAAGTGAGACAGTTATGATGCTCTGATTCTGTGTGCCATTCTGTGATTGTCCAGGCACCGGATTCAAATAAATTCCAAAGAGACCAAAAGGAATTTTAGATAAAACAGGGGAGATCATGGACATTAATGTATTGAAGACTGAACACTGAGCACTGCAACAACAGCTGCATGGAAACCTGCAACCATACAAAAACATTTCAGAAGCACTGAGAGCATACTCAGTACTCTGAGCTACAAAGTATTCCTTATTAGAAGAATTTGTCTTTTAAGGAATAGACTTAATTGCAGCCACCTTCAAACAAATTGAAAAATAACCAGAAGGTAAGTGAAAGATTTGTTTAATAATTTTAGTGATACAGAGCCCAGAGCACTGAAGTCCTTCAACAAGAGCTAATGATTGTACCTGAAAAAAATAGCTGGTGCTCTTTATCATTATTAATTTTGGTGGGAGAGGGAGGAAATGAAATGAAGCTCATTTTGATGAGAGTGTAAATCTAGAACTGGAAAAAAATATTCACATTTTTAAAATAACACCAGCAGCCAGAATTTCATCCATATTTTGGTTAAAGGTGACCCCACTGTCTTCCCTCTCCACTTCCCTAAGGGAGGCAGGTGGCTTTATCCATAGAACCGCCTGTCAAACTGTTGAAGTGCTCATTGTGGAGTCCCGTAGCTCTGACAGACTATGGACCCTGCTTGCAGCTGAATAAAATTTTAAATGTTCCATAATCCAATCCAGTGTCCAGCTCTGGGGTCCACATTTCAGGAAAGATGTGGACAAATTGGAGAAACTCCAGAGAAGAGCAACAAAAATGATTAAAGGTCTAGAAAACATGACCTATGAGGGAAGATTGAAAAAATTGGGTTTGTTTAGTCTGGAAAAGAGAAGACTGAGAGAGGACATGATAACAGTTTTCAAGTACATAAAAGGTGGTTACAAGGAGGAGGGAGAAAAAATGTTTTTCTTTACATCTGAGGATAGGACAAGAAGCAATGGGCTTAAATTGCAGCAAGGAGGTTTAGGTTGGACATTAGGAAAAACTTCCTAAATGTCAGAGTGGTTATGCACTGGAATAAATTGCCTAGGGACGTTGTGGAATCTCCATTATTGTAGATTTTTAAGAGCAGGTTAGACAAACACCTGTCAGGGATGGTCTAGATCAGGGGTCGGCAACGTTTGGCACGCGGCTCGCCCGGGTAAGCACCCTGGCGGGCCGGGCCAGTTTTATTTACATGCTGACGCGGCAGGTTCGGCCGATCGCGGCTCCCACTGGCCGCGGTTCGCCATCCTGGGCCAATGGGGGCGGCGGGAAGCTGCGGCCAGCACATCGCTCGTGCCACGTGCCAAACGTTGCCGACCCCTGGTCTAGATAATAGTTAGTCCTGCCACGAGTGTACGGGACTGGACTAGATGACCTCTCAAGGTCCCTTCCAGTCCTATGATTCTATTAATATTGTAATTTAAAGGCAACAGAAATCCAGTAGAGACGGTACCAGATCTGCCGGTCCCACCAAGATAGCTGGGTCCTGCTTCTATCATTTCTGGATGGAGATAAGGAGTCAAATACTGATAGTCTTCCTTATAGATCCAGCAACCCTGGGAGGAGAGGGCAGGTAAGGGAGGGGGTCACACTTCCAGTCCCTTAATAAGTAGAGTTGCTTTTAACCTAAAGTAAAGCCTGTCAGTTATTATTTTCTGCCCAATTTGCTTTATACTATCACCCTGAGGCGTTTTTCAGCATTCCACTGCATCGAAGGTTTTTCCAATCATAATGCATATCTGTGTTTGAGACTGTTTTCCTCAAACATATTAGTTTATATTATTCCAACTTGAAGCTCATTTTGTAATTTTCTGCCTGTTTCTCTCATCTCACTCCATCCCATTTGTATTATTCCTTTGTCCTCACCGGTGTTCACCTCACCTAATTTAGTATCAGCTGCAAATTTCATTAACATGTTTTTAACTTCCACTTCCAGATTATTAATATAGATCAGGGGTCGGCAGCGTTTGGCACGTGGCTTGCCAGGGTAAGCAGCCTGGCGGGCCGGGCCAGTTTATTTACCTGCTGACGTGGCAGGTTCGGCTGATCGCGGCCCCCATTCACCGCGGTTCGCTGTCCCGGGCCAATGAGGGCGGCGAGAAGTGGCGCGGGCGAGCGATGTGCTGGCTGCGGCTTCAGCGGGTAAATAAACTGGCCCGGCCCGCCAGGGTGCTTACCCTGGCGAGCCGCGTGCCAAACGTTGCCGACCCCTGATATAGATGTTAAATAAAATGAATCTCTTCAGTACCCTGCTAAATATCCCCCCACTCCCAATTCAATACATTATGACCCTTTGTTCTACAGTCAGCTCTCAATCCACATGACAGTGTTTCTATTCAAGTCAACTGGAAATACTTTTGAGCAAGATTTTGAGTCACTGTATCAAATGTTTTACTGGACTCCAAATCTATTATATCTACTATGTTCCCTTCATCCACTAATTATGTCATTTTGTTACTAAAGCAAATAACAAGATTTATCACTAAGCAATACCTGACATACTTTGCTTGTGGGAAGAAAAAAAATCTGGATTTTTAAGCTTTCCCTGCTGCCAGAAGTATTGGATTGGAGTACTATTATATTCAGGAGGAGAGAGAGATGGGAAAGCAATTTGGTATGCAAGTAAAATAACTTTGAGTAAATTAGGGGCTGTAGATTTATTTCTAGGTATAGGAGAACCAGTTGGGATATGAGGACCCTGCCCAAATGCTTGAGCCAAACCAAATGAATACTAATCTTTTCACAGCTTCATCTCTGTTCTGATAAGGTTCTTTCTTCCACCAAGCTCCTACAACCTCCCTTTTTCCTATTCAGGTCCACAAACTTCACCCATTATTAATATTATTAATAAACTATTTGTAAATATAGAAGAGTTCCTATAGTGTGAGTGTTGCGGCTGTGCATATCGGGTTTCCCAACTATATAGTAATTTGAATATACAGGGCCTAATCTTGGGACAAGAGCTTGTTAACCCTCAAAATGATAACTGGGCATTCTTAGGTAATCAATATAATTAATACATAATCTATAAATCAGGCTACAGACAGTTCTTCAAAAAGTGTATGATGTGAGTAATCTTCACACTATTTTCCAAAAAGCAGTTATTGTAAAAGGGACCCCAGTGGTGGTTGTTTTTCAAGCAGGAGTGCATTGGACAGTATTTTCTTGCTCCCTCTGATACCAGCAAGGCGACAGGCCTGGTTCTCCCCTGTCTTGCTTCTTGTGCAGACATGTAGGTCCAGATCCTCAAAGGTATTTATGTATCTAATTCCCATTGATTTCAATGGAAGTTAAGTACCTAATACCCTAGAAGATCTGGGCCTTACTCCTGTGCAAAGTTCATGCAAAACACATATAAAATACCACCATTCCGATTTGATTACACAGGGTGTAGGGCAGTGGAGAATCAACTTTGAGAAGGGTTAGAGACCAGCCTTTGCCGTCTTCTCTCCTGGTCCACAAAGCTTTTGCCTCAGTTGAGGCATGGGTGCCTGAACTATTTGGTTTTGCTTTGCAGTTTTCTTGTCTACACCACATGACAAAGGACACCCTTTTTTCCTACACCTATACTATAAGCAACATCTATGACAATGTTTCCACTGTTACAATTTTAATTACTGGCCTTCTGAAGAACAGGGAATATTCACAAGACATCTGTCAGTGTGACCACCCTGTTTAATCAGCTCAGCAATGCATTAACAGGGGGATGAGCACTAGCTACTTGATAAACATCCTATTTTGATTTAGAAGGCTCTGTTAGTAACATTTCCCAAGATCATTTTAATACCCATTCCAAATCTGTTTCTGTTCCTTTTGAGTGTTCAGCCCTGGCCCCTGCTCTCAGGGTAGCATAGCTGGGCAAAAATCATCCTCCAAAACTGATCCCTCTGTTGAACTATGGCTAAGCTCACAGCACATTCGGTTGCGAATGTTACGATCAAGTACACGATGATACATCCAGGGCCGGTGCAAGGAAGTTTCACGCCCTAGGCGAAACTTCCACCTTGCACCCGCCCCCCAAGCCCTGCGGCAGCTCCCCGCCCCCCACCTCCGCCCTGAGGTGCCCCCCCCCCACGGCAGCTCCCCCCCCCGTGCCCTGAGGCGCCCCCCCCACGGCAGCTCCCCCCCCCCAGGAGCCGTGCGGCAGCTCCCCACCCCAGCTCACCTCTGCTCCCCCCGCTCCCGCTCTAATTCTCCTCCCCTCCCAGGCTTGCGGCGCCAATCAGCTGTTTGGCACTGCAAGCCTGGGAGGTGGGAGAAGTGGAGCGGCGACCACGCGCTTGGGGAGGGGGCGTAGGAACGCTGTAAAAAAAAATTGGGGGCACCGCTTTTTGGTGCCCCCAAATCTTGGCGCCCTAGGCAATTGCCTAGTTTGCCTTAATGGTAGCACCGGCCCTGGATACATCTCCCACAAACAACAAAGTCACCTTTGTGCTGTTTGGAAAGCTTCCATCACATTTTTTTGGGGAGAAGAGCACCAACTCAACCTTCTGAACCAGAGCTTCTGGAAAAGCTGCTTATCCCACTGTTATCCTGCTGTTTTGATTTGCAGTTTTCTGATTCTACTTTGTGATGCTGATTCTTTTTAATGTTCAAGCATTCCCCTCCCTAGCAATTTTCTTTTAGCTACTTGTTTTTCCTTCTAATCACAACAAGAAATTAACACAGCTCTGCTTTCTTCTACAGGTTTTGCAGCTTGATAGGAGAATCCAGTCATGTCCAGATGCAACTATAGCTATGCCCAGTATGCCTGCTCTTAGTAAGGCAAATGGGAGAACTGTCACATTAGCCTCTGGCAGTTAAAGGAGAGACTATATCATTAGGAAATGATGCAGCCATTGGGGGAGAAAGTTAACTTCTTTCTTGCTTTACATATTTTAGACTTGTGTAAAGCTTTATTTCAAATATTAATGTATATTTAGCCACAAGTTCTAGTTTATAACTGCCCCTTCAGAGGCACAGGCTGAGAAGAATCAATTTGGCTTACAGTGACTGTTGAAATAGCTGCATTTTAAGACCTACTAAACTATTTAGTTCCAAGGCGTATACTGTGACACCTAAACCATGTGTCCTAATGTTTCAAACCAAATACTAAATAAATTATTAAACTTGTAGAAACTGCTGGTTTCCATTTAAAATAACCCCCCCCCCCTCAAATATGACATTTAATGCCTACAAAGAGAGGTAGGAAGTACTCAGACTTGCAAAAGGAGCTTTATTTTTAGCGCTCACTGGACTGACCTATCAAGAGTGAAAGTCATTAAAAATACAAATCTTTTACATGATGATTCAGGAGAACATTTGTGGTTTAAATTTTTGAAAGGTTAATACTGATGATAAAGCTAATCGCTCTACGAAAGGCTTAATGGGTCAGTGCAGACACTTTGTGCCAGAGCCCCAGTATAATCAGGTTCTAAAATTGTTTAACAGTTCCCCTGGTCACCCCCGGTGTAAGTGTGATCATCTGGTGGCGTATAGCCAGCATAGTGGCTTTTATGACATTCCCCTTCCCTGCTGCCAAAATAGCAGGGGAAATGATATGTGGTCAGAATGCTCTTTTGCTTCATCAATCATTGGCTGTGGTTTTGGCCCTTTGTAGCTACTGCAATTTGCATAAGTTAAAGCAGCTCTCAGACTGCTCTAAGATGGGGTATAGAGTAGCACCAGAATAGGGGGCAGGCAAAGGGGAACTTTGAAGCCTCCTTTACACACCACCCTCTGACTTGCACTCAGGCACATACAACTTATATAGCTATAGCTGTGGATATGGCTTGGAATGTTCAGGTCTCCAGAAGAAGAAGTTTCTTTTATATATCTTTTTCATGAAGAATTGTACAGGATGGGAAGTCTGACTAGAGATGAGCTGATGTTGCTTTTTGAGTTTTTTATATAAAATATAAATATGAACTATTAAATTGTTTATACACTATGTATTCGAAACCATGCAAAACGTGGCAAGTATCTTTAACACAGTTACGCCACGTTCCTTTTTTATATCAGAAAAGGCTATCAAATATAAGATTTACAGTGATTACTTTTTAGATGGGCCAAACTATGTCCTTTGTTACTGTCATGCTGTCTTGAGTGGCTCACCACTGTGAGTGACTAGCTCAGGGCAAACTGTCAGAAAACAAGGGCACACAACCCAAACTGGTGGTATGTTCTATAATTAGATTTCACCAAGCTAGTAAGAAATGTGAACTCCTGGATCACTGAACTATATCACCATGGAGTCACAGACAGTCCCCTTAGCATCTCCAGACTATCTTGTCACCCAGAAAAAACTGAAGTTTGTGATAAAAGGTTATTAAGACCAAAAAATCAAACCACATTAGGTTTCTCCCAGTCCCAAAAGACTAGTCACTTACACCAAATCAATTAGTACTCCATATCTTAAACCAAAGACAACACTGGCAGCCAATTCTATAGGTTTATTAGCTAAGAAAAAAGTATGAGAGTTATTGAGAGGCTAAGGCTGGTAAAATATAATAATAGATAAATCTCAGTTTGTAACTCCAAATGATGGCATTGATATAATAGACTGCCAATTTCCCAAAAGTCCTCTAGGGCTACCCAGAATAACTCTGGGGATCTCAATCTTTTCTTTCAGTTATTCTGTACTGTTAGAATCCAAACAGTCCAGAGATATATGATCTTTCTTTGAATCCATATTTATATCTTCTTCTCACAGAAGACAAACTGACACTCTCTAATCACTTGGGCTTTTCTTTTTATTACAAATAGTGAAGATTGCACTCAGTCCTTGACCGTGAATATCACACACAATGATCACTTGCTTTGAAAGTTGCATTTTCTATTAAAGTACTTAAGCCCTTCATTAGCATTTCACAAGATTTCTTTGATGGGTAATTTAGTCGCAAGGGTATTTACCATGTGAATGTTTGCTATTACATTATGACAGGAATAGATAACTGAAAACAATACAAGTAAACTTTCATTAGTTTTATGAATTTTAAACACCCAATGCACTTATACACTTACAATTGCTTTGATCTAATACAGAAGTGAATTGACCTGAATACACTTTACCATAACCTGGTAAGCCAGAGTCACAGTTACATACAAATGAGGCCAATGGGAAATATGCACATGTAACCAAGGCAGAATATCACTTAATAAGTTATTTAGTTTTCAGTGTTACCATATTCAATAGTATTTGCATCCCTACCTCCACTTTTCAATTAGATTTTCTGAAATAAGTAAAAAATGCTTGTTCTGTTTAAACACTTGTACACATACTACAGTCAAACCACTATTCCAGTCCCACCTGGGGACTTTAACACAACAATCCAGGGGAGCATATGACTGAAACAGGAGGGCATAGAAATCATTCATGGATGGAATCCTGGCCCCATTGAAGTCAATGGTAAAACTCTTATTGATGTCAGCACAGCCAGGATTCCACTCTATTTTTGTTCCAGGTTTGTCATGTTCCTTTCATATCTTTCTTTTTAAATGCACTACATATCCCATCTAGATTAATGTAATACCAACACTACTTAAAAAACTCTACCGCAACCAAACCTTAACAAAAAAAATAACCTGGAACCTTTCTCATTTAGGAAAATTCAGAGAGAATAGAAACTCTTGGCTCTGTTTGCCTAATGGAAGAAAAGAGAGACACAGTGAAGAGCTCTCTACTGTGAAAGTCCTTTCCCAAGATACACTAGACCAGGGTCCTACAACTGGAGCAAAGACTCCAGCTGAGTCACCAGCCTTAGACTATCAAGTGTTGAGTAAGAGCATGACGAGAGAGAGTTGGTCTCTAATGTACATAGAACCCTACCCATAAAGAATTTTTATAGGTCAAAATCAACACTTTCAATTGCATCTCTGAATGAATTATAATTCTTTGCAGACCATGCAACAGATATGTAATATGTTCCCTGCATGAAACACTGAGTATGCAGTCATCTGTAAGCAGAGCCACACAACATAAAGTTTCTAAAAGAGTTTCAGAAATATCCCTCTGTAGCTCACATTGTAGTAATCCAATTTGGAGGTGCCTAAGATGTATGGTGAAGTCCACATCCAAAATGAAATATCATAGTCACCTAGCTAAATGAAGCTGGAAAAAGCATTCGCTGCTGCAAGCATTGATACAATCTAAACATACAGAAGCAGTTGAAGATGCAACATAACCCTTCTGTTATTAACTTTAGAAGTAGGACTGGTCAAAAATGGTTAATAGATAGGCAGGAGTTAAATTGTGCAGAAACCTGAAGCAGACAGAGTTCTTCTATCTTGTTCACTTCTGGCACTCATGAAGGTTCATCTTCATCTCTTTTTCCTCAGTTCCGAGTCTAGAGAATGTCATCTTCTGACCTTTTAGCCTTCCTTTTAAACTTGAACAACATTGGTATTTTCTTTCCTTCCATCTAGTCTGTGCCTCAATGACTGGGATTGACAATTTTGACGCCTGTGTCTTCTCTACATGGCTTTCTTTTTTCACTCTGTTCATTTTGATATTCCTCAGACATCTGTTTCAAAATTATCCAGAATTCCTTTAATATTGCTTTTTGTGCTAGGCTCAGATTTGTATCCATATTAACAATGTTGGGTTACAACTGAGAATATCCTGAGTTTGATTTTAGTGAGATTTCCTGCATTCAAATGTTTAGAAGCTGTTTGCATAAGGCAAATGTAGTAGGCAGGGCAAAGAGTATTCAATGGGGATTAGATGCTATCTTTCTGTTGACCTCTTCTTAATTTATACTTACTGATTATGTATACCAGGCATTCAGATAATGCTTTCTATTTGCTCTGTATCATCTTCTCTCATCCACACAGCTTCATTTTCAGCTACCTTTCAACATCATTCAGGTTCATCTTCCTTCTTAGGTTTTTTTTTCATCCTTGGTGTTCTAGGTTGCTGATCTACTGACTGCACTTTCTACGCTCTCTATTTATTCTCACAACCATTTTTAGTATCATCTTAACACTGCTGTCACCATTCTGTCATTTCCACACCCATTTTCATTGTCTTCACAACAATGTGCCAGGCCTTGTACTTATTCAGGATTTAAGATCCTTGCTCTAGATGCTTCACTTAATTAATCTTAGCAATGATGATATTTTCTCTCTCCAGCTCCTCAATTAGGATTCCATATTTGTGTTGTGTCTCATTACAGTGTGCTGTGCTGGTGTCCTCCTTTTTCTTGTTCATTTCAGATCTTCTAGTGTCACTATTGGAAAGCATCAAATCACTAGCACAACAAGGTCTTGATCCAAAGATTCAATGGGTTTTGAATCAGATTCTAAGTAGGGTTTCTTTAAAGCAGCCCTTCTGTAATAGAAATGGACCCTGTGAAACTTTTATTTTCCTGAATCCCTCCTGCTTTGTTAATCCAGTCAACAGCTAAACTGACATGATGTTCCCTTCTCTCAATTTCTATGGCATGATGCCATCCACTATCCAGTCAGATTCCTGGTCCATGTCCAGTCACTTCTGAGTTCCCAGAATGAAGCCATACTCATAGAGTATTCTTTCTCTCCCCATTTCTGAAGGGCATAACAGATTCAAAGTTAAAACTTTTCTTGAAGCATACTGCATGTGAATTTAATGTGGGATTATGTCACAGCTCTAATAAGTAAACATCTGAATTTAGAGAAGAAAAAGCAAAGAAAAGATTTGTATAATTGTTTACTGCAGATTGGAAAGTCTTCAGGCATCCAACAGAGAATGATAGATTTAGAAGATATTTAGAGCATATCCTTCTTACACCTGCTAAGAGTTCTAATTGTTTCATTATTGGGATAAACAATATGTCATCTCTGTGTGAGCACAGGCAGAGCTTATGAAATATTTCTCATTAAAGCCATGCTGTACTAATAGCTATAAAATAACCATAGAGCTGCATGTTTGGGAATGAGGCTGGCTTGGATCACCACAGGAGACACATTGATATTAGCCAGTCTGCCAAGGCTCGCAACATTGCACAATTTATTGATTCTGTGCTGAAAGGAAAAAGGCCTATTTATCTGTTTTTCAACATAAAAATCAAAGAACTGCATGAAAAAGCTTTCTTTCTGTTACTACCTCGATGACATGCGTTGCTTCTCTAGCACCTTTAATGACAAGAAACTCCAGTATGGTTTGATGGCTACAAACCAAGCTAATTACACAATCTAAGATCTGAGGTTTCTGTAAGTCAATATTCAGAACATTTTAGAATATACTTGAACAATGTAGACATAAAGGTCAAGTTACAGCATTCATTCTCTTTAGGCCCCAAATGCTAAAATATATTTCTGTTTAAGAAGTGGAAGTATTGCATGCATTCAAACCCAAACAAGATTTTTTGTCAATTATCCATCTACACCAATGACAAAAAGGGAGCTTTGTGCTTTCAATACTTCCTTGTATTTTAATGATGTGAATTGCTTTCCATCAGGCATAAGGAATTCAGAGAAGTGACCTCTCAGCAGCTTC
Organism: Emys orbicularis; assembly: GCF_028017835.1. Taxonomy (NCBI): domain Eukaryota; kingdom Metazoa; phylum Chordata; order Testudines; family Emydidae; genus Emys; species Emys orbicularis. The sequence goes on from NC_088683.1 coordinate 184,146,788, forward strand.
TTTAAGTGGTTCTGAGTAATACATAATTTATCCAGAAGAATAAGGACTTGCAGACACTCAGCGTAGAAGTTTAATAAATAATATGGCTGAATACTTTTATAGTATATTGTTATATCTGGTCTAAATGCACAGGCTGATGTTTTTAAAGTTCTATATTTGGGCAAGCATTATTCTTCCTTCTCTCCATAAAACTTTGGATACTTATCTGTTTATTGAACAGGAGGTAAAAGTTCCTCTTCCTGGAACTTAATACAGGTACATAGCATATGTATCATAACCAAAATAATCCACAGGTTTCTCATACCAAATAATTTTTCCCCGGCTCTAAAGAATAGTACCTATGTAATTCCATGTGTCATTGTTCAGATTTGACAGCGTAGACAAGCTTAATGTTTGTGTTTGTCAGTTTTAGCACCAAAGTAAATGTTGCTTAGATGCTCCAAATTGATTATGTTCACCCTCAGGCAATTTCACAATAACCTGTTGCAGATTTAATTCACAAAATGCTATGTCATCTCCAGTCCTTATTAAGATAATTGACCCTACTAGTGAATTAATAATCTACAATCTGGTTGTTTAAATGTGCTTGCTACTAAATAGCTCTCCGAATGTCTAAATGGCAACATAGTTTGATGAGATAATTCAACATGTTGCTCTTTTTACTCACTTAACTATCTTGAATTAATGAGAGGGTATTGTTTACATTTATCCCAAGAACAAAATGTTGACGCCCCTAAAATGTCACAGATAATATTAATAATTTCTAACCTATTTTATTTATTTTCCCTGTGCCATTCAAACATGAAACTATAGGTGAAAAAGCCAATTCATTCAAACTCAAAACACTCAGTATATCTAATCTGACATTATAGGTCTGTTGGCTCTGAAACGAAATTGAACAGTAAAGCTTTTCCATGGCACTAATGTCCCTTTCCTTTATATTTTCCAATTAATTGTACACGTTTCCTCCAAATTTTTAAACAGAAAATATACATTTAAATAAGTTTTAAAATATAATTATTTTGCTAGATATGTTTGTAGCTTCTCATAGAGATAAGTCTGCCTACTGCAGAATACTTTGGGTACCTCTGAATGTTGACGTTCCCACATACATATAGCCAGAGATGTGGGATAAATATTACTACTCATCACTACCTACCCTATACTGTTGGGTAATACATACTACATTCCAAAAGAAGCATTGATGGAACTAACAGAGAAAGAAACCTACGTGAAGGCTTTCTTTCCCCATTATTGTAGTAATTTTGAGTCTGCCTGCTGCATCTTACTCCAAATGTGACACCTGATATTCCTTCTCTACTCTTACCCCATTAGCTTTTCTTTTCTTATTTCTATGCTTCCCCCCAGTCCTAACACCTCAAGGAACTATACACTTCCTCAAGATACCACAAAAAATTATACCAGGGCAGTAAGCTAATTTGAAAACATGGTGCAGTTTTAACTATTCAAATAAAATAGGGGGTCTTCTATTTCCTTTAGAGCACCAAGAAAATCAACCTACAGTACATTGACATTGTACAGCAAGCAACCAAAAAGGTCCCCAAGATACCAATCTACATAAAATCAGCATTAAGTTTGGACATAGTACCTTGTGCTGTGATTTCATTGGCAGCTTTTGCAAACTAAGCAGGTTCTGATCAGGTCAGTATTTCAGTGGACACCTGTGAAATTAAACAGTTTCTGTGTTTCACCCCAGAGTAGCTGCATTACAGGGATGAATAAAGAGATGTCTATATTTTTTTGCATTCAAGGCCTGATCCTCCAACCCTATGCACATTTGTAGTCTGGTTGAAGTCAACAGTGCTACTTGCATGAGTAAAGATCTTCAGACCTGAGCCCTCCACTTGTAGGGATTATAAAAGGCACTATATAATAGTGTATATTATTAATAAATAAAAAGTAAACAAGACAAATGTGTTTGTAGTCTTTCTAGCATTTACAGTTATAGTGTACAACTGGTGGTATGTTTGTGCATTGCATTGCTGTGACAGCCCTATCATTTGTCTCTGAATTAATTCAGAAGAAGACTATTTGTGTAGGAAAGATTGTAGTGTGCAGGCTAGGCATATTGAGCAACTGGACATATTGGTCACTGTCTGCTACTAATTTCATTTCAGTGCATCACAACAAACTATATGCCTCAACTACTGTACCTCAAGATCTATAACCGTTTTAGCACTACCTCAGCAATCTTGTCAGCATTCAATTTTTCATCCTTTTTTGTTTTCTGGTGTGTGTTCTATATCTTGGTGAAGTCTCATCACACCAGTCTGCTACCGTAGGGAAATAGTCTGTGTGACTGATCTGGCAATTTCCTGCAATATCTTGGGGAGATCTTGTTGTATTAAGCTTATGTTTCATTGTGGGCCAAGGATCATATGTCATTCTATGAGGTAGGGTAACCTCAGCCCCTTCAGCAACTTAAAAGGGGGTTGGGGAAGGAGAGGTGATTAGGAAAATCCACTCAGGTTGTAACACCTCCAGAAAGGTACCACTTCCTATGGAGGCTCACATATACTAGTTCAAACTGGATTCTCCACCGGCCAACAAACCAAGAAAGATTTTTTGGATAGTTTAAACTGACTCAGGGCCTTCTTTCTGATCTAGCAAATGGACAGGACCTTCTGGCCAAAGAGAGGACCCCAGTCCTTAGGGAAGGAGTAATGGGGTTTACAAACCCCATTCTGAGCATAGACAGAGTGGGAAGAGAGTCTCTCCTGTTTACAAGTAAGCAGCTTGATCACACCCCCATGCAGCTGCCAGAGCTGCCAATCATGGAGGCAGACACCACAGCTGCAACCAATAGAGAAAACAAGATCTGTTATAAAGGGGAGAGCACAGAGTAGGAAAAGGAGGTAGGAAGTCCTGAGATAGCAAAGGGGTCACAGCTCTGTGCCATGCTGCTGCTAAGAAAACATCCAGGAGATTGCAAGCCCTAAAATTGAAGGGCTGATAGCTCAGTTGGAGGTGAGGGTCCACGAACTGAACTGATTGAGAACAAGCTAAGAAGGGTCAGTTAGGAGACTCTGAGGACCCTAGAAAGACTACCCTAAAAGTCAGTGACAGAAGGGTTGGGTGGATTGACACTGGCCAGAGCCCTTGGGAAGCGGGGAGACAGGGGGGTGACCTCTTGTAAGCTTATTAGCAAACATATAGGTTCTTTTATTGTTTTTAATAGATTTTTCTCTCTGATGCTTTCATCTTAAAACAAGCTATGTGGTAACTTGAAACTGTGGGTCATAATAGTGTTTATAGACTCTGGGGGCTAAAGCAAAGCAGGCCTGCTTAGGCAGTCTGACTTCCTGTGGAATTCACAGGTTAGGCAGAGAACAGTGCAGCCTGGAAATATGCTTCTCAGGAAGAAGAGAATTGCAGGTGTGACAGAGGCATATTGGTGCCAGGTGGCGACTCCTGTCTTAGATTTGACAAACTCTCTACACCTAGTACTCCATTTTCATGGTATTTATCCATGATGGGTCACTTGTGAGGTATCTGCTGTAAGGTTGTGAGTTACCAAAACTCCTAATCCATGTGAGATATGTGTATGGAAAATATTTAAACAATAATGTAACTATATGGAAAATTATGTCCTTATGGTGTTGGAGTGAAAGTGAGTCACCAGGGACTCATACGTCTCAATGATCACCCATTCAAGCAGGAGGGAGTTGTCACCCCTCCCTGGCTTGCCATTTATGTAATGTATTGCTCAATTGCCCACTTTTTCTCCATCCGAGAACAGTTAAAGGAAATCTGTCAAAGCAATCAAAACCACTTGGAGATAAATAAAAAAGAACGTTCCAACATAGGGAATAGCCCTGTGTGTGAATAAACATTATACTGAAACAGGTGGGTTTTTAACACGGGGAGGGGGAGAGGCACTCTTGATCTAGTCAGTGAGGAGACATCTTCTTTTTCATGTAAGATTGGATCCTGGTTCCTGTGAAAACAGCCAGCTCTGCAACAGACTGCACTTTGGGGAGGGAAAACCTACTTTATTAGATAGGAAAAGTAACTATTAATAAGTATAGGCCCTAATTTACATTTTATGATTCCATTTTTGTATTGTAACCATTTGTTGCTATCACTCTTTTGTTTCTAGTGGAATCTCTATTGTTTCTTACATAAACTTTTTGTTTCATTGCAAGTGCTGTGTGTTATATAGGAGGTTTAAGGTAAAACTGGTAAACTACAGTACGCTGTTCCTTTGGGAGCAGAAGACCTGGTATTTCTGGGAGTAGCCAGTGAAAGGGGATGGATATTGCAGCAATGCTTCAAGGGGACTCCGAGGCAGAGGTGCCCCCTCAACCTGGAAGGCATAAAGAGGGCTTGCCTAACCAGAAGGAGAGTGCTTGAGTGACAGAGGCTGGTGGCGTTAGGGAGCTTATACCTAGCCAGCACACTGATTTCCTCTTGCTAGAGGCAGGGGTTAATAAAGTGACTCTCAGTCTCTGAGAACCATCCTAGCAGGGCAGGTATACACCCAAGATGTGATGGCTGAGGAGCTGATTTTCTAGAGTGGGTCCCCTTGCTGGACCATAGCATGAGAATATAGGTGCAGTAGCCCTGACGTGTGACCGCACATAAAAAAAGCAAACAAAATCATAAAGAATCTCCACCTCAGAATGGCCAAATGTCATGAAACAACAAATCAATGGATAAGAAAATTGGCCATAGCCTCTCTAGTGGTGGCACTGAGGGCCTAAAACTCTAAGTTGCTGAGTGATTCTAGTGCAGTGCTCAGCATGCTTAACTCACGTTGACTTTATTGGCAGGTAAGGGCTTTCAGAATTGAGCACATGTCCTGTCCTCTATTTCACAGTACAATTTAATCACCAAATTCAGTAACTGTCTATTGTGTTTATTTCTTCAAATGTGTACGAGACTATAATTAGAAAATGTTCAACTCAGCAGCACTAAAAAGCTTCCCCTACTCCACTTCTATTCAAAACTCTAGTCATCTCTTTCAAAGGCTGAAAAAGCCAGACCCCCCCCCCCCCCAAAAAAAAAAAAAAGACACAGAGGAAGCAGTCATGTAGGTGATCAGAGACAAGCAGGTTGGATGGTTAAAACAGTCTCTAAATCCCCAAAATAATCATTTTTCTGGGTTACAGCTAGGAGGACGCACCATTGCTTAAAGACTCAGTTGTTTCACTTCTGTTGCAGAAGCAACTCCATAGACAATGTCATCAGTAGATGATGGTTCAAGAACCTGGTTGAAATCCTGGCAAACATCCATTGACTTTAGCGGGGATCGAATTTCATCCCCAGTGCACTACATGTATAAAACTTTCATACATTCAGTGCTAAGGACTCTTTCCAAACTTCAGCTTTATGATTATTTCTGATGTAAATATTTTTAACTGTAAAATGTGGCAACAAATTTACGTGAGGCATAGGTAGCTTCAGAACGAAAATGAGTGAGTGATGTCCCTCAAAATGCAGGATAATGGAGAGGTACACTTTATTATTCCAGGGAGGGCCTGCCATCCTACCTTCTCATTACACTGCAATACCCACATGATATTCCCTATCTGTGACATGACCTTTCCTCAGAACATAACTGACTGATTCCTAAGCCCTTTAACTCTTCCTGGAATGTTTTCAATATACAATTGTAATGAATTTATTTCTAGCTGTCTCATTTTTTTCCACTGTTAAATTAGCCATTGACTTTAATTAATTAAATTCTCCCTAGGCTCATGAGATTGTTGAGCTGCTTAATAATAATAATAATTCATAATTCATAATAAAGTAAACTACTTTGCCACAGTCGCTCTCCCAAGCCCTTAAAGGTCTATGTTCTAGGCCTGATCCTGCTTCCATTGAAGTCAGTAGTAAAACTCCTACTGTCTACAGTAGAAACTCTTTATGAGGAAAAGAGAGTGAATGAGAAATCAAAGAAATTGCAGTAAGGTTGGTTAGTTTTTTTTTTGTTTTTTTTTTTTTTAAGTGGAAATTATTTATATTATTCTCAATTACTTTAAACTTGTTTCCTTCCTCTTCGAGGTTCATTTCTCTATTATGCATCCAGGGAACTTGACCAAGGATAAGGTTGGAATGAAGGTTTGAAATACTTGTGAGGTACCCATTATTATGCTTATTTTGCATATAGGTAAACTGTCACACGGAGCTGAATTTAGGCAATTTGTCCAAGTTCTCTCAGAGCCAGATTCCATCTGGTTCTTACTTGGGTCCATATTGGGACGAGCAGGAAGAGGGTATGTTGCAGAACTGCAGTCCCTGTACTTTGGAAGCACAGACACTGTTCCACCCCCTGCTCCCTGCAGGGAATGTGTCATGTCCCAAAGAAGGCAGGGAGGAGGAATGTGAGGTCATGGCTCCACCCCTCCACTGATTGGACACTACAACCAAGTAAGCCATACTTCCAAAAGGATGCACCTGGGAGCTCTCTCAGGTAAAATTTCACTTGTCAGCAAGTCAGGGCAGAGGACTGCCTCTTACTCTGTATGTACAATGCCTAGCACAACAGGGCCAAACATGGCTGGGGCCTTCAGATGCTGGTATGCCTTTCTTGGGTCTGGTCTGGCTCGTGATTTTTGAATGCTTGGGGTTGGCAATACAGCAGCCTGTTCTCCAACCCAGTTTTAAGACCAAATGGTTTGGAGAAGGTTCATGTAAGCATCCAGTCTTTGAGTATTCAGCTGAAACTTTTGAAGTCTATTCATTGATACTTTAAAGTAAGGGTGTGGGTTACTTAAGTTTCTTTTGTTCTTGTGGCATCTTTTCCAGTCAGATAACAAAGGAGAAATCGATGGAAACAGACTAAGGCTATGTCTACGCTACACAGCTTTTAGCAACACAGCTGTGTTGCTACAGCCATGCCGCTAAAAGTCATGGAGTATAGCCACTGTTTGTTGGCTCTCTTGCCAACCAAAAACTTCCACCCCAAACGAGCATCATTTGCATTGTCGGCAGAAGAGCGCTTCACATTGGCACTCGTTGTTGCCAAAATTTTTGTCTTTCGGGGGGCGGTTTTTCAACACCTTTGAAAGACAAGAGTTTTGTCATTTAATTGCCAGTGTAGACACAGCCTAATGCTAACGTTACTTAACTGCAATGAAGTCATTACAGAAAATTCTCTCCCACTCAGTAAACAGGTATTTCCTAGCTTGATCACCCCTAAGTTAAAGCTACCTACAACCTGGTGATATAGCAAGGAATGGCAACACACCAAATTGCAGGAATGGGTCCATCTTGTTGAATTCATCCCATGTGTAAGTCCTTTGAATATATTGCAATTGCACCATGGGTGAATTTGGTCCATGACTTTTCAACGTACCATGTTTGCAGTAATGCAAACAAAGAGTAGTTATAGGACATAATTGCACTGTGAATCAAAGCATTATCTATTTTCAGATAAAATATGAGAGATCTGGAAACAAACACTCTCGCTAGTTTTGATGCTGAAATAGGAATGTCAAAAAGAAAGTGGCTTCTGTTACTTTAGTTCACAGAAGAATCTCTGTATAATATAGATGTTAACGTGTTTTCTGAGTAAAAAGAGTATTTGTTGATGCTCATGTTTGATTTACAACTCTGTATCTCCCCCAAGCACCAGTTCATGTAGGCATGCTCTGAATGGATTGTAAAAGAAATAAAACAAAATTTGGTGTCCTACATAAATATTTAATCCACTCCCAAAAGCTATAATCAAGTTAAAGATGCAACTACAGCATGCCCAAGTATATAGGACTGTAGTTTTGTAAATTATATTAATATAAGGCGTTATTATGGCTGACTTAATTTTAATATTTTTCCGAGTACATTTTCACAGGAGGTTTGAGGAATAACATGTTTGTGTCTTTCTTTTTACATCATTTATTTTATTACATTGTATCATGATATTTTATTGGGGAAGTGTTTCATTTTTTTCTTCTGTGAGGATATATTGTTTGGGAATTCAGATAACTTGAGTGGTT